>NC_041819.1:19650969-20337635 GCF_900964775.1 Scleropages formosus | reverse complement strand
GTTCAACAAGCCTTTATTTGTCTCCCAAATATTTGTGTTTAACTCCACTGAGTATTAATACTAATATTTCTTGCTTGCCCCAGTACCTGGTGAGTTGTTACACTGCACAAATATGTCATATCATGAGCTTTGATTTTGAACTTGGAGACTCTCTGTCTATTAACTAGTCTAAGGTGAAGTTTCCGCAGGACCGCGTGTTGAAATAATATACGTACAAAATATCAGTATTGCATAACTTATGTATTTTTTTTTGGAATGTGGGTTTTAAGTGCTCACAAAATAGCTGATAAATATTTAATACAGTATGTTAACACACAGCCTAAGTGAAAACCCGATATGTTTTCTTTTTTTTTTGCGGACTGTGGATAAGGCTTCTGTGGAAATAACGACAGTATTTTTTAAAAAAACTTCGGTGTGAAAAACGTGGTCAACAAAGGAAATAAGTTAATGCTGCAAGAGTATTGCTTATCCAGTTTTTAACATGCTCTTTCTTTGTTCAATAATAATTAATTGCTATTTAACAGAATTAGATTGAAACAATTAAAAAAGTTGCTAATGATAGCCTGAAAGGTGGGGCTATCAATTACAAATGTAATAAGAATGTACTTAAAGGGCCCAGTCTGATGTTCCTCTGAAGTCCATAACAATGGAATTGTCCCTCGTGTTTACCATCACAATGACAGTGACACAGTTCTCAGTGGGACATTCAGAAGAGGCACGTCGCTGATTATTATTCCTGTTTAAAATGTTTGCATATTCAGCACTCCCTCCGCCAAATGCAGGTGAAATAAACATCCTTAATTAATTGCGCATTGTTGTCACCGCCGCGCAAACACGAGTCGGTGCGCTAAAGCGAGACACGTGACGTGGGCGCATTGCGGGAAAGCGGCTCTACAACTCGTCCAGTGCGCCTTTATCGGATTCTTTTATTTCTGTCATGTTACAGGTCAATGCGTATTTTTTTTTTCTATGCTTGGCCATTTAGTTGTGTTCTGTCTGCATTGTACTATAAAGCTGATTTTGATTCTGATTCTGATTCTGAATGATTGCAAGACACGAAACAGCCGGACGTTTGTGCATATAGCAAAAAAAAAAAATCACAAGTTTAAAAAAATGTAGCTGACTTCTAAATCTGGCAAGCTGGAAAACAGACCCCCAAACACCTAGCAATGTCTAGTAGGGTAAACAGGGTAAACTTATGTCTAGGCGCTGACTGCAGCTATTTCAAAAGATTGCTGTGCTGTTACATCCTAGGACAGCCACAGGTTTGGGTAGAACCGTTCCTCTTGGATTACCTTCCACACAAGCTGTTTCTGAGCTACAAAACTAGAGGATACATTTAAAACATCAAAATAGCACTGATATCAGATTTCACTCCATTTACATCTTAATAAAGACATAAAATTGTCTAGTTACTGAACAGTCACTACGTTCGCCCGTCGTTTCATTTTTATCTTCTTCCATTTATGTTGCTTTGTAACAACTCTGTCTGATGGTGAGAAAAATAATGAATTAATGGGACTCAAAACTGTAAGGTTAGGCAAATTTATACAACCCTGAAATCTGTATTTCGCACAAAATGTAACAACTGATTTTTGCATATTAACATATAATATCTAATATTTAGGGTCATTTATCCCAGTTGGCTGAGGTCAAACTCTGCGCAAGAGCAACCTGACTTCAGCAGGATCACATGCGCTGGGGCTCGAGGCCAACGTGTTGTGGGGCCTGGAGTCTTTCCTTCAGTTTCCTTAGAATCAACTCCACTTCTGAAAAGCTAATGGGCGACTTAGCAGTAATCGTCCAGCAGAAACGTGCACTATACCAGAGTAAATGGAAGTAATGTTACCCCTTCACACGGGTACAGGCGACAGATAGTGTTAGATGTATGACAGATTAGCTAGTTCACGGTACAGTGTCTGTCCAGTTTAAACATTACGGGCGATGTTCAAAAAGCGACATTATGAGTTACATTGCATCTCCTGATCTGCTTTTTTAACATGTTATGCAGAAGAGCTCCAAAAACATTTTAGAAAACCTAAGGAGACCAATAGCCCTGGGCTGAAAGGGCCTTTATTTGAGGGAAGCCAACAGAAGCCAAAATTTGCACTTGATGGACCACCATCCATTCCCACAGGCAAGCAAAGGTGGGACAGCTTGGTAGGTAGGGGTTAGAGCTGCTACCTTTAGATTCAAAGGTTGCAGGTTTGATCCCCATCTCTTGCTGTAGGACCCTTGCTTGCCTGTAGGAATGGATGGTGGTCCATCAAGTGCAAATTTTGATCTGTGGCAGAAGGTCATACAAACAAAGCATACATGTGTATATCAGTCTTCTTAACTGTATACATATAAAAATACATTGTGTAAAACAGAACGCACGTGATCAAAGCTTAAATGCAAAATGAACCATTGTTTAGGCCAAGGAAAGAAGAGGAAAGTATGTGAAAATGCTGATAGAGATCGCGTCATTTACATAGACTGCATAATTAGCACACAGTGCGTGTAGCGCAAGTCCGTTTATTAATTTCCACCACATTCTTTACTACAGTAAGTTTTGCGCAGAGCCCATTTGAAACATTTATTATTGAAATCACATATCCACTTTGTTCCGCTTTGATCTACACGTATTAGCATAACGGTCATATGTTAACCTGCAAATATCCCAACTTTCAATTTATTATATATGACGTCTTCTATTTCGGACAGATACAGCAAATTACGAAGTATTCTTAATTGTTCCAGAATTTCACCCAATGCGATGTCCATTTCCTGCAGTATATTGTTTATTTTTAAGTTCAGATTGTTTGTTAGTGTTTAGGTCTGTAAGGGCTGACTCACTACCCATAACAAGTGATTTAAGAGAGGATTACCCTCTTCCAAGTCTTCTCTTAACTATTACAAGTTAAGTGTTGATCCTATATGAGTGATGACAAGTGCAGCATTTATGATCTGACACCTTACGGATACGAAACTTTATGCTCCTGGAAACTTACATGAAGTCATGTCCTTATTAATTAATGCAGTCATAATGTTTCTCACACGTTTGATAAATGGAGAAATCATATCTGGGCGTCTACTTATAAATAATGTTCAATGATAGTCTATTGAAAAATAATATTTTACCAATAATTTAATCGCTTTTAATTAATATACAAGGATTTCAAATGAAAGTGCAATTCTGAAAATGTATACTGGAAATCCTAAGATGAAAGAAAAAAAAAATACATGAATTTATTAAGCGTTTCGAGAGATTGGACGTGATACCATGACCTCTTTTTCAGTGTTATTTTCATATCCGTCGTTTAAGTTCGTTATATTGACAAATTGCTGTTGGTAACAGAAGAAAACAGTTTGGCCCAAGAAAGATTGCTCGCTTAAATTGTGCCTCTTTGATACTTGCAGTGACATTATTCACACAGTGCTGGACAGCTGGGGCCAAATGGAGCTGCCAGAAGAGGCAGGAAAGAGTCGTTGACTGAAAATAATATTTATTCACCCTGTAAGTTCACACTAATGTTATTAATACTAATAATACTAACTGTTTACTCACATTGACTACCAGGCTGTGTAAATAGTACAAGCGCATCCTTTCAAATGGCTTCGATCAGTCTACAACTTAGATGTCAGCCTCAAAAATCTGGCTCAATAATCTTCTTATTTTCATAATCACAACGTTTTGAACAATCTAATTCCGCTACAGTTCACATTAATATCACGTGTCTTGGTATTGGGGTGGGGGGGCAAGTACAACAGCTTTCAGTTTTTAAACTAGTCCACTGTGAGTAACTTATAAAGTGTAGGAAACTGATGTTCATACAGCAAATTAAAACCGTTTGCTGAGAATTTTTTTTTTCTATAGCATAACGTGTCGTGTATTTTTAGAACCTCTGAAAACGTCCTGCTCAACGAGCCAAAAGTGATCAAATGTCTCCACACACTGCGTTACGATTATTTTAGAGAAAAACTGCATTAAACAAGAATACTGACAAGCAAAGAACTTTTATTTAAAAGATACTGTGCTGTGACATTGATGCACATACTGGAACACATACTTGCATCTACAAAGACAATATATGCTGGAACAATAAATAACGGACTTTCAGATTATAGGGCTCGTACTTTCTAACCTGAAGTATTAGATGCAGCCTTATGTTTAACTTTATTTTTTCTTTTTTTTGTTTTTAAGTGGGGAAACTATATGCAAATTCCACAAGGTATCATGTGGTCTCAGGGACCTACAAGTGGTTACGCGGAAAACACCGAAGTGTACTGGAGTTGCACTTGGGAAAGTAGTGTAAAACGTAAATAAAGAAGAATTTATAAAAGGAAAGGTTAAAAAATAACTCACTCGCTTCAACCCTCTCATTGCGGTTTGACCGCAGCAACAAACTTTTGTCTGTGAACTACTTCTTTAAACCTTGCTATTTTTATTTATCATCTCTATGAAATTAACTACTTAGTTAGAAAGGAAAAAAAAAAGCAATTAAAAAACAAAACTTTTTTGTATATAAAGATCAGGAAACTTCATTATTAAAGTTTGAGGTACACGATAGATACAATGATAACGCTGTTTGTAATGCAAATAGAAACACATCATTTGCTAAATAGACTTTAAAAAATCTCCTCACATGCTAAAACAGTCTGTACAGGCTGGAGTATAATACAAATGTCCATCCATGTCATTTAAAATATTTAGATTGTTAGAATTAAGACAGTTTTGATTTTTTATTTTAAAAAAAGATACAATTGCAATACGCGAGCTTAGATTTGAGAATTTTAATTTTTTTTCGACCCAAAACTGTACATAGAGTTAGAAAACATTTCCATAAATATCATTTCAGTCTCGGAACTTATGCCGATAATTAAATTACAAATGGATAAATATGGCATCATGAATATGTATTTACAACGTTATTAACAAAAAAGGCAACGGTTCATTCAAGGGTGACAATCGTAAAATTGAAATACCACATTTCTCAACCTGAAAACGAACGACGACAAGAAAGATTAGGCCGCATAAAACAAGGAAAATACATTCACGAGTATATACTTATTTGTTCAAGTTCAAGACGAAGACTTTGGCACGTTTCTTAAGACTGTGTGAAGTTTTAAAACAATCAATTAAACGGTGACCTGAGCATCACCCTCATGACACATCGTGAAAGATCCTCCGTTTCATCTTTAAACACGATTTTGAGAGAAAAGAAATTCGAGAGACGAAAATAAAAGAATCTGCGGATTTAAAAATCGACTGGACTCCGTCGTTTATTTATGATATAAAGTAGTACGGTCTGCTTTGCGGGGTTTTTTGTTGTTGTTGTTGGCTTCTCACTCAGAAGTCATTTTGGGATCCTGAGAAGGAACGAGGTCTGACGGCGCGGGCGGGAAATCCGGCGCCATTTCGTCTCCTCAAAAAAAAAAAAAAAAAAAAAAAAAAACAAGCAACTCCACGACCCCTTTTTCTGAACACTTCGGGGTGTGAGCGCTGCAGGTTTCCTCAACCTTTCTGGGTCCCGTTTTTTTCGAGACGTGCTCCAATGTCACACGTACCACTCGCTAAAGTTGGGCGGCAGTCCGTCGCTGTGCGCCGACGAGCTCTGCGCGCCCGGCGGCGACGATTTCGCCGCGTCCTCGGTGTTCGCAGACACGAGCGCGGGCGGCGTGGACGACTCGTACCCAGAACTTGCAGCCGGGGAGGACTCGGAGCCTTGAGACTCGTGCACCTGCAACACATGTTTTTTTTTTGCACGATTAGCCTATTGCATCCACACACACACACACACACACACACACACACACACACACAGAGTGCAGGAACTGTTCAGTCCTTGGCAAAAAAAATGGGCCGCAGTGATTATTAGTGCAACAAATCAGAACGCCCAAATCCCCACAGCTGCTTTTCACCTGCTCTCTTTCCATTACCTTCATATGTTTCCTGAGAGAGCTGGGGTGTGTGTAGGACTTGTCGCAGACTTTGCAAATGTACGGCTTGTCCGACGTGTGCACGTGCATGTGCTTTTTCCTGTCACTGCTGTTCGCGAAGCGTCTGTCGCAACCCTCGAACTCACACTTAAACGGCTTTTCACCTGTGGGGGCAAAACACAGTTTAGCGCGAACACAAGGAAGGCTTCCAGGGCTGCACATGCTTCTCGTAATCTTACACGGTAAGTCCACGTTTTTACTGTACCGCTTTCTGAATGCAGCAATCGATGGTCTAAAATAAAACACATTTCGTACTGTAACAATCAGGCGTCACGAAAAACTAATAGTAGCATGTGAAGAGTTTTTCCTGTCGGATGCTGTCAAAAACAAGAAAAAACTCGATTGACAAATGCTCACACGATGTTATGTAGGAGTAGGTAATCAATGGATATTAATTGCTAATTATGCAAGTGAAAAAAATCTGATTGTAAGTGAAATGTGAACTTCTCGACAGGAGGATGTGTTGTCAATTCACTATAAGTACAGAAAAGTAGCAGATCAGCTTAGATAGATCTGCAAGTTAGATTTTCATCAGACACTGGAGTTCATACACGATTTCACCACACGGGAACCGAATGTTAGTTTTGGATAGAAATATAATATTTTCGGAACTCCCAAAAATGCAATCTCATATAATTTTATCCTGCGCCTGAGATCTCAAATCCCGACGTTCTAGAGATTTGAAAAGCACGTGCTAGTAGTATTTCTTAAAAAAAAAAGAATCTTTTCTTGTTTTTGGAAACTTTACACACTCAGGCAGCGCACTTTTATACACGCTCGAACTGCGCACACCTGTCCTACGCGTCAAAAAACGTCACGTGTGTCACATTAGATTAAATACGGAAGAACTTGTATCCGAGAGTAGTTGGAACACAAACGAAACAAATTAAAACTGCGGTACCTGTATGAGTTCTTTTGTGGATTTTCAAATTTTCCGACCTGGCAAATATTTTTCCACACCCAGGGAAGGGACACGGGAAGGGCTTTTCTCCAGTGTGCACCCGTATGTGGTTCACCAGTTTGTACTTTGCCTTAAAGGACTTTCCTTCCCTGGGACAGTCCTCCCAGAAACAGATGTGATGACTCTGCTCTGGGCCGCCGACGTGCTCCATGGAGACGTGCGTCACCAGCTCGTGCATCGTGCTGAAGGTCCGGTCGCACGTCTTTTTGGGCCGGTTCATCTGGTTCTCGTCTATCCACTTACAGGACATCTCTTGCTTAATGGGCTGCCGCATGTACCTGAAGAAAGCCCCGGGAGCGTGATGCGTCGGCATGTTCATGCCCATGTTCATGTTGATGGAGTGGTTGTAGTTGTGCAGCTGGTGGCTCGTGCCGTAGGGGTCCGCGCGGGGACTGGAGACGGATCGGTACGGGTCTGGTCTCCCGAAGAGATCCCCACGCAAACCCAGATGCATCTGGCTGTTCACTACGTGTCCGTTTGGAGACGCGTGGCTCGCGGCTTGCTCGTGCAGCCCCGGGAACAGGAGGTGTCCCGCGGTCTCGGAGATCCCCGGGGGTCCGTGCAGACCCCCTGCGGACGGACCGAAGATCCCATGCTGCCCGCTGCCAGCCGCAGATTCCCCGAGACCCGCCGCACGGTTTCTGAACAAAAAATCCCGCGTGGAATTGAAGGTCCCGGCTCCGTAGGATCCCACTTGGCCGCTGTGGTGGTGGTGGTGGTGGTGGTGTCCCAGGGCAGCTGCGTAACTCGAGGCTTGTGCCGTGAACGCGGAGCTCTGTCCGGCGGCGATGTCGTGAGCCACAGGGCTGATCTTGAAGGCGGTGGAGTGGGAGGAATCTCCGAAGGGATTGAGCCCCAAGCCCGCCGGATCCCTGTTCCCCATCTCATGATGCCTCGGCGTCCCAAAGCCCCCGACGCCCAGAGCCGAGAACTGGGGACCGCTGTCAAGGAGCATGGTCACTGCGGGGCAAGCGAAACGAAAAATAAACTGCGAAAAGTAAACAAAAATAGCGCTGCGACAGCGTTAAAACCCGCGCTCATAAGTTTGCAGAATTTTAAAGAAAGGCAAAAGAAACGGCAACATAATAAACAATCCTTCTCTTGGTAATAAGTGGAGGAGGGAAAAAAAAAAAAAAAAAAAAGAAGAAACTCCGCTAAGTGATCCTGGAGAAGAGAGGATCGAACTTTTTCCCCCGCATCCAAGTGAATGATGTCCTTGGACTGATAAAGTCAATCACTCACTCTCCGCACATAAATGAACGCGGGAGGCAGTCCTACAGTAACCAATCAGCGCTCAGCTACCTCACTGACACGTGATGAAAGCGCGGTGAGTTAATTGGCTAGATGTCTCTTGATTGGCACAGTTAGATATTGAAAATGGCAGTCCGGCTCCGCGCTTCATTTTGATTGGTCAGACGAGGCGTTATTTGCAGGTAAGTCAGCGGGACATCTCTCTTGAATAATCTCGCCTTGTTTATTTCACGTTCCACGTAGCAAACTCCTTCTAAAAAAACAAAGATAATTTAAAGTTTTCAGATATCACGTTGTAAACAAATGTACTTGATATCTGCTTGTCTGAAACCAAATGTATATACTAATACGAGGGTGACAAATTTCACGTTTTAGACGGGTATTTGCCATTTAGAAACTCGGATATTTAATACTAGAAAGGCGAAAGTGTTACTGCCGGTCTAGTTTCTCGGTTTCATCGGTTTCTGTGGAATTAGCCAGCAGTGTGAAATAACAATACAACTTTGCGTGACAAAGAGCGTCTTTAAACGCATATGACTGGCTTTAAGGCTTAAGACAAGAAAAACAATTTAGCGGCACTAATATTTTAACCGTGTCTTGTTTACGGCGAGAGAGTGCGATTCCAGTGATTTTCAATCTTCCTACAAATTATGCGTCTGAAATAATAAAAAAAAAGATTGGTGACGTCGTAACTTGTTTTCTTCACGACTCAAATGCATTTTAAGTCATTAATACCAATTATTTGCAGTGTGAGAAGAATGTCATGGTGTAATTGTTTATTGACCATTTTAAATGTACATATCTGCTCATAGTCCTCGAATGGCCATATTAATGATTTTTAGTGGCTGTTTTTTTTTTTTTTTCCTTCTTGCATTTCATCGCACGCGGTCATGGGTACATTTGGCAGAGTTCCGGAATCTTGCTTTTTAAAGCCGTGTGGGAGGGGGGGCTGTTATTTTTATTTTTTTATTTTTTTTCGCAGAGAGCCATAGAGTATTAGACCAAGGAAAGAAAGGACAGAGAGAAAGATGGCAGTAATTGTTATATCCTCACATTTCTCTCTGGAAATGGGGCTATTGGGGCACTTTCTGAGGGCTGCCGCCGACTCGCTGCAGGACGCGGAATGTGATCAAGTTCAGAGTCTCCCCGAGAGCTTCGAGCGGCGCTTTGTGACTCCAAGACTTCCCCATGCCCACCATGCCCCCAGTGTGTGTCGGGAGGGAACCCTCTTTCTTTATTTTAGAGCTTTACAAGAAAGAAAGAAAGAAAAAAAAGGAAAAAAGAACTCTTCAAAATGAGCCTCTCACTCCACATTCATCCTCCATCCATTCTGCATTCATTCCCACAGCACATTCTGCGAGATTAATGTGAATAAAACATTAAGGTGAGTTCATTGTCGTGCTTGTATCATTTACAATGTTGTAATGTCCCTTATTTTTTGTAAAATCAATTACGATAGCCAGTGTTTCTATGGAAGGGATGGGACGGTGGTTGAGTGATTGCATCTGTTGGTTACTTTGCCGCCTACAAATGCATGTTGTGCGCGAGACCCTTCAGATCTTCGTGCAAGTTTGTTGTGGACGGTATCGTGAGGGTCAAAACACACCCGGTCGATGAATCCGTCTTGCAGAATCACCGACTTTTAGTGTGATGTAATTTTAAAAAAAATGTGTATTTTGTCTTAAAAACAGCATTTGTCGATGAATTGAGTTTTTAAAATGGGCTTTTGTTTAAGTTCTCGACTCTTTAAAACACGACGACGTAAAAAAGGGAAAAAAAAAAAAAAAAAACTCGCTTTTTTTTCTGTTTCACTCCCTTGCGACCTATACGCGCGTGCGCACACACAAACACACACGCGCTCTCTCTCCCTCTCTCTTACACACACACACACGCTCTCTCTCTCTCACACACACACACACACACACACACACACATTTAGCGAGTTAAACTGCTAAGGTTTGGTGATTTAGGGCGACCTCTTCCCACCTCTGCGAGTGACAGGCAATTAGGTTCTCGCAGCCTTTCTTCTTGCCTGTTTTATTGCCTTGTCGGAGTTACGGGGCTCGCTAGCTTCGCTATAAATGGTACGTGCAGTCCGGGCCGGGGCTGTTTTTGCGCTGTCATGCAAGAACTAGCGACCTAAAAGATGTCTTAGTAACGAAAAAGTACTAACCGAGGAAGACGTGATGCAGCAAAGACTCTCTCTCTCTCTTCAATGACCCTTAACTGTCTGCACGGACTGGGCTGCTACAACCACACTGTGTTGACTGAAATGTTAATGCAGGTGACAGCAGTGACAATGACTGTGTGTTTATACATATCATTATATAAAATAATAATGGCTCATATATATATATATATATATACAAGTTTTGCGAGATGCGTGAACATCTTAATCATTGATTAATCATAATCATAACATTTCAATCTTTTTTGCATTTATCATTTCATTGCCTCTTTCAGCTGCAAGGCTTATTATGCTTTAGTTATTTAACGATTTTCTTCTAAATACCGGCATCGCCACAAACACGAAGCTGAGCGCTTTGATGATTTGGGCTCCCTGGATTTTTTTTTTTTTTGTCTCTAATAAACCCCTTTAACTGTCCGGTTTTTTTAAGTTTTGAATATTTTAAACCAGGTGGTATACAGTGAAACTATATGCCTAGCTTCTGCGGAGATGTTCATGAAAATAAGACAAAGTATAAATTGTAAATGATTTAAAGAATTACGCAACCTTGAGTCATTTTTAATCTTTTTAAAACTACAGTACAGTACTGCTACTACGGACTTTGACAAGTACTTCTAAAAACTAAATAATAATAATAATAATAATAATAATTCAGTATACGGATCTTTACGATAAAAAGCTCTGTGTTGTTTTTTTCTGTACTTTTCCCAATATTTGCTTTCTGTGTGTTACAGCGGAAACTTTTTAGTTCAAGCAAGTATTTTACTCCATTTGAACATGATCAGACTTGAATTAGTTTTATATGGTATTTTGCCGTGGTGCCAACAGCCCCCCCCCCCCCCACATTTATTCATTTCCATTTTTTCCACATGTGAAAACAGCCGACTTGGAAGCACCAGAGCAACAAATACAGGCGTGATTATGATTCCCATTAAGAAATATAAAGGTACTGATATACTTTATATTATCACATGATTTATATCACCATAAACTCCGTATAAGTGTAAAACCCTTCGTGAACATATGGATATAAACATTCCCAAGAGTTTGTGATGTCTGATTTTATAAATTATATTAACACTTATATTTCTTAATGAATTCATGAAGGCTAATTTAATTCAGCACTTAAAAGCACTTTAAATTTTCGTCATAATTGCGGAGTTATGCACATTGAGCAAAAGTATGTACAAAGCGTGTTTCTATGTTTATCCGTCAACTTCGTTTTGTGAACTATTTTCATATTCATTAGTTTGTGAACTGTCTGATATTCATTAGCTGATATCATTCATTCATACATGAGTACCATGGCAACCGTTCCTCAGAAATGAGTCTTTACTCCTTAAATCGTGATTGATACCGCGAAAACATTTCTAACGCAGCATTTCTTGCTCTAAAATCTCAAAGAAAAAGAAAACAGATTGTGAGCTTTTAACTGAAATACTTTACTATGGCAATATATATAAACCGGTTTGATAATTTAAAATAATAAAGAAAAAAACTTGCCGGAAATATACATTTTGTATTGAAACATGTTGCACCCTAGTCATCAACATTTAACTGCTTGACTCTCTTTTGCAGTTAAGTGTAATTAGTCTGATTTTATTGCCCTTATTGCAATTTGTCAGAGGCCTTAGATGCTTAGTAGTGGTATTGCTTCAGTATTATGGAAAATGGAATCTATTTTAAAGAATAACATTTTAAAGAAAACTTTTAATGCAAAGTGTGATTTTATAGCTATGCGTGTCTCACACATACTTGTCACACATTTAAAACCCTAATAAAGCCTATGATATGATCTCACCATTGGAACTGTAAAACCTGACCCTTGTTAATGATTATTTTATATACATGGACATACACAGACACACACCCATATACAGTATGTGTGTATGTGTACGTATATACACACATATGTATGTATTGAATGAGAGGTGTGGATATGCATATATACACACCTCTCGTTAAAATTCCCTTCTTCTTGTCGGAAAGTAATTTTATAGACTTATTTCTACACAACCGTGTCCCGGAAGCCGAAGCAAAGAGGCCCTTGAAGGCGTTTTGTCTTTTCTCTTGTAAATGTACGCTTGTCTCTTGGATGGGGGTTAATTAAAGACAGACAGGCCTTGGCCAAAATCTGCCAGAAATGACATGAACTACCTGTGTTGAGCTACACTTTCCAAATGGTAAATGTCTTCAGACGGTAGACATGGCTCCTGCAGATAGCCAGGCCTGAGCCTCAATGGCATCGTATTCTTGCCGATTTATTCATTTATGTATTGTTTCTGCTGTTTTTTTCAAATGTTCAAAGAAATCAAATTTTGACATTTGTTTCTCCATGTTAATATGATTTTTTTATCTTCTAGTTAGCGCCCAGTCCCCACATGATCCAGGTCTGCCAAAATAGCAGTCTTGTGAGCGATATACATTTGAATATTTACATATACATGCTGTCTGGCTGGGAAACATACAAATAAAATCACCAGGTTATTACTATACACAAAATAATTGTGATATTTAACATATAAACTGAATTTCAGACTGACAGTGTTGAGTAGGGCAGATTATTGAGATATACCCTATGATAACATTAAGCATAATCTCTAAATAACATTGAAGTGTGCATTTAATGAAGGAGCCAAAGCATACTTTTAACTTTTATACATCTAAATTAATCTAAATTTAAGTTAGTCAATACTTACACTACTTTTGGTGTGTGGAAAAACTAACCTAAGTGAAATGCTTCTTTACCTTAACAGTGAAATAATTTTAAGTTTCAGTTTCAGTGAAATATACTCTGCTTGTGACATTATGTATTTTTATTAAAGTTTAGAAACATAAATGCATAATAATAATAATAATAATAATAATAATAATAATAATAATAATATACATTAAACCTAAAGCACGATTAACTATTAATGTCAGTCAAAATCTACTAATAAATGACCGCATAATAATAACCTGTACTCCAGTTTTAGGGAAAGATAAACAATACCAAGTGTCTGCTTCCGGTACATTTTCTGGACAGTTTTTACTATGAAATATAATAATTATGTCACCGATAGCGAAATTTTTATTCTTCTATAAAACAGTCAGTTACGCTTTGGTTCCTGTTATTCAGGTAAACATATTCGCATCATTTCAAAATACACCACAGTTACGTCGTTTGTAACACGAAACATGTTGCAGACAGTGGCTTTGGTGCCTGTGGTTTTATATGGGGCCCTTACATGCACACAGTTAGGCTTGAACTTCACAGGGAAACCAGGCAACAGAACGCAATTTTTTTTTTGAATTCAATGAATGTATCATTATGAGCTTTTATTAAGTTCTGATGCCGAATCCTCATGTTGTTTGTGACCTTTATTATTTTTTAACACAATAACAACATTTTATGTATAAAGTGGTAATGCATGAAACATTTCTGACAATCGCAGTGCGATTTTATTGCATTATGACAGACATTTTATTCCGCCATTTATTTTTCTCGCCTTACGAAGTGATTTAACAAATTACGACTTTCGTATTCATATATCCTGCATACACGCGCGTAGGCAGATTCAGATACTTTTGTTTATTATTGCATTAAATTCTGAATTCATAATGTCATGATCTCTTAATGAAATAAACAGAACTGAATATCATTCTCCTCATTGTATTTCGTAAACACAATAATTTGTTAATTATCTGATTTCTGATTAAATAAATCCCACCATATTCAATGGTTTTTGATGTGTAAGCGCGTAATGCTTTTCAAGATTTATTGACTCAAATTCACTGCTTCATTTTGCTGTCAGGCCAGAGATGCTGCAAACAGGTTTTTTACATTTTTTACTAGTTTTCCCGTCGCTTTTCGTCTGAATCCAAGCTCTTTCTCCATAAAGAGTGACTTTATTGCTACTTTCCTGCTTCATTGCTTGTCACAGAGCACAGTTTTTTAATCAGTTGACACCTCATGGAGTGTTTGCGTTAATAGAGACAGAATATGAATCATAACCACAGCTGCTATGTTACTGGTCTACTACTCAAAATATAGGTCTGGTGATTCACAAATGAAGCCCAAGGGTTACATGTTTCTTAAATGATTGCTTTGGCGTGAATGTAGCAAGTTTGATGTAATATACAAGAACCCATTGTCTCTTGAAGAAAAGAGAAAGGAAAATGTACAGTAAAGAACAAAATCAGGATGAAAGTTGTCATTCAGCGCGTAACCTGAAACGATATGATTTATATTTCCAAGGAGAGGGAAAATCGCATCGTATATATTGCATCTCGAAACACAAAAAACTTAATGGTGTATTTTGAGATAAATTTCAGCGGTGAATATTTTTCCCCCTCTGGTTGTGCACAATAAACTGCAACCTGTGAAATCAGCTATGTTTCGAGGACATTCTTATCTTGTGCTGGAGCACAGAATCCTGGAAGTTCTCGCGCTGAGCCTTGGACGTCAAAGAGGCACCAATACCGGGCAGTGAATACGCGGCACATTTCAAAGGATTTTCTCTGGGATATTTTTTTGAGACAGGAGTCAAGCCGAGAACACATGCCTGTCCTTTTTAAAACAGGCCCAGCTCCCGTCAATCACAGCACATATCCACCAATCCCAAAGCGCTGAGTTTTAAAAGCACTGCTGCCCTGCTGGGCTGTTATATTGCACCATGGCCTGTTTCAGAGCATTTTTACTACAACCGTTATTGCCACAAACCAAGAGCGCTCAGAGTGAACGGCATGGGACGCGCACCAACTTTCGCCAACTTCCATCCGCTGCTTCTTGTTCTTCCTCCTCCGAAGAGCCGGCAGTCTTAGGAATTCCGCTTGCATGTGATGCACAACAGCCAAGTCGAGGGAAGTAATAAAAAAAATGTCTTGTCAAATCTAAGGACAAGACCGCTGATTGCTGATTCTGCGAATTTCCAGCCTTGCTTACTGCTGATATGTCAGCTCTGCCGAGGTTTGGTGGCTGCCCTCTTTCTCTGGTCTGCCGGGGGGAGAGCAATTCTGAACCCAGCGTGGTGTTGCCACCTTTGGCAGGGGCGCACATGGGACACCCCACTGGCAGTTCCTTAAAGCTCTGCCCCACGCACACTTTACGAGACCACCCCGAGACGAGGGCCAGTGCTTACGTTGGTTATCCGGTCCCGCAGGCTTCAGAACCTGGTTACTCCTTCCAGCAGATAGATCAGAGTCCTAGGGGCACCAGCAGTGAAGCAGATACTTGTGGAACAAACATACCAGCAGTTACCGATCATCTGGCCTCAAGAGCCGCCCACCACAGCGCTGCTGGAAGGTACCGTGATCTCCAGAGCTTTAGAGACACCAAGCCGTTTCTGAACGCCTACTACGAGCAGGCCCACGGCTCCTCAGATGCTCCTCAAGACCTCAGTACCCAAGTGATGTTTGGTTTGCCAAGGGATTTACTCTCAAGAACACACTCTTACAGTCAGACACTCAGCGGGCCAAGGGGTAACAGGCAAGAGCTTGTAAGTCAGTTCCTGGGTCTATACAAACCCCTGAACATGGCCATCCAGCGAAGAGGAGGTGACACTTTCCTCAGGTGGTCCGGGCAGAACGTGAAGCGCGAGATGTTGTGCAAGTGGAGCGAGGGAAACGAGGGGGCGGATAGCGGGTCGTGCGCGAGGACTTTTGGAACCATGTATGACCTGGTGAGCCATGTAGCGCTGGAGCACCTCGGGGGACCCGACCAAGCCGAACACATCTGCTACTGGGAGGACTGCTCGAGAGAGAGGAAACCGTTCAAAGCCAAATACAAGCTGGTAAACCACATCAGGGTTCACACAGGAGAAAAACCTTTCTCGTGCCCCTTCCGAGGCTGTGAGAAAGTTTTCGCAAGATCGGAGAATCTGAAGATCCACAAGAGGACACACACAGGTGGGTCATGATGTAAAGTATTTTAATGTCAGTACTTATGTACACCTCATTTGTAATGTAACAGTTCGGAAGTAGGAATGAATTTTCAAAAATTAAAAAAAAATTAAGTGTTTCCATATTAAGATCTTTCTCTTTCGTGCTGCTACTGCCGAGCGATGAAATATGGATTTTTTTAAATGAATAGAAATTTAAAAAATGTATTAACACTTTAAAAACCTCAAAACTTAAATGTGAAATTGATCAAAATGATGTGCAGCACTTTTTTTTTTTTCTAACGCAGAAGAAAAAAAAAAAAGAAAAACAAGAAAAAAAGGGGTAATAAAACTATACATGTAGACGGATGATAGTGCCTTAATCCGGGAAGATCTTCCACGTGTTCCCGTCAACAGATTCTTTTAGAGTCCTTCAATCATGCTAAGAATTTAAATAAACAATTTAAACAAGCCGCGGGAGAGCAGGACTTGTGACGTAGATTATAGGGACCCCTTGAGTGATTTAGCGAGGGGGGGGGGGAGTTGGGGTGGGGGTGGGGGTGGGAGTGGGGGCTCTGCTGGTGAGCTGAGCCCGTGCCAGACCTGGAGTGTGTGTACATCAGTAGAGGAGCTTATCCCCGGATCCCTACTAATAATTTATTATTTGATTTTTAAATAATGAAAATGAGTCACAAATAATCGTACAACACCTACGTTTACACGACTAATAAAAATGCGACAGGGATTTCGACATACTGTACACTATGAATTAATGTTTTTTTGTATTAAGGCAACGGTTATAACGATACTTTGGAAAGTAGATTAATGAACAATGTTAATAAATAAATAATGAATACAAACGCGTCAATCTGCATTTATTTATATTTATATATACTATTCACATTACTTATGTAACACCACACGATACATTTGGGCAAAATGAGAAAAATAGAAATACAAAATGATCACTAACTATATTAAAGTATGAAGTATACAAGTATGGATACAAATTATTCGAATTAGAGTTATGACAGACCAAGTAATGCTGTCAAAGTAAACACAAATGGTGAAATATTATATTATTCTTACTACTCTTTCTTAATATTTACACTAAAAATAATACTAACTTCTAGCCTCTCATATGACTGTCAAAATACTACATGAAATATATGGTCGTATACAATACAAGTTGCTGATGAAAATAGTATAAATGTAAAATAAGACAAAATTCACCCCATGTCTCCTAAGTGTATTAAGCAGTATTATTTGTTTAAAAAATGGAATAAACTTACAAAGTCACTCCTGGCTCAAACACATTCAAACGTTATAACAGTCACACAGTGTGGGGTCTAGTGATCTTGGAATTTAATCATTAATAGAAACTATCATGCTAATGAAGTCAAGACTGTTATGCTGGATAACCGAAATCTATACAACCCAGAAGTTTGCTGAAATCGAGCGAGATTACCGATTGATTGATTGATTGATTGATTGATTGATTGATCGATCGATTGAAAACTGAAGACCATGAAAAAATCAAAAATAACGTATACATGTTTTTGATGAGACATTTACAACCAAAAACTCCCATGTGAATAGTATTTAATGCGATCCTTCAAAATATGTGACAATATAAATATTCTGAGCGCCGAAATGATTTCACCCCCCACCCCCCACTGTGCACGCGCAGGTGAGAAGCCTTTCAAATGCGACTTCGAGGGCTGCAGCCGCAGGTTTGCGAACAGCAGCGACCGGAAGAAGCACTCCCACGTGCACTCCAACGACAAGCCGTACGCGTGCAGGGTCACGGGCTGCGACAAGTGCTACACGCACCCCAGCTCCCTGCGCAAGCACATGAAACTCCACTGCGCGGACTACGCGGCCAAACCCCACGACGACCGCGACGACGGCGGCAGCGCGCACCTTCCCGCGCTCAAAATGCGCGGCGTGGGGGATCTCCAAAGCGCCCCCGCGCTCAAGCCCCACGTGGTGTGCCCGGTACTGCCCACCTCCTCGCGAGAGCCCCTGTCACCAGAGATCAGGAGCAGCGGCTCCCCCAGGGCGCGCTTCCCTCACCCCTACGAGGGCGCGCTGGAGTGCTCGCGCGCGGCCCCCTGCGTCGCGGACCCCCTGTCCCTGCAAAGGGAACATTTTAGGAAGGAGTTCACCCAGTACGCATCGCACCAGCTGAGTCAAGGCTTCACCCATAACCCTCGGACCCTCCAGATTCAGGGTGGCTCGCCCTTCCAGAAGAGCATCGTGAATGGCTGGTACACCTGTCAGAGTGCCTCCGAGGCCTTCCCTCCAAAGCAGTGCGACAGTGTGTGCTCCGTGGGACTGAACGCGGGCGCCTTCGACTGAACACGATCGCATGTTGGCATATCATCGTGAGCCGGGATGGTCTTTGTGAGGCCGCTCCTTCCTGGTGGTGAAACGCTCGAGACAGTGTAAATCAGTGCGCCGCCGTCTTCGTAGATACACCCTTCGCTTCGTGTCACCACTTTGAGGATTCCTTCTAGTTGTGTCCAACATGATTGCAATTCGTGATTAAAGTGTAAAGTGTGTGTCTTTTGGGGGTTCCTTTCTTCTGTACGTGCTGTGGGTTCGAGTCCCTCTTTACAGCTTCCAGCTGACCCCACCCCTCACCCCTTGCGTTTTTGTGCCGTCGTCTAAAAATCGCCCGCTAACTCGCTGAGCTAAGAAGACAGGTCTGCAGGTTTGTTCTGGGAAGGTCACTGTTCATATACTCACCATGATTTCATGTGTATTTTTGACAAAGTGCAGACAATTAATGTTGTAAGTTTCAAGTTTTGCTCACTGTGTAACTACGTGTACAAAGCCCCCCAGCCTGTTAGTATCAAGGGGTCCATTCAATCCAACCAATAAACCCAACTAAATGAGTTTTTGTATTTATTTACGTAAATGCATTTTTATTTCAATTCGCCAATTTAAACTGACGAAAAAAATTAATAAGACCGTCTTCAGCCGATATGTTGAAAAGCCCTAATCGGATGGATGGAATTAAACCTCTCCAGTAACCATGTAGTGTAACTGCGCTGTTAATTTATTTATTTGTTGCATTTCATGTAGACATAAAAAAATAAAGTTACTGATATAAAATACCACGAAGAATGTTTTTGTAACGTTTTATTTCTCATACCTACAATATTCGTGGACGGGACTACTCAGCATTTTTGTAGACAAACACACACACACACACACACACACAAAAAAATATTTTTCATAGAAGGAAAAGAGGTGAAATAACAGACCACCTTGTCTTCAGTGGCTGGAATGTTCTGGGATTTACAGGAGCTGAGGTGTGAGTGTAAAAATGGTTTTAGTTCTTTTTTTTCCACTCCTGAACGTTTAGTGCGCGCACACCTCCATGTGCACTGCGTCACCTGATAGAGGGGAATATAAAATACAGCATCAGCTATTATTATGAAAGTATTTAATTGAAATGTCTAATGTATATACAGTAGTATTAATTATGCATTCAGTTTTTTCATTAAAGTATTTCTATTCTCTTTGATCAGGTCGAGGGAAAAAACTAATGCATTCTCAAAGAAGTGAGATACTTGTATAGCGTAGTAGTGCCCAGTTTTTAGGCTTTTTCAACATGTCTGCGTCTCTTGGCTTCAACTGTAGCCATCCAGTGAAAATTGTACAATTATAATAATATAATACACCAGTTCTGGTATAAATCAAACGAAGACATTGAGTCCCATAACCCTTTGCCTCTGCATTTATCTGACATGCATTTATAAATGATAACTGTGTCATTTTAGAGACTATGACCAAAGTCATACTTTGAACTTGCGCCACACAATCGAATGGTCTTTACAGAGCAGTATGTCTTTATACGTACATATCTCTGCAAAAAGTGAAGGAAAAGTCCCATCTGACTGTTCTCTGTTGGGAACATAATTAATAGACCAGTGTGAATGGATAAAGGAATTGCGCTTTAATTACTAGTATGCGTGCGCAAAAAAAGAGGAGAGAATTTAGATCTTTATTTGCAGTCTTTTTGTGGTCAACTTGCAAGGCAGCAACGAAAACAGTCATGGTTTTTGCTGTTTAATCATAATTAATTTGAAAACGCGAACTCTGAGGGATAAGGGCTATTGTGCAAGCGTGGTCCTCGCTAAGACATGTCAGTAGCCAATGAAGACCATCCCAGGTCACGTGACGACAATGAAAACACATTATAATGAATATTCTATTTACAGAGCTAGTGATATATATGTGTATAATTTTACTTTAGGTTCCTCCATTTGATAGCAGTGGGGATGTTAGTTTGATGGATACTCTTGCAATGGTAAAAAAACACAAATTAATATTTTTTGTTCATTTTGCAGAGATTTTTCACCATTTACTTAACATTTATTAATATTCTCGCTAAACATGTGGCTAATGACCATTACATATAACAGTTAAAGTGATTAATTCTATCCCGGGGTGGGTATGACAATATTATTACTCATTTATTTTGTACTCACTTAACTCCCACTACTAAGGACTCCCCCTGAGGCACAGCAGAGCAGGGCTTCCTTAGTCCAGGAGGATGAATGCTGAGAAATCAGGGAGTCTGAACTAGGCCCTCTGTGTGGAAAAAGCCACGGCACACGTTTTTATTCGGAATACTCCAAGGGCTCAGCCTAACATCCTGAACCCTGGGAGACAGAGGAAGCTTACAGTATCGCCTGGCCATTTTTACATTATTATTATTATTATTATGTTACCAGATTTCAAGGCAAACCATTTAACTTTACAAAAACATGTAAGAAGACTAAAATCCAAAACAGCTGAATTAAAAAATATAAGGGGCGACCTTTTTGTTTATATTTTGCCCATGCCTGTATAGTCTGCGTTTGTGTTTTTTCTACTGTATCATTTAGAGCAGCTGACGACGGCATGTTCTAACACACTACATGGATGTATACATATTGACTTTTGAAAACAAGGGCTTTCACTGTTAATTTTTTCAAACAGAGGAAACATGAATAAAAATATTTGTTTTCAACATGACAAGCATGGTACGGACAACTTTCGAATGGTAGAAATTCAGTTTTTAAATAAAAATCAATGCAGGGGGTTTGTACCATTATATTACCTGATTATCCATACAGTCCAACTATTGTCTGATGTTAAAAATTGTTTTGTAATGCTGAATTTTCACACTGCATCCAGGAACCATTTGCCAGATTTTAGACCACAGAACAGAGTGTCTTTTATCTTTTAATTTCGATTTGTTCTAATTAATAAAACACACCATCACATATTTTTCAGCTTATTCATATTCAGTGTTCCTTTGGTCTGGCTAGTAGATAAAATATATTGTGATACGATACTGAAAGCTGTATGTGCTGCAGGTATCATTTCTATCATTTCCTTCTACTTGAAACTGATAAAAATTTAATCCACTCCATAGACAAAAATCGCAGTTCTTGAAAATTCCACATGCTGATCACAGATGTGTTATACTACTAAGTAGTAGCTCAGAAAGCTGAAGTGGTATTTCTCTAGAAGCATCGAACAACTTTTGTCAGGGGGGTTTGTTTTGAGGCTATATTTTGGATAACTTGCAGTTAGAAGAAGGGTTTTCCTAACACTCTTTCTCTGAGTTACTGCTGGAGTTGGTATTTACAACATTCGCACTCTGGCAGTCAAAAAAGTATTTAGTTCAAAATCCATGGCACTTTTGATAGTTCAACACATTCACTGTTCCACCAGACAGAGAAGCTTCACATTTGGTTGGAGACGAGCGAAAGATCCCTCTTACAGTGTAGTCATTTCTTTTTTGTGTGGTGATCTGCAGGAGGGGAGAGCAGCTATTGACCACCAGAAAAATGCAGAGGAGACAAAGCTATTTTGCTTTCTCCCTCAATAAAGGCTCAGGGAAAAGTGTCTGAGGGAAGAGGAAGAGATAGACATATGGTAAGAGAGGGGGAGGGAAGGCATAACAAGGGGAGGGGGATGGAAGAGACAGCAGGTTGTCCATGCTGGAGTGGGAAAGCTAACAGTGATGTCTCAGTTTGCTAGTAAGGATTTGTAAGGTTTTTTGTTATGCATTTTTTTTTTTTTTTTTTGCTATGGACAAACAGTTCTTTTGGAGTGACTCATTTCAAAGCATCAAAAAATGTCACCCACATCTCTTTCAGCATTAGTAATGATCTGAGCTCAGTTCACTTTTGCATTCTTTATATCGTGTCGTCTTTACTGTAAAACTTTTTACCCAAGACGCTTCTCCTCGTACTCTAGAATAACAGACAAATACTTTTGGTTTTTCAGATAGATTATCAGTAAACATCTGGTATTGAATGATGGAAATATTTTCAGAGAGTAACCTATTGGCCCCTCTCTCTCTCAACATACTGCCTTCTCACTCAGATCTTGGACTCTTTTCTCTAGACTCTGTCGTATTCCATTTTAACTTTTCCCAATTTTATTTTTATTTTATTTTTATTTTTATAGCACGCTCTTCTCACGCAGTGACACAGAGCGCCTTAACACAGGGATACAGCAAGAAAAACTGATACAAACAAAGAAGACAGTCAGCTAATGGCTACCATAATGAAGAACTTATTATAGAGGTATATGTATACCTACTGGCCACATTGCACTCCACATTTGCCATAAATATTTTGCGCAGTATTTTTCAACTGTGGCCCCTCGCTGGGCACATCCTGGTCATGTTTCCTCCTGTGTCTGATGTTTTCCAGCCTCATCTTTCCACATCAAGCTCATCAGAAGGCTGTTGCGTAGGCATCATTCTTGCTACTTTAAGGTCCCATTCTTCCCACTTCATTTTTGCTGTTATTTTGATCAAAATGTGCGCAATGCAGCATGATGCCATCTCTTGTTTGAACTTAGGAGATGCTGTCTCAGGTGTATTTTTTTGATAGTCACCCTATATTCACAACTTTGGATCCAAAGCTACATGACCGCTACCATAAAGTGCATCCTATCCCCAACACAGCATTTCATACCTCCAGCATTTATTCACAGGAGTTGGTGGCTTGTGCAGTTACTGATGAGAGAACACAGGCTGTGTAACATGTGTGGTATTCTGAGACATCTGAACAAGACTTGGAGAAATATGTCTAGGAAGTAAGGGGTGGCAGTAATCCTGTTGTCAGAAGGAAAATTGATACTCAGCTACAAACAGGCCTAGAGAAAATCCGCTTCATATGTTACAACTCGCATGTTCCAGACAGACATGAAAATCTGTTGTTTCCTTCCTTCAAAATTCAAGTGTCTTATTCGAAGCCAAGCACATTTCCCTGGCGTAAGACACCAAGAAGATCGGCAGTCCTTGCAGAAAGATGACCACGTCCTTCACTTCTCTCACTGTCCCATGCCTCCGAGATGCGACGCACTGGAGACCGACTAACATTTTTGACTCGGTGTCCTCGACATCTTGGCAAAGACGACTGGCAGATATGCACATTTAAAGGACCAGCTGAAGGCACTGTGAATATATTGGCATTTAAGAAAATTTCCGTTCATTTGCTTGCTTGCTTCCCGTTGCATTATATTCGGAATTTGTGTTTTATTTTATTTTTTAATACCAGAATTTAATGATTTAGTTTACATAGAACCCATCTAAGCACATGTAAAAGAATGTTCTAGGCTTTGATCAGAACGCCCACAGAGAAGAGCCTTTAGATTTCTCACACACACACAGACGCACACACACACACTCGGTACCAGGAGACCTCCAGTGCTTGTTGTCTTTGCCTTCTCTCAGTGGCATTGCATTTCACAGAGTTCACTTTCTGCGGCTGTTGCTGTAAAACAAAGCAGAAATTTCTTTTGAAACAAAATCTGTAAAACTCATCTTTGGGGTGATGGGGGGGTGATGAAATAGGTGATCACATTGATCATTGTCCAGGGTATTTTTTTAAAATGCTCTGCAGCCGTAAGTGTTTGCTGTAACCTGTAACAGGTTGTGTTTGCAGTGGGGATTTAGACACACTGCCTGTGTGAGCTCAACATCTGAGAGGAATATGTGGTTTCTGATCGCGTTCCCATTAAACACCATTCATTTCATGAAAGACGATCTGTCAATGTTTGCAAGCAAATGTGTCAAGTGTTTACAGTTGAGAAAATATTTTTTTCTTTGATTTTTGTCAGCTGCCCGTTTTTGCTCCGTAGCATCATCTTGAAATCCTGAAGTTTTAGGCACACAGTCAGAAGTTTGTCTGTCGTCATTGCAATGTGCATATTCTGGACTCCAGGGCAAACGTGGAAGAGAATCTCAACACAGACAACTTATTTCAGCAGTCACTGTAATAGCCAACTTTGTTCACTTAGTAGTGCTAAATACATTATTAATTTCTCACGTCATGATCAACCATAAGATTCCCATAGCATCCTTCACACTATGTTTTATCTTTCTTCATTCATCTTCTCATGACAAAGACTCTCTAAGTTACACAGAATGTGCTTTTCTGTATATTAGCTTTTACAGTTGTTTAATTTGAATTTCCATTATTTCAGATCTCTGCTGTCTGAATGAAATAAAATCTCGTTCCTTTAAGTACATCCTTGCCACAGTTTACAAGTGTAATTTGTTCATGAGAACTGATCACAAATCAAATTCTTGTGAAACAGGAGCTACATCAGCACTACATTTACCTTTATTCATTTAGCTGATGCCTTTCTCCAAAGCAACATACAGTGTTAAGACTACAGTTATACAGCCAGGTAATTTCAGAGGAAAAATTTTGAGTAAGTGCTTTGCTCAAGGGTATTACAGCTGGAGGCGAGACTGAAACCTGCTACCTTTGGGTCCAAAGGCAAGAGCTCTAAGAGATATGGTACCAGCTGCCCCTTAAATTCTGCTTTACAATAAATGTCCCTAAGATTACAAATTCAGTGGCCATCTATCTTGTCTATTTGGTTACTTTACATGTGTGTGTATGTATGTATGTATGTATGTATGTATGTTGTACATTGCAGGCTTTCACAACTGAATTGAATTTTCCTCTGGAACTAATAACGTTTCGTTTCATTCATTCATTCATTCATTTGTTGCAAGTATCGGTAAATAATTTCAGTCAATGCAGACAGATAACGTATTTTTGTACTTAAAAATTTTAAAAACTGAAATTTGTATGTAAAGTGTAACGTTGATTGCTAAGGTAAAATGAAAGTATGACAATTATTTTTCAGTCCATTGGTTAAGAATAATTTCATAACTGGCTTTATGCAAATTTACAATACATAAACATAACATTCTATTCTTCACTTCTGGAAGTGACAGAATTATGTAAGTACTGTTATGGGTGGGATCTAAGAAATTCTCAGAAATCTGCGCAAAAATAATAGCAAGTTCTAACAAAACGAAGGTGTTAAATTCCTTTCAGTTAGACACATATCAGGGTCTCAGTGAAACTCAGGCGTTATTGGTCAAAATATATTACATATTAGACACAGAACCTCCAACGAATGAAAGCTGCAGCTTAGGCATCTTCAATATTGATTCATTTCCAAATATTAAACATAAATTAAATAAAAAATAACTTGTCGTTTACACTGAGGGGATATTGCAAAGTGGCATATGACCTAATATATTTAAGGTTTTTACTTATTTATTTGATAATTTAAAGTGTGTTATTTCAAAGCGGATATCTCAAGTTAGCTATGTGAAAACTGCATATTTTTCAGAATTCCTAATGTGGCATTATTTAAAGATACATACACACTTTCGACTTGCACAGATTTACTTAATCATACATTAAAACAAACAATTCACCAAGGGTTTTGGCCACATACTGTAGTTAATTAATGTATTTTTAAGAAATCACTTAAGCCACTACATAATTTATAATAACAAGTTAAATACTTGCACTTTAGAATTCGGCCTAAGCTATTATTTTATTAAAGTTTCTGTCTCCTGACTTGGCGTCTCTTGCCAAAAAGAGAAATGAAAACTTTCTTAATCATAAGACCTATAAAGCAAATGAACAAGTGTTCCAATATGTCCCCGTATTTCAGGCCATGTAATTAAAAGATGTCAAGTTGCTGTTTGTGTCATATTGTGTCTGTGTGCCACTGATTAATATTTTTCCGGAATACAGAATGTCTTTTTTCTGAGTATAATATTTAAAAAAATTACTGTAAAGTTCTTGGTGGCTATAAAAGTACATTAAACATGCTGTGTATTATAATACTAGTAAAACTTCTAAACAGCAATACTATTTTTAGTTTTATGCAACTTAAATCACTCATAATAAGTAAGCCAAAATGTTAGCAACCCAGTTTCCAGATTTCACAAGCATTCCGTTTTTAGGGTGGAAAAGTATTTCCAAAATAGACTGAGTTTTAAAGTCTCTGAATAAAAATATTAAGTAATATGTTATAAATGTTGAATAAGCCACGTTTCTTTGTCACGAATGTCAAAAAATCACTTAGTCAAATTTCCTTCCTAAAACCACGCAGTGAAACCACCCATGAAATGCCTTCAGTGTAACATGAATTGACTTGAGTTCTTCAAAAACAAGTCTAACAAGTACTACAGTGCAAATAATTTAAATAATCTTAGTAGTTTATACTTTTTAATTTTGACAAAGACAATGCAGCTGGCAATGGACAGGTTTTCGTGTTCATTTTCAGTCTACAATATAGTTGTTTATTGCTCTTTAATACTAAACATTCACATTCAAAGTTTCAGATGGGTTTGTACAAAAGCTCAGCCTTTGGTACATGATTAAGAATATATGCTGAAACTTTTCACTTGATTATGATTAAGAAAGTTTTCAATATTCAACATTTGCAACATTTTATTAATCTTGAACAGTAGTACTCAAAAATAACAATATGTCTGTATCGATTAGCCCTTTTAATGTAGATTAACATGTCTTTCTGTTAGAATAGGGGTGCAAAATTCTAAAATTACTAACATATTAATTATGGTGTCCACAGCAGAATTCTAAGTACACATTCCACACAATACCAGTCACACTGAAATGCATACCTGTAAATGATTAGCTTTTGCAATTTTTTCCTAAGCCTTACGTAAAAACTCAAACACTTGTAAGCAGCAAACAGGTGTAAGCGTGAGAACGCATTCACAGGCAAAAATACTTTTGTAGAACTCTCGATAAACAACTTTTAATATATTCAGCTATATTATTATTATTATATACATTATTCAGCAAATTATATATTCGGTTATTTTCAAACATAAAATGTAAACGAGCCACTTTAGGAATTACCAGTAAAGACACTGTTATGGATTTATTCTAAGAGAAAGTTCAACATATTGACGGTTTTTCCACCTGCTCTGAATGCTTGTGCTGCAGTTTTGAGTTGCTACATGATGAGTTTCCAGGCAGGCCTCACGTCTAGGGATCCTAAATACAATGCCAACAACATAGCAGGACCACTTCAGCACAACTGCAAGCTGTGAAAACCTTTGTAAATGGACATATTAAAATGTAGCCAGCTAGTCCTGATTGTATAATGAAATATGCAAGAATCAAGCCTATGACCTAAACAAATTATATGGCCCTTTAACACGAGCCTAGGATAAAATAAGAATAGCCGCAGCATCTATCACTTGACTCTGAATCATGTGTCTATGCAGCACACCTACCTACACAAAAGCGTCTTAAATTATGCAAAAAATACAGGAATCGTTTCCAACACAACAGATCTGTCAGGAGCTTCGACAGGGTGTGACACTGGTGGTGTCTAGCAGATCTCGTTTACAAGCTCCATCACTACGGCGCCATCAACCGCCGCGGACGTCGCGCACATGACGGACACGCTCCAGCGCGCTGAGCGGCTCGTTCCTTTTTATATCAGTCAAGCAGGTGACGCGCGCAATGGGCGGAGTTTATTTTCGGTCTGAGACACTTGATTGGCTGAAATGTACGGCGCATGTCGAATAGGAGGGCTGAGCGGAAGCGGCGCGCTGGAAACTGCCGAAACGGAGCAGGTGACGCGGAATTCGTGCCGTAAGAGTCACCTGTGTTTTAAAAACACTGGCTTGTTCGTTGGAGTGGAATGTCATCAGGATTAACAACGATTACACCACCGCTTCCTTTAAAGTGCCAGGCAGACAGAGACAGAGATTGCTTCATGTCCGAAAGGTCACACTAAGGTGTGGTTATTTTACATCGATGCTGAGTTACTTTATTATTATAGCGCGTGAAGTGACAAATAGCGACGAAGAGCGACACTCTGTGCCTGTTCTAACAGTGTCTTGCTGATGGAGACGTCTGGCATGAATGGAAGCACCTGCAGAAATGAGTCGAGTTCACATATTCAGTATTTAATTACGCAGTTGCATATTATTACTCTTCGTGTGTATATGGAAGTTAATGTGTGTGTTTTTTTTTCCTTTAGTAGCTCCAATTAAAAATAGAACGACTATACAAATAAAACATTCAAGATTTGCAAACAAAACCAACCATAATTACAACATAACTCAATATCCTCAAAAAAAAAAAAAAACAAAAAAACAAAAAAAACAAGATCATACGAGCAAAGTTCCATAAGTTAATGTGTGTGGTTGTCCGGGAGGGACTAGCGTCCTGTTCATTGTGTACCTACGCCTAGCTTTCAGGGATAGGATCCGTATCACCGGGACCCTGATATGGGACAAGGGGCTGTTGGCAGTAAATGAAGTCTACAAATGCAACGGTCTATTAAGGTTATAATTCACGCGTGAACAACATAAAAAGTTACTTGTTATTATAAGTATATTTATATTTTTATTTTTTTTTGGTTTAGCATGTCATTTACATTGCTTTATTTAGCTGATACTTTTCTTCAAAGCGAATTAGGGTAAAGGTACTTACAATTATTTACCCATTTATGCAGGTGTGTAATTTTTACTGGAGGTAATTTTAAGGTAAGTACTTTGCTCAAGAGTATTACAGCTGGAAGTGAGACTGAAACCTGCGACCTTTGGGTCCAAAGGCAACAGCTCTAACCACTGACAGGTGCCCAGATATGTATATGTCCATATACAAAAACTTAGTGGATTTCTGTGCAAATGCACAGTAATTTTTGCAAAATGAGCAACGAAAGAAATAGCAATCTCCAACAAAATATATGCTATATTTCAACGGAGTCTCTAGTATATACACTAATTATATAAAAGTAAAAAAATCTGAATATTCGTCCCGATAAGCCTGAAAAGTTGCTAATCAGTGGCTGATATTTAACTTAAACAAAAACTTAAAGAAGAAGGATAAAGAAAATCAATGCATTTTATTGGTGTAAAAACTGACAAATTTTATCACACGGAAAATTCTTTAATAACCATGCATTACTTATTTTCCCGCTCAGTGCAAAAATGAATGTTTAAATAATTTTTTGCTAAACAAATAATTTAAAAAAAAAAAAAAAAAAAAAGTGTGAAAATGCTAGGAAAGGACAGCCGCGTGGTGCGCACGTAAGCACGGGAGGATAAATTGCACTGCGCTATTCTTTTCCAGTCAACATTTTTCTCCACATTGCTGCAGGTCTGAATCATAAACTCCGATTTAACTTTTCTTCCTTCTTTCTTATTAGTTTATCGCTTGACATGTTTATACTGCTCAGGCAGTGACTGGCCATGGCTCCTCTATTTATTCAACACAATTGTATGATGAATAGAGGAAAAAATAAACAGACGACCCAAACGTACGACTATCCTTTCATTTGCTGAAAACCGTGTTTGAGGACACAGAAAGGGGAGGTTTCACCGCAGAAAGTAAATTATTTTGAAGTGGAACTAATCATCTGAGGGATTGTTTTCGTTGTCCTAACAACGGCGCTGAATTGGAAAGAGTCTTCCTCTTTGTTGAAGGTGTGTTTCCTTTCTTCCATTCAAAGCTGATGATGATGCTGCTTTCACGGCTTGTCCTCCCACATTGTGAACCCTGGCGTTTCTGGGGGAAAAGTCTTCACTTGGACCTGCAACACACGGCGGGTGACTCCTGCGTAGTGACGTCAGCGGTGCCATTCTCTCTTCCCGCCTTTTTATATCAGCTACGCTGCAAAAATCTTCCGCATAAACCTAGATTTCTGAATGGACAGTACTAAAATCTAATTAGGTTTTATTCAGTTTTACACGGGAATTTTGTATCTTATCATTACAAGTCCGATTTTTCTATGGATGGTCTCATAGTAGCCTAGATTGCTGTAAGCCTAAGAGGTATAGACTGTTATTTTAATACAAAAACAGAACTCCAGTCTATACATACATATCTGTGTGTGTGTGTGTGTGTGTGTGTGTGTGTGTGTGTGTGTGTGTGCGCCCGCACCCTTGTGTGTTTTATTGAAACAGTTCGGGTATCTTTCTACAAATGTCATGGTCACCTGTCTATTTTTTCGTAATTGCATGGCTAAATGAACACGTGTTTAAAATGTGAGTTTACTTTGTTCTGAGTAGTGTAGTTCCAAATATAGTATAGTGTAGTGTAGTATAGTATAGTATAGTGTTTTTCCAAATTTCCAAGAACACCCTTATTTCAGTAACACTAAATCATAAGTGGAATCAATTTTAAAATGTCCCGGTCAAGTTCCAGAACTGTTGGTAGGACACAACGCTGGCACAGAACTACACACATAATGTCACTGACTGATACTTATAAAAAGTCCAGGAGGCCAGCACTGTTGCTTTTAAATCTGAGTGAAACTTCAGCATTTGGTTTGTGGACAGACATGAATGTTCTCAGCAAGGTTAAATAAAGACAATAAGGTAACAGCAACATTTTCTGTGAATGTTGAGTTATGATCAGTAGCTGTGCACAGGTTCCTCGTGATCTCAGGAGGTTGAAATGCTCTCCAAGGATGACAGTTAGTAACTGGCAAATAAATACTTTTTATACAGTCTTAGACAGATTGACATGTAGGTGGTGGGATGTGATACAGTCAAACACGACAAAGATGAATACAACAATTTGCGATGAGCATTATGAATAAGAGGAAGGATATGAAATGAAAAGTTGAATGTCATCAGCCCAACAGTGATAGGAGTCATTAGTGAGCAGAGATTACACAGCCAACTGATGTATGAAGTGAACATCAGGGGGCCATGCACAGAGCCCAGAGGGACCTCTGTTGAGAGGTTACAGGTTTTTTTTAATATTTTTGGGGTTAAAGGATATAGTTTGCTGCAAAAACTAGCAGTAATTTTTATGACCTTCTTACCATATTTCCCTTGAAATGAGTTAGTAAGCTTTCTTTTATCGCTACATTACATCAAACTCTAATATCTGTAAATTGATGAAATATAAAAAAGTGCTTACTCTATAGACCGTTTTGAAATGTAATAGGCAATATCCATAAAATTTTAATAATTTTATGTTATTTCTTTTGATTTGTGACAAGACAACAACATTGCCCGTTAAGGGAAAAAAAAAAAAAAGCTTTTTCATTTATTGTATCGCTTATTTTTCTGAAATGGAAATCACGGCCTGTACTTGGCAACTTCATAGGATTCCCACAGTACATTTCATCCTACCGCTATGATTTCCTTTTCAAAACACCACCTAAATGCTGTAGGGGCGTGTTATAGCTACAACAGGCTTCAAACATTTACTCCGTATTATTTTTTCCAAATGTTTTGCAGTGCAGTTTGCTGTGTACCTTTAGCTCCTATCTTCGTACAGATCCACGAGCCTAATCCTAGGGGAGCTGCTCACCGGTGGTGTGTAAATTGGCAGCAATAAATAAAAAAAAAGTGCTTACAGCAGGCTGGTAGAACTATGCATTTTATTAGGTAACAAAGAACAAGAACAAAATAGGTTAATATGCACTTCTGAGTTTAGCATTAGATTACTTATTATGCAAGACTAATGTCTCTGTGACCGACTTACCAACGAAAGCAGTGACTGCAACACCTGTCATGCAACTGACTTTCAAACCACACTCTTTCACACCTGTGAACTATGCCAAATATGTTTAAATTATGTTTACAGCACCATCATTAGCAGTAGCCAATCAGTGTGCACAGCTAAGTGTACTTTTTGGAATTAGGCTGAAAAGACCTTTTAATTTCAGGAAGAAGGTACAAATGGTCATTGACTCACCCATATTTGTGTATTGGAATGTGGAGATATTATTCCAATTAACTTGTTGGCTAAAATTATTGACAGTGATCACAACATGATAGTTAATTACAGAATGGTATGTAAATAATGAGCACATATCCTTTAATGCGGTTAACACACGATGGAAGTGTTACCTTTAGTACTTTTAAAACTATGAGCATTTGCACATTTTTATTGGTGAAAATAAGTAATAATATGTTCATACCTCCTCTGAATAATTTCCCGGTGCTGTTGTACACACACCTCTTATATGCCTGTATTTTGAACTTTTTTTTTTCATCTGTGCTGCTGTTTTTTATTAATGTTATTTCGTTACTGTAAAGTGTGTTGTGTAATATTGTTTACGTCGGTATATGTTTCGTCTAGCATAACACGCATAAAGATTTTATGAAAGAAAATTATTTTATTGTTTTAAACAGTTTGATTTCCCAGTAACCATGTTACGGAGAATTTCTTTTTTTATTAGCATTCTTTACTGTGAGACATTGGGTTTACTGGCCACAAGGAAGCAAAGTGTTACTGGGGTGAAGATTGCTAAAGTTGCTTTATTATGAAACACTGGCTGCAGTGCGGTAGTTTTCCGTTTGCAATGGTGATTACTTTACTGAAATAATAAGATGTACATGAAGTCCCCTTACCTGCTGTTACATGGACATCAAACACTAATTAAAACATATTCAAAAACCTATTAGTTCTGGAAAGCTGAAGCTGCCATTCCTGCCACATCATCTAACTAGGTAAATTCTCTTATAGCTTGCCTGCTGAAGAATTTTTAAAGGATCTGCTGGGATTTAACAGTGGTTTGCTGCCACTAAAGCTCAGACTAGAGGATGCTACTTGCTGCCTGCTTGTCATATCCCTTGTGGAATTCTGGGAAAATTCTCTGCCCATGTTTCCTTCTTTGCATCTCTACAATAACCAGATAATAGCTGGGGTATGCAATGTGCCAGAAGTCTGAAGCTGTTGTGTCAATATTATATATGTTGCATATATTACACATTTTATGTGTGTGTATAATCCTCCTCTTATTGAAACCCACTCCTGCTAAATGTGTTTGCTGGAAATGATGCACATTTACTAACTGTACACATGCTGGAATTCTATGATTCCTCTGTGCCAAATGGCAGTGCTTCTAAATTTTGGCCCAGACCTATTGTGGCTAATTCTGCATTAAAAATCGCAGAAATCTGTTTTTGTTCATTTTAACAAAATGCAGGTGCTCATAGTTACAGTCAACATAATGTTTTTTTTTCTTCAAATGCCGTATATAGTAGGGTTACATGCTTACATCACCATGGACAGTCTTTCCACTAATTACAGATTTTTGCTAATTACAGATACAGTTTTAATTCTGCTTTTCACTGCCTCCAAATATTTTTCTACTGCATGGCCTTGAACTGAACACGGCATTCTCCCCGTGTCTCTTTGCCTGTCTTGGCTCATCATTGATGGGTAGGGAAGCAGTGTGAAGAATAAATGTCATCATAAAGCAGCAATGATGTTATATAGTCGAAAAAGGGGCACTGAGGTCAAAATGAAATTAATACGTATTTAGTCCGGAAGTAACACTGAATCACTTTAAAAATACTGGGATTTCACTGAAGTCCTTTTTTTAGTTTTTATGTCTGCGCTCTGTTTTTGAGAAATATGTGGTGTACTTTGATGTCACTATCTAACAAGTGCCAACCCCCTATTTCCTTGCTTTGATTTCTTTGCTGTCAGAATGTAATTACTAAAGGGATTCTGTAGAGGGGCCACTTTACCTTAGATCACCTTTATGATTCTGTATCTCTTCTCTTGCTGTTTGATGTTGAGTACATTTTTATAACACAGAGACCACAAAAAGCTTGCATTACAATTTGGGGGGTGTCATTTTACTGTGTTTCCTTTGTTTTGCTGCTGTTTAGAAGGCCTCGTGCAGTTATTGTAAGTACCTGTTGTTAACTGTCTGCTTATTCCTTTTTCCCTTCTCTTAGGTTCTGTGTTTTTCTTCGGAAAGAAATCACACCTATACACACGTGATGACAGAGCACTTTTTAGGGACATACTTTATTTACAAACCAAAAATATGCCATGGAAAATGCTTAAAATATGAAGGCGCATTTCTCCATTATAAACTCCCAGCCTGATGATGTACTTAATGTGCTGGCTGCAGGAAACAGAAACTCTAGACAGAGTATATCAGACCTTAAATATCCTAATGTTTTAAAGATTTCCATAAACTTGCCTTCTTTTATCCGTTCTAAAGTTAGCTGCATGAAAGTTATAAGAAATGTATGCAGCGCAGATGAAAACGTACGCATATATATGCAGCTTTGATTAAAATCAAATTATAAAACAGGATCTGTACCTCTCAGACACGATCAGTGCTAGTCCTATTTTAAATTCCGAATGTGCGTGTACATGGACATCATTCCTTCAGAAGAAATCTTGAGTAAATTATATATGCATCCTTTGGTTATAGGAATAACCTCTGTAGCCTTCAGTCATAACTTTATGCTTTACAAACTTGGTAAATTTTAAGTGATAATTTTCTTTAGTGGTCTTGTTATTTCAATAGTTTGATTAACCAACATATTGGCCAAAGGAAATAAAACATCGTATTTTTTTTAATGACCTGAAATGGAACATAGAATGTTAATTCCATAGCTGTCTTTTTAAGGATGCCCTTTGAAAATCACTAAATTTATTTTGAAAATGTTTTTGATCTTGTGCTGCAGAGCAGTTTGGGCTGTCCACAGCTCTCCTAGCAACGGCAAACAAAAGCAGGGCACATTCTGAGATTCCTGTGGCGTGGCTGGTCTGGCGGTGCCTTTGATCTCCGACTGAAAAAAAAAAATAGCTGAGTGGGCATTATTTTCATTTTGCTCACATCCCCCGACCCACCACCCTCAGTGTATTCCTCAAAGATGATCTGAAGCCGATTTTAGCAATCACATCCCAAAATCTTCAAAATGAAAGCAGGCAATGTACTTCATTGAAATAACAAAAATTGTCTTTTTTTTTTTTTTTTTTTTTTAGTTTAAAGAGGACTGTAAAATAAGATGTTTAATGGGACATGTTTACTAAGATCTGCTGCAAACTTGCATCCTCTCAATAGGTATACCTTGAAAGACCTTAAAAAACCTGCAGCTTCCTACCACCCAGACTTACAACAACCATCCTATTAACCTCGTTATATTATTTTTGCCTCCGTTTGGTCGTAATGTCTGGTGACGACCACTCCATCTGTTGTACAATAACACTGGCCACATGCACTGCTGCAAGGGACCCATTATCTGCTATTGTCTGGACCTCAAACTGTGTTTGGGTGTCTAGCTAAGATTTTCATTTTTGATTTCTTTCTATTTTTTTTTAAATGGCTAGCAACTGAAAAAGTGAGTGTTTTGGTAGTGCAGAAAAGAAAAAGTGGAAGCCAACAGATTTAAAAATAAAAGTGAAAAGAATAGTGCGGCTTGAAAATGTAATACACTACTGTATTTATATTAATCTTAGTCAATATTATGACTGGATTTAGGATTGTGACATAAACATGTTAAATTGGTAAAAAAATTAACAAAGCCCATTATACAATATAGCATTCATCCACATTAACTATGCATATTCATATATCTTTTTGGCTGATATGAAATAAATGGATTTTTTCCTTATGACATGGACTTGTGATGTAGACTTTGGAATAGAACCATGTCATAAGCCAAGTATCACCTGTTTTGATGAAATGCACTATTGCTACCTGTGCTTTGTTTCCTGTATTTGTTTTAGCTTTTGACAGGGAAGGATTAGCTTTGCTCCTAAAACACTTTGAGGGCCTTGAACCAGACCTGTCAATGTCTGCGTCAGTTTGAGGATTGCAGACCACATATTTGCTGCCCTTTGGTTAGAAACACCAAAAATATACTATTAAGTGATGCACAGATGTACATATTTCTGTTTCAAATTCAGTGAAATGTCTGAAAGAACAATGTATGTTTGTCTGAAAAAAACAAAGAAAGCAACTATCTGTATTCCCCCAGTTTGCAATTTGATTTAAAAACAACTATATTGGCTAGTAAAATGATTATTTTTCACAATTCTTCTTACAAGGCTAAGTAATTAGTCCATTACCTTGTCTGGTATGTACACATTTCCAGGTTGGTCAGCTGAAATTCTGTGTTTCATTTATGTATTCTAATTGTACAAACAATATCATTAAAAAGTACGTGCTTTTTACATACAACAGTCTTCAAATATAACTGAGTTGACAGATGGAGGTAACTGCATTAATCTTCTCTTATTATTCCATCACTATAATCTGGAATGATTCTGAATGATTTTTAATAATCCTCTGCATTGACTGAAAGTTGTATTTCATTAAAGTTTGCGGCATGGACAATAAAGTCTTCGAGACAGGTGGTCCCCTGGATCCTAGACCCTCAGGTGAACTCTGCTGAATTAAAACATGCTTTCTCTATATATAACCACATACATAGAGTATATAGAGTAGATTAATTTTGGCTTTAACCCATACAGCTCTCTGAAACCTATTTGTATATAGGTAGAGATGTCATTCTGTTTTTGTGTTTGCTGGTACACAACCTAGACTTCTGAAATGTCAGTCTGTGTTTGCATCATGTATACTTATTTTTAACACAAGATCTCCTTGAGTCCAAGGTTTAGACCTGGGGATGAAAACTCCTACCTTTTACTCTTTCTACTGAACGAAAGAAGGGTTTTCCAGTATCTCCATCAAGTTTTGTCACAGAGGGTCCTATCTAATTCCTGGTCTGAACATCGCCTACCCACAACAGTGTGCCATGTCACATCCCTGTCATTTGTTGCTTTGGATGCAGAAAATTCTTCTCTAGAATGTCTTCATGAGGAGTTGAACACTGATTGGGGAAGAAGCACAACTACTGTGCCAGCAAACCAGAACTCCTAGTCCAGTGGAGCTGCTTAGCTGTGGGCCCTCAAGATACCACAGACGAAGTCAGTCCCACCTGCCTGGGCTGAAAAATTTCAGTCTTCCTTCAGGGGTTCACTGTCACGGCTGGAGAATGACGCAGCCTATATTTGATCCATGATTTGGGCTGCAGACCTTGGTCCGTTTTCATTGACTGTGCTGTAACAGGCTGAGCAAAAATGAAAAATATCTCTTACTCTGATTATCAAGCAGCAGTTGTGTCGTTTTGGAAGGCAGATCCCTGTACGTTACCATATTATGTGTTTTTTCTCCCTATCACTTGTGCACCTAGTCTTTGTTTGGAAGAATTATTTACCTCCTTGCGCATGTGATTGACCAACAGTATTTCTGCTCCCAGACGGAGGCTCGCCTACTGAAGATGAAGTCTGTGAGATGCAAAAGAATCGGGAACATTGGTAATTAATAATGAATGCTGTCACTGTATATTATAAAGACCTGTTATTATAGCTCTTAATGATGCTTTCACAGCTCTCTGTGGCTGTCACTATAAAATACAACAAAAAGAACTACACTAGTTTAGTTCAAAAAGACCAAAATTTAATAAGAAGCCTTTTGTTTCTGTTTGTTTGAATACTGATAAAGGAGGGTTTTGTATACACCCATATCCTAATTCACGAGCCCCCAATTTAGGAGAATTTGGTTTAACGAGCATGTGGAATTCGCTCACTCATACTCTCAGTCACTTTCATTAACCGCTTGTCCAAGTTTGGCTCTTGGCAGGCGAGAGCCTCTCCTGGAGGCACAGGGTTCAAGGCTTGTGAAAGTAACCCCTGGATATGATTCCAGTCCATCATAGGGTTGCCACACACACTGCAGGCAATTTAGATTCCCCAGTTAAATTAAAATGGACATGTTTGGGCTGTGGGAGGACATTTGAAGAGGAGATCCACACAATGTGGAGAACATACAGACTGCACACAGACTGAGCCAGATTCAAACATGAACAGCCCATGTGCTGTGAGGCAACAGCAATACCTGTTGTGCCACAATGCATCCTGCATGTGAAATTTAAAACTTTAATTTATTAACTACTTTCCACAGAATTATGATAAAGGCCTTAGGGGAAAAACATTAAAACTTGAAAACCACATTCCTTTATGATGTGGAGGAATACAAAAAGCATGAGTGACATCAGAGCCATCACATCAAAGCCATGAAGATTAGTTTTTTATTACGCTGTAATTATCATCTTATACTTATGGTTTTTGTCAGTGTTGATTATTATCAACATATGATAGTTTTTGCTCTCTCAAAAATCACAGTTAAGGAAACTGCTCAGCAGGTTATAACCCTTAGAGAGATACTTAATGTAAGGAAACCTCCATGTTAGCGTGTGGAACAATAACCAGTGCTATTTACTGAAGTTTTTAAATCAGGTGAGAATTAACACATTTGGGTGAAAAACATGTGAAAATTTTAGGCTTGGGATTTCATTATATTTTTTACCCTGTTAAATTAATGCTGAGCTCCTATTTCACAAGAATTTGATTTGTGATCAGTTCTCATAAACAAATTACACTTGTAAACTGGGACAAAGAGGTACTTAAAAGAACATGATTTTATTTCATTCAGACAGCAGAGAGATCTAAAATAATGGAAATCTTTTTCTCTATCACATAGAGGTTTTAATCAGAAGTGAGTAGATTGGGGGCGGGAGGGGGGGCGCAGTAGCACAGTGGCGCAGTGGGTTGGACCGGGTCCTGCCTTCCGGTGGGTCTGGGGCTCGAGTCCCACTTGGGGTGCCTTGCGATGGACTGGCATCCTGTCCTGGGTGTGTCCCTACGCCCTGAGTTGCTGGGTTAGGCTCTGGTTCTCCGCAACCCTGTATTGGACAAGCGGTTCTGACAGTGTGTGTGTGTGTGTGTACTGCTACTTAAAAAATACTCAAGTAGAAGGAAAAGTAAGAAAAAATCAAATTGAGTTAACTAAGGAACAGTTAAAAAATTCGTGTTTTAAGTTACTTAGACATTAACCTTTTAAATATTCGGAATCACTGGCCAAGCTAAGTTTCAATTTACAGTTTTAACTGTTGGAAAAAATGTTTCTTTTCAATAGATTAAATGAAACCAATGTTTCAATAAAATTATACATTGTCAGTTAGATTAATCATATTAATACAAGAACAAACATAGACCACAATCTGCTAGCAAACCAGGTGGTTAGTCACATTGTATAAGTTGCCTTACTCAGTCACTCTAGTTGATATGACAGCCAGACAGGCAGTATTTCACTAAGGACATCCAAAAGAGATGGCAGAAAGCATCTGTATGAAAATAAGTTTGGCAATTTATTGCATCTTGCTAAAGGTGACATAATTTGCATAATTTCTGCTAAATGAATAAATGTAATTTAATTGAATTATATTAATCTGGTAAAGTTCATGAAGTTCTGGTCAGAAATCAAGCATTTATGCAGTTGCTACTCAATGAATGTAATAAATATTAAGTTGCAATTTATGTGATTGTGTATCTTGTTCTTAAAAAATTTTAAAAAAAACCTCTGACCAATTTTTTTTTTTTTTGGTCAGGATTCATCTATCCAGCGTTTTATACACCTACTCAAGCAATGAACATCGGTGTATCTTTCACAAGGGCATGTGTGATTACCATATTAATTTGTGCATTTATCACAGCTGCCAGTAAGGACAGCTGATGGTGTAATGGTTAAAGTTGCTGCCTTTACACCCAAAAGCTGCAAGTCTGAATCTCACCTCTGGGTGTAGGACCCTTGAAAAGGAACTTACCTTCAAATTACCCTGCTGTATAAACTGGTAAATCACTGTCAGTGTCTTTAGAGAAAAGCATCAGCTCAGTGAATGTAATGAATATTAAGTTGCAAACTTTCTAGAACTATTTTCTATAATTACATTTTTTCACAAGTCTCCAATAGCAGCTATAAGCAAGTGAAAAATGCAATGCATAATACTTTGACAATATTTAAATGACTTCCAGTGTAGAAGAACCTGAAAAAAGTCAATTTTCAGCACTTGCTTTTTACTTGTCTGTAAAATCTTAAATGCCATTTCTCTTAGCTGACTCCATGTGCTTAAAATAATAAAACAGAAGCTATCTACCCAATAACTGTTCAAGAACAGTTTAAACAAACTCACAAAATTCAATTTTTACAATATGGAAAAAAAATCATTTAAATGTATTTTATTGTGAGTTCTATCAACACTTTTTATAAATTAATTAGGTTGTCTGTCAGAGCGAAACAAACTGATCAATCAATCAATCAATCAATCAATCAATCAATCAATCAAAACTCATCAACGAACTGAAGAATAAATGGTGGCCAATCCAATGAAACACACAGAAGACAACTTACAAAAAAGAGGTGTAACTGCTGGGTTTTTCAATAAAAGTGACTTGACTGGTTAAGGAGAAAACTAATTCACAGCTGACATTGGCCAAAGAAAACCACAAAAAAGCCAGTTGACAGTAAAAGTGACAATTGGTTTCAAGTACAGAAATTTAAAACATTTAATGTATTATTATTTATACATTATAAATATGTTTGAGACAAAAATCTGAAAAGTACGTTTTCTCCCGAAACGTACTTAAGGATAAAGAACAGGCTAAATGTAACCTGTTACCACCATCGCTGATTAAAATTCCAATCTAGCACAAGTCATTTTGGGTGTCTGCCAAAAGACGTGTGTGAGGCTAAAATCCGCCATGCTCAAAGTTTTAGTCTTAATTTCCCCTGATAATTTGGAGATTCATTACTTGTGATATCCTGTATTCCAGGTCAGTGCTAGTCTAGCCATAGCCGTATCTTTTGGTTTCCGCGTGACGCCCTTTCCACCCCTTCCCCCAATTCCCCACAATCCTGTGTGGTAAGATCGGCCGACTGAATCCAAACCAAAGAAGTGACAGGGTCATCTTCAAAGACCCCCCACCTACCTCCTGGCCACACCGACCCACTGCCACCCTCTGAGCTGACTGTGGGTATGAGACAAGAACATGGTCACTGTGTGATCTCTCGCACCTTTGGCTCCAGCATCCTCTTCCAGTGTTGTGGGCAGAGGTCAGCCCCGTTGACCCAACGGATGAACAGGGGTGCACTTGATAAAACAATGTACTTTGCTGTCTTTTATGAAAGTTGACTTGTAATCTCTATGCTCTGTGCCTTCTTCAGAGTAAGTAATGTAATGCTTTAGTAAATATAGAAGATTGAAAACAATTAAGTTGTTTTGAGTGTATATATGTAATAACAGAAATGAATCCTATCATGGAAAGAATAATATTTTACATGTGTATAATAAAAGGTCTTCTGATTTGAAAGGTAAATTCTCTTAATTTTTAGACTATTGTAAACTTATTGGGTAATAAACATTTCATCACTCTATGGAAGACATACATGCTGAGAGACATTTGTGCAACGTAAAATTTCTTTAAATGTGTTTGTATTCATAAAAATTATTTTATAAAATCACATTGGAGAGTTGTTTACATAATATTTAAAAGTGCCCATTACTTATCTTTTCTGAGAAAGAATCTGTTCTACAGGACAAAAGAACAGAAGAAAGATTTGCTAGGGTATAATTACTGTCATTCTCAACAATGATGAGTTTATTCTGCTGCTGAAAACTCAAATCTTTAGATGAAACAAAACTATTACTTTATTACTACAAATGCATTTTTACCAGTTGTCATGTAATACCACTCACTATTAATAATACAACGAAATAAATCTTTGCTTTCAAGGCAGATACGCTTAACCGATTAACAACAGGATCAGTGGAAGATGAAATCGCTAAAGGTCCATTTACTTTCGCAATAAAAGGGGAAAATACTATATTTTTAATTGTTAAGCTTGCTGTTCAGCTGACCTTTAATGCTGTTGAAATGCAATGACATTTAACTTAACAAGCAATTAACCTTGATTTCATAGAGGGTCCACACCGTTGTCTCCCTGAACCCTGTGAAATGACACAAAGAGAAGGAAAAGACAACAGCGAAGGAAAGACACTGTAACTGATCTGGCAGGGGGTGGACCAAAGGGGAGACAGATGGCACGGAGTCTGTAAATCTGGCATGGCTCACATTGTGCTAAAACCATCTCCACTCACATTTCACCTGCACTCTCACATGGACCGCGGAAGGGCCACTTGAGGTCCTTAAGTGAGTCACAGCCCGAAGAGGTTCTGACCCAGTCCTTTAATGAGTCACAACCTGATGAGGTCCAGTCCTAGTGTTACACTGAGTCACATACTAAGAAGATCCAATGACTGAGTCACAGGCTGAGGAGCTCCTGATCAACTTCTTCGGTGAGTCACAGACCGAGGGGGTCCAGTGTCGGTGTTATACTGAGTCACATACTAATGAAATCCAATCCCTGTCCTCTATTAGGGAGTCACAGACTGACAAGATCCAGTGCCAGTCCTTTAGTGAGTCACATACTGATGAGATCCAGACCTGGTTCTTTAGTGAGTCATTAATAATAAACATGACATACTGGTCCTATAGCCTGACAGAATTCCAGTGATTTGTAGCCTCTTTACATGCACACTCAGAACATTTAGCTGTACCAATAAGAACTTCAGAACAAATAGACAGATGGATCGGATGCTGCTGAAAGCATCTAGTTAGCCTAAGGTTGAAAAACAAAGACTTTCTCCTACGTTGCCTTCAGCCTTTTCTCTTGCATATCTTGACAACAAATATCAAAAGAAAACTTTTGATTGTGCCTGCGTCTGTCATGCACAATAACAGTTATTAAAATGAAGGAAACCTTTAACCTCTTTCTGAACTGATTATAATAGCTTCATATCTTCATAACCCAGCGGTTTAACTCATTTTACACCTATTAGTACATGAGTACAACATCGATGAGATAAAATGTCAAATTTTAATGTTACGAAGTCTAGTTGTGCAGAGAAAATGCTGGATGTCATTTATTTTCATAGTAATTCATACACCAAACAATATTCCAGGGCGCAGAGTAAATACAGTGCAGTTAATGTCCTCTTTTAGAAAAGGTTGTTTTTCTTCTGGTTCACTGGAATAAACATGACCCATTTGTGTCATCATGCATTCTGCCACTAATCTAAGAAAAAAATACCTAAAACTGTTCTTAAATGTTGTTTCATGTACCTTTACTATACATTTACATTTATTCATTTAGCTTTTTTCACTTTTCTCCAAAGCAATATACATCTCAGAGAAAAAAAAACAATCAGTGCATTCATCAACAGAATGAGAGATGTGGATGCATACAGTTATGAATTGATTTTGACAACAAACACAGTTATTAAAAGAAATATAAACCAATTTCTTCACACTGAAGATTCCATTTCTGCTGGAAATGGGTGCCAAATATGTATTTCTAACTTTTGGTTTTTGCCCCATGAATACCAGTAAACAAATGTCAGTTCTGCTTTGATTTTAATTTGTATCTTTTATCCCCTTCTCCTCACATACACTGGTCTCCAAAAACAAAAAGCCATTGCTCTCTGCATTCCGAAGATGTGCCAATTACCACTTACAAGAAACTCCCAACGGATTGCCACAAAGATGCCATAAGCAATTCTTAATTTCCCTGAAATATGGTTTCAAGAAATGGCATGTAGAAGTTATGTAAAACTAAGTATTCCATGTCTTCTTGTGATGAAAGTTTCTCATCTGCTGCAAATAAAATATGCATCTGAAATTTTTGGATTTGTCAATTGTTTTTATTAATTCTTTGTGGTATTACACTTAATGGAGTAAATAGTTATCATGCAGCTCTAACCAAAGAATTACAATGAACAATTTCATGACAAGAAGTTCTATTCCAAGATGTTTATATCAAGTAGCCACATTTCACTGTGGTGCAAATTAATATAGAATCAGTTCTACTGTACAAAAATACTACAAAGGAAACAGAAGTTGCTTTGGATACATGCTGTAGAAAGAGTGTAATTTATCTATCTTTGGTCAAAACACCCCTGAGACCCTAGACATTATTCAGCCTGAGTAGAGCTTCAGCAATAAGGCGGGACACAATCTTAACCCACATGGCAAAATATTAACATGCAAAGCTGCAAGTGAACTCATCTTGGGGATACTTTCTCTAATTGCTCCCTTAAGACAAAAGGGGAAGGAAGCAAACAAGATAAATTACATGTTTACGCAGTGGAGGAGGCAAAAGTCTATCAGGTCAACGAGGCAGCAACTGACACACACCTCTCTACAAATGGAACAGCTGATGCTGAATCAACCAACCTGGAAAAAGGTGCTTCCAGAGCTCCTCCAATGATCAGCTCCTCCTCAGCGCTCTTCTCGACATTGTCCAGGAGCTCGGACTGTTCCAGGTGGTACCCCTTCATCCATTATCAAATCAGGTAGCTGTCACCCTCTCCAGAATTAACCCTGTAAAGAAGGGGTATGTAGATTTCCGTTTGGTGAATGATACCTGAGCTATCAGCCTAATTGGAATAAATTGCTAAACAAACTTTATTATTTGTTGCACTTTGCCTATGCTGCCAAATTCACACACTGGACACCCTTTTCTAAACTGTGCAGAATTGCCTTTTTTTCAGAAGAGATGCGGGGAAAGTGACATTACAATATTTTTAAAAAACTAACTGACAGCAGTCATATGTGCCTACAGTATGCCACCTATATGAACTACCTTCTGTAAACTTGTTTGTTGACACAGCTCCACTTTTTGTTAAAAAATATACATTTGAATGATGAAATTGTATTAAAAGCAAAATGTAAAATTTAACTGAAGACATTTGGGGTTAGGAATAACTTCCTGTTCTACTATCTTGGATGTATTAATCTAGTCAGACTGCTCATTTAATAATAGGAAATTCAAGGAGATAAAATGCAGATTAAGTTATTATAATTTTCTATTCTTGTCTATTATTCTTTGTTGTGCCTGTTGCATCCACTCTCCTCAGTTCTACATTACAATATACAGTTACAGAAAAAGATTTTACTATAGAAATAAATTGAAATAAATTTAGTGAATTTGTTTTACTTTTATTTAGTTTTTTTGTGGTTTTATTTATCTTTCAATAAAAAATGACATTATATAATATGTCGCTGCATAACATATTTTCATCCCGTAAAGGACCTACACGTGCAAAGAATTTTTATGTGTTTTGATTACATTTTGATTTAAAAAAATTAAGGTTCTTATTGAACAAAATGTGGAACTCGGGTATTCAAATGTTTCCCCGACTTTTTTTTGCTTTTTAAAAAAGTGTCATCGAAATTACTTTTATTTTCTCAGAATTTTCCTGTCTGTAAAGAATCGTGTGTGATTTAAAACCCAGACACAACCATCATGCAGACAGAGAATGACGGAATTGCACCAGACTCGCTCTAGCTGCATTCTCACCATGGTATGTGCTTTATGGATTTCCTCATTTACATCTGATTTCTCACAAAATGTCTAATTAAAAATTTAAAAAAAAAAAAAACTAATTCAGATCTCCATTCACAAACAATACTTTAGTTACGGTTTATCCTTAAGTTTGCACACATCCCATTTATCTCTGTTTTCCACTTTTCCGTTACTCTGAAAACAGTTACCAGTTGGAAAACTCCAGTAATACTTACTTACCAACTGATTTCAAACCTCATTTTAATATCTGGTACAAAAGGTAAATTTAGGTAAAAACCTTCTAATTCTAGGTTCAATTATACAGAAAAAGTTATATTAGAATGTACAAAAATGTAATAATTGAAGTGTATCTTGGCGTCTACAGTTGTAATGCTTATGATTATGAATCCATAAACATTATTGAAGGAAATATGGTTATTTGAGTTTGTTTATATTTGTCAGTTTGCTTTAATACCTGTTTTCGTTCACAAGTGTAATAAAAATGTATATCCTGTATCTCTCTCCATACACACACACATCAACCAATTAAATATTAATAAAAAGGCTCAAAATCAGCAAAAATCCAGAGAACTAAAATGAACAAAACTGAAAACCGATTTTGTTGTTTCCTGGTGTATTACTAGATTTTTTAAAACTTTAAATCTTTGAGGACCTGCGGAATGTTTATTTCTCTCATGGCGAAAGAGTGAATGCATAAAACATGAAATTAGTGAATAAAACAGCAAAACTGGTAGATTTTTTTAAAACTTTCAACTTTAAATACATAAGATGAAAACAAACAAGAACACTGAAGTTCTGAAACTTTTCTTCGTTATCAGAAACGAAGCTGCTCTCATAAATAAAACTTTCATGCCTCAATTATCCGACAATTCAAACTATTTTAACATGACTGTCGATGTGGGTTTAATTTGTACTCTGTACTTTTACATCACTGTTTTATTTTTTGCCATCTAATTATTAATTATGTCGACCGTTTTGATTAATTTTGTAACAGTTTCCCTCTTGTGTTCAACTGGTACAATCTTGGATGAAAAGCCCGCACTGGAAATTTTCAACACTTTGCTTCAGTTGTCAATTAAAATCGATTCCTGCAAAGAGGTTACGCAACCCTTTATTATTTTTCATAAATATGAAGATGATTATTTTTCTGTTAAGTAATTGGCTTTGTGTCAAGGTTCACTGATTACATCAGTCATTACAGAAAAAAAACACCCTCGGTTTCAGCTTCAGGCTGAAATATCTATGAGGATTTAATTGGAGAAAAAGCATTTCACACACTGAGATGTGGAAGACTGAAAATACACAGTCAGGTTGGAGGTCCCAAAAACGAATTTCGCTCCCAGGGCAGTTCCACGTGTGTACCTTCAGATCAGACATATCACGTGTTCTCGAAAAAATAATCATTCAGTTATGCAGTAATTCATGTAAGAAAAAGTTTATAGGCAACCATAAAATTTAAACAGAAAAAAAATTACATTCCAGCATTGATTTAGTAACTTGGAAATTATTTATCGGAAGCAACGAGAAACTATTTTGTATAAAGTTTAAAGTTCAAATAAACTTTTGCTTTCTCTTAAAAGCACAACGCGCGCTTTTTATGTAACATGACCAGACCATCGAGTTAAGTTTTTTAAAAGAAAAATCAATAAATCAAAATAAAGACGTTATACAAAAAGGCTGAAAATCCATCGACATATTTGCTCTTGTTCACCTGTTGTGCCACTAACACTTAAGACATTTGTAGTGTTAAAACCAGTTGATCACAAGTAGATATTGTTTTAACTGGGAAATAGAGACAAAAGGACTTTTAATGTTCTAGGCTGCAGCGTCATTTGACTGAGTCACTTGGAAGGCAGCCTCTGATGGTGAAGAAAAGAAAATGTGTACATTGAGGGTCCAGTGTCTCTGCAACAAAAGCGGAGTTAATCCCAGTGCTTTACACAATACATAGGGCCATGTTTACATGGGAGGGAAAAGAGCAAGAGTCCTTTCCCTCCAGAGCTAGAGTCACAGGTTGGAAATGAGCTTTTGGGGACTACATACGGGGGGACAATTCAGACAGGGGGTGGGGGTGTCCCTTAGCATTGTTGGGTCACTTGTATTTCGGTATTTCAAAGGATGTGGGACTCATGACACAGATCTTCAGCAGTATGGCATGGTGTCATGGAGTCATCGGAGCCTTTCTTTCCGCAGGAGGATTGATCCAAATTCAAATGCATCGTTTGATGAGCACTAAAGTAATATTTTGCTCATACTTAAAATATAATTTAACAGCTGAGTAATTAATGATTTTATTGCCAAAACTGTATAAGAATCATCTCCAGAAGATCATGAGCAAGGGCCAGCGATATGAGATTTGGGGTAATTAGGCTAATGATTTAATTAGGAGCACTAAGTGAATTGAACATGTCGAACTTTGGAGCAGTCAGTTAAGCAGTGAGCAATCGTGACAGTTGAGTTTTAAACTGAAACTGTTTCACAAGCCGAATTAAAGCGGTTTTAATGCCATAAATTCTGAGTTCATCGAAGGGAACGAACAGCGAAGCGGGCGAGTGCAGAACTTGTCCTCGTTTTGTGAGAAAAGAGCGACAAAGACGCGCGGGTTCAAATTGCGAATTATCAGAGGCGCTCAGAGTTACATCTAACAGGTTTCCACATTTATTTATTTTTTAATGACTGCTTTTCAAAAGTGAATAACTGCACAACTGTGGACAGCTGGTAGTGGGTGGTAAGAGCTACTGACCCGAAGATCACAGGTTCAATTCCCACCTCTAGCTGTAACCTTGAGCAATGCGTTTACCTTAAATTGGTCCAGTAAAAGAAAATTACCCCGCAAATATAAATGGGTAAATAACTGTAAGTAACTTAGCATTGTTAGTCGCCTTGGAGAAAAGCGTCAGCTAAATGTATACGTGTTAACTGAAGAAAACGAAAACAATTCTTGAGTTTGTTGAAAAAGTTCTTTCCAGAACTTTCCTGTTAAAAGAAAGTCCCAGATAAGTTGTAAAAGTGTGTTTGGTAAGGAAGCTTGGAGTAGTGGAAAAAAAAAAAAACATGGGGTTATAGTTCTCAATAGATTATATTTCGTTTTTTCATTTAGCCCGTCAAGTCTAAGGATAAATTTCCATTATATATTTAATATTTTGTACGATTTTTTTTCAATAGGTGTTTTTCCGAACACCAACTGGTGCTATTGCAGCACAGCTGTTATCGCTATCAGGGTTTCAGAAGACTTTATTTTTAACAGTGTGGCCTTCTGTTGTCTCATCTGAACTGAACTGTGGCGCTTTTGTTAAGGATATAACGCTTTGCGACATGTATGTTCTGAATAAATACTTGAAGCCGTACATTTGAACTTTTTACAAGTGATATTCCATATATCCAAAGTCATGGCAAAGTGCAAGTTACAATTAATCACACACATTTACTTCAAATATAAGCATAGTCTTTGAAGGCAACGCACACGCACGTGCGCACGTATATATGAATCCGTCTGCCTGCTTCATAACTTTTATTACTCGTTTCCGTTGAAATCGGGATTTAAAAAAATCCTCGGGTTTCAGTACACACATTCAGGCGGATTCAGTAAGTGAACAGTATTTTTTGTAAAAGTAAAATATTACATTGTTCGAAAACTATTTTATTAATTCATTGCTAATATTAAACAAGTCAATGGATATGATCTGTGAACAAGACAGGTTAGAGTCATTGAAATAGTGTGTTTATTTTTTCATCTTGTTTAAAGGATCTGAATGAGCTGTTTTGAAAGGTCGGGGTTCATCCGATGTTGCGTTTACGTGAATGGGTTAATTCCCCAGATTAAGCAGGGAGTAAATCGGGAAGTGTTTGCATTTAGTCCCATCATTTCCACTGAAAAGGTATTTGAGCGAGAGTCGCTCCATGGGGATCCCCTGTTTATCTCAGGTGAGGCTCCAGGGAAACGCCGGAGCTCTCCAGGGTCCTTAAGTAAACACGGAGGGCTGCCGGGTCTGCTCTCACTGCTCTCTTGCTCTCCAGCATTACAAATAATTACTCGGTGTTACTATTTTTCAACTTCTATTCGTTATTGCTTCTCTGCCGAAACAACAATGAGTCGGATGGTAGAAGAAAACAAGCCGAATTGCCCAGTTCCCAGTCATGCCTAATTGAATGTATTACGAAAAGCAAAGCAGTTTGGTTCGAGAACCCATATTGCTACTTAATTATGTTCACTGATAATTAATTAGATCATTTTTTCTTATGTACTGGGTATGATGGCAGTTTTGGGAGTCTAAATAACCGGAAAATTAGACATTGATATCTACATTGATGTTTATCTATATTTCTAAGACTCTTTCATTTAACTTTCTTTTCGAGCTCCACTCGACCGTATACCGTGACGTCAGTTACAAAGAAAATTATGTAACAAAGCAGGCAAAGTTATTACACCGCTATTATATCATTGAAAAATAATGCTTTTATTCAACTGGACAATTTACTGGAGTGTAACCGGATTACACACTATGATCAGTGAAGCCACAACACGGCCTCTCCTTGAAACCGAACCAGTGCTAGTTATAAATCTGTACCCTTAGCCACTACGCCACCTTTCACCCTACTGGTAGACAAGTTAAACAGATACATTCCTTTGTCATTTGAATGGCGATAGTTTCCATTGTGTCCTGTACCGTCATATTTGATCATGGTATTTGTTTCTCACAGTATGCATATTTTTATCTTTGCTGGTTGAAGATTTAAAAAAGGTTCTTAGATGAAATAGTGCATTTCGACCCATTGAGTGTAATGAATATACTTTTGAAAGGTTTACACACCTATGTGCCTTATAACTTGAATAACTTAGAAATGTTAATGTAACCTATGTAACCGTTAATGAGCCTTATAATTATTAATTCTAATTTAAATCGAAGCTAATCAATTAAGCGACATGGTTTTGTATTTGTTTTGCATGGTAAAAGCATATTATTAATATTTCGATCATTGTCATTTTTCATATTCTTGTTGAAGACAAGATCAGTATTATAACTATAAGAGACAGCACGGAACAAAGAACTTGCCAGCAGTGCTGATTTTCTTTTAAGTCTATCATTTATCACGAATTTGTAGTTACCATTACTTTCTCTAACCCAGCGCTTTAGAGAGGATATGAGAACTGATTTACTGAAAGTTCGTGTGGGAATTCCATAATTTTCACAACTACTGTACAAAGCATTAGGGAAATTAAAATACCTTCTGGAGCTGAATCCCATGAGAACTTAATGAATGTTTTCTAAAGTTCTTTGTAAAACACCAGCGGATTAACTGTTTTTGTTTCATTCGCGGTTTTATTATATCTGGGGGTACGGGAACAACATAAAAGATGGGATTTAATAAACTGTATTAAAGAGGATTTAGTAAAACCGCATTTTACCGACTTTTATTATTTTTTAAATCTTTTATATACAGTCGAAATTCTGATTTAGTTATTAATAGAACAGAATTTGAACGACCTGTAGTCGCTTTCTAAGGAACACACAGGAGTGCAATAATTTCTAATTATTGCTTTTTATTCATCTGACACGTTTGTCGAAGGCGACTTAAAATATTAGATCAACTTTACAAATTTTTCCTTTTTACACAGCAGGGTTTTCTGAATGTATAAAGAATGAGTATCCTCCCCCCCCCCCCCGAGGGGGTGTTCCATACTACGAATTCGAACCAACAACCTACAGAGTACCAGGCGCCAACCCAAACTTTTCACTTGCCTGTCCTACCAGAAGTATGTCATTAGGTTTCAACTGATTTACCACAAGTTACCTATCCGCACAAAAATGTATGTTCACTCAGAGTTTATATTTTTGTTTCAACAATGTCGAGTGTGTATCGCGGGCCCAAGGAGCCAAAAGAGCGGCCCGACTAATCCCCAAGTAATACACTCCGAGGCCGTGGACTCGACCTTCACTGACCCTCGTTTGGGAAACAGTTTATAGAGATTCGGCTTCTTAAGAACGCCGATTCAACAGGTTTTGCGGCCGAGCTTTTCTTCACACAGCCACCGGTACCCAAAGCCCCCTTCCTCTTCAAAGCGGTCGCCCGTCGTGCCTCGCGAGCGCTCGAGCGTCAGTCTCGCGCTTGATCTCTTTGTGGTCTTTGTGGAGGCGGCGCCGTCCATAACCGCCCTGCTTAAGAAAAACACCTCAGCGGTCTTTACCCATCTTGTTTAACGTGCAATCTACACATTCACTGCTAATATGAACAGAATCACTGCAGCAAATTGGACCTTTCTTTTTCAAGTTGTGTATATGCGTGTATATTATAGCAAAGGCTCTTAACCTTTCCTAGGTCTTCTTGGACTCCTTCGAGAATGTTATAACCCCTCCGATTAAAAAAAAAATCCTTAATATATTCAGGGAAAATAATTGCACTGTTTATTGCTTTGCAGCTTGCTTAGTTTCACATAGAGTTGGCGTGGAAGTGTTCATTCTTCTCTTTAACTTTTTATTTAGCTAGACAGTGTTATTGTTTAAAACGAGCTTGCGGTCCCCTAAGCGAACCCATAGTCTAACCCCAAACTTAAGCTGACCGTAGGGCAAGAACCGCTGCTTTTCAGGAGCTTGTCTAAGTTCTCAGTTTATTCGTGAGACTGCAATGTGTAACTTAACGTCGTACATAACACAAAACGGAAGTCAGGCATCACTGAGGTTAACGTAGTTTTTGGCGGCAATCTCCCTCCAACGCTGGCGCCGCCCCAGCCGGATATCCGGTATAACTCTGAAGAGGTTGGCCCAGGTAAGAAAACATTCATTCACTAATATCCCACCTAAAATCACTTTTATTATGCTTAATTCAGTTCAACGCATTTAATTTAGTTGTGCTTTATTTTAACTTTTTAAAAATGTGATTCTTTTTTTTCGATTTGATTTGTGAGCACTCTGCGAATAGTTTTAAATCTGTCGTGCAAAAACACTTCATCTCTTGGACTCGGAGACACTAAGATTTTTTAGCAGGAAATATCATGGAAATATATTAGCCTACTTTGAAAAAAACAAATTGTGTACCAGTTTCGTTTTGGTTTGCTTGACATATGAAAAATATCGTTAACACATGATGACATACTGATACTACTACAACAAAATACCGAATTTTTACATTCGTGGAAACTCAGTTTTTTTATCATATATAAAATAAGACAAAAACGCGTAAAATAATAATAGAAAAATAAAAACAAATGAACTAACGATTACATATATTCACTTAGCAGATGTTAGATGTAGATAATTCACACATCACATGTTGTGGTCATGTCGTGTAGATATTCACACATTAATTCTCATATGACAAAATCAGCAATCTAAATAAACTTTTTTTAAATTCTGTATTCACTGGCCTAATCATATATCTGAGGGACTTCTGAATAACTGAGCCCAGTTTCCTAATCCCAGAAGGGTCCCCATGGAACTTGGCTTTGCACTGTAGTCATTCAGGGTCGCAGCCATGATATGGGCTGCCATAGCAACAAAGAAATGGCTTCAGAAGGCTTAGCATAATTCTGCCCTAATAGAAAAATAACATAGACAAATCCCATCCTTAGTGCACTACCTTATTAGATTGAGACAGTCTACCACCAGTAGTCATTTGTGTAGGCTTAGTATATAAATCAATTCTAAAAATTAAATAGGCCTCTGAGCAATCCAACTTCTTTATCTTGACTTTGAAACAGCCTGTTATTAGTCCAATGCAAAGACCAAGGCAGTTTTTTTATTTTTTATTATTTTTTTTTTATTTTGGACAATATATCTAACTAAAATGTTTCACTGTTCTGTGAACACACAATGCCTAGTATATGTCAGCAAATTAAAGTGATTAAAAAGCAATTCACATTTTAGTGATAACAGAAGTTGTCACTTCCATTAACAAATATCTACATAGTTGTATATCCTCCAAGTTTTCATAAAATATATAGATAGTTTAACCTGTAATCTAAATCAATAACACACACACACACACACACACACACACACTTTCTGAACCGCTTGTCCCATACGGGGTCACGGGGAGCCGGAGCCTACCCGGCAACACAGGGCGTAAGGCCGGAGGGGGAGGGGACACACCCAGGACGGGACGCCAGTCCGCCGCAAGGCACCCCAAGCAGGACTTCAACCCCAGACCCACTAGAGAGCAGGACGCGGTCCAACCCACTGCGCCACTGCGCCCCCCTAAATCAATAATAATAATAATAATAATAATAATAGTAGTAGTAATAGTGATGCCGCTTTTATTTTCAGAACCCATTGAACTAGAAAAAAGAAGGCAAACAGAAAGGTTCCTCTGCACGAACAGAGTCAGAAACAAACACGAGTGTATAGCCTGACAGCTATGTAAACAGGGAAGGGGGAGAAATGCAACAGTTTATGTTGTATATTAAGCTGGGATGTCTAGTGTCAACTGTCTCCAGAGACCTGTCTGCTCATTCAGAACTTTGACAATCTTTTTTTTCTGCACACAAGAAATCACAAAATGCCCGCCTTTGAAGTACTTGATGTCCCCCCCATATAGCTTTATCACCATAAAAGAGGGAAACGATTCTTGTGAATCAGTGATTGGTGTCAGGAATATGACGCTGTGGCACCGGAGCAATGTTTGCAGTGGGGTTTGAGACTGATAGGGTGTAACTGCGCTCTCATAACTGTATTTCTTAACATTATCCCTATCAGAGTGACATTGAAGTCGCAAAATGTGCAGTCTGCTGTTTTCTCTACTAGCCAGGTCTCCTCATGGTTTTCTGTACATGTAGGTAAATGCTTTAAAAGATGTGCATTTAGCAATATGTTGGTAATCTTTGTCACTTCCCAGTTACAAACGGGGCTTCATATTTTGTTAAAGATTCAGATTTTAATAGGAACAGACAGTGGATAACAAAAAATGCTCTCAATGGTAATGAAAGGGAAGTGAGATTAGCAGGGAACTGGAATATTAGAAAGTTTCACCTAAGATAAAGTTTAATTACTTGATTTGCCCAGTCTTATTAAATTGACTGTACTTCAAGAATCATGTGTCTGCACTTATATCTCGCTGTCTACTGGTGTAATTCACTTTTGTACTGTTGTCAAAAATTGTTTCACTTTGCCCTCAAGAAAAATGTTTGCTAAACAAAAAATGTGTCAATGTCTCCCTTGAGCCAAATATATCACTGACATGATCACTAGATGTTGCTGTATGGTGATGCTTTCCCGTCACAGCTTGCAATTTCAAGTATACTAAAAAAATAACTTTTTAGGTTGAAACTGTGCCACATATTTTAGTTTTATCTCAGTTTCATTTTATGGAATGCACTTAAACAAGTTTACAAATATTTAATAAGCAGCACAGTTACTAATTAACAATTTAAGTAAAATTGAAATTTTTTCTTAAAAAAATATTTTGCCATTTTTAAAAAGTTTTTAACAGTTTGGCCCCATTGTGTTATCTATACTTGCTGATCTGTTTTTGACAAGAAAGGAGATACTTATCCTATGTTTAAATCTTAAAAGATAGACAGGTATCTCTACCTTTTGAAAGGTAGTTTGAGTCTGTGAGTAAAAATTGGCAGAAACCAACTGAGATTTTGTTGCTAGTTGTCTATTGATGTTTAGGTTAGCAAGAAGAATTTTACCTGGATGAAGAGCTACTTCACATTTCATCAACTGTTCTGTTATTCTTTGGTGAAACTGATGTATGTGGCTATAGCTATCAAAAGGGGATTACTGCAAATATATATAGTATGAATAAAAGTGAAAAATTTACATTTAATTCTCATAAATAGGTAAAACAACAGCAGAAGATTACCCATAGAACTGTGTACATAATAGCTAACAGTCTGATGACTGAAACAGAAAGGAACCATGAAATTAATTGACATTATACAGTAACTAGACATTATGACATCACAGATACTGACTTGTTTCACACTATGTTTGCTTTGAAGCGGAGGTACCACTTTTTTCTTTCTTGTGAACTAAGATGGAGCACTATAATCAGTGATTCAAAAATCTTGAAAAATGCTGTATTTGGACATAGTCCTTTCTTGACAGTAATTATGATGGTTTGACAATACTTGTTATACATTGGTGTATGGGATAATGAGCATGTTAATATGCAGCAAATAGCTCATTTATCTTATCAAGAAGTATAGTTTGTGCCATACTTGGTTTGCGTACTTTGTCTATGGATATTATTAAGCAGAGATTTCTTAGATTGGCTACCTGAGATCGGAATTCAGAAACACCCAAATCCACCCAAGTCGTATTTCTGAGGCTAGAGAAGGAGTGTGTGTATGTAGCATCAGAGTACAGAAGCTGAACTTGCTCAGCATGTGCGTACAGAAATATTCTATTGCATGAACACATCTTGGTATCTTGTGACCTTGGAGCCATAGATAGTCATCAGTGCCTATGGCAGATCGTATGAATAAGCAAATGGATCCCTGAATCACTGTTTTTAATTAACTACAATAAGCTATTATGCAATCACAGAATGCCCTGAAAGGTAATTTGCTGGGTAGTTGGCACCCAATGACATACATATGCACCGCAATCTTTTTCTTAAAAGACGCTTTTAGAAGATATTTGCTCTTATCTTGGTATTGTGCACGTCGCTGTTTGAGAGAACCCAAAAGGCACCTTATTAGCACTTACAAGGATATTTTTGAATCTAAATATTTGGTTTCCTAGTTTTATTTATTTATTTTGTCATCTTTAGATCTTAGCTCCTGGCTTAAAAAAAAAAAAAAAAAAATCAAGTGTTAAACGGTAATTGGAATTCTGCACGATGAATAGCTTAACAGTGTGAAATGTGAAACAATTTGATGATCTTTTGCCCAGTGTCACAAAGAGTGCATCCTTTTGGCTCATTTTGCCTTCTGGGTCCTTAGCTTTCATTGTGGATTTGGTTCTGCATCTACATGTTCATTCTGAAGACAATGGTCCTGTCAAGGGTTCCCCTGGGCCATGTGATCAATGGTCGGGTGAGGAGCTGGGAAACCAGCCGTGCATCAGGGCCATGAAAGCGGTGCTGAGTCCCATATAGCGACTGACCAGCGAGAAGCTGAGCTTCACAGGCCTGCTGTTTGCTGGAAGGGAATCCCTCTGGAGCTTTCTGAAGGCTGGTGTTTTAGAGTCTTAAACTGGGCACCTGCCTGCATCAAAGAGCTCAGGCGCTCCAGCTCTGAATGACTCAAGTCCGGAGGAATAAGAGCCTCCGCTGAGATGCGGACACCGCTGGTCTAATTTGCTCCGCATCCCCCCACCCCCAAACCCCCGGACCGCGTGTTGCTTGGACTCGATCCGATACTGGCTGCTGATATCTGACAAGATCACACAGAGAGGTGCGGGAACCTAAAGGCAAGGCGTTACCCTGCGTGCTTCCAGGGGCCTCAAAAGGGTTCTATTAAAACGCGTTCAATGCGCTGGTCGGTATCTTTCAAAAGACCGCACGCCCTCCAGCATAGGCAGACTCAAAGGGCATTGGTGAATGCTCTGTAAAAAGAAATCAGGCCCCTATTAGTTTAATGAGTTGTGGGCATTAGTATGCCAAGGCAAAACTGCTGCCTTTTTTCATCTCTGAGGAGTTTGAGGGAATGATCCGCTAACTTGTGTGAGCGACAAAGGCTGGCTGGGCCAAGCTGTCCTCATCTGAGATCAGATTCCACTCAGCTGTCTTCAGAGAGCAATTTTCACCACTTTAGGAACACTTTGTTTGGAACGCTTCACACAAAACAAAACGTGAGAAGAGTCACGTGGAATAAACCGTTTCTTGTCAGTCGAGAATTTTCCTTGGTTTTGCCAAAAATTTAAATTTTTAAGCGATATTAGGAGGACATAGCTGGCAGCTCAAAGGAGATGAAGGAAGTAATACTTACTTTGGATCTATTTCAACATATTTGAATGGAAGTCAACAGCACCTTATATGCCTGAGAAATGAAAAAAAGTGTGAGGGCTCATACTGCCTGGCTGAATCACATCTGTGGTGAAGTGGTCCTGTATCCACGAGCCGAGAGCAAGCAGCAAGAAGGGCCTGCTTTCGCACAAAACCATTGCTGGTGGGGTCGGCGGCTCACCTCTCGCATTTCTGGCTGCTGCCTGCACGTGTGTTTGTGGTAACCCCGAGGGTCGCTGGAACTCACCTGCAAGACATTAAAGGAGATGGGGGAAGGGGAGAGGAAGCAGAAGCCCGCCATGGCTAATCAGAAGCACTCTGACCGGCAGCCATCATGCAACACATCAAACGCTTCCTACCATGCCGGCCCTGTGGTAGGGGGGCGCTGAATCTCAGGGGTGGTGACACCAGCCGCGTGCTGGACCCTCAGGTGTGACCCGTGGGTTGCGATGAAGCCAGTTCTGGGTCAGTTACCCAGCGGGGGGCGCACCTCCGGCCCGCTTGCCTGTGGAGGCACACGGGGGGGCTTGTTGCTGGGGCTTCGCAGATGTGGACGTGTTACCTCTGCTGTGTAAATGAAGGCAAAATGAGCACAGGTACGAGGTCAGAGGAAAGGAGATTAATTAACAGCTTGAATCAGGTACATCTGTAAGCTCTGTCCTAAAGACACTGGCTTTTTGCTCTCATGCAGATAAGACAGAAGTTTTACTTATTTACTAGACGGTGGCGCTTTAATAGGTCTTAGGTGACAAGTACTTTTAAAAAAAAAAACAAAAAAAACAAAGGACTTGAATGAACAGCTTTATTACATGACTCAGAGAGAAGTTGTTTAACAAATGTTTTTATTATTTTTAAAATGGTTTTGAATGTGACTAATGTGTTTAAATGCCCACTGCCCTTACTTTTTGTATTTTAACATTTTACATGGATTAGTTTTTCAGAAGATGTGCTTTTCCGAAATAAATTACCATAAGTCCCAGAACGGCTGTTAATGTTGTCCTTGTGATCTAAGTGCTTACATTTATTCATTTAACTGACATTAACTGACACCTTTCTGCAAAACAGCTTACAATGTTAAGCTGTTTACAAATATTCAGGCACCTATACAGCTGGACAATTTTTTACTGGAGCAATTTTGGGTAAGTACTTTATTCAAGGCCATTACAGCTGGATGTGGGGTTCAAACCTATTACCTGTGGGTCCAAAGACAGCAGCACTAACCAGCTGCCCCTGCTGTGCAATGTGCACCTGCTTAATCTTCTTTGATTAAAAGCAAATAGCTTACATACAAAATGGGAAGCTTTGAAAGTACCTCAGAATAACAGGTATTTGGAGTTTATATGCTTTGTACATAATGCTTTTAAACAGGTTGGGTACCATGCTCATGGTTACAGTTGCAAAGTTGCTCTGCAGACATGGAGCCTTTGTGGTCACTATATCCTCTGCAGTTAAATTCCATTAAACTCCCCTGTAAAATGCAACTTACACATGTTTGTAAATCAGTTATGTTAAAGAGTACAAAGTATACAATTTTTCTAATTTTTAAGGCTGTAGTTTATAATTGTATGTTAACTGTCTTATAGTGGAAAAGAAAGCTTTCTGTTGTAGTGACTTCTCCTTTTATACTATAACATTGGTCCCAAATTAAATCATACCGCGAAATATTTACGTTTCGCAGACAATAAATTACAATCAATTTGCATTAAAATAGTCTGCGATATCTTTATTCTACCTTGTGATATGATCAAGATAAAGCTTGTTAAAGTTTGTAAGAAGGACTGTATGTAGGATCTTTCCACCATATTAAGATGTGTGTTAATTACGAGTCATGATGCACTGCTTCGGAAAGTGTTATTAAGATCTTTATAGGGCCATTCATAGAATATGTTAGCCAGTAATGTACAATTATTTTTGGATACGAGGCATATGGGTGTATGATGCAAAGCTAACAAAATATAATGAATGTCTTATGTAAGACCTGTTATAAGCGTGTAACTAAAAGCAGATGTTTTCGTTTTTCTCAAGTTTGTCTCATACCAAAAGTTGTCTATTCATCAGTATTTCTCTTTGTACGGTCCTGTTTTCTGCTGTACGCAGAATCAAAGCACATAACCATCACTCACAAATAACTAAGTGAAGATAAATCAAAGACAGCTGAGGGAGACAGATTTCTTCTGAGAACAAATGATATTTTTCTTATATCAGGTGCAACCCTCAAACTTCAGTCTTTTCAGACTCTTAGAAGTCAAAAGTGTTTTTATTACCCTATATGTCTTTAAGACTTGCTGTTGCATTTTTGTCTGATAGTGGGGTGTAACCTTGAAATTTTGTCATTTTTTGTCTCTCAGAAGTACTGCGCTCTCAATTTTTTAAGCAGCGCCGTCAATGTGGCAAAGCAAATGCAGACTCCTCATTACCCATCTCGTATATCTATGTCTTCCATTTGGTTTCATGGTAAACAAGAAGCGGTAGTGCTACTGTGTAGTTTTTACCATAGTGATATATTTATTGCTATCCAATGTATCCTTTGGATATTAGGCCTTTGATATAATTGCTTCATCACATTTCTGATTAAAAAAATCAATGGGTAAATTAAGACAAATTAAACTTTTTGGCTTTACTAACCACATTATGGGCTATCAAGTCTGTAAGTATGGACTGCTCCTGGATGCTGAGAGAGAGTATCTAGGAGCAGTCCATATGTACAGCCTTGGCATAAATTAAGGAAGAGTTCAGTGTCAAATACTGAACCTAGCAGAATGAAAAATGTCTTTAAGACTACATCTGTCTGATTGTTTGTCTACATGTGGATTCAGATATCCCTATGGCATCCATCAGGTGATGTTCTCTTTAGAAAATGAACTGAGTACCTGTATGATTTTGATTTCAGTGCTGATGTTTCAGTGATTTCTTACATTACGATCACAGCATAATGTACACTAAGTAACAATGTGTGTTAATATTGCGATAATCAGTTTCATAATGGCATTAGAATAGCTTGTTTCCTGTTACAGTAGGATGTATTATTTTTAATAAATGTCACCATGACAAAGTTACGGATTCAGTCATGAAGAAACCATCACTGTAAAGACATACTTGACTACAAGTGTTTTAAAATCTTTAAACAAGGTCATCAGATGTACTTATCATTTGTGTAAACAAATGTAGCATTTCAACATCTTCTGCAAAGATATAGTTTTTTTTTTTCTCTTGGCAAATGATGAGTCTTAATAGCATCAGTTGGTCACAGTAGTGATTCATAAGCATCAACATGGCTGAAGGTGGGCGAGATTTCTCGTGGCTCCCCAGTCCAAATCAGAGAAGGCAAAACTGAGCTGCTGTGCTTTGAAAATGTTATGAAATCTTGCCAAGTTGACCTGCAGCGTTATAGAAATGCTTTTTCTTTTTAGCACCAAATGTCATGTTGTCCCAACAAAGAGGTTAATTTGCAATATTGAAGAAGTGATGAGCTCTGACCTGAACACAACAGCCTGTAGTACGCTTATATTCCATATGCTGCAACTCACTACACAGCAGCTTAGCAAAGATTTATGATAAAGATCACAAGCAACATGTGGAAAATGTTCAAAGAAGGAAAGACTATTATAATTTTAAGCAGCAGGAGACCAACCTGAATACAGATGAACAAACATTTCCAGATTCCAAAAAAGAAAAAAATACCAAGCTGAATCCAAAAAAGCTCATGTCCAGCATCTGTTGTCAGATATTATACTTCTGTAGATAGATTGACCGGAGAATAGCGACGGTGTAGACGTACTGTCTTACACTAAAAGGCAATGGTGAACTCCTGACTGCGCAACGGCCCATGAACTGCTCTAGATCTGAGGCTGTGCCTCTCATGCTGGTTGCGTGTCACAAGTCAAATGGTTTATTTTGCTATGCTGTCCCTGGTGTGTGGAACCGTTATTTAAGAAGCCACATTTCGGTTGGCCTTGTGTATTCCTTGGGTGGGGGGTCCTACACAGCCTGCTTTCTCTGCCATGACAATTATGATGATAGTATTTTAGCATCATTTTAAGTCTGAATCCTTTGCAGATCTGCTCAAAATGGCATTTACTGTACCCACTGTGGACAGAAGAAAGCATATATAGATGACACATTTTTTATGCCATAATAAACCACTGTGGGAGATGGCCTGATTTTCATTTAGCTATCAGTGCAATTATGTTCTGATTTTCTGTGACAAATTACTGAGCAGCTGCAAAATGCAGACACTGAAATACTTAAAAACTTTAAATTAAGGACTTCTAGACGTTTTTGTAAGGTTCCGACAGCTCAATTATACAAAAAACATAAACACATTTTTCTTTAAAAAATAACTTTTGCTTTTTTTCTCAGTTTTCTTGTTTGAGCATAGGTTGTGTGGTGCATAAAATGTATTATCTTGTATGGGTGAAAGGACTGTCAAATTTTGAGCTTTGGTACTTTCAGTGTTTTCTGATCTTAGTGGCAGTCGTGAATATGTTTTAAATTTGAAATATTTTTGATTCAGCTCTCTTTCTTTTCTAGTCTAACTTTTCAATATTGCTTCAATTTCTGCCGTTATTGGAAAGAGTACTTTCTGGTTTGTTATTCAGTTGTGGAATTCAGCAAAACAGGCCATGGTATTTCCTATGTATAAGTAAAATTACATCTTGCTTGACTTCAAGCAGCTGATGTGACATAACGCGTATGGTGGTGGCTGCGGTACAGATGGATTGCGGATCACTGTGTTCTCGCCGGGCACAATGAGCTACAGCTCAGTATATTATTTGTATGAATTTCTTGCAAAATGCGACCTTCAGTTAGATCCCTAAATTATGCAAATTCCTTACTTATTGATTCTTCAAATGAATGTGCTGCTTAATTGAAATTAATCTTTAAGACTTTTGGGAAAAGAGGCCATTTTGTTTAGATAAAAATAAGACTCCTTCAAAGCCAGAATTCACCAAAGAATCGCTCATAGTCAACCCCACCATGAAAAAAACTTTCATTCCATTACTTTGTAAATGTGCACACATGAGACTCGATATTTATAAGGATTTTGAAAGTTTTAGTTTTGCTTCATAAAACAAGATTAGAGATGACTGAGAAATCAAATAGAATGGGATATTTCTGTTTTAAAAATTGAAACTGGACTGGGTCTTGTGGCAAACTTTGGGCTGTTTTGAACAGACATCCTGCTGTGCTTGCACCCCCCCTCCCCTGAAGGTCACTGAGGCATCACCTTGGAGGGGGGGGGGGGGGGGTTGTCTGCAGGTCATGCCACTGCCAGAGTGCCTGTGCCAGCCACGCATCATCATTAATGAAGGCAGTCACGGGCAAGGCCTCATCGTCCGGGCAACGGGGTGTCACAGGATACGAGCTGGGAAACACTGGTGGGCCACTTCCGGATTACATAAGGCTGACCTGATTTCCCAGAGGAAGATCAAAGATGCTAGGTAAGGGCCATAAGCAAAGGAAATTATTTCATCATCTCAAGTACTTTTCATAACTCATTTTTTGATGACTTATCTGCTAAATAAGTTGCCTTATCCTTGGACTGATTGCATACTATATGAAAATGTAGTCCTTCATGTGGGTCTTGGTAACACATCTTTCCCGGTAAATGGCACCTGACTTTTTTTTTAACCACAGTCTACTACTGCGAAAGAGAGCAAGTTTACACAACTGATGTAAATGTGGAATCATCTGCTGCAATTACATCCATAAAGAATACCACCCATAAATTCAACATCTGAGTTTGCCATGCATTCTATTGGCATTTGAATTATCACACTGATAAGACTCCATTGTGAGGTTTCTGTACACATAGAGAAGAGACTGCTGAGAGACATTGCTGTAACCACCATTTGCTCTTACTTTCTCCTGGCTACGGCAAGGTGTTCATATTCTGTGAAATAAAAATAATAAATTATTTTTTGCCTATACCTTACTGATTAAATTTTCTGCGTTCAGATCTTTGGGGCTGAGAATAAATTTTTCGGAATTTTTCTTTTCACTTCTTTAAAATGAAAAGTTCATGTGCAATACTATAAACATTATTCTTAGTCCTTTGCTTTGAGTGGATTTGAAAGTAAATACGATAAATAAACAAATAAACATACAATGTATATTCATTGTCATGATTTTTAAAATACTGTTTAAAGGTCTTCTGTTTTACCAAAAAGGTTTTTGTAAATCAAATTTTGTGAAAATCCTGTTGTTGAGAGGTTTGCAGAGACTGTATAAATATTAAAATACTACACTTAATCTCTGAAATACAAATTTACTTGAAATTTCTTCAAATTCCTTTATAAATACATATTGTCATAATTATTGGGAAAACATAGTAATTATAGAAAACAAAGATCAAAGGAAATGTAAGATCAAACAGAAGATCTGTCTGATAAATATAATGAACATGCTGCATAGGTTTCATAAGACACAAAGGAAATATCCGAAATGACAATAACATAGTAGCGATGTCAACTAAATTGTTTTTTTATATAAATAATGACTGCATTAATGCATGAATAATCTGAAATATGGGTACCATTAATAAAAAACACATTCATTTATGTACGCCTTTGTAAAGAAACCTTAATAGAAAATATAAACAACGCTAAATCAGTATTTATATATAATAATTCAGTGCTCTGTAGAAAGTAATATTCAAAATTTCTAAAAATCTTATGCAACAATATGTTTTGCTGTGTCATGTGAGTTTTTTACAAAGGTAATACTGCATTGCAGAAATTAGTTTGAAAAGATATATAAAGTATGAGTTTGTTTTGAGTTTTGTCATGATTACTGATATGATTTGTTAAACTTTGCATTAATCTTAAAAACAATTTTTAAGTCATGTTATATGATAATTTCATTAGCAGTTCTACACCAGCAGAAGCCACTGGTTATGAAAAAGAAAACAAAATAGAGGTAAACTCCGGACATTTACCTCCTTGCTACCCAAGTACCCAAAAAGGAGCATTAACTGCGGCTGGCTTGTTTAAATTCATAAAATGTCAAATTAAATACGACCAAAATCTAGCCTTCATAAAAAAGGTCTCATCCCTTGAAAAGCATCAGGCTAAATTAAAGGAATTATTTCTTCCTTTCTATTTTAATAACCTTGAGAAGTCCTGCACTTCTCGTTTTTCAAAAACAAAAAACAAGGAGCTGCAAACTATTGCATGTTATTGCTATGATGTGTTCATAGTGTAGTTATATGTATGTGAAATAAAAGGTCCCCCCCCCCCCCCCCCAAAAAAGGAACTGCTATGCCATTAAAAAATATTAGAAAATGAGAATGTAGTATGTAGTGCTTTATTTTAGACTAAATATGTTTCAAATCAGATGGGCCTGCAGTGAAAAGTGAAAAACTGTCCTGCAGAGTTACTAACTTCTATTTTGTAGCGTACCATAGAAGTGGTTTTGAAGAAGTAACTTTACATTAATGTACTGATTATGTGTCCCTTTTTTCTTTCATTGTTTGTTCAGTTGCACCTCCATCTGCTGTGTTTTTTGCTTTTTACTGAAAGTTTAGCCTGGCATCAAAAGCAAAAATACTTAATTAGTTTCAAGTTATTAGTTAATTGCCTGATGTTTCTCTTATTTACAGTTTTACATGTTACTTCTTCAAAGAGCATTATTATGGATGTTTTATTATAATAAGATATAAACAAAAACTTAAGCAATATGGGACAAATTAAGAGACAGAAGCTTGAAGTTTCTCTCTAATTGAAGTGTAAAACAATGGAAGTGTGTAAAATGGAATCCTACCATCTGTTTCTAACATGATTTCAGTGTTACGGACTGTAACTTCTATCAGCAGGTTCAGTGGCGACTTTGGGTGTTACTTTAGACTTTGACTGATCGCATACAGTATCATATAGTTTTTCTGTTCAGTGATACGTTAATGTATTTTGTCACGTAATGTACATTGTTTCCAAAATCTTGTGGAGACATAATATTATTGACTGACTGTATTGCCATAGCCAGATTTTCTTTTTGCTGATCTTGGTGTTTATCTTCTTAAAATTGTACTGTAATTATTACCCGTACAGCACATTGAAGGTATCCAGCTGAACTGCTGTCCATTAAACTGACTGACAACTTTTAAAGGAAATCATTTTCCTGTGATGTGACAAAAGTTCGCCTCACTTGACAGCAAGCGAAATGAGACTTTTCTGAAACAAAGAATGCTTTCTTGAACACAAAAGTGATAAATACCTTTACTTTCATTACAGCGAATAGGCCTGGAATGTACCTTGTGAATTTGATGGTGTAGGACATTAATGTATAGTGTTTCTAAAAAAGAGTAGTTGACACTGGACTACAGATGTCAGATTTGTATTTTTTCATAGAAAGTTTTCATTCTTTAAGAAACATTTCATGAGGACACACATATTTCATATTCTTCATAACATTTTAATTGTTCACTGAGCAAGTGGATGAAAGAAATGTAAAAATTTAAGGATACATGACAGAATAACCTTTCCATTAAAATGAAGAAACAGCACAACGATCTTACTATCGTAGAAATAGAACATTCAGATTATGTGATGCGAGATAGTTTAGCACAGAGTGAGGTTTAAAAGCTGTGGCCTATAGCCCGGAAATACAGAATATTATTAGCGACAGAGTCTGGTGGCTAAAACTGTGATCGCTCACAGCTACAGCTAAATACCATGTATTGAGTAAAAGGACAAGTAAAAACAATGTGTCCGTATTGTATGAAATCCAGTTATCCACCTCAGTATGTGGCTCTGGAATAAAATGAACCTGACCAGTGAGGACCACAGAAAATTTTGTCATTTTTTTATCACTGACTGCCTTGACTTTATCGTTCCAGTATCTCCTTGTGCGCGTACATGCGTACAGTATATTTATACATTTGCGTGCTATTTTGTGAGCTCACGTAAGACTTGAAGTCGGCTAAGGGCCGGCCTTTTTTGTAAACTCTCACATATACAGCAGTATGACTTGTCGTATAGCAAACTGTGAAAGTCCTCCACATTGTACACTAATTCAGGTAAATGCCTACAAATCCGATACACTCACCATACATTACTTGACCTATTATCTCAAGTGCCTAGACTGTTATGCTTCTTGCTGCAAATAGCAACCAGAGAGCAAAGACAGGCAATTAATATAGTTTCCGGGAAGTGATACTGTGATACCGACTTAACCTGTTTGGGTGGTTCTTAAACAGCGAGAAATGACCACAGTTTTCTTAAGGCCCTTTGACACATATTTTAGCTATCTGCTTTATTGTTACACGTTTCCAAAACAAACGTGTGTGTGACGAGCGCTACTGTTCCAAAGCAGCGATTAGCATTACATGTTGATGACGATCCCGGTGTCTACCTTCACATGCCTCGGCTAAACAACTGTTTAGTTAGTTTTATCTTATCAGCGCTCCAAGTATGCGCGCTATTCAGCTCGTTGTTATTTTCTTATATAAAGCACAGTAAATCCACCTTGAAGATTATATTTAATTGTACTCTAAGAAAATTTTTCACTAAAATATCCTATTACAGATGCACAATGAATGTTTACGTCTTGAATCTAAAGAACATATGCTGTATGCATGTTACTTATAATACATATTACATATATATCACTCATATAAATGATACATTATATTTTTCGAAGCTATGTGTGTGTGCCTTTGGCATTAAATAAGTCACAATCAGTTTTATGAGATTAGTTTTGTAATTTGCTTTGGACATAATGTTTAAAATATAATAGCAGTAGTAGCAGTCGTAGTTTATTTTAAAAGAGAAAAACATTGTTAGCTAACACTTTAAAAAGAGGTGGCCTAATACTTCTTCTGATGGAACTATGCATCCACACCTGTCAACTAATTCACCCCCCACCCCTTCAGCTCTCCTGATCCTGATGCTATCTGCAGGAGCCTGGGGGCCAGGGTTCGAAGTGTGTGCGTGGAGCGTATAAGGGACACACTTGTGTAGAGTTGATCCTATGCAGTCCCATGATAGGCCCCCTATACAGCAATGCAGAGAGCCACTTACCTCCCCTCCGCGCGATCTGGACCCTCTGCCCGACCAGCTCACAAAGAGGGCCCGTTCTTCTGCAGGACGGCAGGAAGGCCGCTGGGTCCCACCGGAGCTGCTGGCCACCTCTCTCAATTATTTCAGCCAACGAAATCCTTTTCAAGGCTGATATAATAATAAGCAGTGCTGCGCTGTTACCGTGGACAGTGTAAGGCCTGCAGCGACAGAACGCTGCATGGGAGTGGCAAGTTTGGCTTATTTTTTGGGGGGGATGGATTATAGTTTGAGACATTCAGCTGGGAAACTAAAGTTACACTTTTCTTTCCAACTGACAGGGGGTCTTCCTACTCTCTGGAAGATCAGTGACATTTAATGATTTTTCTTTCTTTCCGCAATTCTTTTGTTCTGACTCTTTTTGCTTGGCATATTTCTTTTGCGGTCAAAATTTGGGTAACAAGGAGACTAAAAAATGAATGGGTAATTTTCAGTAAAGTGCAAAAAAAGAGTTTGTTTGTCGTTGTTGTTGTGCTGTTGTTGTTGATAAATAAGGAGCAGAATAAAGGAGCAGGGAGCCATCAAAGTGAGGCTTCACAGATGCTCAGAGCAGAGAGCACTATGCCCCCTTCTGGTTCCTTCCTCTTTTCATTCTATTTCCCTTTTATTTCCATGTCTCAAGATGGAACTGAAGAAGCGTCTTTTGATCAGACCAGACGGGGGGGACGGGGGACGGGGGGATGCTTTCTCTGGAGTAGGAGCTGCCCGGACTTTTGTTTCCTGATTATGGGGGGTGGAGGGGAGGTTACTGACAAGTGCACCTCACTTCAAGATGTCTGTGGCATTCAGGATTCTCACTTTGTGATGGTTCACCATGTTCCACCACACATGCTACCTTCTGACCTTAGCCACGGGCCTTTGAGTGCATGCAATTTCTGTTTTAATGCCTCTCTTGGAAAATTATTAATTATTCCACAAAATGTATTCTACACAAAATATGCCAGTTATCTGCTTTAATAAAAAAATAAATGAATAAAAAGTCAGGTGCACAACAGACTTTAGCATAAAGGCTCAGCATGACAGTACCCAGTGAGCAAAGTGTCAGCATTTGCAGCATCCATCATATTAATGGGTCAGTTTCTAATATCATTCCTTGGATATCAGTGAACTTGACAACAGAGGTATTCATTATAAATTAAAACAAGAATATTCTAACCCTCGATCATGGAAATGTGGTGCATGCACGGTTCAGCCTGCTAACAGGAGCACAGATTTGCTTGTGTGCTCCTTATCAGGCACGCCTTGTAAGGGTGGCACTTGGAAGCTGCTGCCAGACACTAAAGGGGCCTTGGCAAGCAGCGGCTGTCAGCATGAGCGAAGGGGGCTGAGCAGCCAAGCTGCTAAGTGACACAGTCGAGCGACCCCTGACCTCCGGGCTGTCTGGAAGGGAGCTGTCACATGACTCCAAGGAACAAGAGAAACGGCTGGATCTGCAGCTCAGCCAACAACCAAATGAACATGTCATTGTGTGGGGAGGGAAATGGCGGTGTGTTAAGAGTGCTGCTCCTGGCCTTTAAACTCATGATAAGAAGTGACACCGGAAGTGTGCTGTGATGTTGCTGCGGAGTGGGAAGAAGGCTGGTACTTCATTTAGACGCGATGTTCAGTGAGTCACAGGCCTGGTTCGCGCTACAAGCCACGAGACTTCATTTTGCTCCTCTCGTCCTTCCTAGAAGAGCCGGACTGTGCAGCCTCCTCCTACCGGTGATTCCCTCATAGAAGAGGCATAAATTATATTTTAAAACTGTTTAAAATATTTAAAAAGTGAGTAATGTGTAATGACATATATCTCAAACATGTAAAAGCACATAATGTTAAATGTGTCATATGAATGTAAATCTTCTGTAATACTTTTTGGCATACATTTCATTCACTGACATTATGCTGCAATATATACTATGGCGGTCGCAGTGTGAACATTGCTCAGAGCTGCTAATTATTCCGAGGAGAAGCCGATTACCCCTGGAGCAGCAGCGTGGCCAGGGGGCCGGGCCCACGCCCCAGCGCACAGTGGAGGCCAATCGAGTGTGAAGCTGAGCGCGGACCCTGGGACTCAATTCAGCGAGAAAAGGCTTGGCCGCCAGTTCAGAGCAGGACAACTTTCACGGATTAGCCGACGCGCTATTCTGAAGGTTGAAAGAGGAACACAGCACGGAGGCAGCCTCAATGCACACAAAAACTCCCAACAGCTGGCTCCATGTAACCATGGCAACGGCATATCTCACATTTGAAGTAAAATGGAGATACTTAAGCTGAAATTGGAGTATTTGTTTTCCTGTGTTTAACATGTCTGTTAATAGATTTTTTTTTTTTTCAGGGGGGCATCGCTGAAAAAATAGGGCTTCATTTTGAGCGAGTAAGTGAGTAATTTAAAAAGTTGGCGTGGTACACAGGTGCCAGTTCCACATTTACAGGGGGTGCTTAATTTTAATAATTTATTTAATATTATAGTTTCAACAATTTATTTATTTAAATGCATCATACGTATGTATGTACATATAAAAAACTCAAAAGGAACAAAAGAAACAGTAAATTCCTTGCGAGCTCACAGTCATACTGGGGATTAAATCATTTGATTTTACACCGCAGCAAACAAACGGTTGTCAGGTGAGTCCCTTAGCTCAGAATGGCATTTGCATCACTCAGGATGTATCCAGTTATCCCACATTATGCTCATGATTCCTTATCTGTGCACCTTAGAAAATGTTGTTTTGCTTTTTACTCATTCCGTTTGATTGCCATTTAGGATTGCCAGTGGGCCTCCCTCTGTCTGCGTGGTGGTTTTTCTCTTACTGTTTTGCCAAATGGAAGGGGAACAAACAACCATATGGCATTTAACTGTAATTCAATAATCATTTCATTTTTTATGAAGCGCTGTCTGGCTAAAAATTAGGTATCAAATTGTGTTTTCTTCTTTCAATGCAATGGTTGTTTTTAAACTAAATATGTATATGGTAAATATTCAGTTTTGACTCTTAAGGTCTAAATATTGCTCATATATAGCATTTAAGGATTTTTCATCTTCATGTATATTTGACAGTCACAGAACAGTAATGCCTTTACGCATATGAAGTATTTACACACACACACACACACATTTTCAGAACCGCTTGTCCCATACGGGGTCACGGGGAACCGGAGCCTAACCCGGTAACACAGGGTGTAAGGCCGGAGGGGGAGGGGACACACCCAGGACGGGACGCCAGTCCGTCGCAAGGCACCCCAAGCGGGACTTGAACCCCAGACCCACCGGAGAGCAGGACCATGGTCCAACCCACTGCGCCACCGCACCCCCTCTGAAGTATTTACATTTAGCCATTAATAGAGCTGGGTAATTTTACCTTGCTCAAGGGTAATACAACTCAAGGAGAGATTTGAACCTGTAACCTTTGGATCTAAGGGCAGCTGTTCTAACGTTATGTTACTAGATGTTAGGGCATGTAAGACAAAATGAACTGTGTACAGCTAGTAAGTCATGTTTACTGTGAAGTACCATATCTTATCGCACACAGTCTGAAACCGCTTGTCCCGAGGTGAACCGGAGCCTAGCCCGGCAACACAAGGCACAGGGCTGGAGGGGACACACCCAGGATGAGATACCAGTCCATCACAAACCACCCCAAGCAGGACTTGAACCCCAGACCTGCCAGAGAGCAGGACCCAGGCAAGCCCACTGTGCCCCCAACCCCCCCGTATCTCATCGCTCTTTTCTGAATCTATTTAGGTGCACCCCAAATTTTTCACAAAAAGAATGTTCTTGCCATTTTTATTAGGGGGGGGGGGGGGGCATTTACTTTATGCAAAACATTCTACATACCCAATAATCACTAGTTACTGGAAACATTTTGATGTGGAATCAGAACAGTGCATGTATTTTCTCTTATGGAAGTGAGCTACAGGTATGATATTTTTAATATTGTTGCATATTGCTTGAATTTTGTATATTTTAATGTTGTGCAAGCTGCTCTTTTCCCTGCATAATACCTCAGTGGCTGTTGAAGCTTGACATGTACACTGTGAATAGGTTCTTTAAAGCAGGCTAGCTCCTATTTTATTTTTGCTCCCCTAGGTGACATACACATGCAGGAAAAGAAAAGAAAAATGTCACTGTGAGTGTGTAGCCTTTGAAGTGAGTCCTTCATTAATTACACGTTGTCACACGTCATTTCTCTTGCTCATAACCTTTTCTTCGTGCGATGTTCCTCTGTGTTTCGCATTTAATTGCAGCATTAAGTCCTGTGAAACTTACCAGCTCCACAGTTGTGACAAGGGGTTGCTGTGTGGGTATAGACAATATTACATTTTTTTCCTGGTTTTGTGATTTCCGTGTGATTCCATGTCGGTTTATCACGGTCTGCTGCCACCAGCTACGGGCACAGAGAAGAATTCTTCCGCAGTGCTTTGTACATCTACACAAGTAACTTAACACAAACAGTGTTGGACATCAGCATTGTCTTCTACCAAGAGCTTTAGAACTGCATATTAGCAGCAGTCAGCTTCATGTCCTTTAGTGTATTGCTACTTGCAGCTGGAAAGGTGCTAAAAGGGACGTTCAAGGGACATTTCGAAAGATGTGGAATGGAGAACACAAATGAAAACTTTTCAGTTTAAGCCAAGATAAAAATGTTTGCTAGACATGATGGAGACCTTCCTGCGTAACATTCAAATGACTAGATCGATTTAACCAGCATCCCTGATATTGCCGATCAATTAATGGATCCTATGTTCCTTTAGAAGACTTTGCCTTGTGCCTATACAATACGACATCACTCTCAGCTGATCCCTGCTGTCTTCACTCAGTCTTGGCAGCACAATGGATGATCACAGTGGGCACTTTAATGGTGGCTCAGCTAGAGAGCGCATTGTGAACTGCACGTGGCCGGATCCGCCCATCGAGAGAGCTGTGTCCCCCAAACCCCCCTGACCCAAGCCTTTGAGGGACTTCGTGCCAGTGTCACATATATAGGATCAGTAGCCCCACCTGAGTGGCCCACAATGCACCTGTGCTGCACCTGCATGGACTGCAAAGCTTCTTTTGGATCTGGATCCATGGAGGAAGAGGCAGCGACAGGGAGAGCAGGATGTCGGATGAACAGTTGAAACCATCCTTAAGTGCAGATTCTGATCTCTACAGAGGGAAGAATAAAAATCAGCCTACTGCCAAATGATGTCATTTTAAGTTGATTACCCAGCAACATCTGCATCTTTACCTGCAGTGGTAATATAGTTGGATGAGTTCGTCTCAGAAGAATGATGAATGATTTATTCCTGATGGCCATTTAAAAGAAAAACGTTTATGCGGTGTCGCTTTCATCTGGGCTAAGGCGATGTACCGTCGCTATGTCATTCTTTCCAAGGAATTCCCTCTTGTATTACAGAATGTGCTACTTCTTTATTTCTTAAGCTGCCAGTAAGACGAAACATGGCTCACCGTGTAGTTAACGCTGTTTGCAGAAAGGCCATGCACAAAGACCACGCTGCAACTTGAGGGAGTTGTGCCACTCCTCCGTAATGCAATGTGCAGCCTTTATGTGCTTTCTCCCACTGAGACAAAGAGAAGCTATTATGCCCTAAAGTGCTGCAATGAAGAATTGATTTTTGAGCCCCGATGAGTCCGGCACATTGGAAGCCCAGCTGCCCAGAATCAAACTCGCTGAGAAACGAGAAACAATTCTGTTTTATGTGTTGTGGAGCTGCACAGAGGGCGTGCGATTCCTCGAGTCCTGTGAGAAACTGTGTCCTTCATATGTGGCAACTAGATGTGTGGGTAAACTGCTTAAATATTTAAATGCAAATCTGAGTATATGGCCTGTTTATTATTTTATTTCAATGTTTTCTTAATGCGATGGAACAGTTATGAATATTAAAATAGGTCCCTTAAAACACAACTAAAAAAATCTAAATAGAATAGGTGAAGTAAATTGAATAAATAGGAAATCTGTCAGAATCAGCAGGTTTGCACAGCTGTAAAAGAAATCCATGTAACTGGTTCATCTTCCCGCGCTACGGTCTTATCAAGTAAAATATACGTATCAAAATCAAGATGTGCTTTTTCAACAATTTGAAGCCAAAAGGCCTGAAAATATGAACCTCGGTTTGGTTTCCTCACCAAAAGCGAGCCACATATTGGTTTCCTTCATATGGCCTGTAATTTCTGGGATTTTTTTTGGGGAAAAAAGTCACTTCGCACCGTGAAAACATGGGGCTCGTTCTGGATACAGTCAACGCTATCCCAACTTGGCCTAACACACTTCTATCAAGATGCACGCTGTTTTGAAAAGAGCCAGTGGTGCGCACGCAAACACACACGCACAAACACAAGACTTTAACACGCATGTTCTTTCAAGGCCTTTTTCCGGCAACCCGGGCGCTCCCGCTAATTAGCTGCTTCAGAAAAAGCTCGTCTCAAAGGGCGGCGAGTTCTTGACGGCTCCATCAACGCCCACTCGGCTCAGGGGTCTCTCCCTGGGTGTGAAAAGTTAGGAATCCTGAGCTGCAGACTTGGGGATCCTAACCTCTAACCCTGCTGGAGATATCAAAGCCCTGGCTGCAGAGGGACACACGTGCGTCCACGTTGAAGCGGAAAAGCTTCAAAGAAACAGCTGGAAAAAGGAGAAGGAGAGGGAAGGAAAAAATAGCAGCCAATATCAAATTCCCTCTCATTCTTAGAATATGTGGAAGATGAATGTAATTAATCTCTCCAAGTTGTCACGTGCCTAAAGGACTCTGACAGTGCGAGAGGTTCCTCAAGGCACTCGGAAGAGAATCGTGCGCTTCGCGAGATGTGAGAAGTTTGGGAGCGGCCGTGGAGAAGAAAGGCTCTTCCCTCGTAAATGGTCCTAATGAAGGGGCCGGTTGCCCTTTCAGGAGCCCGTGCTGCACCCGTCTGCCGACAGGTTTAGCGACTGAGTGGGACGCGAAGCCGCGCTTTCCAACAAGCCACAAAAGGCAGATTGCGGAGCCATTGTGGTGAGTCAGAAGAGCTTAACGCTCATCGGCAGAGTGATCCTGTTTGACTCGGGGCGGCACACTCCCACTCCCATAGTCAAGTGTGGAATGCAAATAAAGTGGTGTCATTACAGCGTCATTACTGGCTGCTGGCAGATCGCCGCATGTCTACCGCTCGTGCTTCAGGCGCCGAGCCGGGACTCCAAAGCACGGAACTGGGGACTTTTTCGCAAAGTGCTCGAAACCACTCTGTCAATTTGTCTAATTATGCGCAGCGCAGATTAATTTTGCAGACTGTCAGCCAGCTCTGCTGGTTGCGCTGCCGGAGCTGCGGAGCAGGCGGTTCGCGGAGCGTCTGCTCGGGCCCAAAGGCGCACTTGTGTGTTTTCGCCCACTGCCGTCGATTTAACAAAATGCTGCTCCCAGTCGTTGCCGTGGCGTCCCGGACTCCTGCCAAACTTATGCAAACGAGGAGCGCAACAATGGGGCCCGCGGCAGCCCGCAGCCGCAGAAGCAGAAGCAGAAGCAGAAGCAGGGGCTGGGGCTGGGGCGGCCGGGCTTTCATCTCCCACGCCTTAATCCGCTCGCAGCGACACGTCACGTTCACCCCACCCATTATCCCTAAAATGAGATGTGCCCCCTTGTGTTCCCTGCCCCCAGATGCGCCGCTGCGGCGGCAAATGAGAATTAGCTCCACTATTACGTTTTTCTCCTCCCAAAATGATGGTCTGATTTTCGGCCCTTTTGATGAGGAGTCAGTTCTGCCAGTAAATACTGTATTCTCTTCTTCTGGTGCTCAGGATGGTTTAGCGTGATTAGCCTCTGAGGTATTCACCTGCATCTTACGAATGGGAGGGGCAGGAGGGCTGATTGATTTAATCCCAATGTTTGCAGAGCAAACCCTTTCACGGTGCTCTCTGGCTGCGATTCAGCATCAAACCGCTGCTCCTCTCCACCTCTTTGTTCTCATAGGAAAATCAGCTCGCCCAAAGACCCCTTTTAATCCCATCTTTGGAGTCAACAATGGGCACTTGTGCGCGGCCGTGATAGACTAAGAGCCGGGATGATGCGGCTGTCTGCTCCGATTCCAGACCCTTCAGGTAATGGTGGCCGAGGGAACTTTGTAGTGCCAAGCGCGGGCATTGATGGGACAAAGTTTGCTATCATAATTTCCTGCGGAGCAGAAGCTCTGCTCCCAGCACCCCCTGGTGTCACTCGAAAGGCTTTTAATTAGGCCCGACAGCCACATAGTGGAGTCGGGCCCATAACAATGACCACCCCTTTGAACAGGCCTCTCCAAGGCCAGGTCCCCCTCTATCTTTGTTAGCAGAGATGGAGAGATGTGCAAAATGACCATAACGATACAATCGCTAACATTCGTAAAATGCGGAGGATATACTGTCATTATGCGCACACAACAGGTGTGCGAGCATTTATGCCTCACCTTTCTTCTCAAGTGCACCGTTATTCAACAAAACATTTTTGATCTCGAGCGCAGCGGCACACAGAAAACACGGCTGAGTGTTTTTAATTTGATAATCTGTGAGGAATGTCACGCTACGTTTGTTCCTGTGGATAGGAGTATATTTACAGATTTGTACCCTTTGGCAGCAGAATTATGAGCTCTGCCCTGCACAGTGGGACCCTGTCTTTCAAGGGGGCAGCGATGCCTGCTAATCTCTGTATCCACATTCACATGTCAACAATATTTTCGGCTGCAGCTGCAGGTCCCAAAAATGTGCTTTGATGCAGCATTTTTCATCTATCCACAGACGTAAGTGCTGCAGTTTTCTTAAATATAGTTATAGCTCTATCTATCTATCTATCTATCTATCTATCATCCTTGTTCAATCACTCATATTTACATCTACATTTATTCATTTAACAGACGCTTTGCTCCCAAGCAACGTGCATCTCAGAGAAAATAAAACGCGTGCATTACATTAAGCAGAAAGAGAGATTTAGATGCAGACACATGATTCTTAAGTCTAGTTATCCTGTTTTTTTCCACCATATGAATCAATATATCATAAAGCTGGTTTATACACAGTGTATATGTACCAATACTGATTAGGAATACAAAAGATTCTTGTCTGCTGTCTGCAGAGAAGAGAATTTCCATTACCCTTCCCTCTACTTACCTTTTCTGCGTCTGAAAAAAGAGAAGGAACAAAGGCAGAACCCCACTGATTGAAAACTAGCAGAACAGCAAAACAACAGGACACAACTGATCACTCATGCATGGCTCGGATTAGGATAAAAGTATGAAGAGCGTGGAGAAGAAAGGGCAAAACAGAAGGAACAGGGGACTGGCAAACTTTTTTTCATTCTTTTGAGGTGAAGGGGATAAAAAAAGGTCTGGTCATATGAAAAGATGTATGAAAAAGATTAACAAACAGAGGCAATCCTTTTTTTTCCCCCCCACTTTTCTCATACAGCTTCTCTTTGGCCATTTTAAACCAGATATAAAGAAGACAACACTGAGGTCTCCAGCGACCAATCTGAAGCAAACCCAAGATAAAACAGAATTATTAACATTCTCGTTATTATTTATCTATTGATTATTTGCTTGAGGGGGGGAGAAATTCTTCGAGTCTCTCAGTTGTGTAGGAATTAGTAATGGCAGAAGAATGGAACATTGTGATTCAAGCCAAGCAACTGCTTTTAAAGGCTTGAATGACAGACTAACTAACAAGACTGTGTTCTTTTCAAACACAGCTTGTGCAAAGTGGAAATCATCCAAAAACGCTTTAACGCTCCCAGTCTGGTTTGGATCAGATCCAAATAGCACTTTTTTCCCTTTTCCCCTTTTTGTTAATAAAAGAGGAGAAAGGGGAGAGATATAACTTCTGTGCTCTTGGTTTTCCTTGTGCAACTCCATAAATAAGTAGGCGACACGTCTTTGTCGGCGGATCGGCCGAGGAGTGCTGTTGAAAAGGGCAATAGGAAGTCTGCAGACAGCAGGGTGCGAGGGGGACGGTGGGTCAGGGGTTGTGGCCTTGGCTTCTGTAAAGGATGTGATATCCTTGTTTAAGAGGTTAAATTGATGGCGAGTAAACAAACTCACGTTGTGTACAGCATACAAATAGCATGTGCTTAACAAATCCAAGTGTCTACAAAGGGCTCGCAGCTGTAAGCACATCAGATTTGTTCTCCATTACTTTTTTGTGTAACAGAGAAAGCAAATATATTTCGAAATGTACCATTCTCACATGCGTTTTAATACCATTTTGTAGTATGTCTATAAAATATAAAGAGAAAAATTTCTGGGCAGACATGCATTTGGTGCCATTCAGTGCAGCTTCACCACTTACCCCTTAGAGCCTTTTGAACTTTATAGCTTTTAACCAGCTCAAGCCTTGATGCTATAAAGTAGTAGCTGGTCTCATAAATGATGACATCACTGATGAGCAGGACAAGCGGCTTTACTTGAATTAGATGATTGCATACCACGGCATCTCCTAGCATCTTAAGTACTTTTGTTGAGGGGAAATAGTGCCTGTAGCTTATTGCCCCCTTGAGGGGTATTGTTGTCTGCCTGAAGTAAAGAAGCCCAAGTCAGATTAACACTTAATTAACTGCGGAGTCGCGGCTGAAGCTTAATGGTGCCCCGTGTTGAGAAAATTGTGAGATTTAACAGAAAGAGTTGTTTTATGCTTGAGCTCTGGCACTCCCGGGCCCCTCTCCATAAAAGCCCTAATGGTGTCACACAGTAGCAGGAGGTATACACCGCTTTCCTCTCTGGACAGCCGTTAATCATGTTAAAGCAAGCATGTCCTAGACGGCATAGACTCCACATGTCAAACTCTTCAACGTGCATGTTAGACCCTCGGTAAAACGTCCGTGAGGATGCAGCTCTGTGTCTAAAAAAGACTACAGGCCTTCCTAAAATGCGAGCCTGAAAACACAGAAGTTCTGATTTTGAGGAAGCAAACCTTGAAAAATGTTCACACTCTCATAAAGTCTGATCACTGCTGATTGATTTTGACCTATACTGTACAAGCAGGAGCGGGCAGGAGACCTGCACATGAAGGAAATGGCACAAATTGTATTTTCTAAGATGATCACTTTGGAGAAGAGCGTCTACTGAATGAATAAATGTAAATGAAAATGTAATAAGTGGGGGGTGCGGTGGCGCAGTGGGTTTGGCCGGGGCCTGCTGTGTTTGAGGGTTTGAGTCCTGCTTGGGGTGCCTGGTGATGGACTGGCGTCCCGTCCTGGGTGCATCCCCTTCCCCTCCAGCCTTGAGCCCTGTGTTGCCGGGTTAGGCTCCGGCTCACTGCGACCCTGCTTGGGACAAGCAGTTGTAGACATTGTGTGCGTAAATGTAGTGATAACAAGTGTGTTAAATATGTCACTCCTCCTGCCAGTTGTCCATTCACAACACCGCTTTGTTTAATGTAACTTACTCATAGCCATGTAGCTCTGCCACTTTATGGTAATGTAGCTCATGACTTAACAGTAGGCAGGGGAACTGCAAGCTGGACTGCCAAGCTAAAGGGAAAGACATACACACACAATGCCTACAACTGCTTGTCCAAGCAAGGTTGCAGTGAACCAGAGCCTAACCCAGCAACACAGAACACACAGCTGGAGGGGACGCACCCTGGATGGGACACCAGTTCACCACAAGGCACACCCAGCAGGGCACCCCAGACCCACCCCAGAGCAGGCCCCAGCCAAACCCTCTGCACCATTGCACCACTGCACCCCCCCAGGGAAAGATGCTGAAGGTACAATCAAATTACATGCAGATTTAAAGATTAGCAGTCCATCCATCCATCCATCCATAACCTTCAATGCAGGATCACAGTAGTCTGAAGCCTATAGTAAAGCACTGTCCATCCAGACCAAATTACCAACAGCAAAAGGCAACATCCTGCTTAAATGTATAGAGCATTTTCACACACACACACACACACACACACACACACACACACACACACACACATTTACAGAACCACTTGTCCTATATGGGGTCACACAGAACCAGAGCCTACCCAGTAACACAGGGCGTAAGGCCAGAGGGAACACACCCAGGACAGGACACCAGTCCATCACAAGGCACCCCAAGCAGGACTCGAACCCCAGACCCACCGGAGAGCAGGACTGTGGCCTAACCCACTGCACCACTGCGCCACCACACCCCCTAGAGCATTTTCATTACTCAAAAAAAGAACTGGAGAGATGATACAGAAGAATGATGTCAAAATACTCCAGTACAGTTCCAAACCCCTGCAAATGACACATAATATGTCCACATCAGTCCTGCTGCTTTTACCTTTTTCTCCTGAAAAGTACCACATGGTTAGTGGTAGCTTATAGTGCCCAGGGATGTGCTCTTTGCATTCTTTCAGCTGCGCAAACAAAAACAAATAAACATAAAGGAGAAAGGGTTAATAAAGCAGTTTAGGGCAAACGGATCTCATGTTGGCCACAGAACACCCAAACCATCATCAACGCCATTCATGTGAGTAAAAAAAGAAAAAGAAAAAACTGGCAGCAGGCTCAAATACCTAACATAAAAAGAGGGAATAGTAATGAAGAAAGAAAGAAGGGGGACTGACAAAATAAATGAGATAAATAGACTCTGTGACTGGTGTGCATAGATTGTGCCAGAGACCCAGTGCCAATTAATAAACGTGGTTTGTGCTACAAAAGGGGGCTGTTCAGAAATGTAGGATGTCGCCTCCAGCCCAGAATTCTTTAGCTTCTTTTTTCGAGGGGGTGAAGCTTGCTGGGCACATTTTATCTGGTTCCCACTTGTGTTCGCAGACACCCTGTAGTCTCTTTGTTTGTGTGCCAAGGCGATGGGAAAAGTCACAACAGGGAAAAAAAAAAAAAAAAAAAAGGCAGTAAGTAGTCAAGAGTTCCGTGTGCACAAAAAGGCAAATCTAATTGTGCTAAAATCTACCGGCTTCCAGACAATGCGTCCAACGTGTTTAGAGAGACTCGTATAGTTTCTGTGTGATCAATGTCCTCTGCAAATGGGATTTTAAAAACTAGTATGTCCAGAAAGGCTTATTGTTATTTTGAGAAAAATAAACATTATGTAAAAGAGAAAGATCTGAGTTTGTACAGGGGAGGAAAAAAAAAAAAAAAAAAAAAAAAAAAACATCAAAGAGGAAGTTGATAGTAGCCTTCGATTAAAATCCAGATTTATGCAGCCAATTTCGCTTCAGAGGAAATGCGGTGCTTCTTGGTTGCTGGATCCATTTGATCTGCGGGGTGAAAAAGAGATGTAGAAACCTCGGGGCCTGTGATCTCAGCCTCCTGCATTAGCGAAAACGGTCAATTATGCCGGAAATCTTAGGGAGAGGACTTGGGGGATGTTTGAACAACCACAGAATCACCTGAGCTTCCTGAACCCCTGTCCCTAGATAGCAATGCCGCTTTAGGAACTAGGTGGTGTAGTGGTTAGGGCTGTCACGTTGTAATCTCAAGGTTCTTCATCGAAACCCCCTTCTTGGTGGAGCACCTGGATCAAGGTACTCACCCTTAGCTGAGGAGGTATCCATACCCTGCTGTATAAATGGGTGAATCATTGTAAAACTGATCATCTAATGAGAACTTTAGTCACCTCCACCCAAGCCGTCAGCTATGTGAAGTTAACGGTAATAAAATACGTTCAGTTTCATCCACCAGTTCCCTTTGTAGTGTATTCCATCCAAGAGGGTTACTTGAAATAAAATATGAAACACATTTTTGTGAATCACCTGGGTCTTATATATGTGGAGAAATAATAGGAAAGATGTCACAGGACAGTAATTGGATTACCAATGGTATTACCCATTCAGCATAATGCTCCGGAGCAATTACCACATATTTAGTATGTGAAACTTATTTAATGGATGCCAGAGTTTGACAGCCATTAGAAAAACCATTCAGCAAAAGTGTGTGCTGGAAAACATCAATTGCTGTTTTGAAACTGAACAAAAAATGATGTGCGACGCAACAAGCCGTGGCCTTCCTTTAGAACGGAACATATGGCGGCTGTATGTGTTTTAGGCATGGTCTTCCGTTAATGTGTTTGTATTCAGCGATTAACAAGGAGTGGGAGGACACCAGAAACGCAGTGAATGTAGCTGGAGAAAAGGGGCCTTTCTCAAAGGCGGCCGTAAATCTACTCAATTCCCCGTGGGATGGCGTGGCGCTGAAGAGACCTTGGCGATCTGTCTTTTCGTTCGGCCTCTCGTGGGAGAAACGTGAAACAGGGGCCAAACAAAAGGAGAAGACCACCAAGGGCTTTATAAAGTGCGACCTCCATCCATCAGAGGCACGTCTTCGCCAAGGGTCTCCACAGAGTGCCCCGCGTCCTATCGACACGTAGAAATACAGAGTTTAAAAAACAAAGCAGCTAAATCAAAGATAACGATCCCGAAGCTGTTGGAACCCAGCGGTACATTTCTTAAAGCTCGGATGTCTAAGAAGTACCTGTACAACATATTGACCACTTTGAAACTCAGAAATATTGTAAATGATATCAACCAACATGAATATGTATCGCAGCAAAAAGTGCCGTGTTATTGATGTATTATTTGTAGTTGATGCCGTTTAGAAAGGGCGTATGCCGCGGACATAAAACGTAATTTACAAGGCAATTAAAGTCTTGACATTTCTGCAAAACCACTTTATCATTTTTACGCCTATGCAGCACTTTGACCAACTTCATGCTGGATTTATTGGGCCCATATTTAAAAGTCACTAAAAGAGAAACGTCTTGGGATCCGTTTTAGGGTAGCTTTAACTACCAGCTTTTAATGGCAAAAAGGAAACGGTCATATTTTATATGGAGCTTAAATCATGCCTTGTGAGCGTGATAAGGGCAGTGTTTGTTTTAAGGGTCATCACTACCCGTAACCACACACTGTCACACCTCTCATTCACCATCCTTCCCCCATACAGCCCAAGGGGCGAACCTTCGTCGCATAATCTCTAAACAACTTTGCCAGTTGGTCTTGTACAAATATTCACTCTTTCTACTTCGATCTTCATCGTTCAAATAGGTGCATAAAACACAGGATAGACAAATCCTGATACCCTCCTACCATAAATACATATATTATATATTTTTTTTTATATTATAAGATACACAAACAATCACATACAATGCCGGAGTAGTGGCTGAATAAAGGCTTATCTGGGGATGCTCGTGAAGTTACGGTGCATGAACATTTACACCGTACGTGAGCTGGAGAGATCTTGGGCGAACTGGGTCCGGAAAAGGTGGGTTTTCAGACCCTTCTTGAATGTAGACAGTTTCCGCAGTTCTGAGTGAGGGGGGAAGGTCATTCCACCACAACGGAGCTAGAACCGAGAACCACAGACACATATGCCTTGAGTTCATTTTTTAGTGTTGAGGCATTTCAACACGTTGTAACTGACTCGGAGTGGCACAGCGAGTAGTGCTGCCGCCTCATAGTGCCTGGGTGGTCTGAGAGGATGTGGGTTTAATCCCCGCTCAGTGTGCGTGGAGTTTGCATGTTCTCCCCGTGTCTGCATGGGTTTCCTCCGGGTGCTCTGGTTTCCTCCCACACTCCACAGACATGCTGTTCAGGTTTGCCCATAGTGCCTTCCACTGATGTATGGATGAGTGACCCAGTGTAAGTAGTGTATCTAGCAGTGTAAGTCACCTTGGTGAATAAGGTGTGTGGGCTCATAACACTACACAGAGTTCACTGTAAGTCACTTGGAGAAAAATCATCTCATAAATGTAATAATGTGGAAACGAAGTTGGAAATGAATAATTCAGCTGGCTTTACTGGGTACTAAAGCCCCCCCGAACAATTGCAGAGTGTCATTCTGGATACAGGCGTTTGTCATCTTCAGTCAGAGAGCCCTATAAATAAGATTTTGCGTGACAAACCTATCGCCAGCCTTGACAACACGGCTGCGTTCAGTGGCAGGAGCGGAAGCTTAGTGTGGCAGGCCTTTGGAACACAAGAGCTTTCCCTGCTGAGACATGTGCCACTGCACCAGCTGGAGAACAGCGCTTACAAATGTGTGCATGTCTTTGCATCGACATCAAGTTGCCACGTTCTGCCTCGCAGGCCGAGCGCCTCGTCACCGTCCTCGCGCGTCTGTTCTTGTGTTAGAGCGCCCTCTACAGGCGCCCGTTGCTCAGTGGCGCACGATGCCTCTGAGCGGTCGCAAACCCCGGAGCTGCGCCGAGGAACGTACGGTATAAGCAGTGGCATCATGAGGGTTGGTGTCGCCCAGTGCGGTAACTCATCATGGTGTCGCCCCCCCCTCCCATGGACCTCCTCCAGTAGCAGACCACACAAAATCATTAGTAATGTTTTTATACTAATTAGTCTAATGTTACTCGTAAATCCTAATTCCCCTATGAATGTAATGGTAGTAGTGACATAAACTACTAGCAAAATTAAAAATACACCTTTAAATTACAATATGTATCATACGCACAGCCTAAAATATTTACATTTGATTTGGGAGCTGAAGTCAAAATTCGGTAGGAAAACAATAGAATTCGAAGTAGAAACGGTTAAGAACTACATGATCAAAACTATGTTTACTTAAACGTTATTGATATAGGTTCACAAATACTAATTACCACAATATTGTAGCTAAAACACCAGAAAGTTTGACAAAATCGGCGACTAGAAAAACTGCAGCGGCGACGAAAACAACAGCGCGCGCCCATAGCGTGTGCAGACGAAACCACGTGATTCGAAGCGTCTCTGTAATTGGGTAACAATGAGAGCTGTGAGCGGAGCGCATTGGAAGGTTTAAAAGGGAAATTAGCATAAGAGTTTTTTTCCTTGTGGCTAAATTGATACATGTAAGGTGGGCTTTATAACGTAAAATGGTTTTGTTATAACGAACTACAGGAATGTTTTTATAAAAAAATAGTACATTTCTGCTGAAACACTGCACAAAAATTGTGTAGACAGTCATTTTGGTGTTACCCCCTCTAATGGTGTCACCCCCCGCAACCCCTAAGGACGCCACCGCTTATGAACAATAGTTGTTGTTTGTTCTGTGTTTGAATAGTTAGCTGTATGCAGCGCTGACATCATGCAGCTATGTCATCACACCTCTAATCTGTCATCAGAGGTTATCAGAGTCCACAGGAAGTTCTTCATAATAAGGGAACTTGCACATGACTGTGAATGGATATCATATCGGTGTGATTATTCAACATGATCATTCACTGCTACGTGTGAAAGGCGTGATTTTCTCATTTTATTGCAAATGACTTAAAGGAAAGAAGCCTGCGTCATCTCTGTAGTTATCCTACACGGCCACTAGGGGGCACGCGCGCGCGCGCGTGTGTGTGTGTGTGATGAAATCGTTTGACAATCTCTGCGGCGTGTCCTGTGTTCTTGTTCATGCGGTTATTCAGCTGAATGTTGCAGAATGATCGCAAGTGTTACACTATATACCTGTTAGAGAAAAAATACCACAGCAAATAAGAATCAAATTCTTATGACTGGTGATACACGAGCGTGATGAATTCAATACCGTTCGATAGTTCATTGGTTTTAAGCATAGCCCATATTTTTGTTTGTGAAACAATTTATTATGTCTAACTTGAACTCAGAGCAGCGAGGATGCCGACTTTTTAACAACTAATGTAAATGTATTATTAAAACAATGTAGATTAATCAATATGAATATGAAATATGGCAACTGCAACAAGTCTTTTATTCTTCAATACAAAATACTGCATACCCTAATTTTCTCATCCATCCATCCATCCATTCATCCAAGCTGATTATCCAAAATTTCATGTGCTGAACATTTCCCAAATCCCATATAATAATCTTAACAAATTTGCATGTACTATATATTAAATAGAATATTAAATACACAAAAATAATACCGCTAGTATTAACCTCAACAAGACAGGATCTTTTTATCTTTTTTTTTAAAAAAGCACAATTGTTTTGTACAGACCAGAGGAGGCCAAATCATTCAGCAGCACTTTTAGCATATCATTCACTCCCTGTGAATAGAGTGTTACTTAATTAATGTTAAATAAATGGGAAAATATTGAATATTAGGAGGTGCGGTGGTGCAGTGGGTTGGACCAGGTCCTGCTCTCCGGTGGGTCTGGGGTTCAAGTCCCGCTTGGGGTGCCTTGCGACAGACTGGCGTCCTGTCCTGGGTGTGTCCCCTCCCCCTCCAGCCTTATGCCCTGTGTTGCCAGGTTAGGCTCTGGCTCCCCGCGACCCTGTATGAGACAAGCGGTTCTGAAAATGTGTGTGTGTATTGAATATTGTACATGACAGTTTTTTCTATGAAATAAATCTAAAAAGATCTTTGCTCTCGATACAAAATAGGGTGACCACATGTGTTATTGTCAAATTGAGCACTCAGTTAAGACAGTTTGCACACATTATGTGTAAACCTCCGCGACCACAATGTTTGAGAAACACGGTATCCTCCTTTCATCTCTGCTTATTCTTTCTTCTGTCTCGAACATGAGCACTTTTTACTCCGGGATGTTGCTGTGAGGCCCTTTGCTCTAACTGGGTGGCATGTTGGCACAGTGAGTAGTGCTGCTGCCTTATAGCACCACGGTGGTGTGAGAGGATGTGGGTTTGATCCCTGCTCAGTCTGTGTGGAGTTTACATGTTCTGTCTGTGTGGGTTTCCTCCCACAGTCTACAGACATGCTGTTCAGATTCACCCACAGTGTGTGTGTGTGTGTGTGTGTGTGTGTGTGTGTGTGTGTGTGTGTGTGTGTGTGTGTGTGTGTGTGTGTGTGTGTGACAAAGAATGTTTTCCACTGATGTATGGATGAGTGACCCAGTGTAAGTAGTGTATCTAGCAGTGTAAATCACCTTGGTGAATAAGGTGTGTGGGCTGATAACACTAAATAGAGTTCATTGGAAGTTGCTTTGGAGAAAAGTGTCTGATAAATAAATAAATGTAAATTGGATACAAGCAAGTCCTAGATGTCATTGGTGCATTCTCCTGACCAGGAAAGCATGGATGCAGGCTGAGTACATCTTTATGACTGCCCTGGAGTCAGGAGGTCTGAACCTTAGAAGGTGATATCCTGTCTTAGTTTGGCATCTGGGAAAGGAAAAAAAAACTAAGTCGCTGTTGCTTCCCCCCCCCAATGAATTGCATTTAGAACATCAAAGCACTCATGTTTTTTGCCCCAGAGAGGACCATTCCAGGGTTCAGCCTTCAATGTCTGTGTGAAATGAAGTTAGTGTAGTGCACTCTGGCAGCGCAAGAGAAGAGGCTGATGCTGCTGCAGCAAACACTCCTGTTGTGCGCAGAAACCCGGATTAGGTGTGACACTCCACACAGCTCGTTGTACTTGCTGTGTTTGTGTTTAGAGGTGTATGGACCACAGTGCAGGACAGCAAACTGCAACAAATAAACATTTTGTTTTTCCAGCGACCAAAAGATGTTGTTTCTTTTTCTTTTTCTTTCTTTTATTTTTGCAAATCCTTTTTAAATCTTTGATTACAAATTTTGGACTGATTCTGACTTTTTAATCCCGTTTTGCTTTAAGCAAAGTGCAAATATTAAAAATATATTTTAGTGTTCAGAAATAGCCCTCAGGTGTGCACAGTGGCTTTTGAAACAAAAACATTAATTATTCCTTTAGGGTGAAAGAACTGACTTTGTGTCAGGTGCCATAGAAGACTTCTTAAAAACATTAATTCAAAGGGACAGAATAGCATTTAGTATATAGAGGCGTTCACCAGGGACAGTGTTGGGGGCCGTTGCTGTTGTGCTTTGCTCATTTCTTACATTGACTTTTCTCCTCCTTCTTGACTGTTTCACCTGTGGAATGAGAACATTGAGGTTGTAAAGAACATTTTAAACTACTTGGCAAAACATTGTGGAGTGCTGCATGTCAACCAGTTTAGAAGTTCTTCAGTTATAGAGACGGTTAATAGAGACTGGTATGTGTTACAGCCTCTCCCCTACTTATGACCTATGCAACTTACAACCATCCGTACATACGACCAAAAAAAAAACTGTATAAATTTAAAAAAAAATATGCATAAATATAAAAATAATGCTTGGTCATACGTTTGCCGGTGTTAACGGCTCCGTGCTGAGGATAGTAATGTCAGACGATATCCTGGCTTTATTTTTTTGAATTGCATGAAATGTATTTTTCAAGGCATTTTATTTTTCTATGAACTGTATGTTTTACCACAATAAAACAAATGCAATGTCACCTTTACGCTTTTACATTTCCACAAAATACTTTAAGATGATGAAATAGAAAGTAAGGAATGGCATTTTAAAAATGAGAAAATAGAAGCTAAAGAATAATAAATATACTACTCTACTGTATTTAGTGAAATCATAAAAAGACTAAGATAAAAAGGTACGAAATAAACAAAGGAATCTTTTTTAAACGAAACCATAGAGTGATTTAAAAAAAAAGTAAATCCATTACAAAGATGAGATAACAAAAACTAGGTAATCATGACAGAACTTGAAAAATGTAAAACATAAAAATGATGAAATATGAACTAAAGAATTTTAAATAAAAGGTTGAAAAAAGCTACAGAATCAAATGAAATGTCAATTTATCAAATCGGTTAATAAAAAATTAGATAACGATAGAAATTTAGTAGGATTAAAGGATGTTGTACAGGTATACATGCCATGTAAACATACGTCCGACTTATGCCCATTTCGAGATACGACAGGTCGGCCAGAACTCGACTCGGACGTATGTCGGGGAATGACTGTATTTCATTGCAGAACAAATAAACATACTTTCACCACTAGATGGCAATGTAGCGCTATCTGTCACAGTCTGCGGTAAGTAAGCATTCTTTAAATAATTCATGTTTTTCCTTGGAATGGTTTTATTATTGTCATAATTGAGATTAATTTGTTGCTTAGATGACAGTTGTAGAACAACCTGCAGTATTTGACCCATTTATTCAACTGAGTATTTTTCCTGTAGTAATTTAGGTAAATGCAATGTATGGGTGGACAAAATAATAGCAAGACCACATAAATATTTTACATTTGAAGTTTACATTTCATTGAACTAAATCACAATTACAAAGGGGAGTCATATTATGCAGTTGTAGTTGCCATATCTATGCCTCTCTTTCTGCTAATGTAATGCACACATTGTATTTTCTATGAGATGTACATCACTTTGGAGAAAAGCGTCTGCTAAATGAATACATGTAAATTTATTAGGCTGATTATCAATTAGCAGCATGTGGGAGCTATGGAAGATCTCTGACAATTTGTACTTTGAGCTGTGAATTTTCAAAGCAACATGAGGCAACAGACAGAGTTCCAAAGAGGACAAAGCTGGGGCCCAAATTGCAGGTGCGCACACACACTATCTGAAACCACTTGTCCCGAGCAGGGTTGTGGTGAACTGGAGCCTAATCCGGCAACAAAGGGCTCAAGGCCAGAGGGGGAGGGGACACACCCAGGATGGAACACCAGTCTATCACAAGGCACCCTAAGCAGGACTTGAACCTCAAACCTGGCAGAGAGCAGGACCCAGTCAAACTCACTGCACCACCACACCCCAAACTTGCAGAAGTGTTCTCAAAAAAAACAGCAAAATTAATGTGTTTAGGCAGACAAATTGCATCAGCAAAGAGGCACAGTGGCTGCAATTTGGAGCTCAGCGGCACGGATAGACAGACACTTCACAGGATAACTGCTAAATGTCACAAAAGCACAGTCTCAAAAATTACCACACAATTGAATCAGCACCTCTGTGACGCAATCTCAACAAAAACTGTACACCACGAACTTCACACAACTGTAATTTAGGGTGGGGCTGCCATTTGGTAACTGCTTCTATCCAAAAACAGCATACATTGTCACGTCACCTGTTGTCATGAGTGCAAAGAATAGAATCACACACGATATATTGATTTAACTATGTTCAAAAACTTATTGATGCTAAATATATTGCAACATCTCAGAACAATGTCCTTGGGCACATCTCAGTCAAACATTATTATTATTATTATTATTATTATTATTAATTTTGCTGATTCTCCATAGAAATTTAAAGTGTTAAGATGTATGCAATTATTTGCCCATTTATAAATAGGGTAATTTTTACTGTTATCAAATCTCATTCAGTGTCTTGCTCAAGGCTATTACAGGGCATAGGATTCCAACCCCAGTCCTTTTAGTCTGCATGGAAATAAATTAAAACAAGTAACTGTTAACTGAGTTGCTTAAACAATTGCGTACCAATGTGTTCTTTCTGGGAGCAGGGCCGAGGACAGACTCAAGATACGTGTGAAACTTGTTTTATTTGTTCTTAACAGTGAGGGATTTAACAAGGTGAAGGTCTGCAAAGTGGCTTTTCTATATCAAGGGTGTGCTCCAGTCTAATTCTCAGGGTCACGTGTCCTCCTACTGTTGCGGAAAGTTCAAATGAATTGTCCATCCATCCATCCATCCATCCATCCATCCATCCATCCATCCATCCATCCATTTTCTTGCCCGCTTGTCCTTCTAGGGTCGCGATGGCGATAGGGAGAGCAGAGAAGCCAGACGTTCCTGTCCCTCACAACTTAAATCACCACTACAGTCCGGTACAGCGACCCCATTACTGCTGCCACTGCTCCCAGTCTGCATCCAATCTCACGCTCCCTTCTCCCCTCACTCATGAATAAGACCTCAAGATACTTCAACTCCTCCACCTGGGGCAAATTCTCTCCCCTTCAAATGAATTATGATGAGCACATTGTCCTTTCGAACTTCATGCTCTCAACAATCACATGAGCAGCTTTAGTAACATGAATATCCTTACAGTGGTGTAAAAAAGCCTTAATATCATGAAAAATTAAGACCGTTTAACATTAAGCACTTGTTGGTAAAATGACACAGAGCTTCATTCAGCATAGTGGCTGTGTGTTTTACAGTGAAAAAAAAGTGTTTTTGCAAAGTTATATTTCTTTAAATCATAAACATTTGTGAGCCCAGTTTATCAGAAAGTTATACTGATTTTACTGACATTAATGTGAATATTTCACACTCTACGCTATACTCAGACCAGTGCAACACTGCACTGCAAAAGCTGTTATTGATAATAAATGAACGAATGAAAGTATAGCATTAAAGGACAAGCCATAAAAATAGTCATTTTTGTTACAAATATTATAAAATATGTATAATGCATAAATATACCTTTGATTTGGTTTTTAAATTAATTTTTAGGTTATGCATTTTTGTCTAGGAACTGATTACTTTTTCCGTTAGAATTCATCTTAAAGCAATCTCCTCACAATGGGAATTCTCCTAATGGGGTGATTTCAAGGAATTTAAAGGAAATTAAACCCGTTATTCAAGGGATTGGTGGATATTTTCACCTGCTATTTTTCATTGTGTGGGTACGATTATATGAGCGCTGAGTGTATTGCCAGTGCGCTAAAAATGTTTCGAATGTGTGGTTGTATTTTCCCATGTGTACAACCAACATCATACGCATGTCTTTTTCCACACATATCCTTAATGAATAATCATATTCTGCTTGATTTCTTTGAATTGAAAATGAACACGATTTTGGCTGACTGCTCCCCTCTGGTCAAGCCTTGTATGTTTTGTTTATGGCTGGAATCCCAGAGCAGGGACACTGCTAAAATAAGGGGCAGTGTGTGAAGGCTGATCAATATGATGTCTAAATGGGGCTGCAGGTCCCAGCATTTAAGTGCTTTATGCCCCATAGATTGTTACTGTACCTCCAAAGATTGCCTGGTTTCCAATTTCCCTGCTCTGCTCACTTCTGTGCTTCATTTGTCTTGCATTTGTTGGAGCACTGAGCTCATTGTTTGAGATAAAAGGTGATTGTTAATTTGTAAAAAAAAAACGTCCTGTACAGATTTATTGCATTGAAATAAATCTTTCTAAACAGAAATGCTCTGTATAGAAATGCATCATCTTAAACTTTATTCTTTTGAATACATTAGTTTCATAAACAGAGATCATTTAAAGCACCGAGCCAGATTTAATCTAAATATATTTTATAGTACATCAATGCCCTTTTATTTTGTCATATACTTTTAAGCTACCAGACATCAGAGGTGGATGGATGAATGCACAAAAAGGAACTCAGAACCTGCCTCGTGCTGTGAGGAATTTGTTTCTTATGAGCAATTTATTGCAGAATGATAATATTTCCCTGTTCATGTGTTTTTATAATGGGTTAATATACAAAAAAATGCTAGAATTTTTTTTTGTTGTGTGACTGACTGCAGCGCTCTAGCGGTCCTTGCTTTTGTTTGTTCAGCTTCACAGTCTCCTACTGAGTTGCAGTCTTACAGTCCGTGACATGTTGAAGTCCAAGTGTTTAAACGGGGTACTTAAGCTCAGGGGACGGTTTCCTGCCCTCTTACAAAACAGGGGGCTTATTTCCAAACGTTGTCTTATTGCCACAAAAAGAGTTTTTGCCCCTTCCTGAATTATATTTATTCATTTAGCAGACGCTTTTCTCCAAAGCAACTTCCAATGGACTCTATGTAGTGTTATCAGCCTGCACACCTTATTCACCGCGGTGACTTACACTGCTAGATACACTACTTACACTGGGTCACTCATCCATACATTAGTAGAACACACACACTCTCTCTGTCACTCACACACTGTGGGGGAACTTGAACAGCATGTCTTTGGAGTGTGGGAGGAAACCAGAGCACCCAGAGGAAACCAACAAAGACACAGGGAGAAAATGCAAACTCCACACAGACTGAGCAGGTATCAGACCCATGTCCTCTCACACCACCCAGGCACTGTGAGGCAGCAGTGTTACTCACTGTAGCACCGTCCCACCAACTCCTTCTCTTGTTGTAACTTTTTACATTGAATATTTCACAACCTAAGATTAGATAAAAGGCATCTGAATGAACAAATAACATTTTATTTAGTTATTTCATTTATTCGATGAACAACGTTTTCCAAAACCACCTAGCACTATGTGATTTAATACTTAACAGCTTTCTCCTCATTTAGCTGCAGTAACTTTGGGCCATTCTGAAACTTTACATTTTGTTTTTTTTTTTTTTTCAGCCATTCTGACTTTTTTTGTCTTTTCGATCATTATCTTGCTGCATAACTCTCTACACTCATGGACAGATGACCAGACATTTTTCTTAAGATTTTTCTGATACTGAGCAGAACAAGTAGTTCATGCCCCGAGACAGCAAAGCATCAACACACCCCGATACTACCATCACTGTGTTTGACCGTGGGTATTACACTGTGTTCTTACTGTGAAATACTGTGTTTGCTTTGTGCCAAATGAGACTCATCACATTCAAAAAGTTTCACTTTTGACTCATCTATCCAGAGAACCTTCTCCCAAAATGCCTGGGGATCATCCAGGTGCTTCTTGGAAGATGAAAAAGGAGCATTTCTCTTTTTCTTTGCTGCAATTTCATTCTGCTTTGCCATCCTTCTATGAAGAGCCCATTTTTTGCCCAGTGTCTTTCTGATTTTGGAGTCATGAACACACTGACTTTAACTAAAGCAAGAAAAGCCTGCAATTCTCTCTGTGTTTTTTTTATTAATCCTTAGTGATGTCCTGGATGATCTGACCGCGCCCTTGGAAAAATTTTGACCATTTGACAGTCTGGCCATTCCTGGGAAGTTTCAAAACCGCCCCAAGCGTTTTCCCTTTGGAAATAATCGCTCTCGCTGTGATACGGTACAGTCCCATTTGGAGTTCCAGAAATGGCTTTGTGATCCTTTCCAGGCCGATAGACATCAAGAACCTTTTCTCTGAGCTCTTCAGGAATTTCCTTTGACACAATGTGTTGCTTAATGCATGATGTGTTTGCTGTATCTTTGTGCCGGCAATTTGACTCTGATTGTAAGGGTCAAAATCAGTGAGGTTTATGCTGAGCAGAGCAGTCTGGTTCTGCACCAGGTTGTGCCTGCTGTGTGGTGAGTCCGGGGTTTTAGCTCTGCTTGGGGCGCCCTGCGATGGACTGGAGCCCCGTCCAGGGTGCCTCCCTGTGCCCTGTGTCTCTGGGATAGGCTCCAGCTCACCGCGACCCCACTCAAGACAAGCGGTTGTTGACATTGGTTGGTTGGTTGGTTGGTTGTGTTCAGCAGCTTCTCATAATTCCATCGATAGGGTTGATTTAATTAGGGGACACATCACTTTTTCATGTAGTGAAAGTTTGTGTCAACTTGCACTTTGGTCACTACATAAATAAGGAAAAAGTTATTAATTGTGCACTCGGGTGCTCTTTATCTAATATTAGATTTTGAGCTAATACTTTTCCATGGTTCCTTGCAAAAGCTCTGTGCGATGCTCTTAGTCTGCTAAGATGGAGAAGGCCTGTTGCTGTGTTTTCGTGGCCTGTGTGTGCTGTGTATGAGTTTTACATTTACATTTCCATTTATTCATTTAGCAGACGTTTTTGTCCAAAGCGACGCACACCTCAGCAAAAGGACAATTTATGCACTAGTTTTGATGCAGCACTGGTAAGAGGGTGACAGCACCGAGGCGTTCGTTCAGATTCTTCATACCGTGAAACCCTTCGGGAGGCAGGGCACCGAGGAACCACTTTAGGAGTCTGGAAGAAGGTAAAGGACGAACCGGTCAAGAGCGGCTGCAGTTGGAGGAGCAAACAACGTGCAGGTCCTGGATGATCATCAGGACATTGAGCAGAACAGTTCTTAACACTGCATGTGAATAAACTTAAATATGAGGTGATTTGGTTTTCCCTCCCGTGTTCGAAGAATCTTTGGAAAAGAAAACAGTTTAATTCAAGTCCGGAAATTTCCCCAGAGGCTCGCCGTCTTTGGAACTGAAGAAGGGCCACAAAGCTGTGTTGATTTGCATAAATCCGTCAGGAGCGCTGTGACAGCTCCGGCTCGGGGACGGTATATTTAGAATAACGTCTCTCCGACGATGACTTCGCTTAAACGGCGCCTTTTGCGCGCGTGGGGTCCAGAACTTAAGTAGGATTTTCATCTGCCATGTTTTTTGGTTTGCACTAGTTTTTATTTAGATGACTGTTCCTCAGGCCAAACTTTTCAAAGGTCCCAACGAAGAAAACAAAACTCGTTTCGTTGTTCTGTTACTCAGACAGTGAGAGCCCTTGTGTCCAGTTGTCGACTTTTGCCTGTTTGGTAACGATCCTTTGTTTGCTGTGATCACTTTTTTTTTTTTCCAATATCTATAACAAGCTTAAGGGGGTGCGGTGGCGCAATGGGTTTGACCGGGTCCTGTTTTCTAGCAGGTCTGGGGTTCGAGTCCTGCTTGGGATGCCTTGCTATGGACTGGCGTCCCGTCCTGGGTGTGTCCCCTCGGCCCTGTGCCCTGCATTGTCGGGTTAGGCTCCAGTTCGCCATGACCCACTTGGGACAAGCGGTCTTAGACAGCGTGTGTGTGTGTATAATGAGCTCTCCTGCCCTCTGTTTTTTAGTTTAACTGGCCAGTCTGATCTCATTTCCTGTAAATTTCATGCAAACATTTCATGACATAACGCAACTACTTTCAGAGCACCTGTCATTTTTGGTGGCTGTTCTTGAGTTCAGGGTTTTTCTGAATGTCTTATCAAGCTTGTGATTCTTTTTTTTTCCAGCATTGGAAAGCAGTTGGCAGTTGTTGGATTTTTTGGCACCAATTTTTTTTATTTATGCTCAAGTATCACACTTATTTATCATTTACAGAAATGATGGTGAAATAAACCACAGTCTACAGTCTACTGAAGTGAGTCCAGGTGGAGAGAAGGTCTCTGAGTAACACCTGGCCTTGTGTCGGTCTGTAATTGGGGACCAGGATAAGGTAAAGATTTTTTTCTATTAAGAGAATTTAGACAGGGCCCTTTCGGTTGGAATTATCCTCTAAGATCCCAAACTTCTAATACCTTCAGTGCCACCAGAGATAAAATGGAAAACCAGAGACACGTTGTATTGCCTGCAGCAGGATTATGAAGAAAGTTCGACCAAATGCAGCGCAGTGAACCAGTGCACTTGTTTCTGAGGCTTGTCGACTCACCTTAGGGACTGAAGATCTGCGTAGTGCTTTTAGCGTGTTGGGTGACTCATACATGAGTGTGAATTACTGACACGGAATGCAGGCCAAGTGCTTCGCTTAAGTCATGATGAAGAACATCATTTATCTGTTAATTGTGGTGATCAGCCAAAGAGGATGTTAGAAATACTGATACATGTGTATGTAGAAGCGCTGATATAATGATAGTATTTAAAGAAATAATAATTTATGCAAAGTAAAAATAGTGAATTTATATTAATTAATTAATTTTTGTAATTAATTGTAAAAAATTGAAAAAATATCTTCTTTTTTTCCATTCAAAAACCTAAACTGCGCGCACAGTGAACTGTATTTATTTTTTTATTTGCTATAGTTTCCCAGCCAAAAATCAAATCTTGTCCAACAGTTCATTTAGCTTCCTTTTTTTTTAGTCTAAAGCCTTGAAATTTATATTTGATTTTAAATCACAGCTTAGGATGTTATTTGAACATTTTAATTCAAGTTTGTATGTAAGAAATAAAGTAAAAACTCACTTGGTATTGGGTTCATTGGATAATTTCCTTTTATGATGTCATCATGTTTAACTTTTTCAGTTTTTAGCCAGTCTTTATGTTTACTTGTTTTTTAGACACTGCCTATGAAATTTTCAAAGCAAAGGTGAATGTTCATGGTGAGAGGGAAGAAGATTATCTATTCAACTGGTTTATGCTTTGCCACAAAGTAGCTTACGATGCTAAGGTTCTACACTTGTAGTTATTTACCCGTTTATACGGTTGGGCAATTTTTTACTGCAGCAATTCAGGGTAAGCCTTGCGGTCAGGATCCAGGAGCAGGGACTGGAACCTCTGGCCTTCAGGTAGAAGCCAGTGGTTCTAACCACTCCTCCACCTCCACAACTCCCACCAAATTTCATCACATGTTCACTTGGCTCAGCAGCTCTGCATTTCCGTACCATTCAGGTATGCCAGATGGCCGGCGAAGTTTCTTTCTGCGGAAAAGAACAATATGACAACAAACACTAAATGAGAGTTTTCAGGAGTTACTCAGAATTCTGCAGCTGAGTCTCTGGAAGAGCGATTTGAGCTGAAAAGCATTTGCTGTCCCTCCAGAAGAGCAAGTTAGTATGACTAGCAAAGCGGAGTCTTTGCAGTATTTTTCTTCACACATTGATAGTAAACTACAAGTGAAAGTTGGGTTTGTTTGATAACTTTCTCAGATGGAATACATACAGAAAACATGGATGGATGGATGGATGGATGGATGGATGGATGGATGGATGGACAATGATAATGTAGAGCACACTAATAAAAGGCAGTGGACTAATATCACAGTTCATTTATTTCTTTATGTAAGTTTATACCTCATCCATGCAGGTCAGATCAAGGTCACTTGCTGATCAGTAATGTCAACAAATAGTCAACACATAGGTCTGGAGTATTTGCCAGTCATTATATTGGTCAGGTAAGTGGGGGTGTGGTGGTGCAGCAGGCTGAGCCAGGTTCTGATCTCTGGTGGGTCTGGGGTTTGGGTCCCACTTGGGGTGCCTTGTGATGGACGGGCGCCCTGTCCTGGGTGCGTCCCCTTATGCCTGGCCAGTATGCTTTTCTATTTTAGATCTTTTTCCCCCCACTGAGGAGTTTGGGTGTTTTTGCTGAAACGGTCTCGTCAGGAATCATTAGAGGAGGGTGAAGGGAGTTGTGTGGACCGGTGGGCCGGCAGAAGTCTTGTCCGCGTCAGATGTCTCTGTTGCGCCCCGCAAGTGCTGGGCAGGGCATTGGCTCCGCCTACTGCAGCTGGCACACTCCAGCTGTGGTGAGCGAGTTATCGAGCTGGTCATCAATATCTGCACTTGCATCTAAAGTAATGAAATTAAAAATGCATCACTAGAAAATGGGTCTCGCGCAAAATGTCCCAAAATGTCAGAAACATTTATTGTGGAACAAAGGGCCTCGCTGAAGCAACCAAAGCACCGTCTTTCGCCCAAGTGACATTTTGCTATTGTCTGGAGCTTCTGTGTTCTCCTCCTGGGTGATTTGTTTGGCAGGGTGACCTGCTTCACGTTAAAACCGTGCTCATCATATTCTATGTCATTCTGTATTCTATATTCAGTGTCCTGCATCACTGACATTCAGCCATCATTCATGCACCAGGTGTCCCAGGGCTGCATAATCTGGATTTACGACCCATTCAGGTACTGGGAAGGACCACGGTGTTGCACCCATGGGCAGTGTACTTAACCCGAACCGCTACAGCATCCTGTCTTGCCACAAAGAATGGCTTTAAAGCAAGTCACGCTGGATAAAACCAGGTCAGGCACTACTGTGGATGAACACATTATTTAAAACCCCAATTCCAAAAGAGTTAGGACAGTATGCACACACACATTGATCGAAACCATTTGTCCCAAGGGGGACGGGGGTGTCGTGCTGAGCCAGAGCTTAACCCGGCAGTACAGGGCACAAGGGGATGCACCCAGGACAGGGCACCACTCCATGGCAAGGCACCCCAAGCAGGACTTGAACCCCAGACCCACCAGAGAGCAGGCACAGGTCAAACCTGCTGTGCCACCACACCCCCAAGACAGTATGGAAAATGCTAATAAAAACAAAAAATGAGTGATTTTTAAATTTACTTTGACTTGTATTGAAAGAAAAACACACACACACATTTTCGGAACCGCTTGTCCCATACGGGGTCGCAGGGAACCGGAGCCTACCCGGTAACACAGGGCGTAAGGCCGGAGGGGGAGGGGACACACCCAGAACGGGACGCCAGTCCATCGCAAGGCACCCCCAGCGGGACTCGAACCCCAGACCCACCGGAGAGCAGGACTGTGGTACAACCCACTGCGCCACCGCGAAGGAAAAACAGTGTAAAGACAAGGTATGTTTTACCTAATCAGCTGCATTGTTTTTTTGAAGATATATGTTTATTCTGAAATTGATGTCTCCAACACATTCTAATAAAGTTGGGACTGTACAGTGTTTACCACCACACACACGCGTGCGCACACACATTGTCTGAACCGCTTGTCTCATACGGGGTCACGGGGAGCCAGAGCCTAACCCGGCAACACAGGGCAAAGGGCTGGAGGGGGAGGGGACACACCCAGGACGGGATGTCAGTCCATCGCGAGGCACCCCAAGCGGGACTTAAACCCCAGACCTACCCGAGAGCAAGACCCAGTCCAACTCACCGGGCCATCGCACCCGCTGTTTACCACTATGTACCTTTAATTATGTACCTGTCCAGCTGAAAAAAACTAATGGCGCACAATCAGTGTTTTCTCCTTTAAAGCCTTTGCAAAAATGTTTACCACTGATCTCTCATGATCCACCAGGCACGTGTGATGGTACGAGATGGGATGATTGTGCAGCGGCAATTATGAAGTGTGTTGTAGTAGTGAAGCTCCTCCGGTTTCTTGTGCTGCACCATCTTTACTGTAACAACCCTGGATTTCTGCTGTAAACTGTGAGGCTGATGAGACACACATGGTCGGTGATGAGGCACATTGATGCCTGCCATCAGGGAGCTCTCTTGTCTGTAAGCCGGAAGATCTCGCCATGGGATGGAGAGAGTAGCAGGCTAGAGGTGGGCAGGCGACCTGGCGAAGGATCTGACCAGTAATAGCGTAGCCAGTCTTCGATGGCCTTGGTGGGAATGCCAGAGAGGGGCTGTGGTCAAGTAGGGGATGCTTCCGGCCACCTGGTTGGACCTGACCTGCATGAGAATGCGGTTGCATAACAAGCTGGGTTCTGTGCGGGGCTGGAAGCTCTGGGAATCCTGTTCCTGCTGGAATTGCCTGGCCCGCACTGCTCGCGGTGTCCAAAGATCGTGACGTTGACATGCAAGGGATGAGCAAGACAGATGCAAGGATTTGCATCTTTGCGGCTCCAGCTGACAGATTACATAACAATGAAACTGGTCTTTTCGCGAGCTAAACATGCTAACATCACGAAGCGGCGTGATCTTAAACCTCACGAATCACTGGAGTCGCTGTGCACGCGTGTGCACGTGTGGGTTCGTGCAAAAAATGAGCGCGCTGTGTGCCGGCGTGCCTTGACGTACATTGTCACCACCTCCACGAACGTACTTAAATATAGACAGAATCAGTGTCTGTGCCAAAAATATTTACAACATTATGGCAGCAAAATTATAAAATGTATGTAATTGAAAATCGTTTATGGTATAAAATGGTGCTTGGAAAAGGTGATTCATTTTACACACATCATTCCAGTTTTATGGCACTTCATTTGCCAGGACGATTAGTGTATAACCTTGAAGTCTGGGGCCTAATACACATGCAAATAAGAATGTGACTTGGGGAAAACTCAGGAGAATTATGAAGTTCTACCAGTTAAATTAGATAGACCACAATGACAAAATGTGATTTACTGTGTATGAAAATGCTCTTATAGTCCATTATATGTATGTACAGCCTTTTCTATGGGTTATACCACCAAGGTCAAATCCAATCTGGAAGGAATTCTGAATTCAAACATATGTAATACTTTTAATGCAGTTTTAAATGCACGTCAATACATATATTTTCTTTTTATATTTGATCGTATCTGTGAAGTTGACGACAAATTGAAGTGTAGGGTTGCCTGTAGAGCATCTGTTGATCTCATCACCATTGATGCCATGGCCAAAGCCCACAAGAGACCATTTTTAGCCTTCAAGCATGGCCTGCAATAACCAACAGGTGGATAGGTCTGAGGAGCTTCCTTCATCTAGATGAAGACATCGGGGTTTTCTCATTTTTTGGTTAGCTGCTCATGCTGTAGACCTGCCATTATTTCTACCAGAAGATCTGAGGTCGCAATATTAAAGTTTAGTCAGTAAGGGACCGTTAACAATGGCTTGAACACCTCGGTCTCATTTCCCTCCAGTCAACAGGGATGACAGTGAATACTGCTCTGATGAATGGCCCGCTGGTGTTGCGAACTGTGTCCAATGATGATTTATGGAGAGCCCTATCAGTGGGCCATCTCCTTCGCGAGCTGGGCCTGGTCGTAGTCCTTGGCATGGGGCATGCTAGGCTTTGCCAGCTGGGCACTGGGGAAACAGCAGCTGCAGTACAGTGTGAAGCATCAGCTACGGCCTGGACCCCGAGCCGGAAGCAGCGGACCAGTCGCACTCCCGTGAACGCTGCCTGGTGAGCCCTGTTTAAAGCTGTCTCCGCTGTCTCTCTCTCTTAGCTCTCCTGAGCTGTGGGTTCTGTTTTATGTCGGCTTGAGGCAGAAATGAGGACAGTTGATGGCAGAGTCCTGCTGAGGAGAACGGCGGAGCAGAAGGTAGCAAGGCATTTGAAGACTTCTACCATCAAGGCCACTGACTGAAGGCCCAGTTGTGGGCTTACTGTTGTACCCTTGTGCGTTTTCCCTGTAAATGTATGAAATCATAAGCGTCTGTACATATGCATAAGCTTAGTAATAGGATGACAATGGAGTTACCGATATTGGTACGTCTTCCAATGTATAGTTTACCCTGAACGACAGTGAGCTGTGCTTTTAAGATGCTGTCTTTGATCGTACATCTAAAATTCATTTAGACTGAGGAAGTCCTCTAATGTGTTTGGGTTCTGCATGGGGCCGCAACCTGTCCTGATGTGCTCCTTGTCCCTTGGAAAGCTGATAAAGGAGATCCAAAGGAAAACATCGGGATGACTCTTACCGAGCTGGGCGAGCTGCTCGTGGTCAGTGCTGGAATTTCACACTGCGTCTCGTGGAAGCCAACATCTAGCCACTTAGATCCATGGGCATCCAGAGAACTGCCACTTTCCATCAGCCAAGATTCCAGCGGTTACTGGATTTAGAACTTATCATCACAGAAGGCAGAATCCTACTCTTTCTGTTCATGCCTTCAAGTTTAATTACTTTTCTCATTATCGTTCATGTTATTATTATTTTTTTAATCTTCTTTGCAGACACCCTTAGCAATGAATAGATAGGAAAGCATAGTGGAGTGCACGCAGGGTAAGGCACAAATGACAAAGTATTTAATTAGCATCGCCAGTCTGGTCCCAGTCTTAGATTTAACAAGTCATCGTGTCGAGGCAGGCCTTGATTGATCAGTAGTGCAGGTCACAGGAGCACCAGCTGAGCTTAGGATTTGGTGGTGGGGGTGAGAAGTTTAAGAGAGTGCACTGCTGTTGTAATGGACTTGTCATAAATAGTTAATAGCTTTCTTGATACGACAGCAGAGCCGGGGCACAAATTCAGCATGAGGTGCTGATGCTGAATGAATAGCGGCTGTAGTGTGTGTGTGTGTGCCAGAATCGCACACACACACACACACACACACATTTTACAATTATTTATTTAGCAGACATTTTTCCTCCAAGGCAACTTCCAATGAATTTACACTGCTAGATACACTGCTTACACTGGGTCACTCATCCATACATCAGTGGAACACTCACTCTGTCATTCACACACTATGGGTGAACCTCAACAGCATGTTTTTGGACTGTGGGAGGAAACCAGAGCACCCAGAAGAAACCCACACAGACATGGGTAGAACATGCGAACTCCACACAGACCGAGCGGGGATCGAACTTACGTCCACCACCCAGGTGCCGTGATACAGCAACGCTACTCGCTGTGCCATCCCACACACGCAGACGAAGGCTTTTGTCATATTTTAGCTGCACCTAACCTACACCCCACTCGACTATGCATACTTTGAAAGGACCGCCTGTCTGTGTTTCCTGGCCAGTATCTTCTTCTCTTGCTAATATATATTTTTTTGTACTTGCGTGTGTTCTGCTTGAGGGGGTCCGGTGGCACAGTGGGTTTGGCCGGGTCCTGCTCTCTTTTGGGTCTGGGGTTCAAGTCCCGCTTGGGGTGTCTTGCAATGGACCGGCATCCCGTCCTTGGTGTGTCCGCTCCACCCCAGTGCCCTATGTTGCTGGGTTAGGCTCCGGCTTGTCGCAACCCCGCCTGGGATAAGTGGTTTCAGACAGTGTGTGTGTGTGTGTGTGTGTGTGTGTGTGTGTGTGTGTGTGTGTGTTCTGCTTCAGCGTCTTCCTGTCTCTGTGTGTGTGAACTCACTTGTCCAGGGCAGACTGCCTGCCCTCTAGTGGCCCACTGTGAGCTGCTTGTATTGCAAGAGGCCTTTGTTTCATGGAATTGTTTTTCAGTACGAAAGAAAAAAAGACATGTTGCTCATGACGACAGACAACGATCCTGTGCAGTATCCGACCAGCTTTTTTTTATAAGCTCTGCGCAGACAATCAGATTATATGAGAATGATCTTACCTTTAAAGGATTCAAATTGCATAGCATCTCTATTTTTGAAGAAACAGCATGCTTAGCTACAATGCCCTTTCAGAAATGGATGTTTCCATAATAGATGTCTTTAGAGACTGTGTAATCTGGTTATATTAGTGGAATTTATGATTTATTTAACACGCTATACAATAGTTTTACAGCCCTGATTCTGATGATAGTTTCGGCTTTTTTTAAAACCGTGAGCCAGTTTCTTTGTGCACGTGAAACTAAAAATATATTGAAATTAAGTACGAAACACTCAAATTGTTCTCCTGTAGCTTGACATCTATTAAGAATGACAAGATTCATCAGCAGAACTTGAGAAGGGCATGGCATTAATGACTTATTTTGTCTGTCTCTGTGTAACATGGTTAACAAGGGTTTACAGAATTCAGACTGGAGAGTGACAATGTGGAATGAGCTTTAATTCTTAAGGTGGGTTCCATTCCGGAGTTAATTCACTCTGCAGTCATTGTTTACTTCATTGACTGGCAACTGACTGGCTCATTTAAACCTGCATAGAAGGTTTAAGTGTCACTCTGCAAGTGCTTACATTTACATTTGTTTACTTAGCTGACACTTTTCTCCAAAGCAATTTACAACATTAAGGTTACAATTATTACAAGCTTATGATTATTCACCCATTGATACAGCAGAGTAATTTTTACTGGAGCAATTTTAAGGATTTTACAGCTGGAGGTGGGGATCAAGCCCACAACCTTTGGACCTCAAGAAATCATTGCTCACCACTACTCTACCAACTGGCTTCTTTACTGGTTGGCCATACCATACAAATGGTGCACTGTCACTATTCAAAGCCAAAAATAATCTCAGTAATAAGTTCTCTGGAGCATTTTAGTCAATGCTGGTGGTACCCAGCTGCAATCTGAAATTAATATATTTTCACATAGTATGTAGTGTTTCCTTATTGTCATTACTACACATTATAATAGCATTTTTTTTTTCTTAGCAAGATCAGAAATCAAAACATATCCGTGAAATAAGCGCTTTGTAACAGTCCATTCATTGATTCAGGCTGTGTAACTTGGCTTATGTTTATATTCAGTCCTCCTCAATCCCCATCCACACACCATATGCTGTGTCCTCGCAGTGGGAAATGACAGGTATTTATGTGTGAATGTGGCTGATGGAAGATCTCTGCAGAGTTGCTGTGTGATTGAAGAACTGATGATATGTTCTCTTATGTTACATTACGTAGGTAAAGAGACCCTTGCATTTTACCATTTTAGTGTATCATTACTGGTAAAATCTTTGCAAGTGTTTATCCATGTACCTGTAGCTGTCCACTTACATAACCAGAATGATAACTGACAGCAATGGGGTATAAAGATGAGACAACAGTGAGTGTCTACAATACAGTGCAATGCAATGTATTCCATTTTTGACAAGATCTAAAGGAGTGCCTTGCAGGGTTGGGGTTTGTGACATCCACGTGTGTTTCAGCACAGCTATTCTCGCGCTTACCAGACGCTCACCCCCAGAAGGAGCAAGCAATTCTCCAGCTCAGATCAAGACCTGAGACTTAAGTGAGTGATGTTGCCATAGCAACCCTGATTGCTGCGTGACAGGTTTGACCCTATTAATTTCAGACGATGGATTTGCACTTGTCCCAGCTGGTCCAGATTTCTCCACAGCCCAATAAAACAATCAAGGTACAGAGGGCTCTCATTGTAAGTCCCTATGAAAAGGATTTTCTAAAAAGGAAATTGGTTTCTGAAAAAATGTAATTGAAGTAATCTGTATAAAGGTGTCAAATGAAAGTTCCCTGAAGGTTGATTTTGTTACATTCTAGTCATTGCAACAGAACTCTTTATGCCAATAAGGCAATTTTACATTCTTTCAAATGTTCACATTTCTTTTAAATCCATAGCTGAATCGTTCTAAGTAGCATGTTGGGCAGAAAAGAGAATTTTCCATTGTTCTGATTTTATTTCCTGCCAAAAACTATGCTTTTCGTCAAAAGATTTTTCTGTCTTTTGCCATCTGTGTTCCTTCATACAACACGTCTCTTTAACAACTTTTTAAATTGCGAAATCTATGTCAGTGTATTTCTGAATCCAAAATCTCATCCATCTCCTGAGATGGTGCACCGGGAAAAGACAGACAATGGATATCTTCCCATTAGAATAATTCATTTACAGGGGCTGAGCGGATCTGAATCAATGAGGTTATTAATAATCTATGGGCTCCTCACCCGCAGCGGGCTCCAAATATGGCCTCCACCTGACAGAGATTGAGGAGACAGTCCGTCTCCAAATCGCACTGAAATTAATGGCTGTTCTAGGTTTTTCCACAGCCAAATATTACCCACAACCCTCTCCCAGCCACTTGATCCAGTCTACCTGCAGTCTGTGCCAGCAGCCTCTCCTCTGCCTTCATACACACAAGAACGGCCACGTTGTTCATCACTCTTCATGAACGCTGTCGGTTGAATTCTTATCAGAAACCCTCAGACTTAGAAGTAGCAGTGTCAAAAACAGAGAGGTGTTTATGGTCTACGGTCAAGAATCACTGGACTTGTGGGAATCATGAGATTCAACCGAAACTGTTGAACTTTTGGTTTATACTTCTTTGTTAAAAGTTTGGAATCAAAAGTTCATTGAATTTATCCAAATCAAGTAGAATGATTAGTCATCTTCTACAGCAGGAAAGGGTTAAAATCTGACCAAATCTGTGCAACAAGACAAAGCATGATTAGCCATTATTGATGCAACAAGGAACATAATGGAACAACATTTTTGGCATCTACCAGACTGCATTGCTGTGATTGATGACAGGTGCAGGGCATAGCCATTGCCTGTGTGCAGTTCTTAATTTTTAGTCATAACTGCTGGTATGATGGCTGGCTCTACAGTAAAATGCACAAATGATTCACAGAATATATGCAAGTTCAGTCCATCTTTGTTACAGAATGCAGTGGCAACTCGAGTTGTATTTGACTTGCGAACATGTTTCTATGTGTCTCCTCTCTTTGTTTCTTTCCTTTTGGCTTCTTGTATCAAACCATATCAGGATCAAGACTCTGGTTATGGCCTGCCAGATGGTAGAAGGATCAGCATATCGATATAATGAGTCTCCCTCAGAAATGCTGATCCCTCCCAGCTTTCAAGAAGGGTCTCCAAACTTGTTTCTTCCGGATCCATTTCCCTCCCGAATTGCGGTCAACGTTCTAGGTTAGGCCATCAGCATCGGTTGCTTCTTTACATATGTGCTATTCATATGGCAGTTCTGGGAGTGTGGTGGTGCAGCGGGTTTGGCCTGGTCCTGCTCTCTGGTGGGTCTGGGGTTTGAGTCCTGCTTGGTGCCTTGCAACAGACTAGTGCCCCATCTGGGGTGTGTCCTCCAGCCTCACATCCTGTGTTGCTGGGTTGGGCTCCAGTCTGCCGTGACCCCTACGGGGACGAGCTGTTTCAGTCAATGTGTAATGTCAGTTCTGCAGGCAACTACTTGAGTAATGCAATGGCACCATTAAATGTGTGAGGTGTGAGCTAGTGGCATAGTGCTTAGAGCTGCTGCTTTTGGACCTAAAGGTTTGAAGTTTGAATCCCATGTCTAGCTGTAGTACTTTTGAGCAATGTACTTACCCTAAATTGTTCCTGTAAAATTATCCAGCTTTATAAATGGACAAATAATTATAGGTAGCTTAGCAATATAAGTTGCTTTGGAGATAAGTGTCAGCGAACTGAGTGAAATGTAATGCTTTAATAGCTGCGTGTCTGACTTGCACATCGCTTTGGAGAAAAGTGCCTGACAACTGCATAAATTTAAACGTAAATATGATTTTTTTTTTTTTTTGTCGGAACACTGAAGTACTTTACAGTGTTTCTGGAGGTGAATTTGGAGAATTAAATTTGAACATTCATTTGCTAGATAGACTTCAAGCAAGAGAACAATTACGACCTACAAGTGTGGTTTTTGTTCAATGGCTCACTGATAAGTGACCAGTGTGGTGAACCATCCAGCCTTGACATTTTTTCGAGTTCTCATTTTTCCATGGGATTCCTTTGAATACAATTTGGAAGGACAGTTTGCCCTCAGGACCAAGCGGCTCACTGCTAATTCCCACTATTGCGCCTGTTGTCTTGTGAATTATATTCCAGTCAACTTCAGGGTAGCTATGATAAGTATTGAGACTAATGTCGAGGCATTGGTCAGGTGCTCATTTCCATCCCTGCCTCTTTCCATGGTGTGCTGTAATGCTGTGCACCACAAAGCAAAAAACAGATCTTCCTGGAACAAATGATCAGTCTTTCGGTGGTATGGTAGCACAGCGAGTAGTCCTGCTGTCTCACAGTGCCTGGGTGGTGTGAGAGGATATGGGTTTGATACCCACTCAGTCTGTGTGGAGTTTGCATGTTCTCCCTGTGTCTGCATGGGTTTCCTCCTGCAGTCCAAAGACATGCTGTTCCGGTTCCCCATAGTGTTTGAGTGACAGAGAGAATGTGTTCCACTGATGTATAGATGAGTGACCCAATGTAAGTAGTGTATCTAGCAGTGTAAGTCATCATGGTGAATAAGGTGTGTGAGCTGATAATGCTACATAGAGTTCATTGGAAGCTCCTTTAGATGAAAGTATGTGCTAAGTAAATAAATAGAAATGTTTGCATTGCTTCTTTCTCATTCTGTGACTTCTGTAAAACCATGTAAGATACTTTAACGGGAATCCACTCGAACACTTCTCAAGAGCTGCTGCACAAGGCAGTTTTGTTTAGGTATTACACACTTTATCCACAAGTAGTGCTGAGTGTCTTTCCCATTTCGACAGCTATTGAGGCAATATGAGGTTGTCTTGTATAAGTATCAATGCAGGTCTACCTCTCTAGAGAAGCTCAACATCAGCCCAGTCATTATAACTAAACATTTAATTAAAGATTTATTTTTTTTTTACCATATTCATTCTTACCATTTTCATCGTTGCGTTTTTTGCTCCCAATTGCACACAATGTCTTTGAATCTGAGAGAAGGTTGATGGCAGCTGTTGCGGGGTCCTCAGAATCACATCATCCAGCTTCATCCTCTTTGCAAACTGCAAGTCAACTGGCACCAAACGAAAGACAAAGTGCCCATAAGAAGACCGGAGCAGCCCTCACAACCCTGCTGCCAGCCTCAAACTGGCAGAAGTCTGATGAATAAATACCATAAATACTGTCAGCTCTGAGAGATGAAGAAATGGATCTTGCAGATTTTCTCCATCATCACCAGAACAGCAAAGCCACTTTGTTCTCGTCTCTTTGGACTCTTGGTTACAATAACGTGCCTCAGTTTCAAACTGCGTCTAAACAGCGTGGCTCTCGAGATCCTTCAGGCCTGCACTTTTAATGATGTAAAAACCTGCTAACTTTGCAGAGGTGAGACTCAGAGATATTATTTATGGATGCTCTGCAGTCTGAAGGCGAGTGCAGTGGTGCCAGAACCCAGCCCAGTTTTTTTTTTCTTTTTTTTTTTTTTCCCCCCCAGAAAGAACCAAGCAGGACCAGGGTTTACAGTAGATCTTCAGTGTTGGTCCTCTGCTGTATGTGCTTCAGTTCTTCAGTTTTATCCTCAGGGCCATTTTACCATCAACAAAATCACATTCAAGATAACTACAGGATTCGTAAAGCTGTGCCAGAGTCTTTATGTTTGTTTCTGTGTGATTATGCTCAGCTGTGTGTGCCATGCAGTAAAGGTGCTCTCATATGTGTTTCATAAGCACAGGTTAAGGTCCAATGATTCAAATCATTTTTATTCTTGTTCGACCCACCTTCGCATTCTTGAGTTGCCCTTTCTGTGGTCAGACTGTTACTCACTTGTTTTTGCTGTCACCGTTTCTTTGTCTGCTGTAGCTCTGCCTTAACTCTAGAGCTCTACAAAAAGCGGTCCTAATAGAAAAAAAGGCCCTTCTGGCTGTGAAACAGCAGAAAATCTCCAAGTAAAGAGTATGGAAACGTTACACAAAAGCGTAGAAGTCATATTTACATTTTAAATGACCAACCCTCTTTAAGGTTTTTGTCTCCTTTTAGAGTTTCTGCTATCATTGTCTTTTCCAAGACTCACCATAGTATAGTATAGTATAGCATAGCATAGCATACCATACTATACTATACTATGCTATGATATGCTATATAATAGTATACATAGTATATATAGTATATATAGTATTGTATAGCATAGTATAGTACTATATAGCATAGCATAGCATAGTATAGTATAGTATAATATAGTATAGTATAGTATAGTATAGTATGCAACGGTAGAGTATAGTTTGGTGTGGCATGGCATGGTATGGTATATAGTACAGTACAGCACAGTACATTACACTACATTACATACAGTATAGCATGCTATAGCACAGTATACTATACTATACTATGCTAGATAATACTATACTATCCTATACTATACTATACTATGGTGAGTCTTGGAAAAGACAATGAGGCAGCGACGGGGCAGGGCGAAGGCCAGAGACTGCAGGACTTGAACCAAAAAGAAGTTCTATTATATACCAAAAGGAACAGAAACAGGTCCTTCCGAGAATAAGGGAACAAGTAAACTGAGTTTGAACCAAACCAAAAATTCTTCTTCACCAGGCCAAGCTCTTGACCTGTTCCCCAAAACATTGCTCCCAAGTCCTCAGGCCCAAGTATTTCCCACTTCATCGGTCTTGATCGCCTGCAGCCGGCCATCGCTATCGACTTAGTGCAGGGGCGGCTCCTTGAGAGCTGTCCATCGTTGCGCTCCTGCCTCGTGCCCTGGGTTGGAGTGCCCACCAGCTCGAAATAGAACAGAATATAATAGAATAGAACAGAATGGAATAGTGTATTGTGGTGTAGTGTAACATAGTGCAGTATATAGTGTGGTATATTTTCACTGACGCCACCAGTTGCCCTTCTCTGTCTCCCACTCTAAATGCTGACATTGTATTATGGGCACTAGTGAGGCGTTACTCTAGTATTTCTGTATTGTACTCAAAACTCATTCTGTTTGTTTCTCGTGTTGAAAATAGGCCTAAAACTGCTTTTATTCCCATATCATCTGACTATAACTGCTGTGACAAAATAAGTGCTGTGAATTAACTGCTCTAAACAGTCTGAGTTCAACTCTCTAGGTATGTTCGGTATGAAAAAAGGAAAAAAAAAAACCATGAATAAATAACACGTTCATTGTAGTAGTTTCTTTATGGCCCCGAAAAGGATAAGTGTGTGTTTCCCGGTAATTGCAGCCCGTGCGTTGCGTGAAGTGCCTCTCGGATGTGGGTGCGATGACGGACCGATGGAGTGGGTCTGGATTGCAGCAGCACCACTACGGCCTCTGCTCCGCCCTGTCCCTGCGTGACTTCAGTTGACCGCCCCCCTCACTCCACCCCACCCGACCAAAACCCTGCTGTGGGTGGTTAATCCAGGACATCGGGAGAAGGGTCTAATAGGCTGTTTCAGAGCAAGGAGTCGTCGCCTGCCCGAATCTCACGTTAATGTGCCTTCGCTTTGCCTGCAGCTTCAGCTGTAATAACACACACAGGATCTCAGATGGTCTCTTAATTCCCGTTACACGAAAATGTAGTCTTCTTTATGCGGAGAAACACACACTAATGCCATTGGCGCAGTTAGCAGAACTGCCATGCCTTTCACATTCATTTTCAGTCTAAAACAATACATCTTGTTCCCATTGATGTTTTTTTCTTCCCTCCCAAACTTTTGGTTGCTAGGAAACATTCTGTTTCCATCCGTCTTTGTTTCGCACGGAGGGCAGTGTGTCCGCGATCCACTTGTTCTCAGTATTGCAGGAATGGGTTAATTCTCTTTGTATATTCCATCGATTTCTGGTTTAAAAGAAAGCCTATAAATCTCTCCTTTGTGCATTGTTTATATTATTCTTGTCAGGGCAAGTACGTGGGCGTGTTTCATTTGCATGCTTACCTTAATCAATATGCTCTCTAAACATTGCCAGTGAAACCATATTAGCATAAATGTCTTTTTAATGCATAAATTAAGGCAAAGGATGCTTATGAAAAATGCTGATGTGAAAAGGATGGTTCTGAGATGGTTTCTTTGCAGCAATTTGTTTCCGCTGCTCTCCACTCCCCAGTGATCGACCTTTCATTCTCCTCCTCCACCACCCCAGAGACTAGCAGATCCACACCGACCTGGTTCAATTATTCCCTGTTTTGTCTCGCGCTGTAAGTTTGGCGTATCCTCGAACCCTGCGCCCTTCGCGGTGATCTTTCCGGTTGTCCGTGAGCACTTCTGGTCCACGTGATGGCGTGTCATCCGTACCCCGCTGCGCTTGAGGTTTCTTGCCTCCATCGCTGCTGATTCTTCCCTTCTTTCATGCTGGCATAAACTGGAGCCAGGCTTTTTAAACACGGTGGGTAAGAGCCGTAATACAATCCCGAGCCAAAATGTTAATCTTCTTGGGGGAGAGAGAGAGGGGCATGTCCAGTACGTCAGAAATGTAACTGGACAGGTGCTCCAGTGCTGGTGAAGGATGGACTTGCCCTGGGGGCATATTCTCAAACAAAACAGCCCTGGTGGCATGGAGGCGATGAGTGCGCTGAGCCCGAAAGTAGGACAACCGATACCTGTGTTTATGAAGATCAGTGGGAAACACGTGGCGTTGCCAACCCAAGCCCTCCGATCGCTGACGGTCGGATCCTCCCACAGTTGGTCTCATCGACTGCTTTGGCTTGTTCGCACCCTTCAGAGCGATCGTCGAACCCGGAGATCCTTCCCCTGGGTGCCTCTGGTGCGATGAAGCCGTAGTAAGTGATGGAGCAGATGCGTCCTCGGCAAGCGCTTAGGAGAGGATGTGTTAAACACTCCTTAAGCACCATCAAAGACAATGAGCATCTCCGGTACTGAACCCAATATATACAAAGGCTGAGTTTGTTCTGCCAAAATGTATAAGTAGTAAACTTGAGTCATATTTAACTTGGCAAGCTGCTCCTACATGTGAGAGTATACGCCCTACATCACACACCTTCTCCATCGGTAGATTTTATATTGTATATATAAAAGTAGCTTTTTATTGTTTGAGCGCTTAACTTGATTTTTGTCTGTGACTCACCGTTATTTTCACTATTCATTATCTAATTTTTAGCTGATATCTTTGTCCAAAATGACTTACAATGCAAAATATACAATGGTGAACTACCTTCAATAATTTACCAGTCTACTATGTGCAATAGGGCATGTCACAAACGCATTCGCAGCTTGAGTCCGCAGTTCACCGTCTTTGGATTGTGGGAGGAAACCAGAGCACCCGGAGGAACTCCACAAACTCAGCACAAAGAGCGCAAGGAGTCCGCTTACATGCGGCCGTTGCAGCTGCGGCATCGCGAGACACCAGCGCCACCTGCTTCGCCGCCACGCTGCCCCAACGTGTGAACAGTGCCGTTGTTTTTTTATTCGCTCACGGCTTGATGCAATAGCACACGTTCCGACCGTAATGCAGAGAGCGGCTCTGATACGGCTACACTGGTGCCAGAGAGGATCAGTGATTAGCTATTAGCCATCAGCCACCAGCCACCATCCATCAGCTGTCAGCCATCGGTCATCGGTCATCAGCCACCAGCCATCAGCCACACCACGACCGCTGCGCCCTCGGGCAGTCTGGGCAGCCGAGGTCACAAAAAAATAGGAGAGCGAAAGACTCGCCGCTTCATTCGCTGCAGACACACCCACACGCTCACGCACGCTCACACACACAGTGACGTTAAGAGCAGTCTTGCTCAAAGTCAAAGCCTGGGGCGTAAAAACAAATTAAAGTCCAAAAATTTGCCGCCAGTACCCCTGACTTATCTCTGCTTTCTTAACTTTGGAATAAATCTCTGATGTCTTCAGTAAGATATGGCAACTCCGCTTTTATTACTGTGGTCTGCAAGGATATTACAGCCCTGAGCCCTCCGTGACAAATGCACCATTATTACATTATTAGGTGTGTTTGTGCGCGTGCGCGAGTGTCGGTGTGCGAGCCGTAAGAATAGGTGAGTTCAGAGGTCTTGAATTCAGTCTTCCTTTTTTTGCCGTTATTGTCGAGGCATGCAAAAGCAAAATAAATGTCGTACGTCCTTCTAGACAAAGGGTAGCCTGCTAAATATAACCCGCTGAGCGGAAAACACGAGCGAGAGGTTCATACCGTGGCAGCGAAGTCGAACGCTGGAATGAATTCCAAGACTGTGACGAAGACACAAGGAATCATTTATTGAACCACGGGCAGGACTTACAGTAAGAAAAGTTCACATTCTGACACAGCATCCACACTAACGCGCTTGACTTCGCTCCGTTTGTCCACAGGTGTCAGCTCGTGTGACGGGAGGTAAGATGGTCCTCCTGGGCCGGGCCTCGACGGACGCAGAGCCTCCGAAGGGTGTCGCGATCCGCTTTGAGTTTGCGGAGACGGACGAGCGCGCCGTTCCGCGCGGGGGCGTCGAGGCTGCCGCGGGCCCACTCGTTGGCGCCGGCGCGAGGGAGCAGAGCATCTCCAACGTCTTGTTTCCCAAGGCCCCGCGATACAAATCGAGAGCTAATTCTCCTGGACGCCATAGCAACTGACATCTCTTTGTGTCTCGCGCGACGCCCACCCCCTGCATCCTACCCCCTCGTGCCCGGCCTCCTCCGTCCACCTGTTCCGCGCGAGATCTCGCCTCGTCGGTAACCGACGGCACGCTCGGGCCCCCTCCGCCAGCCCATCCGCACGCGCGCATATACACGCGCACGCAAGCGAGCGCATACCCGTGATTTGTTTTGCACCTGCACACACCATCACCAGGGTCTCCATCTGTCAGGAAGCACTGCGCCGTCATGGAATCCAGCCTCTTTCTATACATGTGGCATGTGGGAGTGTTGCTGGGTTTTCACAAATGCATCTGCCCCTGGGGACCCCACGTCTTAGAGGCCTTCTTCTTGGGCTTGAAACTGGTTTCTATTTCTCTCTTTCCCTCTGCTTCTCTCTCACACACACGCAGAGCCTGGACCTCAGCGGTATTTGACATTTGCTGAACCAGTCCCTTCCCGGTGTTCGCAGAAAGTGATAAATGGAAATATGAAAATATTAATACTTCCATCCTCAAAGTCATTCCTGTCTCTTTCCGATCTTCCTTATTTCTAGTGGAACTGAGTCCCCTTCTTCCCAGTCAGCTTTCTACTGTATTCCATTCCTTCTTTATTTTGCTAATATTTTTCTCCATAGGAGCATACGGTCCGAACTGTGTATAAATCAAATAAAATTAAATCAAGTGCGCGGGTGCTGAAACTATTTGGTGCGTTCTCCACAGCTGTGCGGCACATCTTGCAAGTATACAGACCACAAATATACACAATATACACAATAAACACCTTCACACAACACACACACACACAGAACACACAAGTAGGACTCAATGTACAGATAATACGCAATACACGTGTAATATTTGAGATTGACATTTGCTGAACAAATTCATTCCCAGCGTTCACAGGAAATGATAAATGGAAATATGAAATTATTAATAATATAATATAATATAATATAATATAATATAATATAGGGGGGGTGCGGTGGTGCAGTGGCGCAGTGGGCTGGACTGGGTCCTGCACTCTGGTGGGTCTGGGGTTCGAGTCCTGCTTGGGGTGCCTTGTGATGGACTGGTGTCCTGTCCTGGGTGTGTCCCCTCCAGCCTTGTGTCCTGTGTTGCCGGGTTAGGCTCCAGCCCCTGTGACCCCATATGGGACAAGCGGTTCAGACAGTGTGTGTGTCAGAGGATGCAGCTGTGCTCATTCACAGTTAATTCATTAATTGATGACTTAATGACTTTGATTATGTTCTTGTCAATATGTATTTGAAGCGGAAGTTTCAGAACATTCACATATTTTCTGGAATTGGTAGTTCTTGCCTTCTGGTTTGCACTGAAATAGCACCTCATTGCTGTCAGCGCTAGTCTAACCACAAACACAATTATTCTGAAATATTTGTGGGCACAATAGGTCAGCAGTCAAAATAATATGTTTTTAAGAATGGTGGCACAGTGACACTCTAAAGAAAATAACACTTTCCTCTCCGGGAGGAGAGTTGCACTGTAACCGCCGAATGAACTCCTAAAAGTCTCCTTTGTAGAAGTTCCTGAGACAGCAGCCGTGGTTGTTCTCATTAAGGCTCCTTTCTGCTAAGTTGTTTTCCCTGTGATTGCTTTTCTTCTCCTTCTTAGGCTCCAGCTCCCGCTTGGTCGACCGGCACCAAAGCGTGGCAGCAGAACCGCAGCCGGCTTGCTCTTCTCCCAAAGCGGTCGTGGAGTGGTGTGCGAGGAGATCTTTGTTCTGCTAATTTGACAGCACCCGAAACAGTGCTCAGGTTAGTCTAATGTGCACAGTTTAAGCGTCTCTAAAGCGTTGCCTGGATCACGTGCCGTCTAAAGACACTGAACTTCGCCGTATTGAAATTACCTTCCTGGGATGACCGTGACGTCCACATCATCATCGTGATTTCGTAGAGAGGTACATTGCTGAAGGCATGGAGGGAAGAGGAATGGTGGTGGTGGCAGGGCAGCATAAGTCATTTTACCAGCATTTGTCATGGTGCCTTTTGAGCAGGGTGTGGGGGGAGAAAGTATCTTACCATGGTGTCTCTCTTGGAGCTTATGTAAGGACTGTGACTGTCGGGGCTTACGGTGACTTGCTATCAGAGCGGTGTGAACGGCATGGTGAGGGTAGGGAATGTGTCTCTAATTGGCAGCTGAAGGTCGTAGCTGTGGAGCAACATCTAAAGCCTCTTGTGGAACACGCCGGATGAAGTGCCCTTCATTTACATTTATTTATTTAGTCGATGCTTTTCTCCAAAGCGACCTTCAATGAACTCTATGTAGTGTTATCAGCCCATACCTTATTCACCAAGGTAACTTACACTGCTAGTACTATATATTACTTACACTGGGTCACTCATCCATACATCAGTGGAACACACACTCTCTGTCACCCACATGCTATGGGTGAACCCGAACAGCATGTCTTTGGAGTGTGGGAGGAAACCAGAGCACCCAAAGGAAACCCACGCAGACACGCAAACTCCACACGACTGAGTGGGGATCAAACTCGCGTCCTCTCGCACCACCCAGGCGCTGTAAGACAGCAGCGCTACTCGCTGTGACACCGTCCCACCCATCCCTTAGTTTATACACCGAGACACGGGTGCAGTTGCGGAAAGATCAAAGCGGGACGGAGTTTTAGCTTTGCTGGAGCTCTGGCAATGAGGTGACCCCTCCCTCGGCTGAGATTCTGAAGAGGGTGTTTTTAAAGGGCGGCAAGGATGACGCACTAAAGTGAAGTGAGAAGTGACAAATGGACAGATTTCAGGGCGCCAGCCCGAGCAGGCAGATCTCCCAGTAAACACGACATCGGCATCCGTGACCACTGGCGCTGCACAAAAGCACCTCGCACCTCCTGTACGAGTCGGCCTGTTAAGTGGTGTAGAGATTGGTGCAGCTGCTCAGACCTTGTGTTTTCCCAACTGGCGGGCTTCATGTTTTCTCTAGGTCAGTGGGAGGCTTTGCACAGATCTCGCGTTTCTCTCTGTGCATTTGAGTCCGTGCAGATGCGAGAGCGTGTGCGCGCTTGCATGAGTACGAAATTTCCAATTACATTTATTCATTTAACAAGACGTTTTTCGCGAAAGCGAAACACATCTCCGAGAACAATGTAAAAGCGCTTTGCACCAACGGAAGAGATTTAGATGCTGACACGTGATTACTGAGTACGGTCAGTTTGTCGAGCACCACTGTAAAAGCAGTACAGGCGGTCCCCGACTTACGATGGGGTTATGTTCCGCGAAACCCGTCATAAGTCGAAAATATCGTAAAACAAAAATCTATTTAATACACCTAATACACACCACCTCTGCGTGGCAGACTGGGAGATGCAGATAGCTGCTGCTGCCCAGTATCGTGACGGAGTATCGCTCCGCATATGATTTGCCTGGGAAAAAAAATCTAAATTCAAAATTCGAAGTACAGCTTGTACTGAATGTCTATCGCCAGCTCACCATCATAAAGTTGAAAAAATCCCAAGTCGACCCATTGTAAATCGGGGACCTTCTGTGTACATTACATGAGTAGGTGCACACAGTTTTTTTTTTTTTAAACTGATGACATAGTACACATAGGAGATCATGGGAGAAGTGAATCCGAAAGAGTGAGTTTTGAGACCTTCCCATGAATGTTGGCTGAGGTTCAGCAGTTCTGAGCGAGATCGTTCCACCACGTCGGAGCCAGAACCGAGAACTTTCGTGCTCTTGATTTTGGACGTCTTGTGCACGTGACCACCAAGCAGGCAGAATGGAGGAATGTGGAGAGCGATCAGGTCTTGCAGGAATCCGTTCATGTTTTTGATGGAAGAGGGGGCGTATATGGAAACACCCTGGTTGGTCACACACAACTCACACAGCAGCATTCCATATCAGCCTTGGTTGAGTTTGTTGTGAGATAAAGGTGCATCCTATGGATGTTACGCAAGAGGACAAATTCTCAACTCAATCCAGTTGAGACACCCAACAGCTCAGCTGATGAGGAAGTGCCACTTTTTGATGTTTTTCAGAAATGGTGATTGAATATCTCCTTTTTCAGTATGATATCAATTACATTTATTCAGTTAGCTGATCCTCTTCTCCAAAGTAACTTACAATGTTAAGGTTACAATTATTTATCCATTTGTAGAGCTGGGTAAGTTCACCAGAGCAGTTCAAGGTAAATACCTTGCTCAAGGATATTACAGCCAGAGGTGAGGCTTGAACTTCCAACTACTGGGGGGAGTCCCAAAGGGGCTCACTCTAACCACTACACTACCAGCTACCCCCCTATTAGTTTGCTCTCCTATTTTGATGGAACATTTTTGTTTGTAAGAGGAAATGAGGTCATTTGATCTCTTCTCAATAGGTGTAAAAAGTCTGGGGTTAAGTTCCTAACCCTTCCTGAGTTCCACATGTTCTATCATTTAGCTCACACTTTCGTCGCAAGGAGCTTACAGCGACGAGCCACGTACAGGGGTTTGCCCACTTATTCAGATTTGTAATTTGTACTCTACTAATTCACTATTTGTACCTTGTCCAAAGGTATTATAGCAGGAGGTGGGATTCAAACCAAAATCATCCAAGTACAAGGCAGCGACTCTAACCGCTACATCGCTTACTGGCTGCGTATTTCGTATGTAACCTACTAATGGGATGAGAGACATTTTAAACTTCCCGCAACCTCTGTAGAAACTGTACTGTGTTTATCACGTCCCTAAATAATCACTAGCCTAAATAATGATTCTGTCAGTATTATTCTTTGATCCAACTTGAATAAATGCTTTTCCTGAGCAGGTTTGCTGTGATCCAGAGCATATCCAGGAAGCATTTGGCGTAAGGGGGTTCCACCCTTGATGGGATGCTAGTCTATTGCAGGGCACATTATTATTCAATAATAATAATAATAATAATAATAATAATAATACACACACACATTTTCAGAACCGCTTGTCCCACACGGGGTTGCGGGGAACCGGAGCCTACCCGGCAACACAGGGCGTAAGGCCGGAGGGGGAGGGGACACACCCAGGACAGGATGCCAGTCCATCGCAAGGCACCCCAAGCGGGGCTCAAACCCAAGACCCACCAGAGAGCAGGACCCGGTTCAACCCACTGTGCCACCATGCCCCCCATAATAATAATAATAATAATAATAATAATTTAATGGAAGCTTTTGTCCAAAACAACTTTAAATGTGAAGTTTGAATAACTTCTCGCAATTATTTACCCATTCATACGGCTCGGAGTTATTTTTACCAGAGCAGTTCAGGTCGAATAGCTTGAAGTACAGCAGGAGCTGAGATTCAAACCTGCAAATTTAGATTATAAGGTGACAGTTCTAACCACCACACTACCTCCTGACCCCAAAACGCACATTTTTAATTCTGGATGTTTTAAATACTGTGGATTCCTCCTATCCACAGACACTCTGAGTGCTTGTTGTCTAAGAGGCTACATAGAGGCTTTCACAGCATTGTAGTGGAAGAACAGTGTGGCGCTGCAAATCATGATGGGTATTGTGACACCGAGTCTAGCCCGTGATCTAAAAGCCTCTTAATGTAGCGCAGGTGTTATAACCCTTCTTTAACACTTCCTCTCTGGGGCAGAGGTGGTGATGTTAGTGACGGAATTGGACTGAAGTGATATTATCACGTTGCCGAAATTAGACGCAAATATCAGACAATCCACTCAAATCAAGTAAACCTCATGTGTGATCTGTATTGATTTCCTGCTTATTGTTTGCGTTCTTGGTAAAAGGAGCTGTCGAGAACTGACATTCCCAATCTGTCAGTTCTCAGCCCAGTGGCAGTACAAATGTTTATTCGTATCAAGGGTGTGACTCCGGCGGGCGAGTCGGGGGAGGGAAACATTACATTGCATCTACATTTATTCATTTAGCGGATGCTTTTCCCCAAAGCGACGTACATCTCAGAGAAACACAATTCGAAACAAGGTAAATACCTGATGTCACAGTTTCCGAGAAGCATTTCCTACTAGGTGGAGCCGTTCAGCCCGGGTTAGAGGTGATGCCATCTGGACTGTAAAAGTTGTGAGTGGCACTTCCATGTGGGCCGAGCTGCTGGGTGCCTCTGCAATGCTGGATGCTCTGAATGTGTTGCTGCTTCCATACGGGGATGGGGGGGGGCATCGCTGGGTTGCTAGCGGAGTGCTGGTAGCGATACCCATGACAGGGATGGCTCCGCTTGTTACAATACAGATACAGACATAGTGCTTTCCTGGAACTGCACGTGTGTCCATTATCCCTGCATGACCATCACAGCACTCCTACTTTGAGACCCTCCTCTCTGCTGAGGCCGGATGCTCCCCTTGCTGAGGGAGCGTTCACTCTCAGCCCTGCGTTCTTTCACCTGCCTGGGCCAGGTTCCCCTCCGAAAACAGCCATCTGTGTTATTTTGTGCTCCGCGAAGCAGGGCAGAAGGCACGGCTTGGTATGAACTCACCATAAGGGAATGGGACGTGCAAACACCAGATGTGATGCTGCCTGCTGCCTCCGTACATCTGTGTGTGTGTGGTGTTCTGTAACACTGCACGAAGAAGCCCCTTTGTCGGGACCACTCAGTCGGCTGGGTTTTTTTTCCTCGCTTATCCAAATAACAAGCGTTCCCTTTCCCATCAGCTGACTCATTTGTCACATTGTAAATGCAAGCGCCGCTTCTGCCCATCCGCCCTGTTCTCTCTGAGGAGGGGGAGGAGGTGGCGGCGGGGGGGTGTTGCGCGCGTAAGCTGGAGCGCTACTTGTTGAGCCGTGAACCTCATCTTCCCTATCGCTGCCTCCGTGGAGCCGCCGGTGCGTCACTGGTTTGGTGCGTGTTTGCGTGTGTGTTTGTCCGGCGTTCCTCCTGTCTGTTTGCAGACGACCTCTCACATTCTATTTGCTCGTATTACCGGAAAGCAAACAGTTATAAAATCTACGAAACCACAAATATGTGAACTTCTTGAACTGTTCACGATTGTTTTGTACAGCTAATATATCTCATGCTGACAGCAAAGCAGAGAAAACAAGAATTGCTTTTGTTGATCCAGGATTTCGCAATCCTGCTGATCTAAGAAAGCATCATGATTCTTCTTCTTCTTCTCCTTCTCTTTCTTCTTCTCCTTCTTCTTCTTCTGCTTTTCTTAATTATTATTACTTCTTCAGATGGATATCATAGCATAGTAATTCAGGTTCCTTTCTTGAAGGAATTTAAGCAAACGGCAAGGGTCCATCAAGTGCATGACTTAAACTTTTACAACACTGGGACCCAACCACATATGTCCCTGTCTTCTCAGGAGGTTGTGACTGGAAGGGGGATCGATGCTGTGACATCAACTCACCTCGAATTCCTGAAATCCGAAGCCAAAGGTGGTGCGAAACCAGCCCTTCCGTGACAGGTGACTCTAAAGGAGATTTCTCACCTGTAACAGGCCGTTCTGCACGTGGCTGGAGAATGATGCGGTGAAGTTTACTGCAGCACCATGCTTTCAGGGTGGAAGGGATATTAGCACATCTATACTTCACAGAAGGCTTTAACTTTACTTTGGTTTATTTTTAAAGCAGCATGTGCGAAAACCTATTTCCTAGCAATTGTGTTCCATTAAAACAAGATTGCCTTCGAACGGTTTAATTGCAGAAGTAATTGAAGGGTAAAATAGTGTTGAGTCAAAGAATAGAAAAAAAAAAGAGACATGTATGAGGAGAACAGGCTTTTCTGGGCAATGAACCAAGAACCTTAGACTGTGTACTTAACCACTGCACTAACTGCTACTCCATACCCCCTGTGAAGTGTCTTTTCATTGGTTTAATTGGATGTTCAAATCACTCCAGTTGGCAAAGCAACACATTGATTACATTTGCACTATTGCTGACATTACTGCATCCCATTGTCTTTTTTCTTGCTAACTTTCTTTACATATATTATGAACTCATCCCTGCTTCAAACATACAAAACATGTATTGGTCTATTGCTTTTCAAGAGAAAAAAAAAAAAATCTTGCTCCTATAATAAAATATTCAGAGGTATGAAATATTAATAAACAGAAAATCATTGTCTCAGCTTTGGCTGTGATTAGTGGTGAAAGTCTTTAATGTGAAATCCTGAGATGGTGCGGTGCCTTATAATTGCGCTAATGCCATCCAGGCAGAGTGCATGGATACATGAAGGAAAAACCGAGAGTGATTATAATTTCTATTTATATTCCTACAATATTATCGTTATGAAAATCCTGGTAATTAGTTTTGTTATGCGGTTGGATTCAACACGAAAGAGCATAAGCCAAAAACAGTGATTTTCTCAAGCATCATATGGGTTCAGTAAAAACTGCAGGAGGGCTTTTGCCTGTGTACCAGCACAATGACATGTGTGCATGCAGCCTCATGAGTCTTGATGCCCAGCTTTATACGCAAACATTCATAAAAATGGAGGAAGTGATATGTTTCGGTATCTTTGTTCTTTTTCTCATTCACATTTCATCGCTTTTATTCCTCCTCGTTAATAGAAAAACAAAAAGGTAGCGGAGCAACTGTGGAAATGCATTCTGTGAAAATGTGACTTTTTTTTGGTTTTCTGGCTACCCGACGACAAAGAAAAGACGAGGCATTAAGGGCGTCGAGAACGGAGTGGAACTGCTCTGCCGCAATTTGGCATCATTCCACATCACGGTGGGGGAACTAAAGACCGAAGAACCGAAGACAGTCCTCCAGATCCTTTACATGTCAAGGTGGTGTTTATCATCGCTGTATTAACATACCAATCATTGACAGCGTGTACATTCTGAGCTTTAGACTGGGTGCGCCCTTGTCTTGTAGAAAGTCAGTTTCTTTGTAATAAATTGATTTTGTCATAGTCTGATCTGTTTTGTTCACATTTTAAGAGGCTGATCGTGTGAAAATTTCAGCGTATGGTTGTGCTTTGTCTAAAATGTGATTCCTAATCTGCATTCTTGGAAGCACAATTGTACTGGATCAATCCTGAGATTGTACAATGCCTTGAACTAAAGCGTTTGTTAAATAACACATAATTCTAATAACAGGTGTTTATGTCCTTTTCTTTATTCACTGTTTCTGTGCAGATTATTTCGCATTTGTTAACAGCTCAGCTAAAGCAGGGACCAGCGGTTCGTTGCCTGCTGATGTGTATGTATGTTCATTTATGCGCGCGCGCACCTGTGCGTACCTGTAATTTGCCCCTGAGAGTGACATCTGTCCCACATTTAACTCTCCAGAGTTTCTCCTTCAATGACAGCCAAGTGGCCAGAATGAGAATATTTCTCATCTGAAACGACTGGAGGACAGAGTGAGAAAAACATCGCCTGACTAATGAACGGGAATGTCCGCTGTCTAATAAATGGGGCGTATTAGGCTGGAAATGCACGGTGATGCGAGCGGAACGTGGAAGATTAAACCGCTGTTATCTGCAGCAGTATTTCAGGGAGCGGTTATTATCAGTGTGGCCTCCACAGTCTGTCATAGGAAGATTGAAAAAGAAAAACAAGGTCTGTGCATTGTCAGAGACCCATACTTATTGTACCTAATGGATTTTCCGCCTATCTGCATTATCAGTCCCAGGATGCATTATTTGACTGATAGCGGTTGAGCTCAGAACAGGGTCCCGTACTGGTGCTTTATGACTTGCACTTTATTGCAAAGCAAATTGCAGCTCGTTATTAAAATGGTTGCAATTTGATACGGGATACAAGCATTGTTATTGCAACGAGAAACAAGGGAAAACAAACAGCATAAATTATTGGTGGCTGCTTTTGAAATTTTATATGAGCTGGTTTGTTTTGAGCTGATTTTTTTTTTTTAAAAAAAAAGAAAAAGAAACACAGGGACAGTTCGTGGTTAATTTAAGCAAGTATTACCCTACATCATACATTTTCAAAAAAAAAAAGAAGTAAAAGGAGAAAGTGGGCAGTGCTCTGTGGTTTTAGTGTTAGTATGAATTTGCAAACTATATACAGAGAATACTGGGTGTCCAGGGCCAAACATTTGAAATGCATGCGTCTCCGTCTCCCTATTCTCTCGCTCCAGTCTCTTTTCTTACAGTATGCGTAAAGAATACATATAGTGGAATAACATATTGTACTGAACACCAGCCCAGGTTATTTAAAATCTTGTGATTATGAAACAGGGGGCATGGTGGGTTTGGCTGGGTCGTGCTCTCCGGTGGGTCTGGGGTTCGAGTCCCGCTTGGGGTGCGTTGTGATGGACTGGCGTCTCCTCCTGGGTGTTTCCTCTCCCCCTCCAGCCTCGCGCCCCGTGTTGCCGGGTTAGGCTCCGGCTCCCCGCGCCCCTTATGGCACAAGCGGTTTCAGATGATGTATGCGTGTGATTATGAAACGTAGATTTTATGTTATGGAATATCCAAATTATTACAAATGCTTAGCTTATTGTCTGCTTATGTAAATATGACTCCAGTCAAAGAAACTCTTGGGGCTGCGAAGACTGTTTTTCCAAGTCCGTTTAATATTGTGGCTTTGAAAAAGTAAATAAATCTCTTGAAGAACGTTTCGTGAATGCCTCTCCATCCTGTGACACAAAGAAATGACTTGAGGGAAGGCGTTCCGTAGCTCAAGACGTTTATGATTACATTCACCCATCAGAGAAACGATGTTTCGAGCTGCAGAATTTCTGTCTATTTATCATGCTGAACGCACTGTTATTCTCTCAGACCCAGCACCATGATTTTATCCCAAAGAAAATTATTATAACCCACCTTTTTGCTGGAAAAGGGTCCGTTGATCCAGTGATCACCTCCAGTGATCTCGATTAATTTTTTACCTCTACCTTACAGTTCTAATTAAAGATATCCGCATGGAAGCACTAATTTTCCGCATGTTCATATCCATATCGCTTTCATTAAACAGGCAGAAAAATAGCCTACATATTCCCCTCTCCCTTCCATCCACCATCTGTGATCCCACTAACAAGGAAGGGACCCACTTAGTTCATAATAATGCCAGTATATTCTTCATTCATTACATTCCCGTAAATCTGAGAAGCTTAATAATATTATAGACAACAGTCAGAGCACGCTACATCTGGGATTCCTTTTTCGTAATTAATTTTGAAATTGTTTCCTCAGCCTTTATGGAAACCACTGTGGCGTATGTCCTTAAACATAACTACCAGATTTGGGGAAAGGTATTTTTGTTACTATAGACAGAAGAGACAAGTGGCATTTTATTATTAATTTTTCCTCTCCCAGTGACAACCAGCTGTACTGTACGACAAGTAGCACACTGATGAAGTGATGTTCCTCCCTTGTGTAATGTTGATAGCCTTGTATTAATTAATACAATAGTAGTGAGGAAGGTATCTTGTCTAAACTTCGGAAATTAAAAATTTATGCAAAAACGAACCGTCAGCTCCCCTGTACCTTCGGAGATGGCTAGAGATGGCATTACGAAAAATAAAATCAGTAATTCACCAGATTTCTTACCATTTCCCAGGGTAATTTTCTTATGATAAACAATTACAGGAAATGAGAGAACGCCAAAGAAAACATGTCAACATGTTTTAAAAGTATATCTTAATATAAACCTTTTTATTCAGTGCAGTTTTGTGTATACAACAAATAATAAACGTAAGGTAGCAGGCTGAACACCTGCCTGGACACTGTATGGTTTCATCCTGATACGCTTTGGGACACATGATCCAACATGGGTTAATACACATGGCCTATGTCATGCAGCTCTATCCCAGACGTCCCAGCTGTCTCCCATGCAACAGATATGCTCACATAAAAAACAAATGGATCTAGATTATAAACAAGAACCTCCCACAGCAAGAATGAAGAGGAAGATCATGTTGTTCGAGGGAAAGAGTACTTAGCCAACACAGAGTATCTTTGCTGTATGCAAGTATTTTATTTATTTTTTTTTTACATGCCCTGGCCTTTTTTTCTTTTTTTCCTAATTTTATCTGTTACAAATCAAACGTAACCTATAAAAACGTTCAGCCACTTAAAATTCCACAGTATTCATTTTTTAATACAAAAAAACTGGAACCGCTACGTAACCACGGAACAGCGGTTGGGTTGGGGACCTCATCCGTGGTGAGCGGAGCCATTCGACGGGGTCTCTACACGAGGAAAGGGCCGGACGCGACACAACCACGCACGCGATCGGTTACGGACTACGGACATGATGGAGACGGAGGCGGAGTGACGAGATTGGAACGAAGAGGGAGCCGCGTAAACGTCAACTCGTACCTCGCGCTGCAGTGCAAAACACTTTAAAAAATACGGAACGGCTTGTAGATCATCACTTGGCATTCTTTTGCGTTCCGTCTTCTTCGGACCGTAACTAAAGGCATGATCCTGTCCGTTGATTCCAACCGCACTTGCATTCTGGCTTCGGGGGACACGCGGTTATTCTCCTGTGCTCGGTGTGCTTCGGCTCCACGCCCTCAGTAAAACAGCAATGCGTACTGGCAACTACGGAGGAAGGGTAAAGCTTTCGGGAATTTCGGTAGATGAGCGAGCGAGTGGAGACGCGGCTACCGTGAGCTCAGAAACCCCTACCCTCGGGCATCGAGTCCCTCCCCCCTCCTCAGATCGTCTGAACGTCGCCTTGTATTTCCGTGTGGGAGAACCATCCCCACACAAAGAATATGCAGCAGGGGTCACTGCCCCCTCGAACCCTTCTTTGCCGCAGGACCCGTGGTCTGAGAGGGATGCATCACGCGAGCAACGGGTTGCTTCTCCGCAGCGGAAATAACGCGGAGACACTTCCGGCGACTGTCCTGATTCGTGGGCGTTTTCTGCACCCCCCCATCAGGATCAGACAAAGTGGTTATTCAAGGGGAAAAACGAGACCCCCAGAACAGTGAAACGGTTTGCTTTTGCGCGTGTTCCCCGCCGGAGGCGAGTGGCTGATTAACCTTTCGTAACGGAGCAAACCTGTCATCGGCGCGATTTTCTCGGGGAATCAGAAGAAGGTGAAAAAACGCAAACGGAAATATGTTAATCTGACCGGGTTGTGCTGCGTTCGTCTTTGTCCTGAACCAGAACCGGTCACGGTTTGAGAGGGCGAGAGGAGTCTGCTTGGAGTCGCGAGCATCCAGAGGTACGCATGGGAGTGAGCGCAGGCCCGGGCCGAGCCCCAGCCGCCCAGCTACGTGGACTCGTTCTGGCTCACCACCTTGCCGCCGTTCAGCATGGCCGACGCGCTGCGGCTCTTGGTGGGCGTGCCGCTGCCGGAGCGCGAGAACTCGGTGAGGTCGTGAAGCGAAGGCTCCCTGTACATGGCCACTGCGGGAGAGGGAGACACACAGAAGAGTCAGGAGCCGCACGCTGGGCCTCATTAATAAAACATGCGCGCAACACGAAATCGCAGCGTTCGCAGGCCCGGTGGAGTCGAGCTTTTCTTTCCGCCTCATCTCGAGACTCGTTATTCCGTTTTCCCCCGAATGCTCCGCGCGCGTTAAAAAGACGCGCGATTGCGTTTTCCAGCCGCGTTAAACCCAACCGTTTCAGAAAAACGCTGCGGCTGCGTTCGCGAAATGCGGGTGCCTCGTTTCGTAAATTGAAACAGATTAATCCTACTCGGCTCCCTTAATCCGTTCAATTTAAATGGTGGAGGCAAAAACGACGATCGAGCAACTTGATTCATTGCAATAATAAACACAGTCATTCATTAAGTGTAAAAAACACAAACGCCCCTAGTATTTTATTTTTCGCTATTATGATACAGTTATTCCTTGATTAGCACTCATTCGTTTACCGCGTGCGAAGCGTTAATCTGCAGTTTGTATCGCACAGCACGTTAAATCAAAATCCCGGTAAAGACTGAGCGACTAAGAGCTTGAAGGAAAACCAGCCTTTATTATCCTGGTATGAGAGGACTGGATTTCTCTGCCTCTGGCAAGTACTGCGTAACAGGCTGAACGGGATCCGATTTGAAGATCGAGCGTTCTGCGCCGAAGCCGTCGACCGAAAAGAGGCGAATGCGCAATTTAACGTGCGCTTTTCGGTAATTTACGCCGGAGCCGAGCAAACCCGAGTTAACCTACCGTGTTTTCACCGAGCAAATTGACCAAATCCACCGCAAGCGCAGCAGGACACCACCAAAACCCTTGTCTTTGTTTTTAGAAGCCAGCTTGACCTGAGAACGGCCCGTAACCTTTAATGCCCCTTTGACGCGAACTAGCGAGATACCCAGTACACGACGTAATCCCATGTCCCAAGTAATGAACTTACTTGTACCACAGAGGTGGTACGAGTGCTTTGCCGAGGTACGTTTACTGTACCGTGGTTGAACGTGGAAACGCCCGCGGCAGCTGTGCTCCGAAACCGCCGAATCGGAAACAAAAGCTTTTAAAGTCCTGCTCGCTCGGGCTCTCAGTTCACGAAAGAGTCCCGGCTTGGTTATTTACCGCGCTGCTACGAATGGGTTTCGTTTCTCTGCTATTTGGCCCTTTTTGGAGAGAAGCGCAACGCCGAAGTTGACTATTACTGAGTACGGTGAATGTTTTCCATGGAAGAGTTGAGTGGACACAGTTGAGAGATGCTTCCTTGCGATTTAACACATACTTGCAAACCTTAGAGATGGCAGGGCCTTAAATTTCATTACTGCATTTACCCCGCTAAGCGTGAAGCGTTTTGGCCAGAGAACTGGTCAGAAAATCCTCTTCAGGTGAAATAACACGGTCCTGGCTGGAAAGTGATGGTCATTATATAAGGTTCTCGTCCCTCAGAAGTACAGTAGCCGTCTCGGACGATAGCGGGTCATCGGGGAGACCTGACAGTCGAAAACTCACTGCTCTCGAGTGTTAAGGTCATACTAATTCCCCTGTGCGCAGGCTGGGTGTGGACAACGGGAAATGAAGACAGAGTGTGTGTGTGTGTGTGTGTGTGTGTGTGTGTGTGTGTGTGTGTGTGTGACTGCTTGGCTGTAACGGTTCAGGGCGTCGAGTGAGCTCGACGCCACATCTTGCATCAGACTATTTCTGAGCTGCCTGAACAAAGAAGGGCTCCTGACTAAACCCCCCCCCCCCACCCCCCCGGCATCAATGATCCCGGCCGTCATCCGAACCCCCTCTCCGGCGGAACGCGGTGAATTTGGCATGCCTTTAAAGTTCACTCTGACTCACTTGAAAGAGCTGCTCCGATAATTCCGATAATTAATGAGTTGTTTTGCCGACAGTGAGAATGACAAGCTCCAGGATAAACAGTAGATGCCTGTTCCTGCAACAGCCATCCGTCTTTCAACAGAAAGATAAAGGCACATGCTCTTCCAAGCCAACGGCTTCCAGGGCAAAATCCTCTCTCGGCGGCCACTCGCTGTGTTATTCCCTTTGTTACAGCATTCCCTCAGAATATTTCTTACTGTATCCCTAGGTACCTGCTGAATGTCACCCAGCAATATGAATTTAGGGCAGTCCAAGTGATGACAAAACCACGACGTTGCTGTTGGGTCGATGCGAAGGGTCTTTGACCTTCAGTCACGAGGATGGAACGTAGCACAGCATAGCGGGCAAATGTAACAGCAGCCACCTCCCTTCTACAGGGGTTTACCTAGAGGCCAAGGCAGAGCTGTTGTAAAGAAATGTGTTTTTTTTTTAAACACGTGAATAAAGGTTTTAAACGTTTCTTTTGGGAAGAAACCACTTTCTGTGGAAGACCATTCTGTTTCCTCGTGAGCTTCATGGCTCCATTAGAGTGACTTGGTTTAGACCATTATGTGAACCCATATTATTGTTCGCTTCACCTGCTTATTCATCTGAACATCTTCGCTGAGGGTGGTACGACATACTTTGCGAAGATACCAAAACAAATTCATCTAGTTCCCCCCCACAAAGAAACTGGGGAGAAACAGCTGAAATCCCAGCCATTGTTTGCATTTCTGCAACGGCAGCGCTTCCTTTCACTCCGTGGCCCTTTCTGCTTGATCGAATTTATGCCGCCTTCACTTTCAAGCATCGAGCAGCAAAGCGACGGGCTGTTCCTTTTTGTCGACAGCTAATTCTCCCCGTCTCTTAAGGATGAAAGCGACAGGACATTCTCAAGGCTGTCCAGCTGAGCCGCCCCCCCCGCTACCCCATTTACCCAGCCAGTACATGTGTGGTTTTGAGCCTCACCCAGCCACGCTCAGTCACGCTCAGACCGCCATGGTCGGGGCGGTTGTCCCCTGTTGACGATGCTCGGCCGTCTTAACGCGGACGAGGGGGAATGCCGGTGCCACATAAAAACATCGCAGACCAAAGACTGCTTAATCGAGGGGGTGAATCCAGGTTCCTTTGATACCCAAAGGAGAGAGTCCTGAGTAGACTGGCAGAGGACTTCATGGAGAAACCACCCTTCTAAGAAGAGAAGGAGGCATGCAAGCTGGGGGAGGCGGAGGAACTAGGGTATCGAGGGGAGCAGGATTCAGTACCTGGAAATGTTTGCTCACCTTTCAGAGGTTTGGGGAGGAAATGGGCAGCTGGCTTGTTCTTTTTCACATGGTTCCCCTTCATGATCTCGCCCTCTTTGTTCAGACCCAGGTACCAGCCTCTGCCCGACTGCTGTTGCCGGTAGATCATGGAGGAGTACGTCACGTAGTAGTTCTCAAACACTGACTCTTTGAACTTGCACTCCGGCGTGAAGTGCTCCTGGACGAGAGACAGGGAGCGGAGAGCGTGAGGGAACAGGGTATAGAGAGTGAGAGGAGCCCTCGGGAGAGCCCAACAGAGAACATCAGAGACATTCTGAGAGATTCTTAACCTCTGGCACGCACTGGATGCTTCACTTTTAACCACAGCATTGACATACATACTTTTAATTGAAGCCCTATAGACACACACACACACACACACACACACACACACGCAAACACACATATACTCAAAGTGGGACAGATAACAAGGCAGTTTTTTGCAGTCTCTTGCAACTGCTGACAGCCAGCTTCATAATAACCCAGTTGAAGTGAGCTTTGTGCCGTTTTTTCCGCTATTTCTGCTTCATTTAGAACCACGTCTTCTGATCCTTAATGAATCGGCTCTCAAGCAACATCTGCCGAAGCCTTGAGACGACCACTGGAGGTGATTTCAAAAGCCTTCAACGCTGACATACTCTATCGAGTCCATCTCATCTTCTCCTCTCTCTCCGACTCTGTCCCCAACCTCCCTCCCTCAGTATTCCTACATGAAAGGTCTTCTCTGACTATGGAAGATAGTGAGAGTGCGGTGCTTCTGAGAGGCAAGAAACGTACCATCAGTAGCTCATCTACAAGGCCACGTTCCAATTTCTCATTTAACGTTCCTGTAGTTTTCACATGATCAAGACCACCGTGGTTCCCCGCAGGAACTCGCGGCTTCATTGCCCAAATGTTTCGTCACCACCAGCTTTGCTCAGTGAAGATCCAAGCACCGTTTCCTCTAATGAGTCTGCAGGGCGTTGAATTACCAGCAGAGGCAAGCGTGGAAAAAGCGTATTGTGGGCATTTCGAACGTAAGGAAATTACGGGATCATATTGTTCTTTTAGCCGGCCTCTTCATGTGTCAAGGGCCGTTAATTAATTTCAAACTGCCTGAAAGCCCTCTGACTCAGCGCATTGTTTTTTCCCGAGAAAAACCGATACATTTTTCTCTGGTTAAAAACACGTTCGTGTACACACACACACACGCACACGGTGAGTGATAAGAGTGAGTTCTTACTAGAATAATGGGGTGAGCCACATCTAATGGTGCTCCTCAGCAAAGCTGTCAAAGTGAGGAGCTCAGATTACGTCAGAGCCACTCCGGAGGTCCACCTCTGCTCCCTGGCTCTGAGCCACAGCGCGGCTGCGTACCGAAATCTGATGCTTCAATCGGCTATATTATTCAGAGACACTGGGAAGTGATTCACTCCAGAAGTGCTAAAGTACAGAGCACTGTCTGTGATATCGCACCTCGGTGGAGAAATGCTGCCTCCACAGACGTACTTGATGCAAGTAATTAAAAAAAAAAAAAAAAAAGGAAAAAAAAAAAAACTTTGAGATGAATAACAAACACCCCCCTCAGTTTTTACCAACTTTTTTCATGCAATAAAGACTGCTCTTACTGGGAAATGACAGAAATCTGCCAGCCTTTGTGTAATTAATATTCATTGGATTCTGTCTCCGCGTTAGACGGCGTCGACGCGTTTTCGGAGGGCTTCAGCAGAATCGACTCTGAGAAGGGCAGATCAAATAGACTTCAGGAAAATACTGAGCCATCAACAGCAGCAGTCCAACAGCAAGCCTGATCAACCAGGAAAAGCACAAACTGAAGCTCTGTCACTGAAAATCTTCTTACAACAGCAATGTGCCGCAAGGCTAAATTGACCAAATCTGCGTTGTGATCTCCGACCAGACGGAGCAGTAGTTACTCTCATTGCTGGAGTCCACTGAGCCAAAATGTTTGCAGGAAAGCAATCATTCCTCCTCTCATAAATACAAATATTCACAGACAATTGGAATCTCTTCACAGTTTGAAAAGATTATCGGGGGGTTTGGTGAGGCTTACATAACCATTCCACTCCGAGTCAGCGGTGCAGCGGTTGAAGGTCAGATTAATTAGCAAGAAATCAGACGCTAATCTTCTTTCTAGGAGGACAGGATTAAACCCTGGATTCCACCTTGTCAGAGATATTTAATCACAATAATGATAACAACATCAACAAAAACAACAATGCAATTATAATACTGAAAACAAGAGGTAGGAGGCATGGAGAACTTCACTTCGGAGACCCATATGGAACAGTTTATAGACATAATTAAGCAGTGGGAGGATTACGCAAACAAGAGGTGTTTCAACACCTAAAGACCCAGTAACTATGGCGCCTTTTTTTCTGAGTCTCTGTTTCCTGATTTCTTGAGTTTTTTGAACACATTAAGATGCCTCTCACTCTGGAGCCCAGCGAGAAGGTAGTTGAACAATTCATTAGCGCGCTCCCCGAGCCCCAATTCTCCGGTTTCCAGGGTGAGCTGCTGAGATAGGATAGCTGCATTAATCACTGCGCTGTACTTAGCGACTCTGAGAAAATTATGAGCCGTTCCACTGTTAAGAGACAGGAGCCTTATATTTTTTCCATTAATGAGCTTGGAGGGTTCTGGTTCTCCGGTGCACTTCTGGAGCCCAAGTTAAGTGCCTGAATGCCTGGCAATGACCGACTCTGACCCATCACATCTCCCCACCACCCAGAACAGTACGGAATATACACCCTATAAGCTCTGTAAGTGGACTTCCATGTAATTCAAAGAGCTGAGAGCATCACCCAGCTCAGAGAAAATGACTTCATCACACACAGCTTGAGTTTTCCCTAGGTAGACACTGATGTGATAACTGCCATGCAATCTTGCTAACTGAACCCACCATTAGACTGTCTTTCTTGTAAAATCTCTAATGGCTTGTGGCGCGGTATGTATTTCTTACCGCATCCGCCGCATTCTCCGAATAACAGTGTCGGCCACGTGATCAAATGGAATTTATTGAGCTTTACTTAGTTGATGCCTTTGACCGAGGCCTTTGACGTCTCGAGAGTTTACAGCAAGAAAATGCATAAAAACATGTACCTATTTATACAGAAGCATAATTTTACGAAGTAATTCAGTGTAAGTAAGATGCTCAAGGATACAAGAGCAGGTGGGGGAATTAGAGCCAGGGATGTCTAGCTGGTGTCGTTGCCTGTTCACCCCGCAACCCTTTGACACCTCAGGGGCCTAAAGTTGCTGCAAGAACTGCATTAAATTAAAACCGGAGCCTGTTTGTCAAAAGGTGGTGTAACTGAAAGATGATGAAAACCTCCTGACCACACTGCAGGCGACCGGTATTTTACAGATAAAAATTAAGCTGTAAACATTTCGATCAATGCCCAGTAAGGAGAAGAATAAACACAAGTAAATGCTGTGTTTCACATGAGTTGTTCTGCTCAGTGGTCTTTCTCTTACTGCGGCATGCTCAGCTGAGCCTGAAGAAACCCTCATTTGGTGAGCAGCCACTTCTAGTTCACATCTCCCTGCACACTTCCACCCATCTGGATATGGAGTTCAGCGCAGAAGGTGTTCGTGATCCTTCTCTCAGCAGCAGAGACCTGAACAGGCATAAGTGCGGCGAGCCACTTGGAGCGTGGAGCAGCGGGTTGTTTCTGATGCCCCGGCGGTTGAGGTGCCTCGAAGCTGATGCTGTGGCGGCAGCTCGCACCCCTCTGCCGGTAGCCATATGGTGCCTTCCGGACGTCGTCTCCCCCTGGATTTCGCATCGCGGGCAGCATCGGCGGTGCACTGCAGTCATGTGGTCTGGCTGTACATCGCATCTTATTGCGACACTGGAAATCCCGCAGCCCCCACCCCCCCTCCCTAACAGGGTTTCCCCTGCTGGAGCTCGAATTGGTGCATGTGGCCGTTCGCGCGCACGACGCATGCGTGCATTAATGTCCGTGTGCGCTTCCAACATATTAATAAGCTGAGACAGATTCCTATCCCTCCTGTCCCTCCACTGTTGCCCTATAAAAAGGAGGGTGGTTATGAGCACCCCTCCCATCTGAAAAGATTCCTTTCTCCCACTTATCTTGTGCAGTCACACCTGCATTCGGTGATTACTTGTTACACATGCATATATACTTTAAAATAGTAAACATTAAGAAATCCGAGGTTAAGAATCTCTGTTAAAATATGAGATAAGCACGTCATTGCGATGCTGGATTTCTGCAGCCCTTCCCAACCACCATACTCTGCTTCTTTTCACCCCTCCCCCACAGGGTATCCCCATACCCCCTGCTGGAGCCAACGCATTAATTTGTGTGTGTGTGCGTGCGCGCATTTAAATGCCAGGTCAATATTCTTCCTCAAGGCACTCCCCACTCCATCCATTCTCTTTAAGGGATGTTTGTCTTTGTCTTTCTCGTTCCCATAGCGCGTTCTTCTACCTTCGTTCCCTGGACTCGAACCCTTCTCATTGCAGGCTTGCGAAAAGAACGCAGCTGCTGGAGTCAGGCCCAAACTCGTCAGAATCAATATCATGCTAACCTCATGACACACTACAAGCCCGGCTTGCTTTATAAATTTAGCTTACAAACCATTATTTATAATGAAGTAAATTCATATGGCCTTAAATGTCCCCTGTTGTTGAGAGCAGATATTTTTAAAGGAATTAAACGGAGGAACGTTTCTCGAGTATAAAACAGCAGCATCTTTCAAAAGCTCTTGGTAACAAATGCGGTTTGGAATCTCCTTTTCTTCTTCCCTGCTACATGTATTAAATGGAAGAAAACTCTGGAAAAGCTTTGGATGTAGAGATAGTAGCTGTAATATGAAGCAGCCCAACAGGGATAGGTGGGCTCTTTATAAATAGCTCCTTAAAGCATCAAATACATTTGTGTATTTAGGAGACACTTTTCTGTACTTATAATTATTTACGCACTTATACAGCTGGGTAGTTTTTACGGGAGCAGTTCAGGGTAAGTACCTTGATCAAGGGTACTACAGCTGAAGGAGGGATTCTAACCTGGGTTCTCTGAGTCCAAGGTAGAAGATCTGACCACTACGTCATCTGCTGCCCTGCAATAAACCCACAAAAATATCTAAAAAATTTTAATCAACACGCCAATGACTTAAAAACGCCTTTCTCAAAGATGGTATTTATGATATGGATACCAACTGGAAGCTACCAACCAAAAGTGTGTGTATGTGTGAGTGTGTGACATTGCTCTGCTCTACAAAAAAGGTGAATGATTGTATTGAGTTTCGTGCAGCATATCGAGCACTGTAAGTCACCTTGGGTGAAGGTGTCAGCCGAATACTAGTTAATCCAAGGCAAATGTGTAAAACTGTTCAAAAACAGGCAGTAATGGGCACAAACAATGGACTCTTGAGCAGGGGCAGATGGTAGGGTAGGGTAGGGTAGTGGTTAGAGCTGCTCCCTTTGCACCCACAGGTTCAAATCTCATCTTTGGCTGTAGTACCCTTGAGCAAGGTCCTTACCCTAAAATTTCTCCAATTTACCCAGCTATACAAATGGGTAAGTAATTGTAGTGCATTAACACTGTAAGTCACTTTGGTGAAAAGCATCTGCTGAATGAATAAATATAATGCAATTAAAGAGGATGATGGGTTCTTTTATTCATCACATTCCTCTTGACTGGTTTAATATCTGAAGAAAGCTAAAATGTTGCTTATTGCTAATAATCAGAAATGGAAGTAGATCTTCAATGGTATGAGCAGCCAACTGGTGGCCTTCATTGGCTGTGATAATTTCTCTGCTTTTTTGTATAACAGGAAACCATATTGGTAATATGGGGCATCAGATAGTGGAAAAACTATTTCCTCATAATTTAGCTAAATTCCAAGAAGATATCACCCACACACAGCGGTAGCCTATTTACACCTACATTTATTCATTTAGCAGATGCTTTTCTCTAAAGCAACTTACATCTCATAGATGTACATCTCATACTTCAGCAGTGGTTTCATGAACATGGAGAAGAAGTCAAATACCTTACATGGATTTCCCAATGACCAGATATAATCATCACTGAAACTTTGTAAGGAGGTGTAGAGAACAGACTAAGGAGAACAGTTCCATCTCCCCCACCCCTTAAGAACTAAAAGACTTTCTTTAATGATGAAGAGTGCAGTATACCACTACACACAGTTCATGGCTTCTACAACATCACTCTAGAAGGACTAAATCTGCTCTGTAAAGAGTGGCCCTACTCTTTACTACCGCACTGTAATTATTGCTATAATATATAATTATTTTACAAATACAAGAAGAAAGCCAACAGGACTCCAGCTGCTATAGTACAGCTGATAGCATAGTGGTTAGAGCTCCTCTCTTCAGATCCAAAGACCACAGGTTTGATCTCTATCTCTGGCTGTAGAACCCTTGAGCAAAGTACTTACCCTAAATTGCTCTAATGAAACTACTCTGCTATATAAATTGGTAAATAATTGTAAGCTTAATATTCTAAGTTACTTTGGAGAAAAATGTCAGCGAAATTTATATTTATTCATTTAGCAGATGTTTCTCTCCAAAGCAACGTAGATCTCATAGAAAAACAATTTGTGCATTACATTAGGAGAAAGAGACATAGCTGCAGATGTGCGACTCTTAAGTACAGTTAGTTTCCTTCACCATATGCATTGACGATCATCACACGAGTAGCTGCATGAAACTTTACCAGAATATCGACGATACCTAATCACCTTCCTAATAGTTCTTTTTGAGATAATATAATCTATATACACAGTATATACACACACTGCAAACCAAAGTAAATGTAGGTTTGCAGTATTTCCGTTTCAGTTTGCGGTCTACTAGGGGACTCACTCCTGCTGTTGGGAGGGGAAGTTGAGCTCTCCCTACTGGGGTATCATTTCACAGAAGATGGGGAGTAATGTGGAGGTGGTAGGGCGCCATGTGCAGTGCACAGAGGACCTAGAACATCTGAGGGCATACAAACACAAGTGATTAGCATGCTATTGGTGAGAATAGGGGATGGTCAAATATGTCTCTGCCAAAGTTTTGTAGGAAAAACTCTATAACTGTATCTATATAAGTATACCCATATGTGGTGCAAGTATTTTTTCATTTACTTCTTCATCTGGGAATGATCTCTCACATATTAGATCAACGCAGTTGGATATGTGGCCTTTACATGTTACGACACTTAAAGCTGGAATAACCAGCTTTCTTAAAAGTGTTCACGTTCTCAGTTAAGGTACATCCGAGGTACAGCTGGTTTCTTACTGCAGGGCACTCGGTGTAAGAAATGAGGAGGACCGTGGCGGAGAATTGCAGTTTTTTTTCATTTTTCAGCTGCCTTGTGTTGCTGTGGATTGGCATTGGCTGCGAAAAGGGATTGCGTGCGCTGAGCATGAGCCGATGCAGTGCGTGCGTTTAGGGTGGGTGTAGAGGCACTACAGTAAGCACGGTTATTACCACATCCATCTTGTTAACCTGAAGATCATCTTTATTAAGGAATAACTTCAGGCTTCCTTTCTAACCTGGAAGGGCTGCAGAATGGACACGAGAGTATTTTCTTCAAATGGTCCTTCACGGTGCAGCGAGATTTTCTCTGAACACTTAATCGCACTCTGCTGTTTCCCAATCACCTGAGTACTAACCCCTGTTCACGAAGCTTTCGATCATGAAATGACAACAAATGACAAACTTGTGTTGGTTTCGGAGAAACACAGCGGTTGACTGAGGGCAAAACAAGCACCTAAACAAATAGTGGTGTTGTTACTGGTCTATGTTCCCAAAAAAAAGAGTATGTATACTTAGGAAACAATGCAAAACCAAAGCAGATATGAAGATGATTTAGTCTTGGGAAGATGATTTGTTGGTCTGTATGTCCCATCCATGAGGTTTCAGTTGATTTCTTCTTTCGGGTTTGGCCTAACAGATGAATGCATTTCTCCATCCTTTGTGGAAACCCTACTTCTGCGTCTAATAAAACTTCAAGAGAAACTCATTTGATCAACATGACTCTGGCAACAGGAAATCCATCAATTTAAAAATTAAAATGATAATATATCATTTAATGTCCTGCTCCAATAAACAGCAAATTGATTTTCTGGCACTTAAGACGAGTTAACCGGTTCCAACTCACCTGGGAATACAGCACTCTGCTCTCCCTAATCCGAATCACCAACTCAAAACTAATTCAATTAATTGCTGCGATTCAAAGCCATGTCAGAAAAAGGATGAAAAACTCTTCCGAAAGCCTGAAAAATGAGAACAGAACGTCCAGGTGGAGGATAGTATGAAATGCAAACAATCAAATTAATTTAGATTCTCCCACACACTGTGACATCCCTGGTTGAACGCACTTCTACCAGAGCGTTCTTGCATGTTGAGACCCACACATACACGCATTCAAACACAAATAGCACAATTTCTCAGCGGTGGCATCTGCTGCACCTCAAGGAACACACAGAGGAATGTAACATTCCACATATTCTCACCGATACCCATCCTGCATGGGTGTGGATTTACAAATGATACAGCTGAAATGATGGGAACTGAAACAGTGCGCAAGTCCTTTGCCAGCTCTAACTAACCTTAGGTACCTGCAAAATGTTAGGTTGACATAAAAAGTTGTCTTTTCTAAAGCAAAGATTATTGGTTATACTGTTAATATTGTAATAATCAATTCCATCAAACTGAGTCGCTATATTAATGTTTTACTGCGACATTGTTTGAACACTTTTTAATCCACGTTGGTTTTGTAATTATACTAAGCAATTAAATGATTATCATCTGTAAGCCTCGGTATGAGCTAAGGTTAAAATGAACGCAAATATTAGCATAAACAAGACTTGGAATAAAAAAAAATTTAAACGAGTCAATCAAATGACGTGGAGGCAGAACCAAACAATATTTGCAATTTTAAAGCTCAAAAATATCACCAGGCAATTTGCAATTACCTTCTTTCTGGTCTGTAAACAAAGATTACCTGCTGTGTACAGCGTGACATTTTTTACTGGATTCTGCAGCTTAACAACCTAATCAGGGAGCAATACACGCTCATTCCACGCTCAACCGAAGATCCGCATTGGTGTCACTCACATCCAATGAGTGCTGCTCCATGACTCGCTGCAAAGCCAATGCAACCAAGTTGCGTTGCGGTCACCGTTTCCGCCATATGGCTCGACTAGTGTTCATATCCTCTGCCTCGCGACCGATGACATTAGTACTGTTGTCATTCAAGGAAGCTATGAAGTAAATAACATTCCGCTGAGCAAGACGAGCCATCGTCACTAAATCCTATTGTCTGAGCTGATGTAGCAGCGAACCGCTACTCTGCCATTCATTAAAAAGGGTATGATTGGAGGATTGGAGACTTTATAGGTGATGAAGTTAAACTGTCAAAGGAGATTTTTCTTCTTCCTTCCTTTTCTCCCTTTCCAAGTGGTGATCCTTGTCCCTATAGTTCTCCACAATTTACTGCAGGATAATGAAGCTGTAATAATTCTTCAAGGACAGCAACGTTGTTCCGGCGGAGCCGCGGCGGTGCGGACACGCACAGTCAAATATAAATTATGGGCAAGTAGGTAGGAATACACAGATTTTTTTTTTTTTGCAATGCTGTAATGATTCCGTTCCGTGTAAACATTCATCAAAGCCAGCGGTAGCGCATGTGTCTTTAGGAGAAGCATCTTGGAATACCTCATGGTCCGCTGTTGACGCTGGAAGGAGCAAGGAACTGGCGCTGCCAGGTCTGAATACCCTGCACTCCCAACAACCCCACACCCACAACCAGAGGATCATGTTTTTAATAAGGGACATGTCTGTCAAAAAGTCCAAGATGAGTTCTGTACCCATCTGAAGGGCCGGGGATGTGGGCTGTTGTTTACTTGAATAATGCCAGGATCACGGTGAGACTCCCATGTTTGTGCGGAGCAGGAACACTTATTGGCACAGCAATGAATTATTCATGACTTCATAACACATTTAATCTAAGAAATCGGAGCAGGCTGCCAACACTGGATATCTGTACAGGATTGTGTTTATGAATCATTTCTTTCTGATAACATTAAATTGCATCAAAATTACACAGGATTGTTTCCTGACCACGGGCACTATCGAGACAACAGTCCTGTATATGTGACAGAGTGACGTTGCGTAAATTGGCTTTAACTGTCTATCTTGCACGAGTAGTTTGTCGTAGAAGGCAAGAGAGCGCACAGTCCTTCTGAGTGGAAAGCAAAAATTGACCGTGCTTGCGAGCCAACGCAGCGCGCAATAACGGTAAGTGGACTGTCAAGGCGATGCGGAGCCGTTCCGACTTTCACCAGGCTTAGTGTGCCAGCGTGAAACCCACCCCGCACATTTGTTTCTGAGGACAACCGCGTCTCCACGGCAACCCACGTTTCTACCGGAGAGCAGATGTGCCAGCTCACGATGGCAACCCCAAGGTCGCCAGGGCAGAGACACGGCTGGACAAAGGGCAGGGATTGAGGACGGCGAGCGCCTGGGAGCCCGTGAGCCCACGAGCCCACCGGCCATCTATACGAAGGGATCTTGGAAGCTGCCGATTGAGCCACTTGGGCAGGAAATGTAAAGCCAGCGATCAAATGATTCTGCTCAAAATACAGCAAACCTGGCTCCTAATTTAAAACAACGTCCTGAACGAGGATAAAAGAAGAGATACTCGGCGGCTCGCCAGCACGGAGCCTCTCGTAAGTCACGACTGTAGCTGCGCGGCAGATGAAATGTGAAGCTGGGGGAAAATAGCTGCCTATTTCCCGAGCGGAGCCACACCCGGACTACGTGCCGATAAGGAACGAGCTGCCGTGCCGCTCGTTGCACATAAACACAAGGAAACCTTTAAAAATACCTTTGCAAAACCACACGCATTTTTAAGCGAGCCAATTTCACAAAAAAAAAAAAAAAAAAAAGAAAAAATCAGCTCCGTGAAAATTTTTGGGCACAAAATGTCTAGACATTATGTAATATTCCAGTGACTATTGTTACAGCAGAGATATATAACTGCCTATTGATCTTACAACTTCATAAAATCTTCAAGCATCACTATAAAAGTGTTTATATAACAAACAGAAGCTGACAGGCCAGCAAACATTTTTACTTTTGCTGCATATGGCCTCTATCGCTCAGTATTTATCAAAGGTTGGCTAAGACTCTGATTCGAAAAAGTTTTTGTTCTTCGGTTTTATTATATTCCAGAATCTTTTGTTCAGTTTGGATGATCCAGCACAGAACGGGTCCAGGTTTTCATATCTCATACTAACACGCACACATTCAGATGCATGTTTCTGCCAGTCTTTAGTAGACTAATCTTGGCTGAGGTGGAACCTCCCTGTGTTCAGCATTATTTTCTCAGCCCATTGACCAAAAACATGGTATAAATTCCTGTTAACTGTATTTGTCCATAACACTCTTCGGGGACTTTCAGGTTCTGACGGTCCATTTCAATATACCTTGGTCTCATTTCACTACAGAAGTGGGCAATTCCCTGACCTTCATTACCAGACCAAATGTAAAAAAAAACGGGACCTCCTGCTAGTACTAAATGAAAAACCTCATCTACCCCCAAACAGGAGAAAGCACACCTATAGTGGGCTTTTTAGTACTTGTAGTTCACATGGAAGTGGACCATAGGAAACCGTCCACAATTTTCTACCCCCCTTCTGCACCAACACCGGACGCCTTAAAGCAGCAACTCACCGATGTGTACAGGTAACCCTCGTTGTTCATGGCCAGGTACAGCTTGGTCTGCACGCCCTGGATGGCCACCACCCGGAGCCCAACGGGGATGAGGTTGAACATGGCTGCAGCGAGAGTGAGAGATAGGAAGCAGGAGACACAAATGGCAACAGCATTAGAGACATCAGCACCAGACTGACAGCAAGTAAATGGATTCAAGAGTGTTCATCCTAACTCACATTTATTTAGAAGACGCTTTTGTCCAAAGCAACTTACAACAAACTCTATGCAGTGAGCCTACACACCTTATTCACCGCGGTGACTTACACTGCTAGAGACACTACTTACAATGGGTCACTCATCCATACATCAGCGGAACACACACACTCTCTCTGTCACTCACACACTATGGGTGATCCTCAACAGCATGTCTTTGGAGTGTGGGAGGAAACCAGAGCACCTGGAAGAAACCCACACAGACACAGAGAGAACATGCAAACTCCACACAGACTGAATAAGGGTCAAACCCATCTCCTCTCACACCACTCAGGCACTGTGAGACAGCAGCACTACCCGCTGTGCCACCATACCACCCAATAAAGCAGCAACAAGGCGGCAGTGAACACTTGCAAAACTCACCAAGAGGAGGATAGGAGGATAAACTCCACACACCCCATGCCCCACCCTCTTTCTATAACTCCACGTCTGACACTATCCTTAGGCACTACAGCAGATCATTTTCAAATGTCATCTAAGCAGCACTAACATGGTAACCCTTTTCTGACAACAGCACAAAAGAGTATTAAAGATATACATATTTCTAAAATGTAAAAATAGCTGTCTTTATGTAAAAATACGCTTATTTCCGTCTTAATAACAAAACATGTAAAAGCTGTTGAAGCACAAAAAAAAAAAAAAAAAAAACGTGTCTGCTTGTCCAAACCCTTCCTCCTTGATGCGATTTCAGACGGATCTAATTATCGCACGACACACTAAGGCACGTACAAGGAACGGGATGAAAGAGATAACAGCTCCATGCCCTGTTAGACAGATAGATTGGTTTGCTTCAGGAAGGGCATCTGACAATTTAAAAACAAAGCAAATTACAAGAGTGAAAAGAAGCATTTGAGAAATGACAGCGCTCTGGACAGAGAACGTGCACCATGTGAAGAAAAACACGTACATGACGGTGAAATATGTGCTGTTATGCGCATTAATTGTGCTGTTAGAGGAATGTAATCTATGTGTGTGTACGAGTGAGCAGATGCAGTTATCTGTTCATGTTTCAAACATTTATTGGTTTAAAAGCTTTAGGGATATCGATTCTCCTCGCCTCTTCCTTCCATCCTCTGCCTCTCCGTATGGTTCGGTTGTGAGTTACTGTTGCTTTCTGAGGGGGGAAGGGTGGCGCAGCAGGTTTGGCCGGGTCCTGCTCTCTGGTGGGTTTGGGGTTCGATGCCAGCTTGGGGTGCCTTGCAATGGACTGGCGTCCCGTCCTGGGTGTGTTCCAGCCCCCCCCCCCGCCCTGTGTTGCCGGGTTAGGCTCCGGCTCATGGGACCCCGCCCCTCGGCGTGGTGCTTTCTGCACATTGGAGCTAGACTGAGCTCTCTGTCCGTTGCCAGTTTTTTTTTTTTTTGTGCCAGATCATCTCTAGGACCAGAGGGTCTAGGTTCAAAACTCACCTCCTGCTGTAATTCCTGTAGAGCAAACTACTCCTGAGTTGTGACATGAAGAAGGACTTAACTGTGTAAATAGGAAGTATCTAAGTATACAAACCTAACATTCAGCTTTCGTGTTTCAACTTTTATTTGTCACATACACAACCAGACTCGGTACGACTTGCGGCGAAATGCTTTTCCGACTGTCCGCGGTACAGATAAATAAGGCAATGCGAATAAGCAGAAATTAGGAACGTACTACAGGAATATGAGGAATATATAATGATGAAAACGGGAAAGAATAAATCATAAAATAAATAAAATAAAGCAGGATACAAATATGTGTAGTCCAGTATTAAAGGTTATATGAAAGTGAAATGTGTGCAATGCTGTGCGGAGAGGGAGGGGCAAATCTGAGCAATTTTCAGCTCAATTCCAAGCACGTCTGGAGAAAACGGTCAGCTACATGAAAATAATTCTCTTCAAACTTTATTACGAGAGTAGATAGTTTACGACAGCGTCTGCTCCTGACTTGCTTCGCTTTCCCTCTCCTCCGTTTTTATTATCTGCAGCTACGGTGAACTTACACGTAAGCGTTTACTTCATAATATATTTTGAACCGTTTTTTCTTTCTTCTCTTCCTCACCTTCTATTTCTTGAAAAATCCTTTTTTTTTCTCTTTTTTTTTTATTTTGCATCCTGCATTTTGAAACGCACATGTCCCAAATGGTTTGACGTGAGGTCTAATACTATTGGAAGCATTCTGGAAATCATTTGTGTCAGTAAAAACACTGTAATCCCGGACCGCGGGAGCAGCTTTTAACAGACTGTCCAATTCTTCTCCTCCCAGGCAGTAGGATAAAAGCTTCAACCTGTGGTTTGGGGACTGATTGCAGTGTAGCAACCATCTTTCCTCTCTACTCTCACACCCTGTCTGTGTGCTGCGGTCTTCTCGAGAGACATCCGAACCTCTTGCACTTCCTGCTTCTCAGTATCAGGGTATCCGAGGCAAAGCCGCAGTGCTTCCAATTAGTGATCCTCAGAGATCCTCACCCTGTTAACTGCCGTGGAACTACTTTCCCTATGCGAGCCCCAGGGCAGGGTCATCCCGGGGGCGCTGCACTTCATGCCGCACTACTCTACAGCCCAGTGACCCAGATTGTACCATACAGTCTCTCCAAGGGGCACCAGGATAGACAATCGGGAGCCATAAGCGGAGAGCAGGACAACGTGGATATTCCAAGATCTGCCACCCGCAGACTCTACATGCATAAGCCATGAAAAGGACTAACGTATTCAGAAGCAGACTTGTGCATTTCAAAACTATTAGCCCACACTGACAACCGTCTGCTTGCTGAGCATTAAGTCCAGTCTGGCCAGGGAGGGACCAACAAGGCTCAGAGGTACGGAAACAGCCGGAGGGTCGGGCTTGGTTCAGTTCCCGCTAATGAGTTCCACGGTAACATGATGCACGGTACGATGGGGTGTCAGTACCCAGGAGGCTTCGTGTGGATTAGTGCCAGGTCAGGGGACTCAGGTAGGCCACGATGGCTGCAGGAGACCTGTCAAAACAACAGCTGTGTACCTCCCCCCAACCCTCCTGAGATGCATCTGCCCTCACTTCCTCCCCTCATCGCCCCATGGGCTCAAACTGTAGGCGGGGTCAACGATTATACAAGCGTATCATGGCACATGCAGAGATCTTCTCAAGTAATGAACGCCTGTGAAGATCACCTGCCATCTGCCAAAGAAAAAGAAAGTAAAAAAAAGGTGTATGAAACCCAAAGCCCCTGCAATCTTCATTTCGGAGGGATTAGAAGTCGTTGGCCATGGGGGACAGGCTGGGAGAACTCAATTACCTCCACCTCACAGTGCACCTGAGTCAGGCGGCAGCTTCCTTTTTTTATCTTTCATGCAAGATGCTGAGATCACCTCCCTGAAGAAAACCTTTAACTGGAAAACAGGACAGGAGGGCTCCTGGGCTTGCGAATGATGAGCCACAGAGTGCACGGTTAGAATTTCATAACAAGGCTAACGCCTCTCCCTGTACAGCGAGCGGGAATCAGACTCTCACAGCACACTGTGGCGTGGAAAATCTCTCCAACATGAAGGAACCGATCATGTTTTCAGTTTAGGTTCCTGAAGCATAAGAGCACGCGTCCTCCTAAGCCGAATTGCATTATTCTGATTGCAAGCGTCGCGGCATCACAGAAGCCTGTATGAAGGGGCTTAATTAGAAAATTAAGCGAAAGCAGATCTCACATTTTAAAACACAAATTTAGAATGACAGCATAGCACGAACATTGCTGTGGGACAAATTAACAAAGACTGGAATGATCTCGAGTTGGAAGCCCGGCGACTGTACACTGATTAAGAGCCCTTCCCAAATGCCAACAATCGCACATTCAGCAGAGTCACTGGGCCAACAATGACAGTCAGTTCAAATGTTAGTGTGCAGTTAACAGGCAATAGCTGTTATAACATTATTAACTTTTACGTAGCTCATGCGGCATGGTGGCACAGGAGGCAGGGCTGGATCCTCACAGCTCCTGGGCTCTGGGTTCACAACAAGGCCAGTCTGTACAGAGTTTGCATGTTCTGCACATCTTATTGTGGACATGTTATTGTGAGCTGGTGACTTTACTTTCCCCACAGTGTATGTCTGTGTTGATCCGAGTAAGAGACGATGGGCGATTGACCTGTGATGGTCTGGTACCCCATCCAGGGTGTAATCTGTCCAGCACCCCATGCTTCTGAGATAAGCTCTGGACCACTGTGACCCTGCTTTATAACAAACTATTGATTAAAAACAGAAAACAGGGTTTAACTCATGTCTTTGCCCACGGCAACTAATAGCGTTAACTATGTAACTTTACAATGATTTGTTCATCATGGCATTCTTAGTGTATTAGTCTAGAATAAGTTGCGTGATCAAACGCATTACAGCAGCAGTAGGATTTGAATCATAAACCTTTGGACTGCGAGGCGACGACCCTTAAGACAGCACTAAATACTGGCGCTCAAGTATTTAATTTTTTTTGCATCAAAATACAGTTATTCCGTATGTCCTTACAGTCAGTGAACAATATGAAAAGAAAAAAAATATGAAACAAAATAGAAAGTAGAATGAACTTTTTCAAATAGAGTTTATAATTTTTACACATGTAGATACTGATGCACATTAATGGGTGTTTTTTTTTTCCTTTTTTTTTTAAATAGTGTGTAAAGACACCTCTTGACTTACGCAAATACGCTGTTGTTCAACCCCTTACGTAAGTCAGAAGCTACCTATGTCAGATTTCCCCTCCTCCCCCACTATTCAACAAAGGCTACCCTACCCTAACCTTAACCCTACGCAACCCTACCCTACTCTACCCTACCCAACCCTACCCTAACCCTAAGCCTAACCCTACCCTACTCTACCCTAGGCATTTGTTGGAAACACGGGTATAAAACATTACATAATATAATTCCCTAGTAAATGTCAGACATATTAAATACTGTAATATTATTTTCAATTTCATCTCCAAATCGATTGCTGTACGCTTGCAAGACGCTTCTCGTTCTCCTTCAAATGCACGTTTGCCACCAGGCATTTTGAATAATTAAAAGGGTAAAAAAACATGGGAAAAAAGCAGTACACTAAGGTGAGGAGATCAGTTCATGGCTCAAAGCTCACAGGAACTGTGAAGATGCAGCTTCCTGCCTTGTCTGGCTACGCCGACTTGCACTTAACGTATTTCAGATGTTTTGCGTAAAATAAAACCACTATCTGTAAATAGTGCGTATGCAGGGAATATTGTACGTTAATCCGGATTTACGTAAATCACATTTACGTAAGAAGAGGGTTGTCTGTATATGGCACGCCATGCAAAGAGGCACACTTAAAATTGTCACATCAAGGGAGACAATACAGAAACATACAGCAATAAAAATGTTCTTTTATTGAAAAAAATGAGATAGAAATGATTACGAAAGAAGTACAATCGCCAGTGATTCATTACATTTTCGGGCACATTTTACATGAGAATTATGAACCATTTCTATTTATTCTAGTGGATTTTAATGTGTGGACCTTGACATATTAATAGTTTTAGAGAAATTGTTATCTTTACATAAGAAACCATGCTGGAATTATTTTCTTATGTTACTTTGGTATTGTAACAATTTTTGTTGAAAAATGACAGGGTGCCTTGTCAACATTTCGAATTACTAGCTAAATGAACTACAGATAACAAATTAAACAAGACTTGTATATAACATATTAAGTGTAACTGGTATGAAAATGGAATGACATGTATAAAACTATTACAACACACTGATGTCTTACTTTAATGGGCATCTGCAGGGATACTCGAGAAAGTTTGCAGTCAAATGTGGTTCAGTGAGGAAACACGTGGTATTTGTGTGTTTATTTGCATGTGTTTGTACGTGAACAAGTGAGTAGGCTGTTACCCACCATCACAGAGCATCGAAACATCAAGAGGACTGTGCTGCTGTCGCTATGGAGACAAGAGCACCCGATCCCTAACAACACTATTTTTGTATCGGTGCGAATTGCTTCATTTTCTCTCTCCTCCTGCTTTTTGGTGTGATTTTTAATATCCTGTTGTTCTCCAGCGCAAGCGCTGGTGAAATGTTTAAAGCGGAAGGTAAATGACAGTCAAAGGACAGACGAGGGAAGAGTATCGGCTGCTTTTTTGGCTGAACCCTCTGGGATCCTCATCAGAGTGCCAGTGGGACTCATCAAATCACTGACATGTCATTGAGATATCACTGGTCTGTCTACTTTGAGATGCCATGGGAGGTACAGGGCCAGGTGATTACCGAGTCCACTGCACCGTAGCCAAAAATGAAATGCTCTGCTCAAAAAATTCAGATGTGTACTTCCTGCTAAATGGCCAGCTGAAATACCTCTAATTAACAGGAGCTCAGTTGCTGTATGTGCTTTGAACTGATGTGATCCGGCAGTAACAAATTTACCCTCTTCTGCATACATATAACGTACAGTGTTCCTTCACCGTACAAAGATAATATGTTCCTGAAAAACCTTTGGTAAGGTGAAATCTCATAACTCAATGACACAATTACCGTTCGTTGCAAGGGTAAAAAATTTTATGTTGGAATAAGCTTGGAAAGCTTCAAAACTGACACCCATTTATGGTGAAATGTCACCAAGCCCCATTAAAATGGACAGGCTACTTCAATGGTTGACATTAATAACCATAACACAACATAATAAGGCAGTTAATCACACACTGGCTGAAACCAGTTACCCTGAGTGGGGTTGCAGTGAACAGGAGCCTAGCCTGATAACAGAGGGTGCAAGGCTCGGATGGGACACCAGTCTGTTACAAGGCATCCCAAGCGGGACTCGAACCCCAGACCCACCGGAGAGCAGGACCTGGCCAAACCCACTGCACTGCTGCACCGCCATGCCCCCCAAGGCAGTTAATATACTTTACAATATAGAATGGATGTCTACCTTTGCTTGTTCTGCTTTTTCATAGCTCCTACGTACTGTATACTTCGCAAAGTATGACTTTACTCTGGGTGACCTAATTTTGTGTTTCAAGTGGATTGGTGACTGTAAATTACCTGTAGCGTATGAATGCGTGTGTGCGTGTGTGTGTGTTTGAGTGCACGTGCGCTCTGCTGTCGACACCTCAATATGCTACAATAAACTTTCACAAAGTTGGTAAAACATACAATACTACACACGTTTATAAAAAGACTGTAATTACTTATTGAAAATGAAACCATAGAAACACCAATATACTCAGAATGAACACATATAAATACCCTCGAGTCTCCCCGTGTCCCAGTTGGTTTCCTTCCAGAGTCCGACGACATGCGTTTTGGGTTAACCGGTGACTCTAAACGCGTGTGTGTGTTACATTGTTCTGCTGTATACATGTGTGAATGATTGTAGGGAGTTTACTGAAAGTCACCCTAGATGAAGGCATCTAAATTCTAGTTAATAATCGTCGTGCCTGAACTTGCTGTAGAGAAAGCAACAGCTGAATGAATTAATGTATGTAAATGTCTCACACTGCTGAGCTGTCAGGAGCCACACAAAATCTAAATTTGGTGCTTTCAAACGCAAACAAATGCCATGGCAGTCAAAGTAGGGTATTAAATCAGGGGATGGTCAGTAGTGTAGCGGTTACAGCTCCAAAGTCTGCAGGTTGGATCCCCATCTCTGGCAGTAGTACCCTTGAGCAACATACTAAGCCTAAATTGCTCCAGTAAAATTATCCAGCTGTATAAATGGGTAAATAATTGTTACCTTAAAATTGTAAGTAGCTTTAAAGAAAAGCATCAACTAAATGAATGTATGTAATATAAATATATTCCACATGGATTTGAACTGTCATAACTCAAATGGATGTAGCTGGGTGTATGACTTCACCACAGTTTTACACATCCTTTATCATTTTCCCAATAAGCTACGGTATACAAATAAGCGTCAGTGAAAAGCAAATTTTTTTTGCTGTAACTTGCGATAAGAACTTGCTACGCAGCCATAAAAAGTGCTACGAGCCGAGAGGAAACAGAGGGAAAAGTGGCTGACTCCACATGTACATAATTTACTGCTCTGCCAAAGCTGTGGTCCATCTCACCGTGTCCTGGGTGACTAAGGGCGCTCCCGGCTACCGATAGCTCATGAAGCACAGCCACGGAGTTCGGGAGCGGAGCTATAAGATGAGGGACGGCTACAGTAATCGCTCAGGTTACCGCAAGAAGGAGCCCCATGTTGGCAGCATGGTTTACACTGAGGGACAAAGATCTCAGCATGCAAACATCTTCGGTATTTATCACTGTAAACTGGCATGAGAGAAGTGCCCATGAAATGCTTAAAAGAGGCCTTGATCATTATAATGATAAATAGATAAAAATATATTAAATATATATGAAAATATTAAAAGAAATAAGGACTCCAGATGGCGAATCACTCAAACGTTTCCACGGCAGGATCCGTCAACAGTAGTGTGTTCGGCGGTCCGCAAAAGCATTAAAGACCAAAAATCCTGTAATACATCCATTTTTCCGCGGAAGACTTGAACGGTCTACGTGCTCCAGACTACGTTCCAGGTTGCTGAGACGGTGACCCACACGCCCACCCAGCGGACGGTGCTGGGTTCATCACAAGTTACAGCTCGGTATTTTTGACATGCAGTTCTGCGTCCGTTATGTTTTCTTAATAAATCATTATGAAGCATAAGAGCGATTTTTCTTTGCATTCCCTCTTGTATTGCCAGGACCATATCGACATTACGGCAAAAGGAGATTAATCCTGACACAAGTACTTTTTTTTTTCCCCCAATTTCTCAGCACAATAAAACATTTAAGAAGACACGGGTCGTAGGACCCACTAACGTACAATAGCTGGCAAACCACGTTCTCTACAGCATGCCGTGCCACGCTTGCATTCTGGCAGGAAAAATTGAGTTAACACTTGTTCTTTCTTTCCAGGACGATCTGCAATTGCAGTTTGAATATTAAATTATGTGTCACATTATGTGCATTGTTCTGAGTAATGGCTGATGTAACTACTGTGACTTGGGTACAATTCATTACATATTGCATACAGTGCCACGACACCAGAGCGGCAGTTTTTGCCGATCAGCAGAGGCACTGGAACAAACCAAGCATGAATCTTGAAACATTCTCTATGGATTTGTGCATGGCTGCTTCTTAAAGTAAAATATTAATTTCAATGTGTTTATAATTTGGCTTAAGATGTGCTACTTTGGCTGGTTGTTCATATAACTATTAGCAAACGGGAACATCTGTTTTTGTGACTTCAAGCAATGCGGTTATCAAATAATGCAATAATAAAAAAAGCATTAATTTTTGTGGGAACTTTTCATTTATTGTCATTTTGATAGGTTCTATAATTAATCAGCTACACTTTGACTCTCTAAGTATTATCCTATTCACTCGAATTTGTGGTTCTCAGATTATTGCATTACCATTATTGTATAAATGTATGAAACTGGCAAAAAAAAAAAAACAAAAAAACAAACAAACACATGTGACATAACCTTGAAACTTCAGCACGGTCTGTAGAATTAAAAGCTTTATAGAAAACTGCTTCATAATTTCTAAATTACCCAGCATTTCTAAATTGCTGGCAGCATTTTGTACTTGCTCTCTTGCTCTGCATCTGATATATTGATTAGAACATATACCGCGACAAAATGAACTCACATCTGAACTTAACAGACCTGTGAATATATGCTGGATCTTCACATTAGTTAGTTCTTTGCTAGTTAGTTGTTAATATTATATTGGTGTTAGCAGATGTTTCAATTTCCTTTATAAAACTATTAAATCTGAACAGAGAATATTACATTTACGTATTTAGCTGATGCTTTTCTCCAAAAGGAACTTACAACTATTTACAAAGCTGGGTAATTGCACTAAATTCAGAGTAAGTACCTTGTTCAAGGGGACTACAGCTAGAAGTGAGATTTGAACCTGCAACCTTTAGGAGCAAAGACAGAAACACCAACCACCAGACTATGAGCTCAACGACAAGCCCCCCCATAACCCCATATTACCCCAAAACAATTACATTTTCATAATACATCCAGTGTTCACACACACTCACGTTTCTACTTGAATGCTTCATCACAGATTACATACTTTTATGAAAATCCTATAATTTGGCTTGACGCGATGTACGAAGAACATATGCGCGCAAAACATGCGCACCCCTGCTTGTCGATGCTGCTTCTCGCGCTCGTCGGGAGCCAAAACCTCCTGCTAATTTTTTTTCTCATTTTCAGTACAAGGGACACGGTGTGGAGAGCAGCGGTGCGGGACAAGGACGGCTTAGAAAGTTACTGGCGTGGAGAGAGCTTTGATTTGGAGCTCAGCTGCCGCGCGCAGGCCGACCGGCTGCGGTGAAAGCCGGCGAGAGGGAGAATGAGAATGGAGAGAGAGCGCAGGAGGAGAGAGAGAGAGAGAGAGAGGCAGAGAGATGGAGGCAGTGAAAGCAGAGAGACTGTCACACTGCACACAGGGCCACTGATGGGAGACAGACTATGTGCCGGAACTGCATTCGCTCAACCCAGTACTGCCATTAAAGCTGCTTTGCCCTTAACAGTACCACTTTCGTTATGTTCATTTCAGTGTGTGTCCATTCTCTGCTGTACACATTCACGTAATATTACATTTGTGGCTGTGTGAAGAAATAAAGTTTAGGAAACGAGAGCGCAGGCTGGAATGAAACGCAGAACGTGAGGAAGGACATCAGCGAAAAGCTGCGAATAAAGCGTTTCGGGAACGCGCTTCGGTTTCAAGCATCTGCTGTAATTTTGGTGTATTTCTCTGCATTGTAGGTGGTTAAAAAAGGGATACTGGTGCAAGGGGAAGTGTGTGAGGATGGTCCACGAGGACTGGAGAGTGAGGGACTTACTGAAGCCATTGTCCTCCTCTTTGGTTCCATCGATGGTTCCATCGGCCTGGAGTTGCAGATGGAAGCCCTGCCGACTGTACAGCTTCGTCACGATTCCCTTCAGTTGGGGCTCTGTGGATGGAGACGGGAGGAGGGTGACGACGTGCTGTTTTCCGAGGCCGGGTAACAAAACCCCGCCCCACCCCCACGGCAGGACCACTGGCACCCGTGGCCGATGGACGCCCACACGTTGGCGGTGAGCAAGCGCACTCCGCGGGCCCGCCTGTGCCAAAGGGTGTCAGGTAACAGTGCACGAGCAACGGAATCCTCCCACTGAGATCCCCGAAAACCCTCCCTGCGTGCGGCGCGACGTCCAGAAAGGGATTTCTCATGTTGCCGCTTATTGATAGCCTTACTCTCTGGAAAACCTGGCAGGGCACCTTTCCAGCTTCATGTGCGCAACTTTTATAGATTTTTTTCTAGCCCTCTTTCTAAGTCTCCGTCACAAAAACTCAGAGTCAGACCCTTTACTGTTAACATTCATAACAGAAATGTGAACCTGGGGACAATGTTATTAATACAATTATTTGTGCATGTGTGTACATATATGTGTGCACATATACATACATATATTTGCTTGGAAGGTGCTTTATATCTAAAGTAATTTCCAGGCTTATAGGGATGTAGACAGCTGAGTATTTTCAAAAGAGCAACTGTTCCACAACTTTATAGCAGATGGACCTCAACTGCAAGAATTCCAGGTCTGAAGAACCAAGTCCTTAACCACTACGCCACCTGCCGCACCCGCTCAGGTTTTAGCATTGAATGGTGGAGAATCTCAGATTCCCACTCCAGAGCTGTTTTCTCTAATCCCGCAGATGGGAGCGTACCTGAGAACGGCGAGCGGGAATAACAAGCTATGTATCTGACGGATTTGTTTCTTCGTCGTTGTAGCAGACAGGGGATATGCATAGAAATGACGATTAAGCGAAATCGTAAACACATAATAAATGTCAGCAGAAGCCTTGGCAGAAGGGTTGATTTGCGAGTGTCTGAGCCCTAGCCTTAAAATTGAACTGTTCCCCTAACTTAGAGGAATAAAGAGATGAGGACGAAGAGCCGCAGCAGTGAATTGCAGATGAAGTTCAGCTCAAGGCACCCCTGTCAGGGCCATCTACACCCCCCTGCCCCACAGACGATCGCCCCCCTCCGCCCCTCTGATCTGGGAGGCCACGCAAGCAGCCAGCTTCAGTTTCGCAATTCCACCGTGACCAGGCCCAGGTGTTAATGAAGCAGGGGCTCCTCGGTAGCGCCTCACGTAGGAAGATAACGAAGTCCCTTCCCGGTTGGCCTCCTGGACGCTGCTCCGTGGAAGAGCGATCGCGTTACGTAACGCTGCCTCCCTCATCCCATCAGGCCCGAGGGCCAGAGGCCTGGCTGGGGGCCAGCGCAGCATGGCACAGACTGCTTAAAATGAGCACAGTTCACGCTTGGACCGCTTCTCTAAAGTAGCGAGAGATCTGCAGGGATTAAAACCACACCCTAACTTCTTTCAGCGCTGTGTCGTCCACGCCGTGGAACAAGCACCTTCACAAACAACGCGATGTGGAAAACAGCCTGAGAATCCGACCTACGGGAGAAGCGGCTCTCGCTGAGGGAACAAGGGATGGAGCAGAAAGGCAGGAGACAGAGGGACGGAGACCCCGCGGTCCCCTTACATTTACATTTCTTCATTTAGCAGGTGCTCTTCTCCAAAGCGACGTACATGTCAGTCAAAAATACCATGAGTATTTACAGGGGCGAGGGGGGTTTCGCTTATTTCTCTGTCCTAATAGTGCCCGGGGACGCTTTCAGTCCCTTGTCTCTCTCACCGTTCCAAATGCAACCCCGACGCCTCAGACTCCATCACACACTCACCCAATCACAGTGCCATTTGAACCACTTACTCACTTTTGTAAACTGACACCCTTACAAATAGGGTAATATCACCATGGATCTACTCATCGTATCTTCTCTCGGATTTTTTTTCTCTCCTTCGCATCTGGCCCTATGTCCTATGCATGGCTATAGCACAGATACGGTCTTGGAATTGCAACAGTGAGTTATCTAATTCATGGAGGTCCTGCTTCATAAAAAACAACCAGAAAAAAAAAAAAAAAAAACAAGTGGAAACTTGTTGGGTCTTGTACAAAAACATAAACGCCTTTATGTTGTTGCCGTGTGCGTCCTCAGCCAACTCGTCATCTTCCAGGTGCGTGAAACCATTTGGAGAGCGAAGATCAACCAGAGCGTGCACTTGTTTTCACTCGCCAGCTTCAACGTGGGTGACAGATGCATGGGGTGTGCATACATGTGAAAGATGCTTTGTGACGGCGACAGCAGAATGAAGTGTGTATTTGTCACCGTGTAGCCAGCATACATGGGCTGTCAGTAAAGCAATAAACACTGACTGTGGCGTGAGAAAAAAAAGCACATGGAGCCCCAGTACCTTGTGCACTGGCTTTACCGCACTGCCAAAAAAAAAAGGGGGGTGCAATAATTTCACTGTTCCATACTTACAGGCTACAGCATGCAGAACATAACGTGTCGGTTCAGCATGATTTTGAACATTTACAAGTTAAATAGTCCCTTATCAAGAACAAAAAAAAAAGAACTCGGGCGATTGCACTTATGTTAAAGGGTGAATGCACTTTTTTCTTTAGCACCACGTAAGCGGGAGATGCAGCAGCAGCAGCAGATGGTGGTGGTGATGATCATGGTGAGGATGATGTTGGATCTGGTGATCTGTTACTTAATGGCGAAAACAACACCAGCAGCACAAATGGGGAAGCTTCGCGAGGCGAGGGGACTGCGGGTGGGGTGGGGTGGGGTGGGGTGGGGTGAGGTGAGGTGGGGGGCTCAGACCTGGCCGCCGCCTCCGGCGCTTCTTGGAGCCGAAGAGCTTGACGCGGGAGAAGACGCTCAGCCTGCTGGGCTTCTCGCACGCTCCCTTCGCCTTGCTCGGGCTGCCCACGCAGCGGCAGGCGTTCGACTTCTCGCGCTCCCTCGCCTGCCGCTTCTGCCGAATCAGGGAGCTCGCGATCGCCGCGGCCATCGCCAGCTTGACGGCTTTCAGTGGGGGGGCCGCGTCCACGAGAAAACCTGTTCCCACCACCACCCACACCCCGCCCGCCAAAGCGGGACGCCGACTCCGGCTAAACGATGCTCTTTTCTCCCACTTTTTCTCAGATGGGAAAAAAACAGTCATGCAAATCCAGAGCAGTCTTCAGATGAGCAGCGAAGTCATTTTTTTATTTTTTTCCCCCTTCTTGTTTTCGCTTCCTTACGAGATGATTCCGCGCAGACAGATGTGTCACATGTGCTGTATCCGCTCCGAAGGGCTATTTAAATGTCTAAGATATTGAGCGCATCTCAGAAACGGTCCATTTTCCTCTTTGGGGGGTGTTGGAGGGGGGTGTGTGTTAAAAAAATAAAAGCAGATTTTAACAAAACATGATCCCCATTCACGCGGCGCGAGCTGTGACAGTGCCGCGCGCAGAACACGCACCGGCAGCGCTGCTGCGTGGCGCAGCGAAATCCAGGTAACTGGTGAAAAACGTCATGTTTTTTTTCTTTTTTTTTCTTTTTTTTTTCCGCAAAAATAATTAAAATGATTTAAAAAAATAAGCAGGTAAAACGTGCTGCTTCAGTCCAGCGAAGCCGTGCTATCCGTGGCAGACATGACAACATGCAGGTGTCTGGCGATGCGCGACGTGGGAAACACCTGCTAACAGGTGCACACAGTCATACACCGTTTATTTATCTTTAAAAAATGTATGAAGGAGAGGCAATGAATACGGTGATGACTGGAAAAAAAAACCTGGAAGCAGCAAATATATGATCAAATCTGCTTTTCTTCTTCCTTTTTTTTTCTCTTATTTCGCTTCACCTGCACGGCGCAACACGCATGAGATGCGGCGCGAGAAAGCGCACAGTGTCGGTACCTGCAGGACGGAGAGCTCGCGCTGCGGGGCTCGTGGGCTTCAGGAGGGACCCGTGGCGTGGACAGAGCCCCAGCCCCTGGAGCAAAAGCAGATTAAAACTTCTCAGCTGCTGCGGAAACGCGAGTGGACGACGTGGTGGGATCCCGCTCTAGATTCGCAAAAGAAAAGGAGAGAAAAAAGGAAAATGGAAAATGTCTTGTTCTGGTGTGTGTCTTACGTAGGCAGGGTAGGATTCACTTGTGCGATTGCGGATCCTCTCTCCAGGAACGGACGGTGGGGGGAGACGCCGCTTCTTGTTCTTCAGCCTCAAACATCACGCCGGCGACGAGCACGAAAACACGCGCGACGCGCTCGCGCGGAACCCACGCGCTGTGAGAATGTCGGACTCGCCGCCCGCGGCCGAAGAGACGGTAACACGAGCCGCCCCGTGCCGCGGCAGCTGCGGTACAAAACACACTTGTTCCCCGCTTCCTTCCTTGGTGGATGGTGACAGAGACACCCAAACAGACGTGACCGTGGTCTTCAAGCAGGACACCCGTGGGTACGGCTCCCTCCTCGCGCCGCGTCACGCGTTTTGCACACACGCGACACACACGCGCGCGCGCGCGAGCACGCACACACACACACACACCAAAGTGTGGCGGAGCAGCAAATCGATCGGGAACGCAACAGATGAACGGCGAAGTGCACCAGCCACGGCGGAAGAATGACGTGTGTTCAGTGTTGTGCCCCCCCCCCACCACCACCACCACCACCACCACCACCCAGCCCCCCCAGCGCCAGTTACACGGGAACCTGTAGTCCAGAAATACTATAGCAAAGCTCTGGCTGCGGCCCAGACCCGCACCTTCTCCTCCTTCCTTATGCAGATTTTGTGCATGAGATGCTCATGCAGGAGGAGACATCATAATGTGGAGGAGAGGATGATCAACCAGCCTTGCAGCAGCTTCCTGCAGCAGGTCCACAGCCTCACGCTCTTACAGTCCAGCTCTTGACTTTTCGTCTTCTAAAAAAAAACCCACAATACCGATATCTTCAAGAAATCCTTATCCAAAATTATTTTCATACTGTCTGTCAGAGGGCCAGATGTTAAAAATATGTCATTCTTTCATTGACAGACTGAAGTAACCCCCCCCTTACAAGCTGCTGCTCTTCAGGTATTCTGGGACTATTATACCTAGTTCTAGAAACTCACTCTTTTCACACATGTGTTATTTATATGTAGTCTTGACCAGCATTGACACATATTTTTTTCCAGATGTCATCCTCTGAAACAGCATTTTGGATACAAAGACACGCATGCTGCCATCAAAACCATACTCGTATCACGACTGCTTTGACTACAGCCAGGTTTTGTGCCCAACAAAGTATCGGGTTATTGTTATTCATTCATTTAGCTGACGTTGTGCCACAATACCACTTAGATCATGAGGTTTTACACTCAGCTACATAGAATAATTTACCCATTTATACAGGTACGAAACATGTACCTTGGCAATTCGGAGAAGAACCTCGATCACAAGTACTACAGCTGCAACAGGGATTCAACCCAGGTCCTCTGAGTGTTAGAGGACAACACTAACCTCTATTTTATCTGCCACAGCTGTATTCATTGTTTTTTTTTCCGTTATGTCTCAACCAATTGATTTGACCAATACATGCATGCAGGAAACAATCACAGGTCGGTGAGGCGAAACGGTGTGTAGCATGCTGCCTCACAGAGTTGGGCGCTTTGAACATACGTTCAAATGCAGCTCATTCTGTGTGGAGTTTGAACGTTCTTCTTGGACAATCGGTTAAGCAATGTTGAGGTTGGATAAGGAAAGCGAGTGAGGGAGAAGCTCAGCACTACTCAACTAGAGCTGCTGCAGTGGAAGAGGAAAACCCCATATTCCTGAACAACCTGACAGCCCATTAATTTGGTACACAGTGTGTAGGAGTACCTGATGCAAGAAATTAGCACATTATACCAACCAATTCATTTTTCCATAAACCTGAGAGTATTTTAAGGCTGAAGTGTGTGTAAATAATAGGCCTGTGACAAGCATGATTTGAATATCAGTATGATTCATAAATGCTCTGATTATTCACAGAAAAGCTTATTAGAGTGACCCATGGCCTTAAAATATATACACCTTGGTATGAGTCAAGAATCTTGGAAACTCACAGCTTGGCAGGATCTCCCTTTGACAACATCTAGTGAAACACCTGCAATTTTATTAATGTTTACACTGATTTGTACATAACACGGTTATTGTCGACTAAATTTTCATCCGGTTATCTTATGTTTATATGCATTCATTCAGCTGACACCTTTGTCCAACGTAAATTACATTGTTAGATAATCAGCTCTGTGAAGATTTACCCACTTGTGCATTAAGGAGTTCTACTTGGGGCAATTCAGGGTAAGTACCTTGCTAAAGGGCACTAGTGGGGATTCAAACCCAGGACTTTTACATTTTTTGGGCCACTGCCGAAACTAGTATGTCATCTGCTGCACCACACACACACACACACACACACACACACACACACACACACACACACACACACACACACACACACACACACAGACTGAAACCACTTGTCCTAGGTGGGGTCATGGCAAGCTGGAGCGTAACCCAACAACAGAGGGCATCAGACTGGCGAGGGGAGGGACACACCCAGGACAGGACACCAATCTGCTGCAAGGCACCCCAAGCGGGACTTGAACCCCAGACCCACCAGAGAGCAGACACAGGCCAAATCCCCTGTGCCCCCTCACCCCTCACCCTACTGTCCCATCAAGTATGAAATGAGTTACATTTCACTCATTAGGCTTATTAAAATGCCTGCCAATATACAGTTTGGGGACACTTAAAATTGTATTTGATATCTATTTGATCACATTTTTATTTAATAATTTCATATATTGCCCTTATTGTGACTGGTGCATCAAAACACCTTTTAAACAAAACAGCCTACTTGCCACATTTATATGGAAATAACATGTTAACTTCCGAATGAACAAAGTGATTGATTTTCACTGGGTTCTCAATCAAAGTTCTGTGCATACATCTCTAGGTCTACTAGCAAAATATTCTTTAATTATATAAAGGATTATACATATAATAGTTAAGGAAATAAAACCATGTTTTCTATGAAATATAAAAATGCATCTGCAATGAACTGGTGTGGCATCCAGGGTGTAGTTCCCCCCCCTTCATCCTTGCACCCACTGCTTCCAGGATAGGCTCCAGATCACTGTGACCCTGATCAGGACAAGCGGTTGATGAAAATGGATGGATCGATAAAAAACATGTCATGTCTCATAAACACATATTGACCTAGACAGCCCAAAATAACATTTATTGAAATTGCTCTATCTTTGGAGTAAGTTACTGTAGCATTGCAAACAAACGTTACAGCTAAAGCTGAACCCCGCTACGGAACGGACATTAGCAGGCATTGCTGTGCGTGATGTGCAGTGCGGAGAATTAGATTTAAGCAGTGTGATGGCAGAAGAATACAAATTGAAGATTTCAGCACTTCAGAATCGAACTGCAGTTGAATGCCGAAATAAGAGCGCTTTAAGAAGCTACTACTAAGAGTAATTAAAATTAGCCATAATTAAATGGTGCTACAAATGTTAACAAGAATCTGAAAGGCAATGTAGTTAATGCCGGTAGTATGTGTATATTCTTCAAGGCAATGCATTATATCGTGGTGTAACATTCCAGTTCTAAATTATCCAGTCTGTGCTAAATAAAATCAATATGCAAAATAAGTTTGCATATTATGTAAATATATGGTCCACCCACAGTACAGGCTGTTTTTTTTTCTGTGGGTTTTATTTATTTTATTTTCACTTATGATACTTTCTCACTGGTTCCCTTGCCACACCTACAATTCCTACAGTGACATAAAAATACTGTAAAATGATTTAATGATAAAGCTATTCTTTTATATTAAAAACATCTTAAATGGCATTCAGCATCATAACATATGCCAAAGTGCCATCATTTTCTAGATCCACCAACAAATTGTAGGACAATATCCACTATATAAAGGCATTCAATATGCACAGAAAACTCAGCACTTCTCAAATAGCAAAATCGTCCTGCTGTTTAGTTTTTCCTAAACTTCTGCGGCATTAAAGAATATTTAAAATGAGGCTTTTCCAGCCGTGTGTATTTGGTCTTCAAAGAAATGTTCTGCGTTCATGAGGAACACTATGCTCCTTTTGACACCTTTAAATCCCTTTCTGATTTGTGATACTTTATCCCTATCCAGTTCTGCTCTGTGTAATGTAGAAGTAGTCATATAAAACTGAAAAATCCTTCCAATGGTGCCACCTACAGTTCCATATAAATCATACAGGACAGAAAAAAAAAGCTACACTTATTTTCAAAGAAGTCAGATTGTCCAAAACCACCCACATAATTAATATGCATTCTAATTAATCTAATGTTTATAGGTGAAGGGAATCAATTATCACAACAATTTACACTCAGATATTAACACCACACTGAAAAAAAAGTAACGTTATGTGGGTCAGAATATTCAACTTTTGATCTTGGGGGATTTAAATCATTTCAGACGTAGAGACATACAGAAAAACGTAGGAAAAAGCCTCACGATGAAAACATGCAGACTTTTAACTTTCATCCTTCACTGCAGCAGTGCCCCAAAGTCATATTTTTCAATTTGTGTGAACTGATTACTCTTGAGTTTTTTTCAGCTTACCATGCCCGCACTGGGGAGTGTAGGCCAGGAGACAGAGCATGAATCTGCATGAATGGCTGTTTGCTTCTTAAGCGTATACTGCTGTACATATTGTTGTTTTACAAACTGCTGCCTGCTGTGTGGTAAAGAGATTTAAAAAAAACACACAAAGAACAGAGAAAGGAGAACCAAGAAAGTCATCTTGTGGTTTGATGTTAAGATTCTTGGTCGATGTCTCACGCAACCCAAGAGGTAGATTATCCTGTGAAGGGAATAAATAGAGAACAAGAGAGCTCTTGGAGGGACTGAATTTGCTGATTCATCTTACAGGACAAAATATGTGATGTGAATGCTGACTGGGATCAAACTGACAGGTATGATCATGTTTTCAGCAGAGGAGGACATCCATTGCCTGCCTTACGATGGCAGATGAGCAGTTGCTCTCGAGCGTCCGTGGGAGCCGGCTCATCGGACCAGGACGAGCGGTTTTTGTTCACCCTGAGCAGGCCATTCTCTTACAGACCACGGGTAAGGATTGCAAAAACATGACAGCACAATGCATGTCAAAGTTCCATCTGTCATGCAAAAGATTTTCCTGCTTTGAAACAGGCTAGTGATTAAAAAATAACCTGATCAAATGAGGACGAATGGGGGGAAAAAAAAAAACAACCAGAAAAATGAAAATCACCATTAAGCGTGTACTGCCACAATTTTAAATGTCTGAAAAATTAGTCAAAGGTTGTATCAAAGCTGTTTAAATTCTGAATTATATTCCAAATGATACATAACAGAAAAGTATGTATAAGTTATCAAATACTCTGATATCTGAAACATTAACATGATATAGACTTTTTCTTTAAAATATGTATGCATTCCTTTATGATCTGTGGATCTACTTGTTTTTCTGTTTAAATCTCTGTTTTGGACAATAGTATACGAAAAGGTCATTTGCAATAAGTATTTTATAAACAAGGGAGGAAGAACTACTATGATCATATTTCATGCGGGAAGCACATTTAGAGTTACACAGGAGACATATTTAGATGAAACAGAAAACAACCGTTATGTATTGATTTCCAGGGCTTTGTTTTGATGCAGTGAACAAGGCTATTTGTTAGAAAACACGGCATTCTTAACGCGTAAATTGCAGGATCATAAATCACTGTTTTACTAGCGTGGTATAAAATGTATTTCTGTAAACAGATGAAATTGAAAACATTCAAACGGCACTGCATGGTAAAAACATATTTTCTATATATATATATAAACACAATTTCTGAAGTTAAAGGCTATATAGGTAAACATTAGGTTTTCATACAAGTTTTCAGTCTAAAAGTAAACCTTAACGGTAAATGTAGGCTTTTAAGGGTAAATTTAAAGTTGAAAACTTGGTTGTGCGCCTGCCTGCGGCACTTTTTAACAGTTTAGCAAAGAATAACATAAAATAACTGAAATTAGACAAACTTCAACATTAAAATAAGTTTTTCATCACGCGATTAATTTTTTCTTCCAAGTTTTTAGCTTGCAGGCACGTTGAGAATCATCTTAATCCAAGTAAGAGAGGCAAAACATTAAAAAAAGCACATACCTGATGTGGATCTCCGTAAAGGAAAAGCCATGCTTCTGAAATATTATTATTATTATTATTTTTTTTAGGGAGGGGGGGGAAAACACCAAAAAAAAAAAGTGCGGTGCTACGGCGCGAGCGGTCGCGAGGACAGGACGCTGCGAAGTTTGATGCTCATTTTAACATTTTCAGCGCTTCATCACTTGAACGTTTGAGGAGCACTTGTCAGAGGCCTCGGCCGGGACCCATGTGAGCGTCAGGAGCGCAGAGCCGGATCATTAATGGGCGTCACGGGCAGCCCATTAGGACCTCAGACCGGCCATTAATGATTCATTGGAGCGCATTGGCCGCGCGCGCCGCTCTGCGGACCCTTCTGTGCGCAAAGGAGTCGTCAAACACGAGGCACCAAGAAATGCTGCTCCGGCCCCCAATCAGCGCACAGTAAACTGATTTCTCGGATTACAAGAAAAAAAAAAGCCTGTAACACGACCCCCCACCCTAATGCATCTGGTAAACCAGTTAGGCTGTCTGTCCACTTTGGAGGGAAAAAAAAAAAAAAAGCCTCAACGAGCATCAGCGGATATGACAGCGGGCATTAGGGAGAAGATGAGACGGCGCATCAAAGCGAGCGCGCGCACTTAGACGGGCTGAATAATTAATGAGTCCGCGCAAAGAGTCTCTGCCACCAACGCTCATTATCCAGAACGTTACCACTTAGTGCGCACATTGGCATCGTCGTTCCGGCAGCCCATCTCGGCAATAATAGCATATACATATTAGCAAACAACAGACAAACAAGTAATTCACATCAACAACAAATGTCGACCGGTCACATTTTGTTTTCATAACTTCGTATGAAAATGAATCACAACGGGGTACAGCAGAGCATGTATATTATTTTTAACATTACGACGTTGTAACTCAACGTAGCATCTGGATCAGAATTTTGTGAGGCATCATCAGTCACGTGTAAACCACCTGTATAGGTACGCATCTTGACTGGACTCCCACTCTGTTGTTGCTGCACCTTTGCTCAGAATAATTACCCTGAATTGATACAGTAAGAATAGCCTGCCCTGTGAATGGGAAAAATATTGCAAATTCATTATCCAGCACCGTAAGTCGCCTCGCACCTTGGACAAACGCGTCGGCTAAATAAAGATGAATGCAGTGCTGTCACTAGGGGGTGCGGGGGGTGACACCATCAGAGGGGGGTGACAGTAAAATGACTGTCTATACAATTTTTGTGCAGTGTTTCGGTAGAAATGTATTACTTTTTATAAAAATATCCCTGTAGCTCGTTATAACAAGAAAAACATTTTTCGTTATAAAGCCCACCTTACATGTATCAATAGAGCCACAAGGATAAAACTCTTATGCTAATTCACTTTTGAACCTTCCAATGCGCTTCGCTCACAGCGCTCACTGTTACCCAATTACAGTGACGCTTCGAATCACGTGGTTTCGTCTCCATGCGATACGGAGACGCGCTGTTGTTTTCGTCGCTGCTGCTGTTTTTCGTAGTCGCTGATTTTGTCAAATTTTCTGTCGTTTTAGCTACAATAATTGCGGTAGTTAGTATTTGTGAACCTATATCATTAACGTTAAAATAAACATAATTTTGATGTAGTTCTTAAACGTTTTCACTTCGAATTCTAATTGTTTTCTTACCGAATTTTCACTTAACCACATAGTATGTAAATTTACTATCGTAACTGTGTATGTATGCAAGTATGTAAATGTAAATATATTTAGGCTGTGCGTATGATATTGTAATTTAAAGGTTTAATATTGCTAGTTGTTTCACTACTGTTACCATGATTACATTCAGTGATATAGGGGAATTAGGATTTACGAATAACATTAGACATGAAAAACATTTCTAAGGATTCTGTCTGGTCTGGTACTGGGGGTGGGGGTGGTGGTGACACCATGAGTTACCGCACTGGGGGGGGGTGGGGGCGCGCAAAGATAGCGCGCGCCGAACACTAGGTGGAGCGAGTCATTCGTGTCTGATTCTATGACCGTTTCCCTCCTTCCGACCCTGTTATTCTCGGTGATGCTCGCAGGTTCCGTGCAGCACCGAAGATGTGTCCCTGAAGCAGAATGCAACCGAGATGAGCTTACTTGGCTTCAGATACGTCTCGATACACACAAAGTGCAGCATCTCCTCCACGTGCACGAGTGAAGGACGGAGCAAAAACATCCTTCACCAAAACTCAATATTTTCATTTTCTCCATGGCTAATGTAATATAGAAATATTAAGGACGGACCCTTATTAGATATAGGGTGAATTACATTACTCCCCTGCCTTCCTGTCATACACTGTAATAATTTGCTGAAAGCCAACAATAGAGGACTGATTCACAGTTGCCCAGTCGAATGGGCCTTCTGTTATTTATGCTCAAATATGTGAGTTTTATCAAGGCAGGAAAACAGAGTATTTCACAGAAACCACAACAACAACACAAAAGTAAATAAACACAGGGATATTTATCTCAGAAGCATGCGCACCTGCTTTTGGAACAAATGACATCCCATTTTGATGATTTACAAATGCTGACAACTTTGTGAGCAAAATAGATGGTTTTCCAGCAGACATAAGTTAAATGTGAGCAACAATACAGAAAACATACATACGGAAATAGAGTTATGTTGGATGAAACAGTTGTTTACAAGATCATGGACATTTTCACTTTTCCACTGTCTCTGTGGCGTCTCTCGAAGCCAACTTTGGGCGGACAGTGACAAGAGGTGATCATGTTGTGGACTTGACTGTTATGAAATGGATACTATCTCTGCATTTCAGTTACGCCTGCTTTAATGTGTCTATATATAGCCTCTATAAGCTCTGCATCAGATATGAATGCTTATGAACTCCTGAAGATGTGACACGCTGTCTGTGAAGCTCTAAATCCGTCTCAGGAAATGTTGCCTAGCAATCTACGGTTGCTGACATAAACAATTATGGATGTTTATTTATAGGTTACGAAGATACAGTTCTAAAAGTTCTGCAGGTATCGGGCCTCCTTTAAAGTGTTACCAAACCTCTAAAAATAGCATACTCTTCTCCTGATGTGTGATTTTCTGCAACTTTCACTAATTTGTTCCGACAATCTAACTGAGGGACCCTACAGAGAGGGGAATATTTATTCTGAAATTAAGTGAGCAACTTTTTTACTGCATGCAGAACAACTTTATTAAATTATTAACCCTAACTTTATTAAACTATATACGGATAATATACTGCATATATATGTATACATAGTTATATCACACATATATGTGGTATATAACATATAGGCATTCACTATAAAATTGCAGATGGGATGTTTATTTTGCAAAAGACTAATCTATGAAGGAGCGAAAACTAGAAACAGAGCAGGTATGGTGTTATTAAAATTATACAAAGAACAAATTAACAAAGCCATGCGCAGCAACTTTTACCTGTTTATTCACCATCTATATAGTTAGCTATAATTACTTTTCTGAAACCATCCATCCATTAAATTTCAATAACCACTGTCTTAACGTTTAATTTCACATTGTCAGAAATCAACCAATGATCCATGTCTCATTAAAAGAAAAAAAAAAACAAAATCATAAAAACTTGTTTTTCATATATCTGTCTCACTCATGATTAAACTGCTTTCCCAGCAACTTGCAGCTGTTAAGCAACAGTATATTGTCTGTATCGATCATTGGACTTGAGAGTCGGTTATGTCCAATGTCAGTCGTGTCTTGCGTCGCGTCCACGGTCACAACCTGACACGCAAAGCGCTGCAAATACTGCCATGGGCTGTATTTACCGCAGTGCTCTGGATGCTGATCCACAGTGTCAGAGCTGAAGTAGCGCAGGCCAGGGCCCTGTCCCTCCCTCACTCCCACCCCGCTCATCCTTCACAGAATTGGGGGCAAGGTTAAAGACCCCCTCGCAGCATTCTGGGCCACATTAAATAAAGCCCGCTTCCCAATTGCCAGCTGTCTGGCTGCATTACGTCACGTTCGCTTTCATTCTCAGACAGAAAGGGCGCCGGTGGGGAACCTGAATATCGGCGGTCCAGATGGCTCAGACACGGTGGTGCTGGGAGAGGATATATCTAACACACCATCATATCTCGCTCTGCCTTGAACTACGTTCGGTTTTCAGCACGCATGGATGCATTCCAGCAGAGCCACAGGCGGCCTTTCCCCTTCGGTGCTTTTGACAAGGAAACAGGCAGGCGCAGCTACGGCTTTTCCCAGGTCCCCGATATTGCTCCCGGTGAAGCTCTTCTACAAGAGGTGAGCAGAACACTACACAACACTCAAACGGAGTTGTGACAGCTAGGGCTGCGTTTTGTAATGGCCGGCTTCGGTACTCTCTCGCCGGGGACTCCCGAATCATCCGTGTTGTTTTACATTTGTGTACCGGTGTCTGGTTTCAGGGTTCCGGTTGGTGTCAGGAAGATGCTACAGCTGCACCTCAAAGGAGACCACGTGTCCACGTCCCCCTCTAGAGATGCAGGCAATGCCCTGTTTCAAGACGTGCTTGTTATCAGAAAGTCTAGGTCTGTTGTATGTGACTGAAGCGCTGATGTGCAGAAACGTGGGTGACACGGCTTCATCTATAGTAGCGTCTGGTCCAGGGCGTCAGTATCTACTACGCACAACCAACCTTTATTTCCCGGCCGGGGAAAAGCATGACATCACCCGAAGACTGGAGCCGTGCATTAGGATGCTAGTCCCGCGTTTAACCACTAGATGCAGCCACTGCCGAGAAAAGACATCCACGCACAAGACTACAGGATGCTGACATGAAATGAAGTTACATAATAAAAAGAAGCCTCAATGAAGGAATATTTCCATTAATTTTTCAGTAGTTCTCTATCACATTTGTTCAAAATAAATCTAAAACAAATCTCTTAGGCTTGTTTGTGGACACTGTTTATCAGCCCTACCAGAAATGCCCTCTGCTACACTAACCATTATAATTCATTCATAAAATGATGATGTAATGTGCTTTGGATCGTTTTGATTTGAAACTGAATCCTAAAACTCTTAAATTGATAAATACTGTATACCATGCACTATGTAATCTACAGTTCTCCTAAATCTTTTGGGATAGCAGTTTCTCCCAATTTAATAAATAAGTAAGCCTGCAGCACGTAACAATTCGTTCTATCAGTAGCTGAGAAAAAACACTGAGCTCATTGAACAGAAAGCTCAGTGCTTGGTTTGGGTGGGTAATTTCTGCCACACAAGGGGTACTGACTATGTGTCTGGGATTCAGGGGCAGGAATAATGTGTCCAGCAATGCTCGTGATCACACAAGAGGGCTATCCTTTTACCGAACGCTACTGAAGGAGCCATCAGATCCCTCCAGGGACACAGCAGGACACAGTAGGAGAAAGTCATCTGGGTGTGATGACTGTTGCCTTATCATCCCTACAACCCGAACCATCTAAGGCTTCACTGTGTAAAAAGTTATGAGATTTTTTGTTCACTCAGTGAAATGGCTACGTAAAATACATTATCGTAAATCAAACCACCTGTATAAAAAAGTGGAGGTCCAGACCTCAGCTGTCCTCAGTGTAATACAGGTAGTTGTCGAAGGGGTTTTGTTCCAGTTACCTGTATATTGTAAATTAATTGTAAACAAAAAGTAACTTGAATAAAACGTTCTGTAGATAAAACAGTGTTTCTGTAAATGAAATGCAATCACTGATCAATAGAGCGAGTCCACAAGAAATACGACGTCTTGCGGAAGTGCAGCCAGCTGATGCTACGGTACAGCAGATGGAGCAGACTATGTTACGACTAAACGTACGGACTTGAAAAATCTATAAGACTGATGGGACAGCGTCAGGCGTATGCATATGTGTAAGTCGAAGACTTTCTTGCACGGACAACAAAGACGTTCTTTGTGTCATAGCATTGTCATCGAACAGCTCGGAATGAGGCACTACACATTTCCATCTATCAGTCAGATTCAGAGGCATTCATCTTTTTGTCTTTGATATTCAAGATTGCGCTCAGCATGTTTGCTGCTTATGTAACTATGCTAGTATGCAGAATTGATTTTCAGGTCAAGGTCTCCTACATGGGCAAAGGCAGCACGTTTCTTGGAGCTGAATCTTACTGTGCTCAGAAATTCCCCAGAACAGTTTCCCGCTGCTCTCAGTACATCCATTAAATGCCGAGCCCGGTTCCAATGTGACCTTCGCGTTCGTTGCATGATTGTGCCGTAATTATAACTAAAGATTTCTTATTTCCAAATGAAAGCGAGAACAAAAGTGCATCCAAAACAGGAGCCATTATTGACGGCTAGAAAGAGACGATCGCCAGCAGACATGCGACTCCGCAGGCAACGGCCCTGGCGGTAGTGCAGAGTAGGGGCCGTACCTCGTGGTGGCAGCAGTTTAACAAGGGGCAGCAAACACCCCTCTGCTGTGACCCGACCAGCCTCGACTCACCATGCTATCACCTCTGTCACCATGGTCCTTGGCCAGGAGGGTTAGGGTGAAGCCTACTTAAAACGTGGTTCCCCAACACAAAATAGCATAGCGACACAAGGAAACAAAGAGGCGCCAGGTTATTCCTTGGGCAAAATCACAGCAGATACCAAATAACCTACATAAGCCGTGCCGCAGCTTGACAGCTGCCATTGTTCACACTCGGTACTCTCAGTGGTGTTTATTCGACAGGGAGAACACGTCACATTGGAGGAAAGAAGAAACTTTTCTTTCTTTCAGAGCAGCAGGTGGTGTTGTGGTTAGAGTCCCTGTCTTGCAGTCAAAGGACCACCTCTAGTGTAGCCTCGAGCAAGGTGCTTGTCCTGAACCACTGCAGTAAAAATTACCCTGCCGTATAAACGGGTATATAATTGCAAGTACCTTCGTATTCAAACCTCTAAGAAGAAAAGAAGAACAGTACCCGACAAATATAGAGTAACAGACACTTATTAGGCTGCTGTGTGGTAAAAGTCACACGCAACAATTCCAAATTCTCCGACGAAGCAGCAGCGGGGGGCCTCCAGCGTAAATCCGTGCCTTCCTTTCCTGGCCAATACTTTATAACTGGGAAAAGTAAAGAATAATACATAGGCTTTACTTTTCTAGCCACATTTCCATATGCAAATCAGTCGTGTTTACAAGTAAAATTTACCGGGCTGAAGAAGTAGCAAAGTATTGGGAACACGGTCGATATCGCAAGGTGTTTAAATGCCCTTTGTTGTGGCAGGCGTTTTTTTACTCTCTTTCAAGTGCCATTCTTTCATATTCATCGCTGAAGATCGAATTGTAATTCTGCAATTCCCCAGCTGCAGGACGAGACGGCGGTGACAGCCAGAGGGTGAGCAGCTCCAAAGAATGTCATGATTCCACAGCTGCTAATTAAAGAATCAAACACATTTTTATAGCCTAGGGCCTGTTCAGTCATTCAGCCTGCTAAACACCACGCCGCATTGTTGGTCAACGGCTTTGCCTCCTTACACAACCGTGTCTGTTCAATTTCCAGCTGAGAGAGTGTGCTGAGGCCAAATTTAATAATAAAAAAAAGCGCAAAGGCAGAGATCCTTGACGGGACAAACGCACCCACACACTCACAGTTGAGACCCGGACATCCCTTCGAGACAGCGATCTCAATCAGATGGGGCGAGCGGTGTGTGAAATCGTACCACGATGCTCCGTGCACAGGGAGCCCGACTGCAATGAGAATCCCGACGTTCTCTCAGCATCGCGCGTAGAAGCTGACCACGGGGAGGGGGGGGCTTGTACAGATTATTCCCGTTGCCCTACAACCTTTCAGTGTCTTACTGCTGCGTCGCCCACTGGGAAACTGCTGTTGAAAAGCAATGCTTTTGTAAATAACCAGGTAGAGCAAGGAAAGTTGTGTTTCTCGCAAGTTCATCTAGAGGGACAGAAGGAAATGTAAAGTACTATTTCTGATGCAGTATTTTGTGAAAGCAAAGTGATGTAGACTTCACGGGTAAGTAATTATAATATGGCAAAGTGTACTTTCAAGTGAAAAAGGCTACTAGAAATGCTTCTTTCGACGTGTTGACATTTAACTGGGGCGGCAGGTGCCGATCATGAATTTAGTCAAAGTCTTGCGATGAAAAGACTTGAGTTTGAGTCATCGCTCCAGTAGTACCTTTGATAATTGTACTTATCCAAAAAAAAAATAATCATCCACCTGTACAAATGGGCAAATAATTGCAAATAGTTTAGTATACAAACCCCACATTGTGAGTTGCTTTGGACAAAGCCTGCGGCGAAGCCAAAGTTAATAAAATAATAAACATAACAGCTCAAGAGAATTAAAATCTGTGTGTCCATTTGTATTCACGTTTATTTCTTCAGCAGATGCTTCCCTTCAAAGTGACATGCGACCGCGAGAAAACACAAGTGCATTTCACCAACGGACAGGGAGATACAGATGCTGAGACACGATTCTGGAAGTACAGTCGATTAATCTAATACCACAATTTAACCAGCATACATTACGTGAGAGGCTGCACATATGATTGGTAGAGAGAAAAATCTCTTTTTTGTTATAATTTCACTCAGCAACTTGACTTTGGCCTACCAGTTGACAAATAGAGAAAAATCCTGAGGTCACTGCCATGCAGCATAAGTTCTGTAGCTGCCTTTGAGCACAGAGATTCACAGTTAAGAGCTACAGTAAGTTAACAAAACCAGTCTGGCTTGGGTGATTTATATTGACTGAATTGAGCTCTTTGCTTTACTTCTGTCTAGTGTTTTATGAGGCACTAATTATGAGTCTGCTATAGAGAGCATTAGACACCCATTTGCTTTGCCACGCATCATGGCCCAAGCTTAAGGGTGATGCTAGACTGCACTTTAGCTTTGCAGGAAAATCAATGACAGACAAGGTATTTGAGCCTCATCTTCTCTCTTGCCTTATATTCCTTATATCTCCTTCTCAAGTTTTACCAAAGACTAACAGAAAGGATCGTAGCGTACCTCCCTGCCAGGTATGACGGTACTAAAATGGTGGATTTAAGCTACGGATCTGCAACAGTCTATTGTCCCGCACAGAGGGGCTTATGTGTACAAGGAGCTGCTTTACACCGGCGAAATCTAGATTAGCCCAGGCTCTCAGAAAAGTGCTCACTTCTAACGGACCTAAGACGAAAGCTACAAGCAAACATATAACCTCTGGCAGAAGTCAAATTCTAACGCGATCCGTGCAGCCAGCAGAAATTCTGGTTGCTCCCAATGGATCGCAGACTGGCCTCCATTGGATTAAGCATGTCGACATGAATCATTTAAATGCAGGTTTCACCCACAAACCCAAAGTTCGCTTACATAAAACCGAGAAAGCTTCTGTCTGAGCGGTTTTATATTACGCTGCTCAGATACGCTAAAGACGCGACACTTTGAAAGTGTAAGTGCAAGAAAGGTGGCACAGGGGCACAGCAAGTAGCACTGCAGTCTCACAGTACCTGGGTGGTGCGAGAGGACGTGGGTTTGATCCCCGCTCAATCTGTGTGGAGTTTACACGTTCCCCGTGTCTGTGTGGGTTTCCGCCGGGTGCTCTGGTTTCCTCCCACACTCCAAAGACATGCTGTTCATCCCTAGTGTGTGAGTGACAGAGAGAGTGTGTTCCACTCATGTATGGATGAGTGACCCAGTGTAAGTAGTGCATCTAGCAGGGTATGTCACCTTGGTGAATAAGGTGTTTGGGCTGGTAACGCTACACAGAGTTCTTTGGAAGTTGCTTTGGAGAAAAGCGTCTACTAAATAGATAAATGTAAATCGCAGTATCTGTGCCTTGCACACTTACAAGAAAAAAGTGGTTACAACAAATAGTGGACCAAAAACAGTTCTTCAGAAAGTCATTTGCTGTTACAAATGTGCAGTGGGGTTAAGTTGATCCCAGGGTGTAAAGCTCCTTTCTTTAATCCACAAACAGTCTTGTCAGGGAGAAACATGAGCACGGCATACACCAGATATCACAACATACACATTCATGAAAGTTCATTACGCTTTTTCACTGGAGTGAGATATATAGTATACAGTATTATATTATCAAGCATTTGGCAGCAATATTTCCCTGTCACTGAACTGGTTGTATAACCACTTCAGCGATATTCTTCAGGTAAATTATTAATCCGATCCTTCCAAATGTAACCAGCCCTGTGTTTTTTCTCCATCTCACCATCATCAGAATACAAATGACTGAAATGAGTTTGTGATTCACTGCAGCATTACTTTCTGAACATCACATCAGCAGACAGGTGGCAATATCGCAGAGTCTTGGGGTGGGAGGGGGTTTGCTATGTATATACACACATTGTCTGAAGCCGCTCGTCCCAAGCAGGATCGCGGTGAGCCAGAGCCGAACCCGGCAACACAGGGTGCAAGGCTGGAGGGGGACACACCCAGGATGGGACACCAGTCCATCACAAGGCACCCCAAGTGGGACTCGAGCCCCAGACCCACCGGGGAGCAGGCCCTGGCCAAACCCGCTGCCCCACCACACATTTGATGTGTAGTTTCTGGTACTCTAGCCGTCTCCTTCTCCGACCATATTTAGTGCAGGATTTCAGAGGAACAGTGAGTGCTTTAATGTGGAGGTATATAGATGCATGTTGTAATGGAGCCTGCAGAAAGCAGCAGTGTAAAGATGCCCATGTTGGGTACCATGGTGAGACAACAGAACAAAATCAGAACAAAAGCCCAAACCAAGTTCAGCACAGATCTCCAGATAACACCAATGATTTTTGATTGCTCTTCAAGGCTGGAATTGTGAAGTGAAAGCCGTACAAGAACCATGCTTCCCTTTCGCTAAATTTCACCACGTGTGGATATTTAAGTACAAATTCTAAAAAATTATGCAATTGCAAAAATAAGATCCAGAGTACATTTTCACACTTTAAAAGTAAAAAAAAAAAAAGTAACAGGAAAAATGGAAAATATTATTTCTCATATGTGGTAAGCGATGATCAATGAGGCGTGAATATTAATATGACTGTCAACGCAAAGCAAAGAAACAGTGACAGGGTGGTAAATTAAATCTCAGCAAGGCCAATTAATCTCAGCAGTTAGTTACTGTGATATTTAAACAACTACATTTTGTTTCTGAGAGCCAGAAAAAAGTCATAAGAAACATAATCTGACAGGCCAAGGTTGAAGATCACCTTAGGATTCAAATGTATGCTTGCCCTCAAAATTTACTCAGACCTGAATGATACCAAAATAACACTGGGAACCTTTACTGAATCTTGGGTACAAGTGACCTTGTGAATTATTCATGGAGTTTCATTTCCTGACTTTTTGTACTAAGAGTCAGCTTCCAAGAGATACCTGGAACTTGGTGCTTTGTTGCCCTATCGATCAACCTCTGACTGCCTTGCTCGTGTTCTCCACGATAAATCTGTACAGCCATAACTCTTCAATGCAGCTAAAAGTGATGGTAAAAGAGCACTGTTTTCATGACTTTGAAAGGGCTGGAAAGCCCTGGCTAGGGTGCAGATCAGCAATCTGTAGTTTATGGTCGCAATAACCTGAGGGGTAATGTCCACGCTACCCCCCTGGGGGGAGCTCTGGTGTCCGTGTCCATTCCCCTATGCCAGGCCCACTGGCCAGTCCGAGTTCAGTGAGAGAAACCATAGGGGGAGAACTCTAGGCGACATTGTGAACTTTCGTAAGGTTGCCTGTCTGAGCATTAGACTTCTGGAGTAGTCTCTTTAAATGGCCAAATTTCTAATTGTTCCTTCGTTCGTTTTAATTAAAATTTTTGGAGTGTTGCTAATTTCATCAGTCTTGAAACTGCAAGTACAGGATGAGCAAAGATCACACTGAATACAATTCAGCTCCTTGAAATGTCAAAATGTGCTATAATGAAGTGACGAAAATGGCACTCTCAACTATACCAATCACAAATCATCAGTCATAAAAGTATTAAGATTCTTAAGACTCGCTCGCTCACTCACTCACTCACAGTCTTTAACCACATGCTCAAGTCAGTGTTCCGCTGGTCTGGAGCCTATCCTGGAAGCACAGGGTGAAGAGCTAGTCAGGGTACACCAAGGATGGGGTACCAGTCCATTATAGAGTGTCATAAAAACCACAGAATAAGAAATCATTAGAATAGCTGTTCTACATTCCCAGTGTAGAACAGCCCTTCAATATGGTCACTAATCTCTCCCAGAAAAGGTACACCAAAATTTGCCACCATGACTGGTTTCGTAAACACGTTTTGAGAAATGATGCGATTGGCCAATCGACAAAAAGAAAGTGGGTTTCTCTAAACCGGTTACCTTTCTGTATGCATATTTCATACGTTTATTCATTTAGCTGACACTTTTCTCCAAAGCAACTTACAAGATAAAGTTGTACAACATAAAATAGCTCAAAGATACTGTAGGAGGAGGTGGGATTCAAAGCTGCAACCTTCATGTTTAAAGGCAGGAGCTCTAGTGAATAAGCTACCCATGTATGTGTTTATTATAAGCAACAGCTGTTAGAATAAACAACATCAAAGAAAATATACAGACAAGTCAATTTAAAACTAATCTGTTGCCTAGCAAAGGTTCCTTCATAGGTGTATTAAAAACACACAAAAGAGCTCCTGAGAATGTGGCTAAATCGCATCCCACATTGAAAACTATACCGTTTATGAAAAGCACACACACACACACACACACACACACACACACACAGTGACTGAAACTGCTTGTTCTAAGCAGGGTCGCGGCGAGCTGGAGCCTAACCCGGCAACACAGGACACAAGATTGGAGGGGGAGGGGATACACCCAGGATGGGACGCCAGTCCGCCACAAAGCATCCCAAGCAGGACTCGAACCCCAGACCCACCAGAGAGAAGGCACAGGTCACACCTGTTGCGCCACTACGCTGTCGCACCCCTGTTTATAAAAAGCTATTTTTTTTTTTAAAAAAAGGTTACATATCAGGCAGGTGGAGGGCGCGATGGCGCAGTGGGTTGGACCGGGTCCTGCTCTCCCGTGGGTCTGGGGTTTGAGTCCCGCTTGGGGTGCCTTGCGACAGACTGGCGTCCCGTCCTGGGTGTGTCCCTTCTGCCTCCAGCCTTATGCCTTGTGTTGCCAGGTCAGGCTCTGGCTCCCCGCAACCCCAAAGGGAACAAGTGGTTCAGAAAATGTGTGTGTGTGTGTGTGTGTGTGTGTGTGTGTGTGTGTGTGTGTATACACATCACACTTGTTCTGGACCACAGACAAGCAGCACACAGCATATTCTCACGTTCTGGGCATTGATGCCACCTTGCTGCATTGCTGTGCGTTACATAACAGAAAATCTGCAGTCGAGACAAAGTGCCCAAAACATGTCTCGGTTCTAATTGCCCACCTGTGTTTGCGAGCTTTCGTACCATGCTTTGCGTGGCGCTCTGGGATAATTAGGTTGCTTGCCGGCACATTGTCCGCCGGGGTGTAATGCGACGGGCCGAAAGAGACTGCGGCGCGTTCGTACCCAGCAGAAACATAACAAGCCGCAGTGTTTTGCCACAGCTGTGGCAGAACAGCCACGGTCATTAAAAGGAAATAAACAAAAATAAAAAGGTCCAAATATTTTGGTTTGGCTGATTCGCTAAAAGGGAAGCGGAAAAGAAAATTTGCATGTGTCAAAGACAGCGGCGACACCCAGCATTGCAGGTTCATTCAACGTGTAACACAGACTCCATAACAAGTAACTGCAACGATAGGCAGCTATGACTTTCTAACAGTTCAGAAATGAGACAAAACAGGAGGAGGGATACCAGCATGAGGGGCACGGGGCACAGCAAGTAGTGCTGCTGTCTCACAGCGCCTGGGTGGTGCGAGAGGATGTGGGTTCGATTCCCTGCTCAGTCTGTGCGGCGTTTGCATGTTCTCCCCGTGTCTGTGTGGGTTTCCTCTGGGTGCTCTGGTTTCCTCCCACACTCCAAAGACATGCTGTTTGGGTTCCCCCATAGTGTGCGAGTGACAGAGGGAGTGTGTTCCGCTGATGTATGAATGAGTGACTCAGTGTAAGTAGTGTATCCAGCAGTGTAAGTCACCGCGGTGAATAAGGTGTGTGGGCTGGTAACACTACATGGAGTTCATTGGAAGTCGCTTTGGAGAAAAGTATCTGCTAAGTGAGTAAATGTAAATGTAAGCAGGGACAAGAGATTAGGGCTACAAACGTGACCAAATATGGGGAAATAGAGCTGCTCAAAATGTGCATCTTGGGATTGATCTTGAGACATATTTGGGCCTCATTTTGTCACTAAAGCAACCCAAGAAGGTCAAGAAACAGGGCAAGGAAGACACTCAGGGTTGTCTAAGCGCTGCAGCTTTTGATGGACATACATGTCCATTATTAACAGAGGAGGGATGACACCTGACTTTCCATTATTCATTTCCCATATCGGAGGGCTAGGCATCCATGAGAGATATTCGTTTATCTGTTTTTGGATTTAAACTGGGTCAATTTTAACTGTGTCATTGGGCAAGAGCACAATGTGGAGCAAACTTCCTAAGCACAGTTACCGATATGCTCAAGACGAGCCCCACTGGATACCCAGGACCGATGGAGGGAACGTGTAAATGCTGCAGCGCATCGCAGTCGACGTGCAGAAATCTTCGACCTCAAAGGCCCAGGTCAATAACAGCAGCACTGACAAGACCTGGTGAGGACATTAAAAATGAAGGAGATTCTGATGGAAGGCTTCTGATTACAGCTATTGATTCTTCAGTCTTTACTCCCTTTGCATCAAGTGCTGGTCTTCCAGAAGGCAGGGTGGTCTGTCGGTCGCTGGCGGAGAGCAGGGGGACTGGAGGGTTTGCTAAAAAAAAACCCAACTGAAAAAGCAAGCCGGACCTTCTGAGAAGCACCGAGGGGCCATCGGAAGATGGAGAAAATAACGTTTACATGCAGACTTTGATGATTTCTAAGGATACTCTGAAAACCTGTAGCGTCCTGAGTATCATCACAACTTACAGGGTTATGAGACAATAGCGCATACAACACAAATGCGGCGAAGGCGAGGCGGGGGGGCCGGGGCACTCCACAGAAATTGAGCCGTTAAAAAAATACTAGGAGAACAAGGACAAATGAAACGTGCCACGAGACCTGCAATACTTCAAAACGTCCAGCTGTCGATATAGCGGTCGTCTGTTATGAACTGTGGTCGAGTTTGCACGCTTTTGCTACCGCTCCTGCTATAATAATTGCTTCCATCTCATAGCAAATGGACTACAATGACTCCCACCCATTACCACGCTACGATACACATTACCTCCCAACACACGAGCCTGCCCATCAGAAACAGTCTGGCGAGTGTGCCTGCTCCACACGCCCCAGAGAATATTGATAATCTCTGTCCACATCTCAGCACGCTCAATTTCAGATGAAACCGGGAGCAGGATGGGAAGTGGACTGTGTTATGCTAAAATTTAAAAGGATTTTGAGGAAACGGGAAATTGTTTCTTTTGTGACGGGTGGAACGGTGCCACAGCGAGTAGCGCTGCTGTCTCAGAGCGCCTGGTTGGTGCGAGAGGATGTGGGTTCAATCCCCGCTCAGTCTGTGTGGAGTTTGCATGTTCTTCCCATGTCTGTGTGGGTTTCCTCCGGGTGCTCTGGTTTCCTCCCACACTCCAAAGACATGCTGTTCACTCCTAGTGTGTGAGTGACAGAGAGTGTTCCACTGACGTATGGATGAGTGACCCAGCGTAAGTAGTGTATCTAGCAGTGTAAGTCACCATGGTGAATAAGGTGTGTGGGCTCGTGACGCTACATACAGTCCATTGGAAGTTGCTTTGGAGAAAAGCCTCTGCTAAAGAAATAAATGTAAATGTTAGCAACCAAGGATGTGGCGAATGAAAGTGACTCAGTGAGATGCCAAGTGGTATGTTGTATCTCAGACTCCTTCTATGTGTCAATCTTAGGGCTGACACACAGTCAAGGGGCTCTATGTGCCCAGCTGGCAGAAGCATACATGTGGTTACCAAGCTGGAACATTGCAGTGTGTGCTACACACCTCTCTGGCTAACAAGCAGAGCTGTACTCTCATGATGAGACACAGATAACAATAACTGTCTCGCCCCCAGCCACATGGCTGACGACCACACCTGTGGGAGATTAGGGAGGATGGGTATAAAAGAGGTGGTCTGGAAACACCTGACTGCAGAACTTCACTCTGAGAAGATGCAGCTCGCAACCTGCTCCACAACCTTTTTCCCTTTGTTCACTCCTCGATCTATCCCCTCTTCGTCCTTGTGCCCCATTTATCATATCCTTGGCTCTTCGACCTACAGCTCAGTTTCTCCGACCACGGCTCTTGTGTTATCCCCAGAAGAACATTTTCGGATCGACTGAACCTTCCCTTCCCCTGACTGGATTAAAGCGCCTGCAAACCGACTCCGTCGTTTCGATCTCCTGCATCCCACCATGACAATAATGCAATTGCCTCAATTTACTGACGGATTACACGCAATCCCACCTCCGGGTGTTGAGAAACAAACGACCCGAAGTGGGAATTTCAGTACGGCCCCAAGGAGCCAACTGATACGCACGAAATATTTGCTGTAAAAAAAAAAAAAAAAAAAAAAAAATCCTCAATTACCTGGTTGTGACAGTTTTGCTAAATGTGTCATTGCTGCAGCTTCAAATGACTAATAAGTGACAAGATATGTACAATCCTCAAGATGAGGAAAGAACGTCGGCGTCTGCAATAATAAACAATCGCATCCAAAGTTGTGTGGGCAAGAAACCAAGTCCCCTCTGGCGATATCCCCAGCGCGGTGCTGGGTTTCTCATCACAGGTCTCTACCACGAGTGCTGAAGCTAACAAGGCCTCGGCAATCTCGTCTCCTTCGCCCTTATCTTCTTCCCAGAGGAGCTGTCGCCAGCCCCAGCGAGCGACGCGATGGGGGAAATTGGTTGTCTGTGTAAATCATGGGGAACGTGAGTCCGGGCAGAAACACGGTGTTCCGGAGGGAAATGAAGCCCTTGTGGGATCCCCACTTGTCCAGTGACACTCATGGCTCCTCACAGTAACATGAGACTCTTCCACCACCCGTGTTATAGTGGGGTCTCTGATTTCTCAAACATTTTCTCCTTCCTTTCACTGCATATGTGTCTCCTCACACAGCAGGAATTCTTGGTTTCTATCGTTAAGCACTTTGAAATCCAAGAAAAGGGCTTTCGAAAGAGATCACTTGGGGGTAAACAAGACACCGGTAACTATAGTTACCAGCGTTCACGCTTGGAACCCAAAGTAATTTACTAAATGACTTCCATAAAACAAACCAATTCCACCTGAACTTTTGATATTTTACAGTACATATTTTACATTAAATATGTATACAGCCATTTCTGCTATGATATGATAGTTGCATCGCTATGAAAAATTGCATTATGATAATTTGTGTAATAAAAATAAGTTTTGGTGGGAACACTGGGTTTGGGGCAGAGCACATGAAGCACAGTAATTCATCACCCACAAAACAACTCACAGCACACCCAAAATTAAACCGGTGGGTTGTGCAAAACCTAACAAAAACTATTCTAATGCAAAAAATAGGGACCGCTGATAGTGAGAACTGTTGCCTTTGTGTCCGAAGGTTGCAGGTTTGAATCTCACAGGCTGCTGCAGTACCCTTGAACAGGGTACTAACCCTCAAATTGCTCCAGTGAAAACTACCCAGCTGTATAAATGGTAAATAACTGTAAGTAGCTTAAGACTGCAAGTCACTTTGGAGAAAAGCATGAGTTAAATGAGTACATATAAAAAAAATGAGAAACTACGTGATCGTTATGCTCTGCCACCTTGCAGTGCCTGGGCTGGCTGGACATTGGTTTGAATCCAGCTCAGTCTGTGTGGAGTTTGCATATCCTCCTTGTGTCTGTGTAGGTTTCCTCCCACACTCCAAAGACAGGAGGTTCAGGGGAATTGGCAGTGTTATACTGCCCATAGTGTGTGTGTGTGTGTGTGTGTGTGTGTGTGTGTGTGTGTGTGTGTGTGTACCCTGAACGTACTGGCATATCATTTAAGAAGAAGCCCGTTTTCTTATAGACTCCCAACCACCCTGACAAACAATTAATGAAACAGAGTGAGTATGTGCATGAAAATCACGAAAGAATAAGCAAGATATTTGCAGCTTATTATTTGTCATTTTTCTCTCTATTCATGCACAGTTTTGATTAACACTTGCTGGATGGACACTTCTTAACACTTAGCCAGGTGTTTAACTGTAATTCACACACACACTGAATCCACTTGTCCCAAGCAGGGTCACAGTGAACAAGAGCCTAAACCGGCAACACAGGGCATTAGACTAGAGGGGAAGGGGACGCACCCAGGACGGGACACCAGTCTATCATAAGGCACCCCAAGTGGGACTCGAACCCCAGACCCACCAGAGAGCAGGACTTGGTCAAACCCGCTACACCACCGCACCCCCGTAACTGTAATTCAGTACATGAAAATTAAGCATGAAATGCAAAAAATACATAAGACGTCAAACAATCACCGACTGAAATGAGCACGTGATCGAGGACATGATGCTCATTTCCATCTGCAGTTTTCATAAGGGGATCTCTTTACTCCCTACTTAATCTCACTCTAAAACATTGCTTTATGCACATTGGATCCCCGTGTTTATTCATCGCTTTAGTATGTCCAAATCGCAAAAATAAAAGTTGTAGCAGAGCTGAGGGTATTTGCTTCATAGGAAATAAAATTGGCTAAACTAATTTTTAGAAAAGTTTGTTACTGGTGTGTTTTTGAGCGTAATTGGTTGTGCTAAACTGATACATTGCTACGGTGCTTCATTTCTACGAAGATCAGGCAGGTCCTGCTGGACGGAAGCATCCTTGTGATCTAAATGCTGAGAATGAGAAAAGAATAGAGGAAATGTCCATTCATTTTTCAAACTCTTCAAAAGAATATTTTCTTCTGGCGACGTTTTAAGCGGAAATTCAGAAGAGAAGTATTAGACCACCATGGTCTAAACACTGAACCTGATAAGGGGGGGAAAAAACGAAGGGGAAAGATTTTCAAATTTGCTTGCCAGTCAATTTTGGCCAAAGCGGCTTACATAGCTTATAGTGTCACACTTCTATTTATACAGCTGGATATATATTTTGCAAAGAACAGTCCAGGTTAAGTGCTTTTCTTACCAGTACAGAAATGGAACTTCAACTTACTAACCTTTTAATGTTCAACCTTTAAAAAACCTGCTTTTTTTTCAGAGATTTTGCCTGTTAGAGCCCAAAATCTCCCCCTCTCTCACTTTTGCAGCATTTCGGTGGTTTGGCATTGGTGCACACCAGTTAGAACCACAGCTCCTCGAGTTCGTCAGAGGTAACGCTGGAACACAGCCGCTGACCTTGGTGTCAAGGAGATCTAACTGTGTCTACGTCCAAGGGCAGGGAATATAAGCCCTACGTTGCACTGAGCTACTCCTTCCCAGGTCTCGCAAATCAGTGTGAGAATAAAAGCATCTGGCCCTTTCTGGAAGTAACCTGCAATGTGACATCATTGTTTTCCAGCCAGGGGGTGTGACGGTCTGGTGGTGCTGCAGGTTCGGCTGGGTCCTGCTTTCTGGTGGGTCTGGGGTTTGAATCCTGCTTGGGGTGCCTTGTGATGGACTGGCGCCCCATCCTGGGCGTGTGTCCCCCAGCCTTACGCCTTGTGTTGCCGGGTCGGGCTCTGGTTTGCCGCGACCCTGCTTGGGACAAGCGGCTTCAGCCAGCGCGCGCGTGTGTGTGTGTGTGTGTGTGTGTGTGTTTTCCGCCAACAACATTTCACACAAAAAAGTATGTGGAAAACACTCAGAATGGTTTTCTCTGTAACTGGGATACTGCTGATGTGAATATCTGTTCAAACCTTTACTCAGCTGCTTATTGTGGTCTTCTTCAAAGTGAGATGAGAAATAGCTGGCATTAATTTTGACAGCAAAACATTATCATCAAACTACTGTATATGTCACCTAGTTGATATTGCTGTTCCGTAACTTCTTAATAAATAGTTCTTTTTCCCCTCGGAACACTAAACAGATATCCAGCAGCTTTACAGTACACGTCTTCCGTGTGACTGTCGCGGCATCCCCAACTGATCCTACAGGACTTGAGCTAAATTCAAAACTGCATACGCTGATGTAACAGCTATAAACAAAGCACTCAAAACTGATCGCTCCAAACTCCAGCCGCACACAACTGAGAGATGCGAAGCCTAGAGGGGCAGGCGCCGCGGATCATTCTGAGTAAAGGCTCTCAGCTCAGTAAGGAGTGGGCAGCAATGTAGGGTACAGCAAAATTGGGGCAGACAGGAACAAAAATCTGCATCACTGGAGATGCTGCTGAAGGTTCCTCAGGGAATTATGGGAAATGGGTCTGGACCACGTGACTCACAATGCCAAAGTTCGACCACATCGAAAAATTCCCGTGAACTACCTTTTGTTGAGAGCAGTATAAGTGTGAGCAGACAGTATGCAAGCCATCTCCCTTGGGATTCACCATACTTACGGTAATTACCTTCAAATATTAACTTCATTCTGCAGCGCAGAGAGAAATCATGCAAAAAATCAACCTGTCAATTAACCCGTCAATAGGCAGTTTGATGTTTACTGGGATGTGGCGGTGCTGAAAGGAAGCGGGGGTGCAAATGAAGTTGTAATTAAATGGCAGGCAAAGCAAAAATGGCTCAGAAATCATGAGTACAGTTGTCCTCCCAGGGCACTGTCACTATTGTCCAGACATGTACACGTTTACGCGGAGCATGCAGACCGGAATCCTGCAGAAACGACCATCTTAAACGTTGCTCTTTTCCCAGGTGAGGGTATAAATCACCCCTAAATCATTTAATAAGAGTCCAGCCCAGTCAGAGATCCTCAATCATTGTTGCTAGCCCTCTTGATCAATAGACTGCCGTACTTTTTCGATGCTTGCCTACAAAGTGAGAGGAGGGGCGGTGGCACAGGGGCGGTGGGTTTGACCGGGTCCTGCTCTCCGGTGGGTCTGGGGTTCGAGTCCCGCCTGGGGTGCCCTGCGATGGACTGGCGTCCCGTCCTGGGTGTGTCCCCTCCCCCTCCGGCCTTATGCCCTGTGTTGCCGGGTAGGCTCCGGTTCCCCGTGACCCCATATGGGACAAGCGGCTCTGAAGGTGTGTGTGTGTGTTTTTTTTTTTTAAATATTTACTTCTTCCCTACAGAACTTTAAAAGCAACACAATGGTTCCAGTGGGAGGGGCAGACGAAACCCTCGGCATATGTAAATTAAATCACACGGTGAGCAAGAATAAATAAGACAGGCTCTAATCAAAGCCCGTCTGCATCCAGAAGTGAATTATTTGACTTCTGTCAGCCTTGAAATGAGCTTGCACGTTGGGCTTCGCGGAGCTGTCACAGCAAGGAACGCGCGGCTGTGCAAACGGTCCTGTGAAATGCAATTAGTCCGTGTCCTCGGAACCGGGGACGGGTAGTCTAGTTTGCGTAGTGCGGTTAGTGCAGTCAGCCGGCTCTTGCTCCTACAGCGGTACCAGGGTACCTTGGATTAGCAGTTTCTTCTGCACATGTATAGAAAACCCCACTGTAGTTCTATAAATATCACATTTGTACAATATAATCCCTGTTTAATCAAAATAAGTCCTTTATTACCTAAAAGCAGGGCTCCTTAAACAATACTGCTCGAGTGCCCCTTGAAGGAAATTGCTGCTGTATGCAGTTATAGTCCAGTGAAAAAAAAGCTGAAAATTGTAGGCACATTGAAAGCTATAATAATAGTCTGCATTCGCCCGACGCTGATTAATAAACCATGCAACGCACAGAGGAATGAATTTACGGCAACATCTGAAAACAGCAGTCACTATGAATCATTGGTTTTTCTTCGGGGGATTCGGAACCGCTGGGGGTAAATAGATGGTGTAACGGTTAAGAAACTGGAGTCGTAACTGAACGTTTGCATAGTCAGATAACAGGAGGGATTCTGCTGATGTGTTCTTGTGACAGGTAATTAACCTGCATGCTTTATTTAAACATTCCGGCTTTAGAAACTGAAAAATGTCATTGCTGATAAAAATGTCTTGTAATAATACAAACAAACGAATAAGTAACACACACACACACACACTGTCTGAAACAAACATTGTCCCAAGCGGGGTAGCGGCAAACCGGAGCCTAACCCGGCAACACAGGGCGCAAGGCTGGAGGGGGAGGGGACACACCCAGGACGGGACGCCAGTCCATCACAAGGCGACCCAAGCAGGATTCGAACCCCAGACCCACCAGAGAGCGGGACCCAGCCAAACCCGCTGTGCCACCGCGCCCCCCTCTTATAAATAAATAAATAAATAAATAAAGAAATAAACAGCCATAATGACTAAAGAGTAGCAAACGACCAGGCCGATGCAGCATCCTTGATGAGAATCAGGCCCAGGTTTGCAAGCTATGGCGAATAAATTTCTCTGGACAACAGTGCTGGGGCAGTGGGGGGCTGTTTCAGTGCCATCCTTGTGCATCCTTCACCTCCGGGAATCCACGAGGATCTTAGAGGAACATAGAGCGCTGTCACGGCTGAATTATTCATGGGAAGTGTGCGCTGATGAGGCCGCTGAGGTGCGATACTCCATCTGCATTGACGCACCTACCGCGGCATAGCTGGAAACCGGCGCCACCCGGTGGCAAAATCTGGGACTCGGCATCAGCTGAGGCAGCGAGAGGAGATGGTCAGAGGAGCGAAAACCCCAGACCCATGTTCCTACAGGTCTTCACTGATGAGGATCAAGACCCCTGTGGCCCCCTGGGACTGAGCATGCAGCCACATCTTTACAGAGGAAATAGATCCTGACCTCAGTGGGAATTTAAGATCTAATCCTTGACAGATCAATTGATCTGGGGTGACTGACAGGTGGATTGATGGGTGGGGGTGGGGGAGGGTAGAGGCTGGGTTTCAATAATTGACCTTATTCAGACGAACCCCTGTAATACCGGCGCACCCTCAGTCTGATGAAGAATTAACGCAGCGTCCCCGAGAGAGATTCGACCGACAAACGTGGGACGGAACCGCTGCGGAGGATTCGCCGTTCTGTGGCACAGCCGGCGATACGACACAAGGCTCTAAAAAGTTAATAAATACGCTACATAATGAATTCTCCTTTCTTAGTAAATTCAGTCACGTCGGAGTGGAGTTGCAGTGAAACGGAATAATACATCTGTAGTATTCCACTATTCCTCTCTCTCTCTCTCTCTCTCTCTCTCTCACACACACACACACACACACACACACACACACACACACACACACACGCGTCTCTTTCTCCTTTGCACTTGCACCCCCTATAACTCATCTCATTTCAATCGGGGAGTGAGATACAAGTCCAGGTCCTTGCATCTTTCCTCCACAGTCCAAAAACAGGGTCCTGCAGCAACGACGCATTGAGACGGGTGGCGCGAGAAGGTCGGCCCCGCGGCATTCCCTCTGGCTCGGCCTCCTCTTCCTCCTCCGCTCCTCGAAAGACTTTCGGCACCGCTCGCTGCCGGACAACCGTTTAAATGTCGTTTCACATCAAAGTCCGCGCTCGTCCGCCGTGCCATCCGCGTGGAGACGTTCCCTCCGAAACCCGTGAGCAGCGATGGGGTGACACACATGCAGGTTTCCGCTCCGCCTAAAAACATCGTCCTACCGATGAACTAATTACTTCCCTGAACTTGTTGAACTAATTTAGCAATCCTTCACAGCTCTGCAGATGGTCGTGGTTAAAAAAGACATGAGAAACCTGAATATACACTGACCCACCAGGATCAAGACTAGGGAGCCCTGTCCTATTTACAGTGATCAGCTCAAGTTTTCCATCACAAATGCTTGTTTCACTTTTTTCCACGAATCAAAGCGATCCTAAAATAATAGCGGTCCTAGATGATAAAGTGCCTTTCCATTGGGAGTTCAGCTCTCTGCTTTGTGAGTGTACTGTCATCTAGAAGGATTGTGTCCAGTTCATTAGTCTGGTAATTAAATGTAAAAGTGAGTTTGTACATTCAAGAACGCCGCTATTTTCACCAGTCCTCCTTTTTCACAAAGGGACAGGAGATCAGGGAAGGCCTTCAGGGTTAATTTACATTTATTTACAGGTGGTCTCCGAGTTTACAATGGTGAGCTGGCAATAGACATTCAGTTGAAACTGTACTTCAAATAGTTAATTTTGATTTTTTCCTGGGCGAGCAGAGCAACAGCAATCCGCATCTCCCAGTCTGTCACACAGAGGTGTATTAAATGCATTTTTGACTAAGGATGGCTTTCATGGAGCATAACCCCATTGTACATCAGGGACCACCCATATTCAGCTGACACTTTTCTCCAAAGCAACTTCCAATGAACTCTATGTAGTGTTGCGAGCCCACACACCTAAGTCACCGCAGTGACTTACACTGCTAGATACACCATTTACACTGGGTCACTCATCCATACATCAGTGGAACACTCTCTCTCTGTCACTTACACACTACAAGTGAACCTGAACAGCATGTCTTTGGAGTGTGGGAGGAAACCAGAGCATCTGGAGGAAACCCATACAGACAGAGGGAGAACATGCAAATTCCACACACACTGAGCAGGGATTGACCCCACGTCTTCTCGCACCACCCAGGCGCTGTGAGACAGCAGCGCTACCCGCTGTGCCACCATGCTGCTCAATATACATGTTCAGTTTTACTAAGGGGGGTAATCATATCATGACTTCATCAAAGTCCATGTTCATCATCAGAAGTTCTTAAAGGCGGAAAGGGTGTTTACAGTGAGATCCTCCATTGCCTGGCCACATCTGGTCTGTTATCACTTCGGCACAGAACTTCACTCCGGTGCCTGACAGGTATTTTTGCATTAAACATTAGTGATACACCTTCTACCAACAGACATCTACTGATGTTTGTGCTCTTTGATGTAACATTTACATTTATCCATCTAGCAGATGCTGCTTTTCTCCAGAGCGACAAACACGATTACTGTGTAGTATTTAGCTGACACCTTTGTCCGAGGCGATGAACAACGCTACAGTAAACGTCCTGTAATAATTCTTCCGAAATATGTAACACACACACACACATACACACATACACAGACACACACACACACACACACTACAGGTAATTTACAGTCGCCAGTTCACCCAAAACCCACACAAACACTGGGAGAACCTGCAAACTCCACCCAGAAGAAACAGGAATCAAACTGTCCAGACTCCGTGAGGCCCCAGTACTACTTACTGTGCCACCCCTCCATTGTAATGCACGTTGTGTGTCGTCCTCTCATGTTGAGTGTGTGTATCATTTGGAAAAATTCATAATTTATTCGCTTATCTGTTTATTCATCTACTTATTCTTTTTACTGATCCTTTTCTGATTTTCTCACTTCTTTTTTATTGTTTTTTCTTTTCTGCAACATCCATGTGCATGGCCCTGTTCTGTAATATGTCGCTGTCCTGAAGGAAAGAGCTGCTGCGATGCCAAAGAAATCTCAGAGAAATCAAACCATAAACTTCGACTGTATCACACAATTGAAGTGCTTTAAAGGACACAGAAAACTGGCCAACGTGGGAAATACGATCCCGCAAGCTTCGGCATCACTAACGCCACACGCGACCCCGCTGAACTCAGAAGACTCGCATCAAAACAAATGACTTTGTGAGAGATGTCTGATGAAACAGTATCATCAGCCTCAATGTCCCCAAGTTCTGGAAATCTACTTTTACTGGAACCATGTCACGCCCGAAATGAGAGGTTAACAACAGACTTCGCAGTTTCTACCACAGCACTTTCCCGACACCGCATCTGCTGAACTTTGTGATCATTAATAAAGACGCACTGCGACTTAGTTTGCAGCTTGATGCCTGAAATTCTTACCATTATTGCATCTCTGCAGCACCTACAGCATGTGGTTTCGATAAAAGGACATAAACTGCAGAAATGTCTATATAACTGAGATATGGAGCATAAGGTACAGAAACTAGTGTCATACGATGTGTGTAAGATAAGAGAAAAGAACATTTTCATGCAAGTCCTTGCATAATTCATGTGCTAGAAGTTAAAAATCAATTCAACACATTAATGCAAAATTTTTTGAGGAATCCAGATAGAGAGTGCAGCTGGAGAACGACTGAAGCGATGATCATCTGGCTCTGGAAAGAAGGCATCCCCTTATTTTATGACCTCAATCCGACGGAGGTCACTGGGAAGTCACTTTGAGCAGAATGCAATCTGTATTCATGTACTAACCTGTCAGCCAGCCTGAAAGGCAAAGACCTTAAGGAGCCTCAGCACTTTAAGGGTATCCACAGCAAGCAGTTAGTGCATAAAAGAAGGCACTGCTCCTCAGGTTGGCAAGCAGTTACGTGCTGACTGCTGCACAGAGACGGGAGATCTGTATGCAGAGGACCTGCAGAGGCGTGCTGTGTGCAAAAGCCAAGGGGACAGGTAAGGAGCTGAAGTTGTGCGGGGGCCGATGATGTTGGAGTGGGAAAGTGAAAAAAGAGCAGGGATGGGGCGTTCGTTACATTTACATTTCTTCGTTTAGCTGACGCTTTTCTCCAAAGCGACTTACAATGTGAAGGTTACAATTACAAGCTTACAATGACTTACACATTTATACAGCTGGGTAATTTTACTGGAGCAATTTAGGGTAAGTACCTTGCTCAGCCATGGCCATACTCTGAACTCAGGGTAATGACCGAAAGAATAAGATCGCGGAGTTTTCTCCGCAGGGGTGGTGGGACTCACTCTCCGTGACAGGGTGAGGAGTTCGGACATCCGGGAGGAATTCGGAGTAGAGTCGCTACTCCTCCGCATTGAGAGGAGCCAGTTGAGCTGGTTTGGGCATTTGGTAAGGATGCCTCCTGGGTGACTCCCTTTGGAGGTATACCAGGCACGGCCAACTGGGTCGAGGCCCTGAGGTCGGCCTAGGACCCGCTGGAGAGACTATATCTCCCAGTCGGCCTGGGAGTGGCTGGGGATCCCTCGGGTTGAGCTGGAGGAAGTTGCGAGGGACAGGGATGCCTGGGCTTCTCTGCTCTCCCTATTGCCACCACAACCCTAGAAGGACAAGCGATCAAGAAAATGGATGGACCTTGCTCACTGGTACTACAACCAGAGGTGGGGAATCAAACCCGCAACTTTCGCATGCAAAGGCAGTAGCGCTAACCACCTACACTACCAGATGCCCCCGTTGCATGAGCCGCAAGTGGAGGGACAGGGTATTTTCTTCAATGAACACTCCAATGAGCAGGTCAGAGGGGAAACGCACAGCGTGCTCATTGAGGATGATAACTGGACAAAAACTGGTGCATCATTTAGAATTATCATCATCATCACGGCAACAAACCAGGTTCAAAGGCTGGTGAAGGGGACAGCAGAGCACAATGTTTGCGGCAGGAACTGCAAACTTCTGTCTTTATGAAGTCATGGACAGGAAATACTTCCAAAGATGACTTTGATACCATTGCTCTCCTCATTTTGATAATGGCGGCAGCATCGGGCTACAGCCCCCACGGGTGGTGTGCTACAGCTGGTACACGCTTCTCAGGAGTGCAGCTTTACAGTCATGAAGCAGGCTTTGCAGAGAAAATGTTCAGCAGGCACTGGAACATGAATAAACTGAGCGTGGTGAGGGCGTCTCCTCCACACGGGGCGAATGCTGTCCACGGCCAAATGATGGAGTCAAGTGAAATGAAACTCATTTGGGAAAAGACACAAACAAGAAAAACCCAATGAAACGTAAGAAAAACATAGATTAGGTTTCACAAACCTTCCGGTTCTGCGCTTTCTTTGAGGACGACTTGCTTCAGCGGGCAGCAGAAGATTTCGTGACACTTTGTGCGAAAGGGGGACTCTTTCTTCCTTATATCCGCAGAATGGATGGAATCCTGCCGCAGCATAATGTACTCCTGGGTACCTGGGGCAGCGTCATCTTGGACTGTGGGTCACACCAAAGCAAAGCAGCGGTTAGAAGGCTCCCGAAAGCCAAAGGATAACAAAAAACAGCAACACTGGAAGATTGAGCAAGAAGGACATAAAGTGATGCTCAACAAGAAAGAGCGATCAACTCGAGAGGTGAAAACATCAAATTTGCTGAAACAGAAACAGGAAAGGTTAGATCAAAAAAACTACCGAAATCAACAGCACTATGAAGAGTTGTGCAGAATTAAAAACCACAATAAATTCTTGGGCAGAAAAAAGGAAATGAAAGCAAGCAAAAAGACAAAGAGATAACTCAACACTCTTTCAGTGGCCATACTGTATTTTATTATCTGCAGAAGAACCATAAGATTGGTTTCCTCTTAGGATCCCAACAAAGTTGAAAAAGAGATGTATCAGCGCAACACACCCTCACTCGCGCACTAGGGGCGAACCTGAAGAGATACATCCTGTATAATATTGGCAAGATCCGTGCCTACCTCACAACTGACTGCCCAACTACTTGTCCAGGCCATGGTGACATCCCGTCTGGATACTGCAACTCTCTCATGTGTGGGCTTCCTGCTACTACCATCAAACCTCTGCAGCTGATTCAGAATGCTGCTGCACGAGTTGTGTTTGACTTGCTGAAGCGTTCCCACGTATCTCCTCTACTCATTTCTCTGCACTGGCTTCCTATAGCTGCCCGGATCAAATTCAAGACCCTGGTCACTGCCTACAAATGCATCAGCAGAACTGCCCCCAGCTATTTACAAGACTTGATCAACCGCTACACCTCAACCAGGCCCCTTCGCTCATCTACTTCTGTTTGCTTGGTGGTCCCGTGCACGAAAGGTAAAGCACTGAGGTTCTCGGTTCTGGCTCCATTGTGGTGGAATGACCTTCCCCTGTCACTCAGAACTGCTGAAACTTTGTCTGCATTCAGGAAGGGTCTAAAAACTCACCTTTTCCGGACTCACTTCGCCCAAGATCTCTCAAGATCATGTATGGTGTAAATGTTCATGTACCGTAACTTCACGAGCACCCCCAGATAACCCTTTACACAGCCGCTACTTCGGCATTGTATGTGAATGTTTGTTTGTGTACCTTATTATAAAAAAAATTGTAGGAACGTTATCGGTATTCATCTATTCTGCGTTTTATGCACCGACTCGAGCGATGAGCATCGGTGCATCAAGTGAAAAGCAACAAATAGGTTTACTTAAGAGTCACATGTCTGCAGCCATGTCTTTTTCTCTTAACGTAATGGACAAATTGTATTTTCACTGAGATGTTCATCGCTTTGGAGAAAAGCATCTGCTAAATGAATAAATGTAAGAGTATATCTTTGGGAGAAAACCCATGCAGATGGGGAGAACATGCAAACTCCACACAAACTGAGCAGGTATCAAACCCATATCCTCTCGCACCAGCCAGGCGCTGTGAGACAGCAGCACTACTCGCTGTGCCACCATGCCGCCAAGCAGCCTGCTGAATAATGCAGATGTGGAACCAATCATTACAAATTGTGAATTAAGTTAAACAAATGTTTACATTGCACAGAGCGTATTGTCGCTCTGAAATATTTTATTTAAATGCTACTTGTACTAGCGGGGAATATGTTTTCTTTATTATCATCGACTCCATTTACGTGTATTGCTTGGCAACAAAAGCTTCACAGTGGTTACAATGAACTAGAATCCTCTTTGGTACAGTAGGAGAGCATTAATGATGGCACTTTTGCCCCAAGGCCTTCTGGGGAAATGAGTAGGCTTCCCTGCAGGGAAAAGAACATCTCCTCTCCTGGATGGGTAGAGGTAGTCTCCAAAAGAAGCGCTGAAGGCTGAGATTAAAAGGAGAAAGCTGCTGAGTTGGCCCTGGTGCCGCACTGATGCCCACCTCCCCGAGAAGGTCCGTGAGGGGATGCACATTTTGTGCCTGACTCTCCGAAACCGGCCGGACACATCCGATCTATCACTTTACCCCATCCCCCGCTGAAGGAACCTCTTACTACCACGTTTGCCCATTTTCACAAAAACCCTTTCTCTAGATTCTGCCCCTGCAGAGTTCATTGAGTGCAAAGGCAGAAGCCAGAAGGCTGAAATATTAATGGTGCTTGTAATACTAAGTCCCATCCTTCTGTATCCTTCCTGCAACCCAACCCAAAAAAAAAATGCCCATCGCACCCTAGTTCAAGAAGGTAAGCATTCAAGGGTACTGACTAAGAGGTTATTTTTCCATTTGCCAAAGGCTTTAATCCCATCCCATTTTTCAGATAGGAAATACATTTTTAATGCCTTTCACATCCTAAGCTAGAGTACCTTTTCGGATACCCTGTACTCGGAGCATAATTTCACGATGTCCCCCAAAAATATCGCTCATTAACTACATCAAAGAAAACAACATTACATTACAAGCATGGCTGCAATGGAGGGCAGTGACTACAAAGCAGTCTGGTGAACAATTTGTTAATCTGCCCTGAAATCTGCTTCACAGTTAAATATGCATCATATTTCTTACCAGCGCTGCACCTTAAATCCTGGGAGGTGAATGCTGAATCTGTGAGGACTGCAGGGAATTGGAAGCCTCTTTCAAAACATACTTTCTGTACTGCACTTCAGGCAGGTTGGGCAGAACTGCAGGAAACCTGCAGCAGAAGTTGGCGCTGGGGGGGGGCGGGGTGCCGGGTGGGGAGGGGGGGCGGTACTCTGGGACTGAGCATCACTGGATCCTCTGATTTTCTTTGCTCCCTTCTCAGCGATCTATGCAGACCTCCAAAGGGCTGTGTTTGAAAGGGGGACTTGGAAGGTATTCTTGGTGAGCATTAAGTGACTATTAACAGTTATTAACAACCACATTAACTAGAACTTTCTAAATGTGATGGATGTGGAGCTATAATACTGGAGTCTAAGCTGAGCTCTATGGCCTGACACTCATCCTCCAACCAACACCCACTAGCACCACCACCTTTTACTCACTCTCTCATCATACAGAGCGCACGCCTGAGTCAACAGGACCTTGATGGATGGGGGACGAGGGTGTCCTGCTCCCAGCGCCGGCCAGAGAATGAGCCATCACGAAGCCGACTGATGGTTCCTAAGCTGTAGGCCATGGCAGCACATCAAGCGGCAGGGATGGATGTCCTTTTGCCACAGTGCTGAAAATGAATCGTCAGCCAGTTGTGCAGAGACAGTAACAGTGGTGGAAAGGGGCACAAATCACAACACCTCCAGTCCAGCAGGAGTCCTCCAGTTGTAGTGGTACGTGGGGGTCGACTAAGAGTCTAAGGGGCAATAATTCCGAGAAAGCCAAAGTGAGAAGTAAGGCGATTTGCTTCTTCCCCTCTCTCACTAAGTGACACGAAGCACTGCATAGCTTATTTTTGCATTGCTGCTTTTCACGTTTTAATCAGCTGGAGCATAACTCCTTATCCGTAATATGAGAGATGCTCGGGTTCACAAACCAGGACTTTGCAGTCACATTTGAACATGCAGAAGGGAAAAAGATGCTACCATCAGAGGCAGATTCTTCAAGTATCAGTCTCCATGCTGGTGTTGGATAACTGTGACAGGTAAGAAAAGAGGGAACAGTTGACTACTTTTCCAGTATGGATGACGTATTTATTATTATAATTTATTCTTTTGGCTGATGCTATTGTGAAAGGCAGCTTGCAGTGCTAGGTTTGCATACTAAACTTAGAATTTCTCACCCACTGTACAGAAGTGCAATTTTTATTGGAGTAATTCAAGGTATAAGTGCCTTGATCAAGGGCTTTACAGCAGAAATGGGATTAAAAACAGGGACCTTCAGACTACGAGGCAACAACTACGTGACCTGCTGAGAGCTGAATGGGTGAGTGCATAAAATATATCCATGTCACTATGAAAACTCACACTCTGATTTAGTATGAAACACAGAAACAATCAACAGGCAGTAAATACTGCAACAACGCACGATATGTACGGATTACACATGAATGATTTTGTTTCTCATATTGCAAATTATTTCCACGGCCTTCCAGCAATTGAAGTGATGGCAACAGAGTCATCCCCATGGCGAGGTGCTACAGTGAGCAAGCGCATTTTCCGCCCTTCCCATTTTACCCAACTGTCCCATTTGCTGCATCACATAATTGCCACTGGCATTTCTCATGTCTGAAGAGAGCAGTTGCCTGCGCTCAATATAGGACACACGGCCAAGGGAGAAATCTGTGCACAGACTCAAAAGATAAAACAACCCAGCTTAACTTTTTCTGCACAAAAAAGAAAGCTCGAAACAAGGACTGCAGATTCACATTTGGTCCTTGAATTACTCTGCACTGGAATATAGACCCAGTGCTATAGGAAACTAAAAATATTCATTTTCCATTACAAACACCTTAGTCATGCGTTCCTTATCAATAACTGCTTAACTCAGATAATGACACATGCTAAAAGACTGCTTTGGAGACAAATGTAATTTTTCATAAAAATGGACTGCTTAAATAAGCTTCACAATATTTTCCCTATTAGCCAAAATTCAAACATACTACATGTTATTTGTTAATATTTGGTAATATTTAGGCCAGTCCCTCCATCTGAACAGGTCACCCTGCAAGTGGATCGGTACAGGTAGTCCCCGATTTACGATAGTTTGACTTATGATTTTTTCAACTTTACGACGGTGAGCTGGCAATAGACATTCAGTCGAAACCATACTTCGAATTTAGAATTTAGATTTTTTCCCAGGCAAGCAATATTCAGTGCACTACTCTGTTGCAATGCTGGGCAGTGGCAGTGATCTGCATCTCCCAGTCTGTCACGCAGAGGTGTGTATTGGGTGTTTTAAATGCATTTTCGACTTACGATATTTTTGACTTTCGATGGGTTTCGCAGAACGCAACCCCATCGTAAGTCGGGGACCACCTGTATATTGAAGTGTTCACTCTAACAGGAGATTCTCACTCCACCTGTCCTCAATGACAGCACACAAGATATCTCTGACCCCATCATCTACGATCTGCCCTTTATGGCGCACTTCAGATTTAACGATGAAATAGCTGGAGATTCCCCTTTCTAGGGTAATGATTCAATCCATTTCTCTAACACGCTTCTCAGACCGGGAGTCTTCAGGGCCTCTTTCCATGCCAGAAGAGGTCAAATGTCACGTTGAAGGTGAGTCACTAAATGCCAGTGGGCTTTGTCGGATTCTTATCAAGGGGTTTACGTCAAACGCCTTCCAGCTTGGAAGCACTGCTCTGGAATTAGCTTAGTTTGCTTAGGCTCTTTTTGACAGAGGTGGTTACACTGGGAAAATATGTGTATGAGGAAGAAAGTGGCACAACAAAAAAAAAAAAATCACCGTCCCCCATCACAGGAGTAGCCTCGAGCAAAAAAGATATTATTCAGATGACACACACTGTCACTTTTCACTGTGTCTGTTTTAATAAAAAATGTTATGTTATTTATTTATTTATTTTGCTTATTGGAGAAACTAACAACGATGAGAATAAATTAGCATTTTACTGAGTGTATATTTATTCATTTTTTGAATGCATTTGTTTGAGGGCAAAAAAACATTAGCCCATCAAAGACAATAATTCACAAATGTTAACAGAAACATATTTATTTATTTTTTACCGTTAAGATAGTCAGTCCTGAATTAATTAGCTTTAACAAGTCTGAAAAATCACAGCAAGTTATTAACTAATACATCTGGTTTGTAGGAAATTCCAAGGACTGGGATTTCCAACTCAGGGATTAAATACAGGCTCAGAATTGTAATAGCTGTCTCTCATTATTAAATCACTTTATTTTTAACCCGAGTGGTTTAAATGACAACTTCAGGGTGTCATCACGGACTTTCAAAGCTTCATTTGAAATTCCCAACGAAGTGTTAAAGCTTCAGAAACGGACGTTCGGTAGACGACTCCCACAGGAGCATATGCACAGCCCAGTGACAGTGTAATGAAGGTGTCTGGGCACAGTGCGCCCAGATTGTGGGTTAAGGGTGTAAAAGTAAGCAACAGCACGTACCTTCAGCACGGTGGGGAAAAATGAAGGACAACATGCGGAATTCATCAGAACCGTGTTAAGTCAGCTAACCCTTAAATCCCACATGCTGCTCTAAAAATATGCGTAAGAAAAATCTGTATTTAAATTCCTTCATCGCTCACAGCTACAGGGCAACGTATCTCAACTTCTGTTCACACCTTCACACTCGACTCCCTTTCGAACATACAAGAATAAAAGTGCTTCGCAACGAGTGACAAGATAGAAAAATACGATACTTTAAAAAGCCGATGCCCTGGGTTTCAGGTACGCCTAGAGGAAGTTAACACTTCCAAGCTCGGCTGAATTCACCTTTAACCGCATCAACACGCAGAGCAATTTAATGTAAATTCCATATTCAATACAGTCCTAAAAGCGACCAGTTAGGTCTCCTGCATTATAATTTATTTGTTAAGTATGTATAACACTTACAATGGGACAGCTGGTTGTGTAGTGGTTAGAGCCGCTGCCTTTGGACCCACAGGTTGCAGATGTGAACCCCACTCCAGCTGTCATATCCTTAAGTAAGGTACTACAGACTGCTGCAGTAAAAATCACTCAGCAGTATAAATGGGTAAATAATTACAGGTTGCTTTGGAGAAAAGCATCAGCGAAATAAGTAAATTTATGAACTCAAACGGACACGCGGAATATTGTGATTAGTCTCAGGTAAGGAAATAAAGACATTTGGGAGAAAGAAAAAGCACTGGAAAGAGGACTCCGGATTCTGAGCAGAACATTTTGTAACAGAGCAGCAGAAAGATGAAGGTACTGCAGAGGGCGGTGGGGACCTGTCGGCCCGCCACAGAATTTACTTAAAGAGCACAAATGTCACTACTTTTCTGTGCGTTAAGGACAAGGCGTCCTACTTTCGACACCAAGACACTAGCAACAGCGACCCAGAAAGATGAGCAGGGTAAGAGACCCAACAGCCACCCCTCTGCTCGCTCAGATCCGTAGTTTGGGACAAGGCCTGGGCTCGGGAGCTCTGGCTTTCCGAGGCTTATTTTTGGGAAACAGAAGACCACACAAACGCAATCATCTGCCGAGCGCCACATGTCCTTATCGTGAGTTTGTCATGATCGTTCATCTGGTTCATTTGCTACGGTCCCCGTCCAGAAATTACAAAAAAAGAATCAGCTGGGCTCCTGGGAGGCTGTCGAGAGTAGAGACACATGCCCTCTCAATAGTAATAACAAAGGCAAAATACCCACATGCTGGCATGACTCCCAGAGCCAAACTCAATCATTCTTCCACGTTATTGACTGATAACATCCACACTAATTAAGTTGTGCTTTATTACGCATCATTGACAAGCAGCAGGCACACTGGGGAAAAGAGAGATATTACCCAGCCAGATCGGAAGATTAAAAGCACCTGTGATTTCGCGGGGTGGGGGGGGGGCAGGGAGTAAACAAATGAGTGCGCTAAATAGGATTACACTGCCATAAAAACAGACATAAATCAACATTGGATGAGGAGACGCAGTAAGTGGACAGTGGTGTTTCTCTCTATTATTATTATTATTATTATTGTTGTTGTTTATTTTATAACGTTTGGGTAAAATCTACAGACACTTTCAGGATATCAAACTAATGTTGTCTTGACATTTTTTCTTTTGTAGTCGAACATTAAAAAAAGTTTCATAGAATGGAAAAGGCACTGACTCAACTGTCTGTGGAATACCGAACACATTGGAACCTTACATTTGAGAAGAAAAAAGACATTACAAACACATATTTTCTATTTGCAGAGCTGGCAAACATTACAGTTTACATATACTGTTGCCCGCCAAGATTTCAGCACAGTAAAATGTCAATATTATTGGAGAGCTCATTACATATAGCCAAAATTCCCTATATGCAGTACTGTATAGTGTGAGATAACAGTAGTGTGAGTTTGGTATGACGCTGCTGCGAGAGCAAAACCGGTTTCATTTCCACCAACCTGTTGATCGTACCTCACTTGCAGGATTGCTGATTACTGTAAGTAGTTTTAGCTTTCAAAACAAGACCCTCCATGTTCAGTAAATTCTAGAAAGATTGTGGAGTATGCATACTTTCTTCGGTGTTACACCATACCTGCCTATTTTGGAAAACCGTAAAATTCTTTTCCCATCGAGTTCACAGTCTGTTTAACATCTTCTTTCTTGTGGTTTTTTTTTAAAAAATACTGAGAAAGGAAAATTGAAAACGTGAACATTCAGGTTACCGCCACTTTGAGAGCACAATCAGTTCGGCTCTAGAAATCCAACGTTTCATTGGAAATACAACTTCTGCGCTCTTTTCTTCCATAATTTCTTCCATAATTTCACCAAGAAAGCACACTAATCCAAACTCCAGTTCTGTTTGGGGAAAAAAACCATACCAACTGTCCGCAAGGCTTGGCTTCCCTGATGATTTGTAAGAAAGCACAAATGGACGCCTTCAACAGCCCACATCAAGGAGACTTTAAATGTTGCATTTCTTGACCAGTCAGTGGATTCATCTACAGGAAATATTTAATGCTGCATCTCCCCTATAAGGACTTAACATCCCAACAACACATTAAAGCATACATTTAAACCATTTAAGAGCTTAAACCGGTTACATTCTTTCATCCTTTCCCACTTTTACAGTTTCTTTGATACACAAGGCCTTACGTAACATCACGTCATCAATTCTAGGATTGAGATTTTGTGGTGCTCTCACGAAAACTTTGGAAGAAGTTGGGTTTAAATGATGGTGGTTGGATTCTTCTCTTTTTCTGCAGATGTTTTTTTTTTATCAACCCCATCATTAAAAGGGTTAACCCATTTATTAACCCATTCATAATTATTTATTTTCTGATTATATGCATATATATTAAGTATTTTGTGTTTTTATAAGATGTAAAAATATTTCAGTGGAAACAAGTTTTAGAAAAAAAACTGTTCTATTAATCGTTTGCTGGGTGGTAATGGGATAACTCATGTGCACTTTTCTATTCTAACACCATCAGATTCCTCTTTCTTTTGTCCCATTGCTTAGAAAACCATGTTTTGTCGCAAGATTGGCTTGGACTTTTTAAAATAAATTATGAGGCTGTAATATTGACTAAATTAATTATTTAAAAAATAAAAACAGCTTTTAAATCTACGCAAATAGTCCTACGTTTACAATAAATGATCCTCTCTTCATAGAGGACGGAGTGTATAACTACTGTACCTTTTATGAAAAATGCTCTTATTACCCTGCTCCACAGCTATTACTACCACTTTTTTTGCATCACACATCGTTGCATTTGTTCACTGGAATTGTGGCTCACGCTCGTCTATCTTGGATGTGCGGAGAGAAACTTTACAGCCCTCTTCATCTTCCAGGCTACTCTTCCATTCTGTCTCTTACATGAGTGCTCCATTAGAAAACTTCTCAGAATCTATTCAAAATTACAAGGAAGAAAAGGAGAGAGAACTGTGGCTGCTGAGGTACTGAGTCTTTGTATCCAGATGAACAGCTGTTCAACTCGGGCTTTTTAGTACCATTTCCTACTCAGTACCTCAGTAGGACTATCTGGTGTAATGTTACAGGCTGGGAAATTTCAGCAAAGAATGATGAACAGGCAAACAAGGCAAGGCAAGTTCAGGGTTCCTGTTACATCTACATTTACATTTATTCATTTAACAGACACTTCTCTCCAAAGCGACGTACATCTCATAGAAAATACAATGTATGCATTGCATTAGCAGACAGACAGACATAGACGCAGATGTGTGACTCTTAAGTACAGTTAGTTTGTTTCCTTCACCATATGCACCGACGTTCATCACACAAACTTAACCAGAATATCGACGATTCCTGATCACCTTCCTAGTAGTTTCTTTTGAGATACATATAAACATTTGCATTAAATTCCAGGAGTGGCTCTGTAAAGGACTGATCCGAGCATGATCATGAACATTTACACCTTACATGAACTTAAGAGATGATGGGCAAAGGGAGTCTGGAAGAGGTGAGTTTTAGGACCCTTTTTAAATGTGGACAGAGATTCAGCAGTTCTGAGTGAGAGGGGGAGGTCGTTCCACCACAACGGAGCCAGAACCGAGAACCTCTGTGCTTTACCTTTCGTGCACGGGACCACCAGGCAGGTAGATGTGGAAGAGCGTAATGCAATCCTTTTGAAATCGTGATGAGGATCCCTTCCGTAATTCCCTTGAGGAAGGTAATAAACATTTAAACATCCTGCTGTATAAATGGATAAATGTGAATGTTACTTTGAATGAATGCTTCTGCCAAGCACAAACGGGATGGACAGTTTACGCACACACACACACGCACACACACGCTCTGCCTGCAGCCCCCCTCTGTGCGCCGACCTGTACACATCTGTAAGTCCTCACCTGTCTGCCAGTCATTCCCATGGGTTTGAGCTGATAAAATAATGTCTGCACTAACCCAGCTGTGCCCCCCTCCCGCTGAAATCCCACAACACACCCTCAAAGACCACTGTTAAAAAGGAACCGTGGTACCACAATGGAGGCTGGCACAAAGCCAGCTGCTGCTTTGGAAATGATCACTTTGTCAGTTCAGTCTTAACACGATCCCTCAGTAGGCCAGCAGGGATTACGGGTACAATCCAGGTTTAGAGCATCAAAGGGATCGGCAGCCCTTAGCACCCGAACTGCGCAAGTACATGCACGTCCATTGACATACAGAGGCACACACTTGAGCACGCATGCCTGGTGCAACATGCTGCATCCCACATGGCCGGTACAACTCATTGGCTGAGAGAAACTGGCTGCACTTCACAATTCGTACCTCTGACCCGGCTTGCTAGTGACTCAGAACTCCACATCTCGGGCCTTCACCTCGCACTTTACAGTATCGCACAGTAAGATCGAACACTGCCTGAACTGTGGATGCTTTCCAACCTCGTGCCAGAAAACAAGGCGCCCAAGATCGGACCCAAACCGGGGCCACGGGTTCAGACAACCCGAGCACTTGAGTCATCCTCTTCTGCTCTCTGTTGTTCAGAGATCGTTTCTTTGTTCCCCGAGTGCCTGGGGCGAAAGTCTGTTAGCTGATCCATGGGAGGTGGGCACTCGGCCACATATACTGTATTTTCAAAACACCTCGCTGTCGTAAATAATCCCAGTGGTCTTGCGTTGTCCCCACAAACTCTGCAGCATGTGCAAACAGGATAGCTGGTAGGGTCATGGTTAGAACTACTGCCTTTGAACCCAAAGGTTGCAGGTTGGAGCCTCACCTGTAGCTGTAGTACCTTGAGCATGGTACTTACCCTAAATTGCTCCACTAAAATTATCCAGCTGTATAAATGGGTAAATAATTGTAACCTCAACACTAAGTTGCTTTGAAGAAAAGTATCAGCTAAATGAGTAAATGTGTGTGAACTTCTGTGATGAGTTGTTTAGAGGGCAATGAAACAACATGACAAAGAAGCACAGCATCTGCTGCAATCATGGTTTGCACTGGCCCCACCCACAATGTCAACAACTAGAGGTTCCTTACTAGGCTGATGATCATCAATAGGCAATCCAAGCAAAGTGTGGAAGGAAAATTGCGGCACAAACCAAGCTCTACAGCATGCAAGGGGAACGAAGGGTGCACTTGCCCTTCCATCTAGAGGCTAATTCTGTACATATTTGCTGTTAGGTTGAGGGTATGAAGGCTTTTCCACAGAACGCAGAAGGGCAACGGGCCAAGGCAGGAAATCGGGGCCCGAGAGGAGCCTGCGGCAAGCGGGAGAAAAGATGTAAGATTCAACCCCTCCTCTTTCTTTCTCACTCCTTCAGCCACGTCCTCTCCATGGCTGTCTCCCCTGTGCGTTTCCATGGGCAACAAGCGCGCGCACGCACACACACACGTGCGGCACATGAGTGTGTCTTTGCGCGGCTGTGCCTGACGCAGTTACATAACTGAACGATCAGGCCGGGTGCAGGCCTTGGCAGGCTGGACAGCCCATCTGCCCACTGGCCGCGGGGCATCCAGAGGACCGCGCTCCACAGAAAGGCGTGAGACCCCCCGCTTGGCTCCCCGCCGACCGTGCCTGGGACCGCTAAGCGCTCCTTTATGCATTTTAGGGAGGGGTTTCACCGAGATGCTGCGAGTGAGGCGGAGGTGTCTAAGGGAGGGTTGCGGTGCTCCTTTACTCATCACTGTTAACGCTACTCCTTCCACCGAGGTCTGTGAGTCCATATGGCTGGGGCAGAGGCTGCTCGTCATCTTGCGTGATGCTTTCAGCAAATATTGCCGATGATCCTCAGAAGAAAAACAAACAAACAAAACGCAAAGAAATCGTTCTTTTTAAAAATCTTTTAGTCCAATGATACACATGTTCCTTGCAGACTCCTGTGTCTTGCGGAAACGTGGATGCTGCCCAGTCAGAAAAACAAACTCAACGAAAACCTCATTTTAACGACAATCCGTCTTTATCCTGCCTGGACCACAGATCTGACATCTCAAGTGTTTAAAGCGTCAGAGAACGTTTCTGGATCCTTAGAGCTTCATTAACAGAAGTTGAAACATTTGCAAGGGGTGCACAGAACAACTGGCCAAACTATATGCATGACTGGAACTACAGGGAACATGATCATTTATATCCCAGCAGCACCTGCTGCCTGTCTAATGGGGCAGACTCCAGGATTGGAGTCATCAGGCAATAAGAAAATGATGTCCGCACAACACAGGGCCAGAACATTTGATGATGGCACAGCCCAGCAGTCCACTATGACACACACACACACACACACTTTCTGAACCGCTTGTCCCATACGGGGTCACGGGGAGCCGGAGCCTACCCGGCAACACAGGGCGTAAGGGGGAGGGAACGCACCCAGGAGGGGATGCCAGTCCGTCACAAGGCACCCCAAGCGGGATCCGAACCCCAGACCCACCGGACAGCAGGACTCGGTCCAACCCACTGCGCCACCGCGCCCCCCTTCAGTCCACTATCATTCATTTACCAAAAGGATCCGGTGAAGGCAATACCGAGACAGACTCACAAACACTCAGGTTTACGCCTCTTCATTTAGCAGCACTTTTCTCCAAAGCAGCATACAGCATTTACTATGTAGTATTTAGCTGACACCTGCATCCAAGACAACAAACAATGCCGAACCCCCTACAATCAGGGCTGTGGATTCGGTGCGGAAAACCTTCGACACCAGTAACCCAATAATTGCTTCCGACTCCACCACTCCGACTCCACAGCACTGCCAAAAAGTTCCACATTATTTTGGGGGTCGACTTATTCAGGGAATATAGACCTAAACCTATTAGACCTGTGATTTTTGGGAGTCGACCTAGACACTGGATCGATTTATATACCGGAATATAAAGTGCATTTAGTCGGAGTCGGTACATTTTTACCGACTCCAGTAACCCAATACAAGTGCTCCCCAATTTACGATGGGGTTACGTTCCGTGAAACCCATCATAAATCAAAATATCATAAGTCGAAAATGCATTTAATACACCTAATACACACCTCTGCGTGACAGAATGGGAGATGCGGATCGCTGCGGCATCGCAAGAAACAAAGGATCGCACCGCATCGCTTGCCCGGGAAAAAAAATCAAAATTCGAAGTTATGTTATTGTAAAGTCGAAAAATCGTAAGTCGAACCATCACAAATCGGGGACCACCTGTAATTGCTTCCAACTCCAACTCCACGCCGCCGCTGCCTACAATCACACTAAACTCCCTACGATCACTCCGCCGTCGACGCAACGGAGCGGAACGTAACAACACATGCATACTGTGGTATACAAGGTATTTGTCCTCAGTCAGTCTAGACTGAGACCAACTGCACATGAGTAACACATGAAACTCCTTTTTCTGAATTGCGGAAGGGTAACGACAATAATGAGCGTTAAATAATTCCCGGTAGCCTGGTGAGATGTGGACCGTTGAAATGGATGGCGGGGAAACAAGAAATGGGCATCTCCTTTCTCCGAACAGGCTGGAGACTGTGGTGTTCAGAGAGACACCGGGCACATTACTCAGGAGGAATAACAATAAGGAAGAGCAATAACCAAAAAAAAAAAAGCGGCCGCTAAATGTTTTGACTAAAGCAGAAAAGGCATCACCGTTAAAAAAGTCAATTTTCTTGCCTTTGAAAACAGCCCCATTTCGTAACAGTTAATTAAATGAATTAAGAGAAACACAGAAATGGTTTTCGGGCATGTTGGGTCTGAGTGAGCATGCTGCAGCTCATCGCCCAGGGCTTAGCATAAGCAAAGACAACAACGCAAAAAGCTTTCATCTTCCTGACGTGAACAAATGATCCTTTTACTAAGATAAAGAAAAATGTCCCCTCTCCGTCCAAATGCCGACGCCTTCTCAGCAAATGTGTCTGTGACCGAACCCCATCGTCCTGTTCTTATAAAAGCACAAATGAACACAGCCACAGGCGACGATCAAAGATACGGAAAGATTTCCTTAGAGGAAACGGCACGTAAATGAAGATGCAGGCCAATCCATGTAATTTACCAAATGTTGTCTTATGTCACTTTGGGAGCTGTGAACAGTCATCTGAATCGTTTTATTGTCCCCAGGTTTTATTTAAATTTGGATAAGATTGTTCGAAAGTGTAGTACATGTTGCCTCTTGGTGGCTGCGTATACAGAGTGCCTCAATGGCATGTCATCTATTTGTATCCCTGAGTTGAAGAGGGGTCCATCTGTGGAAGTTATGATTGCACCCATCCATCTGGTTGCTGGTCATCTCCTTATGCTTTCCTATCCACCTTTTCCAAGAATTATCATCTTTTTGAGAGAATCCAATCTTCTCGTGACAAGTCCAAAGTAGGATGTAATCAGTCTCGTCATTTCTGCTTCTAGTGAGAGCGCAGTATTGTAACGACCCGCGTTACTGTTTAAATGTAAATAGTTGCATTATGGGAAATAATGTTAAATGTGTGTAACCACTGGGGGCACTTTAGGGGAAAATGGTAGGGTGACCGTGTGTCGCAGTGTGTGAGGGAGCGCTAAGATAGGCTGGCTGTAAGCGCAGGTCCTAGAGGAAAAGGAGTCCTCGGACCGAGAGCATTATTTCCTTTGTGCTGGTGTTGGAATAAATCGTTCGTTATGAATGTTGCCTCCGCGTCCTTCTTTGCCCCATCCAAACCTACGGTGCTGCGCGCCACAGTATGATCCAGTGGCAAACATCAAATGCATAATAACACTCTGCAGCAGAATTCATAGATGTGGTTTCATTGTAGCCATATTTTTTGCCGCTGCAATGGCATTCACTTCTCTAGGCAAAAAATTATAACTTGCCAACTGTTTCTTCTAATTGTCACGCGGAACACAGGGAACCGGGACGGCTGAACCCAAGCGCAGCGTTGTTCGTCTGAAGTTGAGGGAAGAGGCAAGTTCTCAAAACCAGGGACAGACGAAGGGTCGGTCGATCGGCGAACGGGACAGGAACGAGGATCCGTGGACGTGGTCGGAAAACGAAGCAAGGAAGGAGTCGTGAACAGAGAATAGAGTAAGTGTGTGCACGAAGGAACGCGAGGAAGGGCGGTTGTCCCAAACGAGATTCCGCAACGGTACGGAAGCTGAAGAGGGTCTTTATAGGGTGAGCAATTACTCAGGAGCTAGTGCAGAGTCAGGTGTTGCGGGCGTGGACGTGACACTAATGAGGTTGTATACCTAATGTGACATGATTCCTTAACAATTACGAGAAGAACATTTCTGCCTCCTTTGGTTCCAGGGCAGTTGACATTGGCTCTGCTAACTCATACTACTGCCAACTCTTTCTCTCCTTTTCTTTCTTTTACAGCCGTCAAGGAAGGAACGTCACACAAAGCCATAGAGGAGTACTAATGCTGTACCTCTCTTACTGCTGGCAAGCAGCCACCTGCAAGTGCCTGAGAGCTCGGAGTGTTCGAACGTCAAAATTGATATTGACTATTATACCTACACGAGTCCAGTCTGCACTCTGCCTCTTCAGCACTGTAAATCCGAATAAGTGATGGAAACACTTGTGGTAGAAAATGGAAAATTTATAACAACTTTAAAAGTAATAATATTTGTAATGAAGTCTACAAAATCTAATTGTTCAAATGAGTGGCCTATATCAAGGTTAGAGAGGGTGTTAAAAAGTATTTGATATAGTAAGCGAAATACGGCCATGTGCTGCTTTGATATTCGGTCCCTGTAATCCCATCAGCAAAAGCAGATGAACAAAGTATAATGATGATTGAAGAAAAAAAAATATTGGCCGACTGAGTCAGCAGGAGGTGGAGCCATAGCAGGACTACCTTGAGGTGGTTCTTGTGCAGTACCTAGTAGAAATAGCTCAGTTCTAAAGGTTCCTGGTTCAGTATTTACATTTACATTTATTTATTTATTTAGGAGACACTTTTCTCCAATGCGACTTCCACTGAATTCTATGTAGTGTTACCAACCCACACACCTTATTCACCACGGTGACTTACACTGCTAGATACACTACTTACACTGGGACACTCATCCATACATCAGTGGAAGACTCTCTCTCCCTGGCACTCACACACTGTGGGTGAGCCTGAACAGCATGTCTTTGGACTGTGGGGAGAAACCAGAGCACCTGGAGGAAACCCATGAAGACATGGGGAGAACGTGCAAACTCCACAAAGTCTTGGATTTTTGGGGTTTTTCTTGAAGCACACTGGTGTAGCAAGTAACACTGTTGTCTCACAGTGCTTTGGTGATGTAAAAAGACGTGAGTTCAATCCCTCTTCAGTCTGAGTGGAGCTTACATGTTCTCTCCATGTTCATTTTCCAGAGACGTGTTTCAGGTGAACTGGTGACTCTAAAGCACCCTTTTTCGGTGTGTAGATAAGTGACTGACTGTATCGCAGTGTATCTAGCACTGAAGGCCACCTTAGACAAAAAAGAATTAGCCAAATACAAAGAGAATTCATTCTAAGATACTTTGGAGGAAGACATCTGTTTAACAAATATATGAGTATCATGGTTTCTGATCTTTCCGTCGATGATTTTTGTGAGCGGTTCGGTTTTATCTTATAGAGGCTGTGCTCCCATTTGTTTTTGTTTTGCTCAAAATAAGCCTCGGGTTGTCCGGAAAACTTGATGTCCTGCCGTCTCTGTCCAGCCACCTCTGCCCCAAAATCGGTCACACAACACTCCGGATCGCTCAAGGGCGCATCCGCGATCCTTTGCTCAAGAGTCTCTATACTACAGCTCAAGATGCTCCGGCCGAACAAAGCAAACCCATTTGCTGCACAAAGTAAACGAAACAGAGGATGGTCCTAGGCCAGAATGGCAAATCTGAAGAGGGCAACACTGCATCCCGCTTTTCTCCAGTCCATGAATTATTTACGATCCCAAGCATCCTGACACACAACTTTGTATTTTTTATGAACGCAGTACAGGGGCCGTTACAGCAAAGAAAATACTGCCCATAAAATGTCAAAGTGCAAGAATCTTGGTGGAGAGCAAGGTAAACCTTGGCAGAGGATTGTCTAGATACGTGCTCACATTGCAGCTTGGAAGGAAACCCGCAGCAGAAACAGCTTTTTTGCTTTCCCCCGTCGTCGTACTTTGGGTTCTAACTTCCGAGTAAGGCCGTCTCTGTTCGGGTTCTTAATCCACGAGAAAGTGAGGGCGACTCAAAGGCCATGTGACAAAGAGGGTCTTAGGTCACCATCTGTTCCAATATGCACAAGAATGGGTCATTACCTTTATCTCCCCAGACCAGATTTCCACCAAAAAACTCCAATCTAAAATTAGTCCTCTGTGTGCTCTCTGTGGGGTTTGATGACATGATTTAGGGACAAGCTAAAGAAGAGAAGAAAAAGGGCAGTGAGACATTTACACAGCTTTCTTCCAGTAGCAGGCTCTTTTATAAAAAAATACTGCTACTAATAATAATAGTGAAATCTTTGTAAAACAGAAACGGGGGATATAATCTGACACATCTAATTTGCTGAAAAACACAGGAAAAAGGTGATTCACAGCTAAGTGACACAGAAGGTGGGAATGTTCTAAAAAAATTCTTATTGTTATATATTTCCACTCTAACGCTTCTTCGACATGGTACAACATTTTTTTGCCACTATGTGGCATCGCCACAGTTTTACATATTTTTGGCCTATGGGATTGCAAAGGCAGCAGGATCTGGTTTCACACAGCAGCGCAACTGCTTGTGTATACACACACACACACACACACACACACACACACATTGTCTGAACCGCTTGTCTCATATGGGGACGGAGGAAGCCGGAGCCTAACCCAGCAACGCAGGGCGTGAGGCTGCAGGGGGAGGGGACACAACCAGGGCAGGACGCCAGTCCGTCGCAAGGCATCCCAAGCGGGACTCAAAACCCAGACCCACCGGAGAGCAGGACCCGGTCCAACCCACTGCACCACCACACCCCCCACTGCTTGTGTATCTAATATCAAATACGAGAGCAGACTAAGCCAAAAGGTGTGTGTGAACTATTGACTCCTAAGTGGCGCATTGCTCACGGGTCTAAGGGAGCAGTCCTGACAAACATCCTCAGTGATCCTTAGACGGGACAGGGGAGCAGCAGGTGGGCCTGGAGTTTCTGATCCCCGTGTGAAAGCAGTGAGTGAAAGGGCATATGTGTACCTGCTGTGTACACCGGGGTCAGGGGTGGTGAGGACGGGGGGTTTCTGCTCTTTTTGAGTCACGTGCGGGGACAATGAAGTATGGATTCCCCAGTGGAGGTGGTGTGAGGATGCAGGTCTGCCACTGCTCTGCAGAGCACATGAGATTAAGGCGGTATGCAAGCTGTGCAGTGGAGGGTTCGAACAGGTCATCTCTATGACAACAAGTGCTGGGGAGGCATGACTGTGGGGGGCCGACATGCCGAATGTGATGATATCATTACAGTGAGAGATGTCTGTTTACTAAACACCCAGAATACTTCCTCTGGGCTCTACTAACTGGAATAATTAGACACTAATTCAACTGGGAACTACTGTATCAAATGAGAATTGCACTATACTGATACCCCCTTAGCACACATGTTGCAGTTCAGGCAGTGATTTAAGGCTGTGTTTAAATGGCTAAGAGCAGGGTGAGTGATTGGAAGACAAAAAAAGCTCATTAATGTAAATGTGAATGAATTCATGTAATTAAAGATACTAGCCTGAAAACAGATGAAAATGCTTTGCTGCTCTTTCCCACCCGGATGTACAGTATATTTGAACGAAAACTATCGCGGAAACCATCAGGGAAACAAACAAGTAGAAATGCTGTAAGAAAAATTAAGATGATGATGAGAGGGGTCTTGAGATTACAGCTCGGAATGACCTAAAGGTCATGCTGGAGCTCATGCCTTTAAAACCAAAGGTTGCTGGTTCAGATCTTACTTACTGCTCTAATACCCTTGAGCAAGGTACTTAGCCTAAATTGCTCAAGAAAAAATACTAAGCTAAAGAAATGGGTGAACAGATGTAAATAGCTTAACACTATTAGCAAAATGTAATAATAGCGAAAGTAATGTGTATTTGGGTGCAGTAATGTCCAGGCTGCGATCGAACTGTACACATCTATCAGCGCTCTGATTTAATGTCACTGCTAAGTTGCAACAGAGTAAATGCTGGTATTAACTGTTAAAGGTTAAGCCGATTGCATTACATCAACACAATCGTTCATTCCATCTTTCAAGTGCGCCAGTTCAGTCCACGTCATTTTTATTCCAAAATGAGACCAACACAGTTGGGTGTTTTACAACTGTAGCTTGACAAAGGCAAGCTTTCTGAAATCAGCTTCAGCGATTTCTGTGTCTTGAAAAGCTCAAGGTCACCAGACTCGCATGTCTTAGTGAGGAATATTCTAACCATCCATTAGAACCGTTTAGTATTTGGTCCTAAACCAGGAAAAAATGTACCAAGTCGTGGCACTAAAACATGAAAATGCTGAATTACAGCACATTCTGTAAACAATATATATAATAGAACTGCATCTATTCTTCACTCAAATGGTAGTAATGCAGCCTTTTTGAATGTGGAGTATTTTCTAAAACATAAAGAGCTCAGTACATTTAAACAAAATACAAACACCACTACATAAAGACATTTACATTTACTTATTTAGCAGCTGCTTTTCTCCAAAGCGACTTCCAATGAACTCTATGTAGTGTTATCAGCCCACACACCTTATTCACCGCGGTGACTTACACTGCTAGATACACTACTTACACTGGGTCAGTCATCCATACATCAGTGGAACACACAGACTCTTTCTGTCACTCACACACTATGGGGGAACCTGAAGAGCATGCCTTTGGACTGTGGGAGGAAACCAGAGCACCCGGATAAAACCCATGCAGACATGGGGAGAACATGCAAACTCTGCACAGGAGTGGAGAGATATTCTGAAATCTTAAAAACTGTAGCACTACAGTAACTACTGTCTTGGCCCGAGGGATTAATTAAAATAGCTCACATCCAGTATGATTAACTTTACAATATCTGTTTATAGATCTTTTGGGCTTTTGTGTAGGGACGTGGGCTGTGTACAGGTGAACAAAGGAGAACGAAACCAAGATGGAAATTAATTTAATCTAATCCCTTAGCAAAAACACATTATCGATGTTGCCTTTATTTTTCTGGAATCAGATGGATTCCATTTTTCCCAATGTGGAGCTATACTGTCACATTTTATATTTGTTAATCTTTTTAATCTTTAGACTAATAACTGTTCCAACAAAGCCTGGAGACACTGAAAGGTGTTCAGGCAGCAGTTTCACACAAAACAAGCTAACATTCAACAAGGTCACTGCAATTACTTTCTGCAGAGAGAAAGTACATTAGCTGTGTGTGGATAGATATTACTAGACAACATACTGAAACGCCGCATGTTACTAAAGGGTTTACCTTTGTGCGCGAACAGATGTTTACTGCAAATAGTTGTAAACAACAGGAATTGTGGGAAATGCAAAATTGTCATGTGGCCACAAAGGGGGCTTTCAAGAGCTAAAATGGGATTAGTGCATGTTGGGAAGTGTGGGGTGGCTGGACTGACATAGAGGTCCTTGAGGAAAAAAAGGTTTCTTCGGATCATGAGCATTACTTCCTTCTGACCTCTTGCTGTGCACTAGTGTTCCAATAAACATTTGTCATGGACAGCTTCTGTGCATCTTTCTTTGCCCCATAAGAGCCCAAAGTCATGGTCATCATGTTGGTTCAGAAGCGGGATCCAAAAGCTGTGGAACCCTGAGGATGGAGGAGCAAGAAGGTGTGCGAAGGAAGAAGCCAATGCGGGGACAGGACAGAGACTGGTGACACGGGGGCCAGTCCAGGTGGAGAAGCTGCTACAAAGCACATGTGTCCAGGGGGACCCTGGGGAAGAGCATGCTCTCTTGAAGATGATGGAGAAGAGCTTTGAGGTGCAACTGATGGTGGGTGAGCAGGTGGAGAGGGGTCTCCCTGTACCATGGGGAAAACCGGCAGAGGAAGGCAACGAACCTCCGTGGCTTCGCTGGTGTTCGGGTTGAGAGAAGTCTCCCTGCACCAGTGGAAAACAGCATTTTCCCAAAGACTCCGGACGACGAGCTACATGGCGGGACTTCCCAGGCAAGTCGAGCGAACCCTTGAACACAAGGTCGCCCGCATTTAAAGATGCCACCACTATGGTGAAGAAAACCCCCAGCTTTCCCTGAAGCCTCTTCAAGTCACCCTAAAAAGGGTTGATGCAGCAGAACAAGCAACACCAACACCGCAAAAGCAGGAAGCACCGGTCAGGTGCGGGGAGTGCAATGTGGCCGGTGAGAATCACATTGGCGCCACCAGGACTTGTCGCGCACTCAACTGCGCTGGGACCGAGGACCAAGGACCGAGGCTGAGCACACAAAAGGGGGATGGTGGTCGCCTCGGCTACATCTGCTTCCCCCGCTGCAGCCACCAGCGCTGAGCATCTAATACCTGCACTTCCAACCGGAGGCACTTCTGAGGACAGCGCCAGAAAGTGGGACATTCCTGGGCAGATAGGAAGTGAGGACACCGCCAGTCTTTTTAACGGGCGTCGACGGCTGGCTTAAGGTGCAGGTCCTTGAAGAAAACGGTTACTGAAAAAGACAGAGAGCATTAATTCCTTGTTTACTCGCTGATGCCTCTTGAGTGCCGGTGTTCTAATAAATATTCTTCATGGACAGCTTCCACGTGTCATTCTTTGCCCCATCGGAACCCAAAGCCGGGCTCTGAAATTTTATTAAAACCCACATTTCTACACTATGTTATCTTGCTGGACAGAGGGGGTGAGGTTGTGCAGTGGGTTGGACTGGGTCCTGCTCTCTGGTGGGTCTGGGGTTCAAGTCCTGCTTGGGGTGCCTTGTGGTGGACTGGTGTCTCATCTTGGGTGCGTCCCCTCCCCCTCCAGCCTTATGCCCTGCGTTGCCGGGTTAGGTTCCGGCTCCCCATGACCCTGTATGGGACGAGCGGTTTCAGATAGTGTGTGTTTTATCTTGCTGAATAACATTCATCTGCTCCAATTAAAGATATAAATAAATTTATCTGCACAATTACACTGTAAATAACCCTAATACAGCGACTAATTATGCACTGAACGTACAGTTGAAGCCAATATGTGGTATAAGTAAGGGTGGTGACTTTCTTGCATGTGTGTTTATTGTTGACATGTAGAGTGGAAAAAAAAACGCAGGATTTGAGGCCGCTGGTATATTTTCGGAGGACAAGTCATAACATGGCATAAAAAGCGTTATTCCCAAGTAGCTTCTTAGCAGCTGTTCTGAACTGCTATCGAGTTTCCAGCTCTTTTAAAGGTCTGCGCCTTGCACCAAATGTTCACGGGGACTTGTGTAATGAGGCTAAATATCTCAGCGAAATGTCAGCCACAATGATTGGCACAAAATAAAAGTTCTTGAAGCACGATTTAGAAAATCAGTTAATGTAAAGAGCTCAGAACAGCTTATCATAATAATTTTACATTGTATAAAAATTTATTAATTTTTCACCCCAAACAACTTTGAGATGCAAAAAGAAAAAATATGAAATTCATTGCTTTGCAGGCTCTAAATAAAATCAGAACACCAACACTGAATCTTGTTTACTCACACAGTTGGGTTTACCTCCGTCCGTTGGAAGTTTTTTGAGAGTATATATAGTGCATATTGTGTGTGTATATAGTACACAGTATACAGTATATATTTATCGTCTTTGAGTGAGGGAAAATGGGAATGGGTCTGAAGTGAATTTCTTCTGGGGTCAGAGCAGAAATCTGTCAGAGAGGCAAATGAGTGCACAACACAAGCACAAGGTTTCTCTGACCTTTCCAACATGCTCCCTTACAGCAACACAGCTCACATTGGAAAATGGGAAGGCTGGCAAAGCAGCAGGAATGAAGGGATGAAAGACACATGACCTGCAACGAGGATGACAAACAGTATCAGCACAACAGGTGGACAAAATCAAACCATATTAACTGTAACGCCACTCTTAAATGACTGTAGTTCAGTGCTGTTGAGTCAATGTCCCTATATGCATATAACCACAACATTACAGAATTTCTTTTATTTTTCTCTAAAGCAAAATAGAGTGTAAAGCTACTTACAATTATTTACCCATTCAAACAGCTGGCTAATTTTATTATATATAGGGTCTATATATAGCACAGGATATATACATATATCCTGTGCTATCTATAGACCCTGTCAGAGAGGCTATATATACATATATATATATCCTGTGCTATATATAGACCTTGTCAGAGAGGCTATATATATATACATAGTATATATATATCCAATATCAGAATATTGCAATGACATCTTTGCAAATTAAATCACTTGGAAACAGAAGTCAAACACTCCTTCAACACTCATTCAAATCAAATACACTGAATATTTAAACTAACCTGTATTATTATAAAGACTTTTAACTACACTTTAGGCTTGAAGTCATTAGCATGTACCTTCTATTGTTCAACAGCCTTTTAAACTGTCAGCAGGTTTACAGCTACTTGTGTAAAACATGCTGATAGTAGTGGCAAGCGCAACTGATTTATAGGCAAAACACTCAGATAAAACAGGCACTGAGATCAAGTGTGAGGGGGTTGCCTTTGGTTTATTGTTTCTGAAGCTGTGTGACTTCTCAGCCCTCCAGGGTGAGATGCTAACTTCGAGCCAATGAAATAAGATCAAATGCTTCTTTATTTGTTTATCTTCTCCCTGACACTAAGCCAGGAAATCGGACTCTGTGCGCTAAAGTACGAGCTCTCTTTTAACCCTTTCGTTAAACCTGGCCAGTAAGTTCGAGAATCACACTTCTGAAAGGGTGAGAATACACCAGAAGCAGCTCAGCAGATGCAATAAAACACAGTGAGATACAGAGGATAATCATGATAAAGACAGGCTTAATAGCAAGAAGAGGGAACACATTAACAGGTCAGAATGAAAATGAACTGGACTTAGGATACTGCCAGCTGGCCAGAAGAGTTACCACTTTCCTGCTGTCTCCCTCATATGGATAGCAGGTGTTGGCTATGCACCAGCAGTAGACTGCAGATTATATTTAAAGATCTACTGCTGCCGTGCCTGAGCTTGTGGGCTGCTGGTCCCACTGGTTTAATGGACATTGCGGAGAGGCGATTCTGCAAGCATAACAGGCCTAAGACAGTGCGTCTCATGTGATAGCATGCGGATGGATCCTGTGGGATGCTGGAGCTGCTGGGATACCAGGAGCGTGGATCTGGTGAGGGAGTGGATCAGCTTGGTATTGCCAGACTCAGAGATGGCAAAGAAAACAATGTGTGAGGACAGTTGAGGAGGAGTAACCCCAAGACCAAATGGGTCTCATCATTTCTCAAGTGTACTTCTCTCAAAGTACACAAGCACATCTATATCGTCAGACCTACGATAAACACTTTCTTTGAAGAGTGTTCACCCCTAACACTACGCTGCCACCTTTACTGCACAGTTGAGCTAAATGTCTGCTCAGTAAGTGTATACGCAGTCTACTGCAATGAGACCAGCATTCTGAAACTGGGAGAAAATGACAGGTGGGCAGTTAGTTATTTATGACAACCACAGGGTTCTGTGTCTGGGAGCTGATAACTGCCTACCACAATCAACAGGATCAGTAACCATGGGCCTGGATAACATCTTGAGCTTCCACAGACTACAGCTCTGCCCTGACACACATACCAGTCTTTTGCAATGGCCATACCGGGTTAGGTCTCCTGTAACCACATTAGAATACCCATGCCGGCAGGGCTAGGCAGGTATTGGTACTTGGTCCGTCAAAGATTTATTTTTCTCCCCTTCTTCACAGTAGGGAGTCTTTTATTTTCCTCTCCTCACCTGCCAGCTTGCTTATCCTAATGGTTAAGTGACCCAGCATTTTTGTGCATTATATCGTCCCCTAAACTTTTTTCAGCACTTTGTGTCACCCTGGTGAGGAGAACGCTCTATAAAACTACGCTGAATTGAACTGAATAAGTAAGCTCACCTTCAAAAGCACCACGACTGTCTTGAGAGTGTCAAAGATTAGCAGAGACATGTTATACATGCAGAAACGTATTCATTTCCCAGGGGATTTGAGTGTGCAGACTTGACCGATAAACACGTTTCGGATGCAAGTACATGAGAAGGTGTAAGAATGTAAAATGGAATGCCCTTTAAATGTAGTATAGTTAGAATATTTTCCTATGGAATTTTAAAAAAGGAAAAAAAAAAAAAAAGAGTTGTGCCTATAAAAGCTGGATTTGCCGCGCATCACCAAGGCGACAGCTTGTCACAACATTTGTCAAAAGAGGCGTGCATCTGTCTGCCCGTGACACGGATGCACAAGTGAAGACAATTCACAAATGGCTGCTTCCCACAGCCGTCCCACAGTCGAGCAAACGGCACGTTTCAAAGGCGCCGCGTGAACACGTTCATGTATGGGAGACTTGCTTTTTAAGGTCTGAAAAGTTTTTTTTTTTTTTTTAAAGCGATGCCAATGCTAAAGCACTTGAAGGTGGAGGATGCAAAAGAGACTCTAGTGGCTCTGATAGTCTATCTAGAACAGTGCAAAGAAATTTGAGAGGATTTAGGGCACTGCATGAATAACATGCCCGCCAGACTTAAAATGTGCGGGAGGCACAGGAAGACGAGGGGACACAAGGTTCCAGAAACAGCAATGCAGGCTCACGCTCTGGTGAATAAACAACTGAGGACTTCATAATTATTCTGAAAAGAATTTTTATTATAAATAGGTGCTAAAAGAGCTGCTAGTTTCAACTTAGAAATAACAAAAATTCTAAGACAAATAAAGGCAGGGCAATATTATACAGGAAATGCTGAACTTATCACTAACCACTTCTCTAATGCAAGTTCACGATGGTTCAGTGCCTATACTGGAAACACTGGGTATGAGGCAGGCAATGACAAGGCAAGGAAATGACACACACGCTCATTCATTCATGCATGCACTACAGGCGATTTAAGTGTATGCTGAAAAGTGTCAGCTTTATTGTTTTGTTAATCTAGACCCATAGCGACCCATCCCGTGTAATTCTGGTATTATGGTGCTATGTTATATGTGGTTAAAAAAATCACTGCCTGATGCCTTCACACACAAACTCCAAGAGAGTCTGAGTCATATTTCTAAAACCTTCACATTAAGTTAGCCAGCAGCAGGTAGGATACCGGTTCTGTGAATGTATTATTGTGCCAAGGTTTGTCAGTTTAAATCCCAAGAGGGGCTCTTGTGCACTGTGAGCAAAGTGAGTCACATGGAACTGCTTCTGTAAAAAAAAAAAAAAAAAAAAAAGGAAAAAAAAAGTTGTATAAATGAACAGAGTGTAACAATGTGAAATGTGTTGATGGTATTGGACGAAAGCTTTGGACAATCCGCAATCTCAGCTCCCTATCCACAGGCGTGTTTGTGAGCCAAAAAAGAGAGCAGAAGTCATTCTGAAGATGAGGGCACAAGGACCATAGTTTGGGCCAACTGCTTGAGCCAACTGGCAGCTTTTAACCTCCTAATTTCAGACGGACCAGAGTACGGTAAACAATGGGCATCTGTTAGTGCCGTGATTAAGGAAATGAAGCCCTTGTAGGACCCTGTTGTTGTACACTTAAGCCAACAGCTTAAAAGCGAAGTATCCAAGTGTATAATCTGAATTAGAAAAAACTACGCACTGTGCACTTTTTTTTAAATAAAAGCTCAGCTTCCCCTTCTGATTGTTGCCTGTGGGGTTTGAGATTTTAGGAGTTGTTCTCTGAACACCAGGGCCAGGCATGCCGCATTTAAATGTACGCTACCTACATTCTCCGAAAGAGTTTGGAAACGCACGTCCCTGCAGACTCCATTCCTTAAGCACTGCTACACGCCTCGTGCTTTCACCTTGGTGCGTTAGTCAAGTTTAATTAAAGAGCATTGTGACATATTCTTTCGCTCTTTTTTTTTTAGTATCTGTAAAAATGTTTTGAAATCATCTTGCTGAACTGAGACAGATTTGTTTAAAGATAGAAAAGGGTTCATTAATAATCATTAATCTACGGAACGAGAAGAAAGGAGTCACTGGAGTAGTCATTACACCCATAAATTCTTCGACAGATATAACAGACAGCTATTTAAGAACACCTGCAAGCCCTCAATTAGTGCCTACGAGGTGGAATCAAGGACCTGCAGCAAACCCGTCCCCAAAGGCCACGGTCCACCATCTATTTCACTGCTACAGCTTACATACTGAATATTACCAGTTGTGTGGTCTTTAAAAATATGACAAATGGGGGGAGGTAGAGAATGTGAGGGTGAGCTGACAGGTAATAGACAGCCGAGCGGTCCGGTGTGACAGGGGAACAGCGAGATCAGAAGCAGTGTGTTTCAGGGCAACGCCGGAGGTCTGCACGGTGAACGAGGGGAATGGTCCTAAATGCAATCCTACTAGCGGGAGTCGCTGGCTGCTTTTAGGGCTTCCTGCTGTCAAGCACCGCAAGTGCCAGTGAGCCAAGTGCTTCCACATCCTGAACACCGAAATGGGCAGTGGCAGGGAAATGGAGAAGAGTCTGCACCTGTGTTACAGCATAGGCACACACAGACACACACACATAGCAGTGTATACCTCACTTGTCATTGGGAAGAAACAGTGGAAAAAAAAAAAATTCCAAATGGAAAAGAGCTGTGATGCTCTGTCTAATGAGTAAAAAAAAAAAAAAAGTCCTGTTTCATACAACTCCCAGCTCCTTAATGTACGTCAACGTTGTATTTATCTGCATTTATTTAAGCAACATGTTAGTCAATTGTAAACCATTGCGATCCAGGTACAGGAATACTAAACAGCCATATTTGAACACTCATTTCAGAAAGCTGAGACGAGATGATAAAAGTTTGGAATGAAAAGACTGGATTCTACTACAGTATAAGATGACAAAAACCTGGTACTTGAACAACCCAGGTTCAAGTCCCACTCCTGATATGGTGCCCATGAACAAGGTACTTACCCTGAATTATTGCATTGAAAATGACCCAGCTGTATAAATGGAAAAATCTATAAAATTTAGCATATCTAGGTAAGTTACCTTGGGTGAATAGGGTGTGAGCTGATCCTACTAAAGCATTCACTGGAAGTCACTTTCCAGAAAGCATCTGTTAAATGAAAGCACACACACAGTCTGAAGCCGCTTGTCCCAAGCAGGGTTGCAGCAAACCGGAGCCTAACCAAGCAACACAGGGCACCAGGCTTGGGGGGGAAGGGACTCACAGAGGACAGGACACCCATCCATCACAAGGCACCCCAAGAGGGACTTGAACCCTAGATCCACCAGGCAGCAGCAGCCAGCCCAACTTGCTGTGCCGCCACAACCCCCTACACAAAAACACATTAACGTAAAAGTTAACATTGTAATTTGCCTTGGAGAAAAGCATAAGCTAAATAAAGTTTAAAACCAGATTTCTGTCAGTTGAATGAGGGTTGCAAAAAAATTAAAATATTAATTAAAAATAATGAAATTAGTTTTTTTTTTTTTTTTTTTTTTTTCCTAAAACCACAACTTTTCAGGGTCATGCTTTTAAAATGACTTTTTTCAGTAAAAGGTAACTCTGGATAACGGTGTGTTCCATGTAAGCGAACAATTACTTAATCGTTGTAACTTTCAGGCAGCCATCTCTTCCAGATTAAAAAGTTGCACAAATCTGTGCAACAACTCCAGTTTCTCAAGGGGACTTTCTTCAGGCCATTTAAGAAATGCGCTCCTACCCAGAATGCACTGCACCCTCATCAGGAACTGGTGCTGCCTAATGGAGGGTCCCACTCCATGCCTACCTGGAAAGTGACCCCAGACAGAAACCCATTAGCCCTCTCGTTCTGTCTCGGGCCTCCGTGAAGATGTAACGACCCATTAACAAAACGAGCCGGGCGGAGATAACGCTTCTATAGATAAACAACGTAATTAGCTCTGACACGTCTTTAATAAGTACGGCCATAAAAAAGAAACGGAAAAGGAGAGCAGTGGCGCATGGAACATAACAGTGTGTGAGTCATATAATTACAGTAGAGTTTGAGTTTCTTCTTTTTTTGGGGGGGTGCATAATTAAAGGACGTCTTTGAAGTTCCGCAAGGAGTTGCGCTGCATTCAATTACAGTCCAAGACCAACAAGCCATGGAATCTCGTAGAAGTTTAATCAAGTGTGGGGACACACAACTGGAGAGGCTGCCTGTTCCCTGAGCTGAGTAGAGTTTAGAAACGTGTTAATTCGGCAACTACACAAAGCCATGGATGTGGACCATTAATTCTAACGAAATCAACAAAATGTGATGAAAGTTGTCACCTCTTCACTGTGGCTGCGTTAAATGTTTTCAAAGCAACAGGTTTGAAGCACAGCAAAAACATCTTCATTATTAGAAGGCATTAAAAAAGCAAAGCTGTCTGTGTGTTTACATGTATTTATTTAGCAGATACTTTTCTTCAAAGTGACTTCCAACAAACTCTGTAGTGTTATCAGCCCACACACTTTATTCACCGTGGTGGCTTACACTGCTAGATACACTACTTACACTGGGTCATGCATCCATACATCAGTGGAACACACACACTCTCTCTGTCACTCACACACTAGGGGGGAACCTGAACAGCCTGTCTTTGGAGTGTGGGAGGAAACCAGAGCACCCAAAGACTTATACTGCTAGATACACTACTTACACTGGGTCACTCACCCATACATCAGTGGAACACACTCACTCTGTCACTCACACACTATGGGTGAACCTGAACAGCATGTCCTTGGGAGGAAACCAGAGCACCCAGAGGAAACCCACACAGACATGGGGAGATCATGCAAACTCCACACAGACTGAGTGGGGTTCAAACCCACATCCTCTCGCACCACCCAGGCGCTACTTGCTGTGCCACCTTGACTCCCTGTTTGCACTGAAATCATACATTTTCACATCATGATGTTGCATTTGTTCTTTGGTTTCACTGGAAATGGGGGGATGACCATCTGCCAGAATAAACCAACGGAATTTTTTTTGTATTATATCGAAAAGCAGTACTTGTTGAGAGTTACAGACAGTTTAGGGTTAGCCAAAACAAACTGGTCAAAATGCACTGGATTGCTGCTTTTATTGTCTTTGCTATGAGTGATCAACAGGACAGGAGGTGGTGCAGTGTTTAGAGCTGCCCAGGTCCAAATACCACCTCCTGCTGCAATACCTTTGCACACATACCATCTGAAACCGCTTATCCCATACGGGGTCGCGGGGAGCCAAAGCCTAACCCGGCAACACAGAGCATAAGGCCAGAGAGGGAGGGGACACACCCAGGACGGGACGCCAGTCCGTCGCAAGGCACCCCAAGCGGGACTCGAACCCCCAACACACCGGAGAGTAGGACCCTGTCAAACCCGTTGCACCACCGCACCCTCCTTGTGTAATACCTTCGAGCAAGGAAATTACCCTGAACTGATGTAGACACATTCACAATGAGTGAAGACATAGATTCAGTCGCAGTGGGTGGAATCAAGACCCAGTCATAGTGGGTGAAGAAGAAGAAGATCCAGTCATTGTGAGTGAAAGCCACATCACAGTAAGTGAAGAAGGAGATGGGTTGCAGCGGGTGGAATGGCGACCCAGTCACAGAGGCTTAAGAAGCGAACCCAGGAACGATGGGTGAAGAAGAACCAGTCGTAGCGTAGCGGGTGAAGAAGCAGACCCAGTCGCAGCGTTTGGAAATGGAGAAGCAGCCCTAGTGGGTGAAGGAGACTACGTAAGAATCGGCGAAGGCAGACAGCTGGAGGTCTGACTGACTTTTGCTCGGGCAAATCACTTTTGTCAGGAAGTGATGTGTTAAAGGACTGGGAGTCAACTCCTGCGTGTTTACAGACACTGCTCTGGGAGCAGGGGATTAGCACCCGGCGCCTCCGTGTTTAAAGATGAGCTTCGCGTCGAGGAAACTGAAGAGCAAAGAGCCCTCGGTGAACCTGCTTTCGGCTCCCCGACTCCCCCCGTAGCCGTGAGGCTCATCCACTTCCCAGCCAGCTACAAGGAGACGGCAGACGCGAGGAGACAAAGGGATAGCGGCGGCATGCCTACGCCCCCTCTTTCCGTCCGCGAGGCCTCCGGTTTAATTCCCCGCTACGCGCAAGTCCACGCGGCGCTCCTTAATCCCGAAGAAGCCAGCGAAATGCCGTATTTTCCCTCTTCCCCCTCCCCCGCCCACACTCTTAATAAGTCATAAACCTATCGTGCGTCTCCTGTTCGTTCCCTTTGATTTTAATAACGTCACTTACAGACTGCGAAGGCCACAGCCAAAGCTACATTTCATCAGCGGGAGAAACGACTCTGCGATTCGGGTCACGGCACTGACAGCGGTGGCGCTGCCGGGTCAACGAGACTCAAACATCAGTCAGTCCCTCTTCGAGCACCATTCTGAACTCTATGTTCCAACTTTAATCACAAGGGTATAAAACACGACCGAAACAAGGGAGCTTTGAAAGAAACTGCCGGATCAGAAACGCCCTTTAAGATCTTGTCAGTAATGTAATGTTAGTTATACAGTACCTACGAGAGGCTGCGCCATCCTGCTGTATATGAATAATTCATGCAGCATATGCTATGCAACAGGAGGCATATTGATTAATCTATTGGACTAATAACCAGTGTGCTGCAGGTTCAAAGTGAGAATGCTTCTGAGCCCCCTATGCACTTTCTTTGACTTGTAATAGGAAATAACCACTATGTAAAGTGCCTCAGTCACTCTGGACAAGGGCATGTGCTAAGTACAGTTATATAAATAATAAAGCAATTTTCTCAAACCCCGAGTTAAAACGCTAAATCTCCCTTCAAGCACTTTGCGTTTAGTGGTGATCAATAACAGGAGAATAAATGTGCATTCGACTGTCCGCCTGCGAACCAGCAGGCAGCTACTGTGAATCACTCTAAGGAGCACATTGCTTTTTATTCGCACATTTAAAAGCAAAGTTGTGAGGAGGAAAGAAATGAAAAAAAAAAAAAAAAAAACTGGTTAATGGTTGTCCACACATGGTGCCAATGGTCTATGTTACTCAGTTGGCTGATGCTTTTTCTAGGGTGAGGTGTATGGCCAGATTAGCAATAACATCACGTATAAATGTGTATTTGCAGGAGTTTCAGAAAATTTCATACATGTCTGCAGTCTATGGGTGCTTCCAAAATCACTGCAGTTAAATAGGCCTCCTCATCCTTACGCTACCAGAGACCCTCTTTGTTTTATGCACAAATACAGTTTCCTGGTTAAGTTGATCCTTTTCTCCAGAGCAGCTTATAGGAAAATTTGCTTACAATTACTTACATTTACATACATTCATCAAGCAGCACAGCTTTTACCGTATCCATTCAAGATGAATACTTTGGTCAAGGATACAACAGCAGAGCGTGAGATTCCGACTTGGTTCCTTCAAGTGGAAGGCGGCAGCCCTAACCACGATGCCATCTGCCGCCGCTACAAAGGCAAGCTAAATCAGCTTCGAGTTTGTTTTCACACGCAGCGCTCGTTTCCGCTCACGTCTCTCCTCTGTGGCTATAAACTGGTGTGAAGTGGCTCTCTTTCCCCAGTAGGTGAGAATCAGTCTCCCCGCGTACATCTGCAGCTGCTAATTACAAGCGATGCTCCTTGGTCGCAAGGAGGCAAATAACCTGCCGTCCAGGGAACATGTGAATTTCCGAGACAAAACGCATAAGGCAGCATGAAGAGATTGTCATAGAACTGCTAAATATCCTGCCTCTCCATCTAACTCAAACTGAGTCCGAGAAAGCGGCACGCACAAACACACACACACGCTGTCAGAAGCCGCTTGTCCCGAGTGGGATTGCGGCGAACCGTAGCCTAACCCGGCAACACGGGGCGTAAGGCTGGAGGGGGAGGGGACACACCCGGGACGGGACACACCCAGGATGGGACGCCAGTCCATCGCAAGGCGCCCCAAGCGGGACTCGAACCCCAGACCCACCAGAGAGCAGGACCCAAAATAAACCTACTTTCTATCACTATGACTGTCAGTAACCACCCATCCAAGTTAGGGTCACGGATGTCCAGAGTGTCCCGGAAGCAAGGAGCATGAGGCTAAACAGGCGTACAATGGTCTCCCATGCATTGCAGGGTAGCCACTCACTCTCTCACACACACACACAAACACTGAGCAACCTAGATTCTCCAGTTCATCAGAAGCATGCCTGTTCAGTATGAGAGGAATTTGGAGCACCTGCAGGAAACCAATCTGAACACGGCAAGTACACGCGAACTTCGGACAGTCATATCCGGACTGGAATTTACACCCGAACGGCCAAGCTATGCCACCATGCTGCCCCGAAAACATAAACCGTGGAACGCAAATATGATGAGAAGCGACACGGGTCACTGAAAAAGCACAATGAGCACCAATGGATTTGCACGACCCCAACGACCTTAACAAGAAACAGTCCACGTCGGCACAAACATTCCCGTGTATGGAGTTGTGTTTCTCTATCTGCCAACTCCCCTCCTGTGACAGGCCATTTTTCCCCGTCTGCAAGCCTCTCGCTCGTGGCACGGATGTGTCAGGTTGTGTAAGAGCGGCGCTCTCTCCGCAGAGGGGCACTGGGGCTGGGGGCTGGGGGCTGGAGGCCACGGGCGCGTGTAGGTTTGCTGCAATTGGAGGCCCGCGGCAAGACGTCATGGCGCGCATGTGTCTGCCCAGCCACCCACCCAAGCCCCCGTCTCACGACGTGCAGGGGGTCACCGCCTCGGCGACGCGCCATCCGCAGCCCCGGCGTTCCGCGTTTGTTAAGGAAAAGGCGTCGCAGTTCATACCAGCCCGCTCAATAACAAAACACCCACGAGTCTTGAATTATTTATACCGTCTTCGCCAATAACAAAGGGAGCCGCAAACGGGGGATCCTTTCTATTCATAGCGTTCTCCCCCTCAACGCTGTAAAGCCTGGGAAAACGAAGGAACGGCAGTGCTCGTGTGAGCTGAGAGCTCACGCAGGACTCCCGCAACGGGATAGAGAGGCTCGGTTCCACACGTCCACTGTCTGCGTCTCAGAAAACATCCCTATCGGACTCAGCTCTACAGACAGCTACCCGCGGAACGCGCGCCGGCAACAGCGGCTCTCTTGGACACGCAAACCGTGCTCCGAGAACCGCAGGTCTGCACCTACAGCTCTTCGCCTGTTGGCGAAAAGCACTTCTGTTGACTCGGTTACACATCGCTTTAGAGGAGAGCTTCCGCAACACGAATAAATCTAAAGAGGCTCTTCGTTCCCACAGCTGAGCAGAAGATGTCAGGACCCTTGTCGTGTAAGGAACTCATTTGTTTTGTGAAGTGTCTGCACTGGAGCAAGCACACCGTGGTTTTGTACCATAAAATGGTTTTGTAAATAATCACTTGACCAAGGAACTCTGGAAAGGCACTCATTAGAATTTCAAATTATAGATAATGTTTTTGCTCGAATTTGATTATGTTATTATGTTATTGCTTGCATATAAAATAAGCTGTTAAGAAGGACAAAATGTCATTAACCATGTATCGAATTTAGGAAAGGTCAGGTACGTGCTTGAAAATAAATGCAACGTGGGGCTTGCGTCTGCTTTAGGCACGGGTGAGGCCGGATCGGGTCAGGTCGGGCGTCAATTCACGAGACCAGATCAAAACTCGTTCCCCTTCACCAGATTCATGCATCTCTCCTTTCGTTTGACCCTGCTCCTCGTTCGCTTCCATTCTTTCTCTCCACTCCATCTTTAACTCTTTTTCAAAAGCAATCGAATGGCACCAAGCACTTTCTGGACCTTGGTGTGACTCCTCATTTTTCTAGGATGCTGAAAGGCTTTTGCTTGAAACTCAACGGTCTTCCTCTTTCTCTCTTCTGTCTGAGAGAACAATTGGAGCCAATAAGAGCGGCGGGACAAAGAGCTAAAAACATAGACTCCTCTGGGGCAAACAGCACATCCTGAGAGCCAACGGCAATCCTGAGGATGCTACTCCTGCTAATGGCATCTCTCTCACTACGCTCCGATAGCCAAAACCTGGGGGACAAACACAGGGCAACAGGTCAAGCACAAGGAGGAGTCATTGATGGGCTGCAGCCAGACACCACATATCAGTAAAAGGGGAACTGGGGAATCAACCATCTAAGACCAAGAACAACACCAAAACGTGTCCTGAAAATAATTTATGAATCCTTACACTCATCTGTTTTGGAGGGTGTAAAAACTCGTTTTATATAGGTCAAAAATATTATATTTTCAGCACATCCAATAGAGGACACATTTGATGTGGTCAAGGCGTAACTGCAATCTTCAACGGGCGCAGTAAGAAACGCTGATTCCATGAACATGCATGATACTTTTGCCTTCATCTCCACCCGATCTGTCTGGTCCATCTTTTAGAAATGCACCAGACAGTGATACTTACATGCTAAGGTCACCACAGAGTAACACTGACAATAAACCTGTTCTCAGAGCTCGCCACACCGAAACACTGTAGGAAATTTTTGGAAATGTTTAAGGTTCAACGATAATACTGTGGTCATAGAAATTGACACAATGGCACAAAAATGCACCACGGACAAAACGGCCAGAGCATGCACAAATTCCCATGTTTCCTGTCTTTTGCCCAGTACAGAATTTCAGCTCTGACCCATTTCCAGTGTAGCTTTATCAAACGCAGCTCCACAAGCATGTGTTGGATAAAAATGGTCCGATGGTGGAAGGGGGGCAGCACTTCGATCCCGGGGACGAGTTTGCGCAAGGGGGAATATGCAGCACCTCATACCTGAAGGAGGCCCCCTGGGGGTCCATCTGAACCCCAGGGCTCATGAGGCAGGCAGCCAGCTCAGACAACAAGACACAGCGTGGTCACCACTGAGTGCGGTACTCTGACCCCTTTCAATTCCGCATCCCGTAATGACATCAAGCCCCCCACAATAGAGCTCCCAGCGGGTTGCCGGCACATTATGTCATTTGAGCGAATGGAGGGAACATCACGACACTTAACTGGGTGGTTCTGAGGAAGGCTTGTAAGTACATAAACTGCTAATTGCACCCATTAGTTTTATGAATTCCCCATAATGTTCAGGGCTTGAAAGACACCCTTGACCCTAAAGGACCCTTAATACCAAAATTAAGGTGCATAACTGCTTTATTGCTTCCCAAAGCAGACCTGCAAACTGAACATAGCTCCTCCTAAATTCAAAAATACATCAGATCTCTAACTACATTTAGTTGAAGCCTTTCTCCAAAGCAACTTACACTATTAAGGTTATAATTATTTAGCCATTTATACAGCTGGGTAATTTTACTGCAGCAATTTAGGGTAAGTACCTTGCACAAGGGTACTACAGTGAGATGTGGGAATCAAACCTGTAACCTTTGGCTCTAGAAGCAGTAGCTCAAACTGTTATGCTATCAGCTGTCTTAATGAACCCTCATATACACACATACACACAATGTCTATAACCACTTGTCTCGAGCAAAGTGGCAGTAAAACGGAGCCTAAACCAGCAAACACAAGGGGCAGAGCTGATGGAACACACCCCGGGCGGGACGCCAGTCCATCACAGGGCACCCGAAGCAGGACTCGAACCCCAGACTCACCACGGAGCAGGACCTGGCCAAGCCCGCACCCCCCCGAATACCGATACTCTCAAAGCAATAATGTTAATGTCTTTCACTGAAGATGTCACCTGATTACTAGACCTTTTGTCTATAGAATGTGAGCAGAATATCAGCATTAAAAAGTGCCCGAGAGCAATTGTATTACACATTGTGAAATTGAGGCTAAAGCAATGATACTGGACTTGTCAGAGTGGACAGTTTAAGAGCAGTTACTGCAAGCCATGAGTGGCCTGACAAAACACCCTATCAATGGAAGCGCATTCGGTATACACACACACACACACACACACACATTTTCAGAACTGCTTGTCCCATACGGGGTCACAGGGGAACCGGAGCCTACCCGGCAACACAGGGCGTAAGGCCAGAGGGGGAGGGGACACACCCAGGACGGGACGCCAGTCCGTCGCAAGGCACCCCAAGCGGGACTCGAACCCCAGACCCACCGGAAAGCAGGACTGTGGTCCAACCCACTGCGCCACTGCACCCCCCGGCGCATTCGGTATAAAGATTAAAATAATGATTAAAAGCGGCAGCTAATAAACTCAAGTGACAAACTCTCTCTTTGATCCACTGGTTTGGAACTAAATTTCCACTCCTGCTCTACAGAAAGCCAATGGCACAGGTGATGTTATTTCTGAGCACGGAATTTCTCATTTGGATGAACAAGTTTTTTCGAACTGCAAGTTTACAAAGACACTAGGTCTTCCTTAATGTTTTTTTCCGTTGGACAATTCATCTTGACTGACTTGAATGTATATCCAGCAATGTCTCCTTTCCCAGAGGATTGATTCTGACATAGCAAAATCAATTCTGCGGGATTGAGTTAATGCCAACCATCAAAAATGGTTTCTATTTCAAGCCAACTGTTAATTTAAAACAGGGAAGTGTGCTGCAGTCTAGCAAAGTGTCCCGATTTAACCTTCCATCGAGTTTAACGGAAGCGATCCCTGACGACACAAAACATTCCGGTGTATACTGCAGTGACCTCTCTTTGCTTCAGCTTCCGGCCTCCCAAAAATGTGAGGTTTAGGGTGATTAAAGAAATTAATTACATTTACATTTATTTATTTAGCAGATGCTTTTCTCCAAAGCGACGTACATCTCATAGAAAATACAATGTGTTCATTACATTAGCAGAAAGAGAGACATAGATACAGATGTGTGATTAAGTACAGTTTGTTTCTTTCGACCATATGCACCAATGTTCATCATATGAGTAGCTGCATAAAGGCTTATCCGGGCATGATCTCAAAGTTATGCTGCATCATTTACACTTTGCATGAGCTTAAGAGATCGAGGGCGAAGTGAGTCTGGAAGATGTGAGTTTTAAGACCCTTTTTAAATGTGGACAGGGATTCAGCAGTTCTGAGTGAGAGGGGGAGGTTGTTCCACCACAACGGAGCCAGAACCGAGAACCTCCGTGCTTTACCTTTTGTGCGTGGGACCACCAAGCGGGCAGATCTGGAAGAGCGTAGAGGTTGATTACGTCTTGTAGTTATCTGGGAACAGTCCTATTGATGCATTTGTAGGCTTTAACCAGGGTCTATAACCAGGCTTATAACCAGGGTCTTATATTTGACCACATTAGTCATATTATGTTATGAGCTCTGTTACATCTGATGAGTAATAACCCCTGCGACAACAGGAGGCGTAACACTCTCCCAAGCCCAAATCCACACACCCGTTCATAATCTCATACTCAACAATCAACAGCTATAAAAGGAACAAAGAACATACCCAAGGTTGCGGATTCTTGATCAGCACTCTAATGCCTTATTTACTCATCGCTTTTCCCAGTCCTGTCCCGTCGGTGTTTGTGTTTGAGTCCCGAGTTCTGTCCGGTCTAGGCATTCTGCAAGCCTGTCCGCTTCCCGCTTTCCAGTCCTGTATCTTGTGATGCCTCTATGTTCTAATCACATATTCCTTTTTCATTTAGTAACTTGCACAAGCATAATTTCCATCTCTTTGTTCTACGTTTATTATATCACATCTGCACTGTGTTTGCACTATGCAAAGGGTAAAATACAGCGCAGATGTGATATAACAGACTTAGGACATGGGGTCCTGATACTTTACGTGTGTGTTGGGACGTTACGGCAAAACGTGTCTTTGTCGGACTCACATCCGGATGTGACAGCTCCGCACGCTGTGCTTCCGAAGGCATCCCGGTTACCATAGAGGCATTAATGCCAACCGTTTTGCTTCAAGGAAAGAAGCACAAATGCTGGTGAAAACCTAGAAATGAAATCTACACGAACGTTGTCACCGAATGAGAAAGCCGCAGGACGGACAGGAAGCGACGCTCACTCACTATCCATAACTACTTATCCTAAGGCTGGGTCGTGACTGTCTGGAGAACATCCCGGAAACACAGAGCAATAGGCTAGGCGCAGTACCAGATGGGATGCCAATCCTTTGCAGGGTAAGAGAAAATAACAGTACAGAGCCACAGAAGCAGAATTGGGGTGTTTAAGAAACAGGCCAGTGCTGCTCAACACAAAGAGCTTCTCCCTGCATCTTCTACCCCTTATACACTGAGCTCTTTTGCCTTTGGTCTTCACTTCAACCCTTTCTATGTTATCCACAAATTTTTTGATTATTTATGCAATACATTGCAAGCCAAGTGCATGCACGCATATGTACATTCAAATATTAACATGTGGCATAATGAATTGGTTTCAAATAATTAGCACATACATACATGCAAACATATTTATGTCTGGTTCCTTAACATGGCTGTGACTCATTATAGAAGTAATCTTTCCTCCCGATTCGCCTCTCAGTGAAGAAACTCAGCCGCACCCGTGATGCTCATTGCTCCAGACTGCGTGAATTTAGCTTCTGGGACCTTGACGAGATACTTGCTATATTTAGAACATTCCCTCACAATGCGTTTTTTTTTTTCTCCCCCAAATCTTCTCACTGTACAGACAGCAGTGCTCACCAGCGCAAGGATCTGCTCTCTCTGTCTTGAAAAGCCGTCCTTGGATGCAAGGACCCCATTACCTGCTACCTTGATGGCTGTTAATTGCTGTCTAGAGATGCCCACCTCCTGCTTTTGCTAATGTCTGTAGACCTCAGCTTGCTCTTGGTTTCTGGGTGGGTTCCACAGAGTAAGAACCCAAATATTTATGAACATATACATTTCATTATGTATAATCAATTTTTATTATATCCATCCATCCATCCATCCAATTTCAATAACTGCTAGATCAGGTCATTATTATATGTACAATATAAAATCTGGATTACAGAAGTGTAGCGATTCAGACCCAAAGGACGCACTTCTCCAGCCCAGTTAGAAGACCCAGGCCAGAATATGCAAACATATTCACCTAGCAATTAAAAGTTATTACACTGCGGATTATAAAATCGCCTTTGTTTATTAACATTGCTCCAGCCATATCTGTTCTCTTTTACCCCTGCTTTAATCCTTGTTATAATTTTACAAACTTTAATTAGTTAGTGTCCAGACCAAGAATTAATACTCCTTATGCTTTAAAATAGAACATCCACAGGGGCCAAGCAAAAGGCTTGCTAATTTCAAACCCAACCCTCTTGCACATTGCAAAAACTTGCATAATCATAGATGCACAAGCATTTGAACTAACAGTTCACTGGAAAAATAGTTCTGCATCCATACACCAGTGTTTGCTTTCTGATCTGCATATCTAATGTCACAATTGTACTGAAGTAGCTGCTGTATTTGTTGTTACATGAGGCTCGTTCTTGAATCCACATAGGTAGGTGTATAGCTGAGGTGTAAGATAAGAGTTCAATTTCCGCAGAGAAAGTTACAAAGAACTTTAACATTTATCCCAACGTTAAATACTTAGTTACTGGGAAAACCTTTATATATCCATTTTGGTAACAGGCATTTAAAACCAGTAGCCAACAACAGCTCAACTAAAAATACAAAGAAAAACACACAGCTTATGAAAACTGATTTAATGCAATCAGAGGGGCTCCTCTCACCTCTTTTAGGTAATAATGAAAAGAACACGTCCATCCATCCATCCATCCATCCCTCCATCCATCCATCAATGACCACCTGTCCAACATAGGGCCATCATGGTCCAAGTCTATCACAGAAGCACAGAGAGTGAGGCAGGGTACAACCTGGATGCGATTCCAGCCTGCTGCAGGAAACTCTTGTTGTCCTGTTGGCTGAAATAACTGCTATGAAGAGTAACATATCACTTTTATAATATTAGCTGACTCTAAACCATCAATTCCTACACAAAATGCCGAATGGAACAAATTTACTTAACACTGTCACTTTAGTATCCCTCTTCATGCTGAAGCTGTGCCCATTTCACATATTTCAGGTGAAATGTAAAAATCTGTTCCCCCAACTTAACACTAGTTAGTAAACATTATATGATGCCTCGTCATTGTTGATCATTAATTATTTTTCACAGCTTCAGTATATTAAGAGCTGAAGAAAATGATCACTTTCAGCTTTATGCCATGTATAAAATAAGTTAATCATATCAATTATGGCTGTTTCCGGATTTCCGTTACATGGGGGTTTTGAATAGAGTTAAAGCACACATAAGAGTAAGGTGTATCTTCATTAGCGTGTTCTGCAAGAGTTTTTATTTTACTGAACCTTAAATATTCTTTACTGATTCTCTTTGCCTCCTTTTTAAAGAGGGTTCCAGAAAAGGCACGCAAAACCCATTCTCGGAAACTGTCAAATAATTGAAAAGACATTTAGCACTTTAAAAGGAGATATTAAATAAGGGCACTTACAATGAAAGACCTGAAGTACCTCAGAAGTATTGTAGAAGTACTTGATGGCCTAATTACTTGGTCTCTCTAACCAGTCACTTATCTCTGACTCAACTTCTTTTGTTGGAGAAAGACAGAAACAGCATTATGAGTTAAAATGTCCTATTCACATCATCTACACAGCAGAGTAATTCAAGTTCAATGCGTTATTACCGTGGCATCTCCAAGAAATGCAAATACCTCCTAAGTGCCTTGCTTACTGAGCGCATGCATCTCCTCAAATAATTTCTAGGGTAGAGGTGACGGATGGTGATCTCAGAAGATCAGTTTGACCCTATTCTGTAAATGATAAAGTGTGTGGCTTGCAATTCTGTCAACGATACCTCAGCAGAAGCCTTATCCAAAACCACTCATTTCAAACCTACTCACCACCTTTCAGCACACAATACTAAACTTGAGCCACTTTGTGCAAGCTTGAAAAAATGAAAGGCCTAATAATTTCATTTTGTTCCAAAGCACAGGTTTGTACATAAAAAAAGGTTTCTGTTTCCCTTCATCCCCAGACTACCAAAACATTTTTTGAGTTATTATGCTCTACGATAGCTTTATTATATGTCTGGCAAGAGAGATGATCAAATTATTTTGATGTAAGCTTTACAACTCTAAAAAAACAGAGTAAAATTAAACTATTTTAAAATAGCAAAATTACTTAAAGATATTGAATACTTCTGATGTGCAAAGGGACCTGTCACCCATCAGCATTCAGTAATGCCAGAAGTCTCAGATAGGGTATATTACTTAAATTTACTTTATCGACATTAAGACAGTAATAAGAGTTGGCACAAGCAGAATACTGTATCTCACTGCATCAACAACATTAGAATAACTGCCACAGTGCTAGAAACCTGAGTGAAGGGGGCTACGTCTGTGATTAATAAAACAATTCCAAATCCTGCTCCCGATTTCTGCTGATTTCTCGATATGGAGTTCAGCTTTTGGCATAAGATATTTCAAAGTATGTATCAAGCCACAAACTGAATACACTGATCTTAACAGTGTGCAGGCTAAGTAATGTTGTATAAACAAAGACTAAAATACTGTGTAGAAACTCTGTGAGGACATCCTGAGCATCCAACCAATATGTCCCAAGCAGAAGGCAGCAATCCTAGTCAAAATGGGACAGCTGGTAGTGCTTAGAACTGCTGCCTTTGGACCCAAAGGTTGCAGGTTTGACTCTTACCTCTGACTGTAGTACCCTTGAGTACTGTACCCTAAATTGCTACAGTAAAAATTTACCAGCTGTACACACAGGCACAAAATTGTAGGTAGATTAACACTGTAAGTCACTTTGGGAAAAGTGCCAGCTAAATGAATAAATGGAAATGCTCTTCAGATTGGACACTAGCTCTTACAGTACAGAGCAGCCATACAGTCCCAGGATGTTTTTACATTTGCATTAATACTGACTGCCATTGCAAAGGCTACATACTGCAAAATTACCTGTAGAATTTACCTGGTACCATTAGCAAATATGGGTTTGTATCCCATTACTGCCAGCACTGAAGCGACCCAGTTAGGACTGGATCTTGACTCACTGATTACTCTCAATTGAGGCTGAAAGACTTTTTGTTAGTAAAATCAAGTCCACACTACATACTTCTCTAAACATTCACCTGGAGCATTTGGGGGCATTCAAGAACTTTAGGTAAAAGTACAATGAATTATTGTCCGTGCCTTTCCAGGCCCTTAGAAGTGCTGTCAATCCATTGTCTGAACACAAAAAAGGGCTACTAACATTGTATACTGGGAAAACCGGCATAAGCCACACACATGCTGTCCGAAACCCCTCTTCCTGAGAGGGGCTACGGCAAACCAGAGCCTAACCGGGCAACACGGGGTGCGAGAGGACACACTCAGGACAGGGCAGGGCACCAGTCCATCACAAGGCGCCCCAAGCAGGACTTAACCCCCAGACCCACCAGAGAGCAGTACCCGGCCAAACCCGCTACGCCACCTCACCCCCCACCGGCATAACTCATTTACTTTATTCTCTAGTACTCTGCACCAGTTGCTCAGTTCAGTAAGAGTGGATTTGTCAAAATAAGTTTAAAAAGATTAAAAAAAAGTGTTGAAAAACTGGACACGGTCAAATTCCACATAAAAAAAAAAATACAAATACAGAATGAACTCTTGCTACAACTCTTAAAAGCAATCTAAAAGGACTAAACTGCATATTACTGATTAATTTAATTTTAATCTGCACAGAAAAAAGACAGATTTCCTTGAAGTCAGCCAATTATGAAAAGCTGTTCAAGAAGTGAGAAAAAAAAAAAAAAAAAACATTTGCAGTTTTCTACAGTCATGTAGTGATGATTAGGGAACAACACCCTGACACTGCGTAGTAGTAGGAGAGACACATTGAAACTGTCACTCATTGTGTATTCTTGCTGTTGTCTTGGAAACTGAACTGTGTTTCTGATGATGATGGCATATTCACATATGAATGATCTAATGATGCACTCATGATTTAGTACTTGATTTATGCTGGAAGGGTGAAAACGCGCATTTCTGTAAGGTGTGTCCCCGACTTAAAGCTGTTAGTTTGAAACCCACTGACGGCTGGTGTTCTGCTGGAAACACTGCTGCAGTGTGACTCTGCTGCGTGCCCGACGGGACAACTCCACAGAACTGGTTACAATGACACCAAACATTTCATTGAAGTGTGTTCCCAGCTCACGTTTGTCTCCATGGCAATCAATGCTTACATTGATTCACGGAGGCGCGGGAAATAATTCCAGAAAACTGTACGGCATAAATAACTGCATGATGATCATGCAAACTGCATCCCATCATCATAAATGATAATAACCGAATATGTCCACTAAACAAGGCTACGCGTAACCTTATTAAATGTACTGTGGCGAGAATACACCACACACACACATTTTCAGAACCGCTTGTCCCGTACGGGGTCACGGGGAACCGGAGCCTACCCGGCAACACAGGGCGTAAGGCCGGAGGGGGAAGGGGACGCACCCAGGACGGGACGCCAGTCCGCCGCAAGGCACCCCAAGCGGGACTCGAACCCCAGACCCACCGGAGAGCAGGACTGTGGTTCAACCCACTGCGCCACTGCGCCACCGCACCCCCCTCGAGAATACACCATATATATATAAATCAATCAATGCAAATTTAACTGTATGTATATATAAATATATATAATACATCCCCAGACATTCGCATGGACGTACACGTACAGTAGGAACCACCCACACACCAGCGCGCGCGCGCGCGCGCACACGCTCACAACCGCAACAGGATGCAAGTGACATCAGTGTTTTTTTTTTTTTTTTTTTTTTTTGTGTGACGTTAAAGCGACAGCGCTCCCATTCCAGGCGCGCGCGAGCGGCGCTTCAGCGCACGTCCCACAACGCGCTGGACGCCGCTCCGCTCCTTCCTTGCCCTTGTTCTCGGCTCCCTTTTTCTTTCCGTCTGCATCAGTGTATTTTCGCGAAACCCGGCGACGACGAGCGTCGTGAAGGACAAAGTGGTCCAACAAAGGGTGTCCAAATGATGCTCCAGAACAACACTGACAGGGAGCTCATCCTCGAGCTCAACCCCCCCCCCCCCCCCCTCGCCCCAACCTCACAACTGCCCACCGCACGTCTCACACTGAAATCTCAGCATCCAGCATCGCACGGGCAACAGTGTGGAGGTGAATAAAGAGGCTGTGCAGACGAGACGGACTCGCGGTCGCTTCAGTGGGTTCGAGAGATGCGCGCGCGGCTCGTCTCTTACCCTTACAATCATCCTTTTCTTCGCTGGGCTTCGCCACTTTTCCGCTCATAGATCCCAGTTTGGACGCGTTAAATTCCCGATTAACAGTGGAAATGAAATCCCCTCTTCTGCACACGGCTTCTTTGGAAAAACCTTTCGGATTCTCCCCGAAGAGTCCCGGGTTGTGAGATGGGCTTTCTGTAAGGGGGGGGGAGGGGGGGGGGCGAAATTATAAGTACACAGGCAAATTAGCGGCATTAAATCACGTTTGAACAAAGGAAACACTCGTGGCGGTGGATCATGTGCTGCAAAGCCTGCGTTTCAGTCATTATAACCCCGTTATACGTTTGCAAGGAGCGCCAATGTGTGTTGCAACATTCATATTAATGCACATAAATAATGTTCATGCAGGCGGTCTGGATGCTGTCGGTGTTCTGTAAAACTGGCATTATTGATCCGTTCGGTTCCCTTCTGGACTTGAGCAGTAAACTCTTCTTACACACACACACACACACACACACACACACACAAACACACACACACACACACGCACAAAAGGAGAGAGGGCAGCGGTGTTTCTTTGTGGTCACACTGCACATCTTACCTCGTCCCTGCCACGTTTTCCGCTACATCAATGCACATCGATGGAAAAACGCATCCACCAAAAATCACGCCTCGTTCCATACAAAAGACGAGGCTTTCCGTCGTAAAAAAAAAAAAAAAAAAATCTGAAAGAAAAAAGCAAAGTAGAAACAAAAAAAAAAAGAAAAGAAAAGAAAAACACGCTCCTCGTGTCTCGACGTCAGACTAGACAGAAAAATGCGGATTAAAATAATATTTCCCAAGCGTGGGGGAACATCCTTCTAGAACTAGAGGGGTCTGTCAAGTACTAGGGGCTGTGGAGAAATGAGAGCAGACGAGCCGTGACCACGCAGGATACCCACGGATGTGTGTGTGATCCACTTATGAGACGCGCAGAGGAGCGGGCGTCTGGGAACGATAATGTAATTATGACATAAACAAACAAACAAATAAATAAATACATACAACACCAGCAGTTCACCAGCCTGACCGAAGGTTTTACAAGCAAAGCTACGTAAAGCGACAAAATCGCGGTTTTCCTTGTTATGAGAGCGACTTTTTTAAAGTTTCTCCTGGAAAAACGGGCCTTTTTGTCTTCTGTAAATGTCTTCTGTTGGATGAACTGGCAAGTCCTGAGCAAGTGTAACGATATTTTATTTATTTTTTTTTTTTTTTTGCAATTTAGCCAAAATGCTAATTATTCCCTAATTTCTAAGCAATCATCCAGGGATCATTCAGTAATCAATTCAGTAATCATTCAGTATTGTGTGTTCACGGAATGCAAATCTTAACGGATTCAGTTACTCGGAGTTATACACCTATAGGGGATGGATTTATTGTATCAGTTTGACTTAGGTGGGGATATTTTTTATTTTGCTAGAGAAAATCAAATGAAACAACATTCAGAACACATTGTTTTGTGCTCCTTTTCTGCAACACAAATCATGCATTACAAACAATATTTAATTAATATATGAACTATTTAAACCTGAAAATTTCTATGATCCAGGCCACCAAGAGTGCAACACATGATCGACTTCAGGTATGACACACAGGGATGGAATATACTGACAAAATTACATGCCACTTCTGGTTTCTCAGGACACATTCTGTGGACTCCTCCGTGTAGACACACGGGGCCTGGATTTTTGACAGAACTTCCTCTAGTTGTCAAGTTTCTCCAGTTCTTGCTAGAAATAAAATGTGAGGTATAGCCTTACAAATCCGTGTCCGATTTCACAGCAATGACACAGTCACAGTCCGTTTGCGGGTACTGTATTCTTCCAGAAGCGTGTAAAAATCACAGTTGTCTTTAATTTCACCGCAGCTTCGCAGGACTCCCTCCAGACTGAAGGAAGTGCGATGGGGATTAGAAACCGGGATGTCTCCGAAAAGCACCAGGCTGTTGTGCTCTAGCAACCCGTTCTTTCTGGAAATTTCTTTTTTTAATTCCCATACTGGGAGCACACAGCTGTTTTGAAGCACTGCGACAGCAGTTAACACCATAAATGAACACCATTAATTGATTGGCCACCAGTTAAATCCATATTTCAGATTATCTCTCCACTGTGCATGATGCAAGTGTACTATGTGTGTGCGCGCGCGGGCGCGCGCCTGTGTCCGTGTGTGTTTGTGTACGTATGTGCTCCAGAGACTGGATCATTCAGAAGTTATCTAAGCAAATGACACCATAAATTGACCCGCGGAGCTCTGATCGCCGCCGAACTTCAAGCAGGTGTCTGTTTCCTAGACCTCCCCCAGTTCTGGGTTTTGAATAATACGCTGCCTGCCGCAGATCATCTTCCCGGGAAAACTGAGAGCTCGGTGACATCGTGGAAGTTTCACTCAGTCAGTGCGGTGGGGAAGCCCTGCCTCGTGCCGCAGAGCAGATGCGCGAGGGCGGGAAGGGCATATATGAAACCACGGAGAGCACGTCCACCTGGATTCTCCAGGGTATTAATACAGCGCGCGGCTTCGGACCCGATCCCAAGATCCCACGTTGTGCTTACCTTGGGATGCGGAGCACGATGGCACAAGAGTGGACGACAAAAAAAAAAAAAAAAACTGAAGAATAAAAAGACAGCGAATCACTAATCGAGAGAGACAAGCAGGTGGCACTGTGTTTACTCCTGGGGTCTTGGATGAGCCCTAGAGAGAGTCCTCACTGATGACCGGTCCGGACTGGAGCTCCGAACAGCGCAGCGTCCTGGAATAAAAACGTCCCACGACACTGTTACTGTTCTGCACAGCGGAGTTGTTAGCGGAGTCGCGGAGGAGCGGGACTCGGATGAGCGAGCGCAGGGCACAACTGATCTCCTGTAGGTCCGCGTCCCTGGGGGCCACATGGGCAGCTCCAGGCTCCTGGTCACAGTGCTCGCAGGAGACGATGCTATTTTTAGATGCCACTGTACTCTTCTCAAAGTTTCTCCGCAAGCTCAACAACAATCCTAAGTGGTCCATTTGTAAGCGACGCAAGCATGATGAGAACTTCGACGGGGGCGTCCGCGCGAAGGGACCCTAATTTGGACCGAATAACTGTGTCTTATTATAAAAGGACAGAAGAGAAGGGCGCGGAATTTTTCCCTGAATAAATAATGAAGGTGGCTGTGTATATCTGTATATGTACTTACAAATTATTTCTTGGTGCAGTTACTTTCTGCCTGTGACTGTGTTGTGACCCTTTGTTTTGTGCTGTGAATCAATGACAAAAGTAGCTTTGGTATTTTGTTTTTCATATGGATTTCACGTACCGATTGATAATGCTACACCGAGGAGAATCAACCGGTCAAGACTTGTTCCACGTACACAGCAGCATCGGTGTCCCTAGGGTTGGCGTCACCCCCGGGGGAGGGACACCCGCCATGGACCTCCTCCAGTACCAAATCATACAGAATCCTTAGTAATGTTTTTGATACTCGTAAATCCTAATTCCCCTATCACTGAATGTAATGGCAATAGTTAGTGTCATAAACAACTAGCAAAATTAAAACTACACCTTTAAATTCGAATATTATATCATACGCACAATAATATATTTACATTCGGAGTTGAAGTCAAAATTCGGTAAGAAAACAATAGAATTCGAAGTAGAAACGGTTAAGAACTAGATCAAACAATGTTTACTTAAACGCTATTGTTATAGGTTCACAAATACTAATTACTACAATATTGTAGGTAAAGCACCAGAAAGATTGACTAAACCGGCGACTACAGAAACAGCAGCGGCGATGAAAACAAGAGCGCGCGCTCGTAGCGCGCGAAGACTGTGACTGTGCGCTCGTAGCGCGCGAAGACGAAACCACGTGACCCGAAGCGTCACTGTAATTGGGTAATAATGAGAGCTGTGAGCGGAGCGCATTGGAAGGTTCGAAAAGGAAATTAGCATAGAGTTTTATCCTTGTGGCTCTAATGATACATGAAAGGTGGTCTTTGTAACGAAAAATGTTTTATTTTTTTTTTTGTTATAACGAACTACAGGGATATTTTTATAAAAATAATACATTTCTACTGAAACACTGCACAAAATTTTAAGTAGTCATTTCGGTGTCACCCCCCTCTGATTGTGTCACGCGGTGCGGTCCGCACCCCCCACACCCCTAGTGACGCCACTGCACAACATAAGGGCAAAAGGTTGTTATTCAGCAGCAGTGGTATTAAAACTCTGTCCAACAGGTTCCAAAAGGCTGTGCAGACATTTCACAATTCGTCTGGATTACCACTTACTTAGAAAGTTAGACATTTAAATGAAACACAAATTTTCTGCTGGGAGCCTCTGGTGTGGACCATAACTATAAAATACATGTCCTTGTCAAATGTGTAAGAGTAATGAACCTGCAGTAAGTTCCATAGCTTCATCAAAAACAGAATTCAGGTTGTGCATTAACAATAAAATAGAGGGATAAAACTTTCAAAGCTGTATGAACACCACTGAAGATGTCACAGATGTCAACAGGAATATGGTATGAAGACATTCTATTCCTTAAGGGAGTTAGAAATTCTGTGAAAGAACCTGGGATTTTGTTCCTGGATGCCCCCACCCCCCCGACCCAAGGCAGACATGGAAGACTTTACTGTATACAGGAAACCTCTCACTGTCTCTGACAGACAAGTCAAAGACAAGCTCCCGTGTCTCCCTCAATGCATCATAAGGTTATCATCATCTAGTAACACTTGCTAAAGCATATTACAGTATAGTGCAGACATCATACCCCCAGAAGATATTCATAGACATTTTAGATAATTTCACATGAATGTAAATAAGGAGTGATGTGTTCACAAAATGTGAGGGGGGAGGGGGCCATTTGATCTGGGACCCTTCAGAACATTGCTGTATATTTCATGTGACAGTTGATGGAATTCAATGACACATATTTATCAGCAGTTTTGTATATAATGTTTTGTTGAACAATCTTGAGTTTTTTCAGGTGATGAATCCAGCGCTTCTCACTGAATGGCAGTTGATTTTATTAAATGCATACAGGTGTCAAGTTTTACTTCATTTGACTCAGGAATACATCTCTTGCTCAGCAAGTACCATAGGCAAAAATTTAAATTTACTCAGCTTCATGGCTTAAGAAATTAAGACAGAGTAAGAAGCAACAAGACATACAAAAAAATAAAGAAATGCAGCATACATGAAAAATATAGAAGACGGTCAAGAAATTTTATGTGCATCATATCACTGTCTAGAGACGCCTGATGTGTAGTGACACATGGGGTACATGTAGTGAGTTACCAGGGTTTGGAGAACCTGTCAAAGTGTAGCAGATTCTTTGCCTCTTTTTAACTCTTTGTTCCTCTCAATTAGAGGAGGACTTCTACTGAATCCATGTCGCATTTAAGTATAGTAAGTCTGCCAAACATTTCAGCATGAGAAGTTCTAGTTATGTATATTAATAAAAGCACAGCATCAGGACCCCTACAGATTACAAGTCCTGTGATGAAAAATTCCCATTGGAAAACTGAATGACTAACTTCCACAAAAATTTACACTTTAATTTATATCTCTATTAGCTGAAGTGGATGCTCATGATCAATAAAGAACACACAAACTGAATGGTCTTTTTTACTTACTTTCTGATTATAAAGTACTAAAAACTAAACAATCTAAAAGTGCTGTTCCTGTTTCCAGTGAACCATGTCTGAGGCTGTTTCTGTTGAGATAAATAAAATCTGTCCCATATGCATCCCTTAAAAAATACTGTCATCAGTTAGTGTATTCAGTGCATTGATTATTTGAAGGCTTGACACTGTTAATTACTGTACTAATCTGACAAGTTATATGAAGGTAAAAAGATCACATTAATTATCCTTTATTATTTCAAGATCCATACATTAAGTGGTCTCTGGAACAAAACTGAGAATGCCCAAGAGGTCCTAAGATCTGGATTCATCAAAATTACTGGTTCTTTTTTTAGTTAACAGAAGTGAGTGCTGACTCAGTCTAAATTTATATTGACTGTGATTCTAATAGGTAAAGTAAAGGAAAAACATGCCTTGTGTATCAAATCTAATTAAATTTCGCCATTGTACCTTGGGAATGGATTTACTGTTATGATTACCATCCACTAACCAACATCAGACATTCAGTCCCTCTCTTTGAAAACACATTCCAGCAAAGACAAGATATTCAGCAGGTGGAGCATAACTTAAGATGCCTGACAATTTATGATTCAGAGATTGCCAAGGAACAGCAATTGTGAATAATTTACAACAGCCCTGATGAAACTTCCCACACCAAGAACTGAAACATTTAGCAGAACATTTAGCATAAACTGGAGCTGAAGACAGTCCTTGAAGTTTGATTCTGAAGGTGAGCAGCACATATCAGGTCTTTTACTGTGAGGTCAACAGAAAAGCAAAAACATAGATCTGCACTTCAAGGATCTGGAGATTTTTTAAAAATATACTGTACATATGATTTTAGTATTCATGCATACTTTAAGTTGCATTACAGATTGAAAAATTGTATTTGTATTATTTCATGATGAAAGCCTGTTGAGAAATGAATAAACCAAGTTAATCTTTATGAGCAATACTTGATTCATCCAAAGAAAAAAAATAGTTTAGACTAATACTTACAGAAAGCAAAAACATTATTTTCTTAAACTGCTTTGTCTATACTGTCAACACAATTTTTCTATGAAAATCCATTTCAAAAGCCTGCAAGTAAGCAAAAGGCACTGGGAAGAAAGAAAATCAAATCTCCTTCAAATACTGGCTAGTCAGTGAAGTTACTGGTACACTGATCACGCTGTGGTACACGAGTTTAGTTTTGCCCATATGGAGGATGAGTCACGGGTGGCTTGCTTCAAGTAAACAGAAATAGAGTTACATATGCAGCCAATCACTCAGTCAATGAATTTATCAATCATCCATCAATAAATGCATAAATTAGGACAAGCTGGGAAAAGTGAAGTTGCCTCTGTGGATGTCCTCAAGGACCCTGATGATGTTGTGGGAGTCGATAATGAAACTGTTAGGGACTGTTCTCAAAATATTTTTCTGGGATTGTGCAGGGCAAAAAATCCCCAGTTTTAATGAAAATGTCGGGAGTGATTTATTCGCCCCTACTGCTCAGGGATTTCAGCATTCACACCCATTGTTTGAGGTAGATAAAAACCAAAAAGGCTGAGACCTACCTACCACAAGGGCTGCAGGAGGCATTTGTTATTTCAAGGAAACATGCAGTTGTTCTATATGGTGGGAACAGAGGACAAAACGAGTGGCGAGGGGGTCCAGGCCCCTACTATTCTCCTTGCCCTGAAAGTAAGCACAGCACAGGAGCACAGCGCTCTGGTGAGGGCTAATAAAGGGCTAATATTATATTCTATTATTACTGCTACATTTGTGGACATGTTGTATACGTGAATATAGCCTCTACTGCATGACAAGGTTGTTCCATAATGCACGTTTACCCTTCTTCCCTACAACACTACCATATAACCCGACGAAGAAGAGAGAATTTACATCTACCGGAATGTTTCAGTGTTTGCTTTGAATTCCTCAGTGCATCTCAATGATCAAGGTTATATTGCACTACAGAAACTCAATGGGAAAGTTATTTTTACATTTTAACTGAAAGAAATTAGCTGGAAGGTTAGCTGCAAATAACAAACTAAGTGTAATCCAAAGGCCTCTAATAATACTTACATTTACATTTATTCATTTATTGGACGCTTTTCTCCAAAGCAAGACATGTGATTCTAGAGCGCAGTCAATTTGTCACAGTCCACCATATGAACCAGTACACATTACACGAGTAGCTGCATGGAGCCTTTTCCATTATAAAATAAATTATTAAACATAACAGGCACATACACATTTATTGAGCACTTACAAGATCAGGAGAGAAGTGAGTCTGAAAGAGGTGAGTTTTGAGACCCTTCTTAAATGTAGAAAGAGATTCAGCAGCTCTGTGCGGCAAGAGAAGGTCATCCATCACATCGGAGTCAGAACAAAAACCTATGTGGTTTTAATTTTTGACCTCTAGTGCATGGGACCATCAAATGGGCAGAGATGGAGTAGTGTAGCAGTCTGGTTGGGGTACAGCAAGTGATCAGGTCTTGCAGATACCAGGGAGCAGATCCTTTGATGGTTTTGTATACCTTAACCAGAGTCCATAGGAAGCCAATGCACAGAGACAAGGAGATGGGATACATGGCAATGCTTTGGCAGGTCAAACTTGACTTGTGGAGCAGCTGGAAAGGTCTGATGGCAGAGGCCAGAAAGCCAAATAGGAGAGAGTTGCAATAGTCCAGGCAGGATATCACCATAGCATGGACCAGGAGTTGAATAGAGTTTATTATTAGAGCTGATCTATCCATTCTGGTTGACTGAAGAGCATCTGATACTGCGAGGAGAGCTGTCTTGGTAGAATGTCAGAACTCTGAAACCAGGCTGATACCTGTCAAGGAGATTATTCTTGGCGAGGAGTACATATAGCTGATCACAGGTTGTCTGTTCCAGAATTTTCGACAGAAAACGGAGGAGAGAGACTGGCCTATAGTTCTGGACTGAGTCTGGATCCAGAGAGGATTTCTTTTAACGGTAGTGAAATAAGGGGAGTTTTGAAGGTGAAATGGAAGCAACCAGAGAAGAGAGAGAAGTTTGTAATATGGGAAATTCTGTGCCTTAAAGACAAAACTCCATATTGTCTGTCCTTTACACTTACAATTATTTATTTAGCAGATACTTTTCTCCAAAGTGACTTCCAACAAACTCTATGTAGTGTTATCAGCCCACACACCTTATTCACCATGGTGACTTACACTGCTAGATACATTACTTGTGATGGGTCACTCATCCATACATCACTAGAACACACTCTCTGTCACTCACATACTATGGGTGAACCTGAACAGCATGTTTTTGGATTGTGGGAGAAAACCAGAGCCCCTGGAAGAAAACCACACAGACATGGAGAGAACATACAAAGTCCACACAGACTGAGCAGGGATTGAACACACATCCTCTCGCACAACCCCCACACTGTAGAACAACAGCCCTACTTGCTGTGCCACTGTGTCATACAAAACATTAGGAATGAACTCCGAGAGTCAAAAAAGTGTTAAACACAAGGAAGAATTAAAATCCAATAAAATCACACACACACACACACAATGTCCACAACCACTTGTCCCAAGCAGGGTTGCAACAAACTGGAGCCTAGCCCAGCGTGTGGGGCTGGAGGGGAAGGGGACACACCCAGGACAGGACACCAGTCTGTTGCAAGGCACCCCAAGCAGGACTCGAACCCTAGACCCACCACAGAGCAGGCCTTGGCCAAACCTCTCCCCTGTTTAAAAGAACCGTAATTCAAAACTTTACTCTTGCAAAATATTTGTTATTTTATTAAACTTTGTTTTAAATGTACAAATGCATCAAAAATGGGGAAAATGTAGTTCTTTACATTTGGCTGCCTGTGTAATAATTTTATAACATTAATAACAAGGTAAATTTGAACCTTGTTTCACACAGTCGGGCCAGAAGATGCTCAGCAGGTACTGAATATTGTTGTCACAGAGTAACACTGAATACAGGCCATGGATTTCAGTTTGGAAATGACAACACTGTCAGGATTTGCATTTGTCATGTATCCGACGCAGTGTCAAAAGTTTCCTTCTCCTCTTGTACTACCATGAGCAAAGATACAGCAAAAACACAGGATGTTTTTATTAGCTAAAAATTATGTCAACTATTGGATTAATCGGACATAAGACCTTGCATTTCTTTATTGCATCCTGTCATCTTTATTTGACTTTCTAGGGGGTTGCACTGCTGCCTCATAGCACCTGGGCTGTTTCGGCATAGGCTTGAATGCAGCTTAATTTGTGCGGAGTTTACATGGTCTCCTCGTGTTTGTGTGGGTTTTATCCCACAGTTTATAGATATGCCTTACAGGTGAACTAGTGAGGCTATATTGCCTTTAATAAGTAGATGTGGGTGTATGGCTACCCTGCAATGGACTGGCATCCTGTCCAGGGTGTACCCCTCATAACCTGGAGCCTGGTGACTCTGAGCTGGCCTCCAGACTGCCATAACCCCAACAAGAACAATACGTTAAAGAAAGTGAGTAAATTCAGAACAAGAGAACAAAGAGGATTGTAGCAAACAAGGAAATTCAAATAGAAACCGCATGAGGTTTCTCCCTGCTTACCCTTGAGCAAGGTACTTACCCTCAATTGCTCTTGTAAAATTACCCAGCTGTATAAATGGGTCAATAACTGTGAATAGCTTAACATTGTAAGTTGCTTTGGAGAAAAGTGTCAGCTAAATGAATTAATGTAACTTCAAGGGTTCTGAAGTTGATGTCCTTTGAAAGGCGGGAGACCCAGGCCCCCGTGAGAGACTATCCTTTAACACCGCAGCCATGCATATCTTCCCATTAAATACTACTCCTCCAAAGGTAAGCTCCCCTTTACCATTTCCTGTCTCAGTGCATCAGATCCAGAAACTAAAGGCCTCTTCGGGGAAGGCATCCCTGGAGTGAAACACGTGAAGAGACGGTATTGAAAATCAATCCTGCTCCTGCACACATTCACACACACAACCAGCTAAATATATAAATAAATAAGTATAACTGAACCAGAGAACATGATCCGCTGTTGTTCCGCTGAGGTTCCACTCAATGCGATCCTCACTGAGGAGTTTATTATTGTTGTTTTTGTTGTCGTTATTAGTTGCTTCGTAAATATCAAGCAGACTGTTTAAATGTCAAAAGTTTGCTTTTGCTTGGGATGTGGGTGTTGAGTGAACGGGGGAGCGAAACATTACCCTTTCAGATAATCTGACCAATTGCGCCAATTAATTATGGTATCCTTTTCAAATACCACATTAATGTCAATGAGTGTATCCAGGGGGCGAAACAGAGAGGCTAAAGCTTTGATGTCTGCAGTGTGTCACTTCATAACTGACTGTGAGAAGCAGGGCGACATAAACAGAGGGGCAAAATTTCCCAGACGTCCACAGGACAAAATGCAAACTGGGGCTTCGCAGCTGTGATCCCTGGCAGTCTAATAGGTTGAAACCTACCTCCAAAAGCTGACTTCCGGAAATGTCCCATCGAGTTGACATTTTCAGGTCAAAGAGGGCAGCCGTGCAGAGCTGGAGCATTCCTCTCTTCTCTTACCCGTATTGCCTTGCACTCTGTTGGTTTGTGCCAATATATCCGGAAAAAAGACCATCAACACCACCCTTCTTTGGAGACCCATTCCATGGCTTGATGAAGCCTCAATGAGCTTGATCTACTGTGCTTCTGAGCCACTCAACCTCTCACAGCACCCTTTGTGAATGATGCCTTTCCGCAGTAAGGCAAGGCAAAGAAAACCAGTTAGTTACGCCGGCGAAGCAACGTCTGCCCGCCAGAGCCGTCTTTCCCTTTTTTCCAAACGTTTCACATGCTACATTTGATAATTCAGAAAAACAAATATGAGCAAACCAATAGCATTCACATCTCATTAACTGCGGCCTAGCAGTGAGACAACGTGGAAAAAGAGTGGTGGCGGACTTTGATGCTTCAGTTTCTTCATTGGCAAAACTTTCGATTTTTTCATAAACTCTTTAATGGGTACCAAGTACGCTGCTATTTTCGCAGGATACTGTTTACCAGAAGAAGATGAATAAAAGAAACATGAACAGAGGTAATCTGAGACACAGCTTTGTTTTAATGAGAATTCTTCTTCGGATATTTCACAGCAAGACACTGGCACTTGTGCTGTGGGTGGGAAAAGAGAAACTTGGAGTTTTTTAGCATTATTCAACCATCAATCGGCAAAACAGAGAGTGGATTCAAGCGAGGGAGCAATGCATAGTGTCAGTAAGAAGCGAGGGGACAGGGACATCACAAATCATTGAAAACAAATGAATTTTACATCTGATGGCTTTAACTAAATCCTTATAGAGTGCTGAGTGATGCAAGCAGGCTATCAGAATTCATTCTTTAATAGCATAGGCATCACTCTTTGTCGATGCGAAAATAAAACGTGCATTAGAGTAGGAATCATCAGGAAAGTATGCTAAATTATTGAAATGAAGAGTGTTCTGTATTCCCATGTTTTCAATCTAGAGGAATCATACTAGGCTGGAGGGAAAGAGGCCAGACTGATGGCTGAAGCGGTTGGCAGGATGGAGCCACACATGTAGAAGTGACATTGTTACGTCCTGTGGATGCAACAGACATGAATTATTAAGAACACTTTTTTTGGTCATGCAGACAGCATTATGACAGTAGAGACCCTCTGAAAGGGGAACCATTGAGCAGTTCATCCATCCAGTCCTCCTTCGCAGACCATAATAACGACGGGCTGGGTGACATTAGCTACTCAAGCATACGCATGCTGTCATGGCAACATCATGTACGCCTCTGTTTTTCGCCTGTTTCGGACCCACGCGGCATCAACTGTCTGCTACCTGTGGATCTTCTAACTGCAGTACTTCTCACTGGGATTACGGCATCTCACTTGGTTGATATTTCCAAGTGCCAAATGTGAACACAACACTTGTACTCAACAGCTGTTTTGTCCAAAATTTATGGAAAAGGGCAAGACTTCCAGCAACCGAAAGGCTACTTCCAGTATGTGTGAGTGTCTTCATCTGCCACCGCAGTCTCCTCACTGAGTTCTCATGAGTTTCTTTGCCTGGATGATGGTGGCGATGGAAGCATCTTTATCGTTTTACTTCAACTTCCCGAAGACATGACATGCTCAAATTTCAGGTCTATTACATACCTTGTCAGGCCTTAGTCTTCATTCCTAGTCCAAAAATATCAACCATCCCACATCTACACAAATTGTCTGCCTCACCACTACAGTACAGGAGGGTATTGATCAGGCACTGGAGACCAGGTTCTGTTGACTGCCTCCCTTGCGAATATCCACCTGCAAGTCGACAAAGGAGCATCGATGTAAGCTCACAACTGGCTAAGTGGTGCCACCAAGGAGCTGATCTTCTGATTCTCCTTTCTGAAGGACAACAGGCCACTCCCTGGACTGCAGCTTAATTTTGGATGTCTCGTGTTAGTTTTTTCTCCTCCTTGCTTCTTTTTAAAACCAAAACAGTTATTTTTGCCAGCGCATAAAAATAGAGCAAAATTCATCGCTCTGTGAACGTCTGAATTGTACTCTTTGAGTGCATTCTTTTATCTCAAATCATTCACCTTGTGTCTCGCGTTCTTCTGTCTCTGGAGAGCAATTAATTCTCTACCTGAGGAGTTGGACGATCCAGCAGAATTCAGAAATATTGGCATCTCCGTGGGCTTTAAGTGTTTATGTAGCCCCAGATGTTTGTCGTAGGATTCACTTAAAGTCATTTCAGCAAAATCAGTCATATGCGATGAAAATGAATCCAGTGGAGTTTTTTCAATTGATGTGGAAAAAAAATGCTAAAAGTAGTGCCAAAGCAGTGGTAGTAATTATTAATAGTATTGTATTAGTTCTCATTTTCCCAAGGTCAAATTATAGAATCCAGGGCTTTTGATGTGAGATTAGAAATATAACTCATTATCCTGGAAGAGCTTAATCATCTTGCACTGGGCATTGCCTGAGGCTTTTGTTCGCTAAGCAATGCCATCAAGGAGGTACCACCACAATGCTGTAAAGACATAGGACTCAATAAGCCCTGTACCCCTGAGCCACCTTGTCATTGATTACCTTTATTTAAATGTTTGTGCAGTTGAGCAACATTCTAATGATGTGCTGGGTTTGAGGAACATCCCCTGCAGGCTCAGTGAACAAACAGCAGCGGATCTGGGAACCTGTTTGAAGGAGCCAGTGCCTTCATTAACTTCAGCTGCATCTTCCAACATCCCTCCCACCTCGCCTCTGCATCTTCAGCGAAGGCTGGGGAGGCTGTCCTCGATGCCCCCTGTGTTCCCGCTGCTCTTCCAGCCCTGTCAACATGTACCTTTCATACCTGTACTGGGAACCACCGGATTATCTCGCTGGCGTTGCCGAGTCACGAGGCAGCGGACCAGTTATTTTGGTGCTTCTCTTACACACAGAATGTATGCAATGCACACGCACATACACACACACACTTGAGCTCCAGCAGCAGACTCAGCTCTTATCCTGTGACATACGCTGTGCCTCAGCTTTGAAGCTCAAGGCAGAGGAAAAACTTTAATTACCCCTCTGATGCAGGGCTTGTGATATGACTTTAAAGCCATTTTAATGACAGTCTAACAGGCAGAGCTGTGGGCGGAAGGTAAAACGGGCGTCTATCCTTGTGAGTCACTGCTTGCCGCTGACCTGGTGCTCGGTCCATCTCTGCCTCCCTTGTACACTACAGTAGAACCTCCCTATATCAGTTAGTGACCCCAGTGAGACACTCAAATGTCCTTTTTTCACTGCTTAGCTGAAAAATGTATTTGTGGTTTTACCCTGTTTACACCTTTTGAACTTTCCCTGGAACGATTCAGGAAACTCAGCGGCACCTGCTGCTTTGCTTTCTAAAAATGTCTGCAAAAATGTATGTTTCAGCGTAAGTATATGTTTTGGAAAGTTTTTAAGTAATCTGCCATGATGCAATGAACCAGTAGAAGGCGTGGCTTGAAATCGGAAAAGTTGTAATGCCCTCTGGGATCCAAGCATGAGAACCAAATGTATGTCTGCGTCTAGGAAACCTGTGCTTCGTAGACGTACAATAAACGGCTCTCCAAAGGCCCCAAGTAACAGCACCTTGAATCCACTGCTCATGTTTTCGGCTGTCAGAGATCTTTCTGGAATGCTAAGAGTCTCTGTGCCCGAGAAACCAATTTTAGAATTTATGCTGCACAAGTGAACACTGTATGTACAGCACTGCCTCCACATGGACACATTGTGTATGACACATTTACATTTAGGCTGTGTGTGTGTGTGTGTGCATGAGTCACACAGTTTCATCCAAAACACAAGTTGGGTGGCACGATGGCACAGTGAGTAGTGCTGCTGTCTCACAGGGCCTGGGTGGTGCGAGAGGCCATGGGTTTGATTCCTGGTCAGTCTGTGTGGAGTTTGCGTGTTGTCCCTGTGTCTGTGTGGGTTTCCTCTGGGTGCTCTGGTTTCCTCCCACCCTCCAAAAGCCATGTTGTTCAGGTTCCCCCATAGTCTGTGAGTGACACTGAGAGTATGTGTTTCACTGATGTATGGATGAGTGACCCAGTGGAAGTAGTGTATCTAGCAGTGTAAGTCACCGTGGTGAATAAGGTGTGTGGGCTGATAACACTACATAGAGTTCATTAGAAGTTGCTTTGGAGAAAAGTGTCTGATAAATAAATAAATGTAAGTTGTGCTTACAGAACCAGCCAAATGTGTGAGTTCACCTTATCAATCTAAGTAATACTTGTAGGGGACAAACTGAATAGGAAAGTGAAACAAATTTGTGGGAAGAGCTGGGAAGACATGGTGGTGCATTCCTTCATCAGACTTGTCAATGCCTTGCCTTGCGAGGGAAAAAACTAAGCATGCGTACTCTAACTTTTGACTGGCAATGTACATACTCTTTAGGACCTCAAAGCTCCAGCTACAACCCATGATACCAGATCATCTACCCAAGCAGTGAATCTAGGCTGTGTTAAATGTGTTGTTTTGGCTGTAGCTCTGGCTATTTCTGTATTTTTATCACCCGGCCTTTGCAAACATTGCTATAATGAAGTAATAAAACTGTAACTCAGCGAGGACGCTGTTGCCTGTGTAAACTTTGAACGGAAAAAGCTGTATCGATTTTACACAGGGAGACATACGACTTAATGTCAATATAAGATACACATTGCTGAAGGCTTAATGACCAGCTGCACAGTGCTGAGTACACACGATTCATCGGGGATTATTTTAGATATTTTTTCTCTATTAATATTTACACGACACTGTGTCAAAAGTTTGCACTCACATATTTGTGACTGATGACCTTTCAGACTAAATGACTGTAAGTTATTACTATTTATTTTTAGGCATTGCCAAAGCTATTTTCCTTTATCAGACTTCAATTCATCTCACAATGTTAAATGTCATCTTGATGCTTCTCAGATCCTGGCACTACTTTTGTAAAAGAGCCATTATTTCCACTTTCTTTTGTTCCTGCCTTTATTTTCCTGTGGACTGTCAGCATCCTTCAGACTTTAAACTCGGTACTTCACAAACAAATCTGTCTCACTGAATTCAGTCGTGCTGCATTTATCTGACATACGTATTTTGGATACTTGGCCTAATTAAGATCAGTTTGATTCCCATATTTGCTACAAAGGAATAATTTTATGCCTTCTTAGCAGTAATTTATTTGAATACCTATATATAGTATATATCAGAGATTATTATTTTTATTGTCCCTGTTGTTTTACATCTAAATTTATTTACATTTCTTTATTTAGCAGATGCTTTTCTCCAAAGTGACTTCCAATGAACTCTATGTAGTGTCATCAGCCCACACGCCTTATTCACCGTGGTGACTTACACTGCTAGATACACTACTTACACTGGTTCACTTATCCATACACCAAGTTTTAATTTTAATAAATACCCCCCAGCCAATTAATATGTGAACCTGCCATTTAAACATACAATCTGCCTCCTCATAATCAGTGAGTGTCATGACATGGTACGTACAGCATTCAGAGAAAAAGTCTCACTGATGAGAGAAGTCAGAAGAAAACGGCAAGATTTGTTAAAGCAATCAGGGAGGCAATAGGTGCAAAAATGTTGCCTCAGGCATCTCTGAGTGCACAGCTCAACAAACCTTGAAGTAGACGGGCTACAGCAGCAGAGGACCATCCCAGGTTCTTTTCCTGTGAACTCAGAACAAGAAATCAAAGTTCCAGTGGAATACATAGTTACCACAGCAGCACAAGCAAAGAGCTGAAAGAATTTGGATGCTCTGCTAAATCCTGGTTTCTGTTGATGGCAAGATCAGAAATAAGTAAAGAAAAAAATTAATCGATAAACCATCCTACCTGGTGTCACAGGTACACAGTGGTGGTAGTGTAATGGTGTGGGGAGCTCCATAAGTTTTTTACTTCCAACGGCGAATCATTTGAATGCAATGAAATACTGAAACATTCTTGTTGACCAGATCCATTTTTTCATGGCCAATGAAGCCTTTTTCAGATTGATTTTGTCAGCTGTTTAATGTACCACATCCCAAAATATACCTCATCTCATCGTCTTGCCTTTACTTTACTTCAGTGCCTTAGCACAGGCTCCACCTCTTAGGCAAACAGAGCATCTCTGGGACGACGTGGAATGATATTTTAACTGAATGATTGTGTCACCAAAAAATCCGCTGAAACTTTGTGAAGATGTCAACTTAAAACGGGCCAAGAACCGTATGGAATGTGCTGAACACCTTGCTGAATTTGAGCCTTTCTAGACGTACCAAGCACGTGTCTCTAACAAAGTGGCCAGTGAGTGTGTGTGTTGTATAAAATGTATGTGGCTTTGTATGCCTACATGTTCTTGGAGCTATTTGTAAAGTGGTTGATAAATTATGTCAGTCTGACACGAGTTGTTTTGGTGTCATTATACAGTAACAAGTGAGCCAGCAGCCTCCAATGGTGTGAAAGCGTGACGACCGTGTCACTGCCATCACCAGGTTCCTCTCACGCAGGCGCCGCTGGTGCCTTGCATCTTCGCAGTGGCACATTTATAAATATCCAGCCTAGCATTTGACACTGTCATGGGTATGACGATACCTTGCAGCAGCAGCTTTAAAAATATGCAGCCTCGCACTTAACAGTTTGACTTGACAACAGATGTCATCGTTTTGGCTGAAATGTACTGTGTTGTACAGGGAAAATTGCTGTTATAGTTCTAATGTGTTGGGGTGGATGTGGGACATTTTGTAAAGGACAAAATGTCAGAACAATGGATTTTATTAGATTATTTTGTCCTATTTTCAAGGGAACCTTTAGACTATATACCCATTTTTACCTTGAATTCTAGGAGCCAAATAAACAGGTAACATCTCAAGCACAAAGGATTGCGGTGGAGGGGGGGTAACATAATTCTAAAATTAAAGCAGCAATGTTCAAGTTGTACACACACACATTTTCTGAACCGCTTGTCCGATACGGGGTCGCAGGGAACCAGAGCCTACCCGGCAACTCATAAGGCTGGAGGGGACACACCCAAGACAGGACACCAGTCCACTGCAAGGCACTCCAAGTGGGACTCGAACCCCAGACCCACGGGAGAGCAGGACCTGGTCCAACCCACTGCGCCACTGCGCCCCCCACTGTTCAAGTTGTATTCTACTCTAATATCATAGTTAAAGGAATGTAATTCTGGGAATATTCCAGTCTTACCTCCAACTTAAAGGAATACGGTTCAGCCTGAATACTGGTCTTATCTCAAAGTAACATAATTCATGGCAGAATGTGACAGTTTAAGAAATGTTATTAAATGGGTATATCAGTCTTATGTCAAGGATGTGTGGTTACAGGAAACAGATTGAAACATTAAACAGACATTAAACCTTAAAGAATGAGTGAAGGACTTAGCGGTTCCACAGTTCATGAGTCACCTTTGACTTTAGTGTGAAATGGAAAAAGTATTTGCTGAATTTTACATAAAAATGTGACCCAAGTTAGACAACTAAGACACGCTCAACAGCGAAAGGTCTTATAAAGATTCATCAGCCTCTTTCTCGTCTACTTGATATTTAGAGAAACTAACGCTTTATTGGAAAAGACGTACCAGTGCAGTGTGGATGGTCCCTTTACACAGTAATGAACAATAACACTGAAACAAAGAAGTCATTACAGCCCAGTTAATCACAATAGACATTAATTTTCTATGTAATCAAATATTACTGGTCATTCAAGACCCTCTTGTGGTACACACAGTTTAATGTTTTCCTATAATCACATACACTAAAGATCTCGCCACGCCATTAGCAAGGAAACGTACGCCTGCTGTGCTCAGACTTCCCCTCACGAGCCTATATTCATAACGGCTGCATTTTCCACTCTCCCATATATATACGTTGCTGAATATATAGTGTACCTGGAATAAATGTGTTTTAAAAGCAGTACATAGAGTAGGCATGATTAAACCAGTGTTCTTAAGAACTTCAATTTGCAGAAAAAAAACTAATGATTAATATATCATTGTAACTGATTTTCTTTTTAACTTGATACAGGTATTCTAAAGAAATATTTAAATTCTCTAAAGGTGCAATGGCAAGGCCAGTCCCGATACTTAATCCTGAAAACTTCAGATTACAAGTTTATGTTCAAATAACTCTGAATCTAATTAAATTAATTACTTAATTAAATTCACCATTAAAAATAAAAATGTATAGAAATCATAAAAAGATTTTGACGTGAAATTCTGTAATTTTGGGAGACACCTGTGTTTTTTTTCGAACGTTTGATATTGTTTATTTGTTTTATTTAATAATTCATTTTCCATCTGAATAAAATTCCATACTACTTTTTAAAAGCATTTATATATCTTTTTTAAAATTTTTATGTATATTTTCCTGTATATATTATGTATCCTTTTTCATTTCTATACTCTTTTCCTAGAGCATGTCCACCATCTGGTGGTCAAAAATACTACATGTGCAACTGGCAGAGAATCAAATCCATTTGAAATTACACAATTTGCAAGAAAAAAAACATTTTGGGCACCAGTTTTTAGATTTTAAATTAATTAATTAACTTGGTGAATTTTGATGTGTGGCACAGCTGCACTACAGTTATATTCTGTTAATACGAGTCTCCTCGTATTGAACTCCACTTCTAGAGCCTTCCGAGAGCTGAATAGGGGAAAAAGACAAGCAAACATAAGCCACTGCAGTCTTGCTTAAGTTCCAGTAAATCACTGTTTAACTTAGCTGGACAGAAGGCAGGGGGCCTCAGCTAATGTCAATATTTACTGTACACATGTTCGTAATCTTGGGAATGGCACCAAGACAGGGGGAGCACTATTCACGTTACGTGCCTTCAATGAGTATCTACCTTTGCCCTTGGAAAAAGAAGCACTCAAACAATGGATTTCTAATAATTGCACTACAAGTTGTGTAAACAAACATCTGCTTGAATGTGCAAAGACTCTTTCTTTATAAATAAAAATCTCATTTGAGTAGGCACGTGGCAACCTAAAGAAGTCCAAAGAGCATGATTAGAATCAAAAGCACTCTTGTATGACTGTAAGTAGCCAAGTGACAATAGGTTGGCCCCTCGCAGCATTTGGACGCAATGGGCCGGTTCTCCACAAACACAGGTGTCTGCACAACCTTTGGTTTGGTTTGCGCAAACATCCGGCTGCACTTTGCAGCAGGTTCTCAGTCCTTTGGGCTGTAGGAACATCGGTCTGGTTGACAGCATGGCGGGCTTCTCCCTAGTGCTCATCGCCTGCGGGCTGCTGGCTGAGACGTGGACCAGCTGTGACGGTACGTGCTGTTCTGTCCCCAAAATCTCCTCCGAAGAGAGTACTGAACTTATCCATGGTTTAACATGGGCGGTCTCTTGCTGCCCTTTCTGTCCACTCTGTTTTTAACCTTCTGTATCTCACTGTTCCATATAAGAAAATAATATACTGGAATATACTGTGTGTACATTACTGTATGGAAATATAATGTATGGATATGTGGCTTTGTGGGGGTGCGGCGGTGCGGTGGCTTTGGCCTGTGCCTGCTCTCTGGTAGGTTTGGGGTTTGAGTCTCGCTTGGGGTGCCTTGTGATGGACTGGTGTCCCCTCCCGCTCCAGCTTTGTGCCCTGTGTTGCCAGGTTAGGCACTGGTTTGTGGCGACCCTGCTCAGAACGGTGTGTGTGTGTGTGTGTGTGTGTGTGTGTGTGTGTGTGTGTGTGTGTGTGTGTGTGTGGGGTTTTGTTACAAATCGTTGCTATGAGTATTGAAAAAGTTAGTAGCCTTATAGCAAAGAAAGCTCAACAGTTACTGAAATATCACAACATTTGATGTGGAATAACAAATTTAATGTGACGTTATCTTGAGCGACTTCAGATGAAAGTGAGCATAAATGAGCCTTTACATATAGTGTGTTCTAGGGGGGCTGTCAATAATTCTGTAATAAATCATAGATTTACACAAGGTGTGGGCAACTCCAGCCCTTGAAGACCAGAGTCAGGAATACCATTCAGTTAATTACTACTGACACCAAGTAACCCCAACCCCAAGGTGTAGTGGTTAGTGGTGCTACCTTTGGACCCAAAGGTTGTGGGTTTGAATCCCAGCTGTAGCACTCCTAAGCAAGCCTTTTATCTGAAAATTGCTCCAATGCACAAAAAATGCCCAGCTGTATAAATGGGTTAATAATTCTAGATACCTTAACATTGTAAGTTGCTCTGGAAAAATGTTTAAATCAGTGTAAGTAAGTTACTATGTGAATAAAGCAGTTATTGTCTGAGGCAGAAGAAACAAAAATCTGTGGCCCTCATAAGAAATTCCCCAGTCCCCCACTAATCTGCTGACATCCTTGGATGTGATGGTCTAAGGCCAGGCTGTCATATGTTAAACATTTCAGTTCGGTTCTGTTTTACAAGTGATTCACTATCCAGGTATCTCTTCCAACCAGTTCAGAGGTGAGGCTGAGGGAAAACCAGAAGAAGCTGTTAGGGGTTCTTGCTCCTAATGAATATTAAAGGAGTTAAAGTAGTAAGAGAGATTCTAGATTCGGAGCTCTAATTCAAGAGAGACAGTTCCACCACGATGCTCTGTAGAAGCTTGTTACAAGGTGTCATCCATCACATTTTTGCGTGACTCAGATAGCTCCATGTTATTGAGGTTCCCTGTTTCTTTTGATCTCTTACCTTCACTTTGTCTCCTACCTGGTGCTCCCCAGCCTCGGTGTTTCTCCCCAGGCACATGGCGGGCTCCGTCCTGAAGAGGCACCGGCGCTACAACACAGGCAGGCTGGAGGAGGTGCTGGCGGACAACCTGGAGCGCGAGTGTATCGAGGAGAAGTGTAACTTTGAGGAGGCCCGAGAGTACTTTGAACACGGAGAGAAAACAGTAAGCGAAAAACCGAGACTCTTCGCTGCTCTTCTTCAATATCACTTGGGGCCAGAAAGGAAATTCCGCACAGTGAAACAAAAAAGTCGGAGAATCTTGTATGTGTAATAAAGACAGACACACACACATTTTCTGAACCGCTTGTCCCATACGGGGTCGCGGGGAGCCGGAGCCTACCCGGCAACACAGGGCATAAGGAAAGAGGGGGAGGGGGACACACCCAGGACGGGACGCCAGTCCGTTGCAAGGCACCCCAAGCGGAACTTGAACCCCAGACCCACCCGAGAGCAGGACCCAGTCCAACCCACTGCGCCACCGCTCCCCCTAAAGCAAAACACTCAGGAATATTCTTTCACACTTACCAGCTCCATGCCATAGTCTGAGTGTAAAAGTGGTAGTTTAGGAACTTTTAAATAAATGACACCCAGACGTCATGGATGGTGAGAGTAATTTCTACATACAACCCAATGCACTGCACAAACATCCCTCCGCAACACGCAATCTTTCAGTTGTGTCACATCGTCCCATATATTCACCTTTTTCTCCTTTCTTTCTTCCCCAGATGGAATTTTGGGTCAGTTATATCGGTAAGATGTTTGACTTTTATTTTAAATCATGCCTAAACTCAAAGAAGCCCTTCCTGTGGATGTGTCTCCTTGTTGCTTGTAGAAGGGCACGCCTGCGTATGTTTGTTCGGACGGTGACAGACCACGTCTTCATTCAAGCTCTTGTGTGCATTTCGCCGACGCCTTCAGATGGAGACCAGTGCTTGTCTTCGCCGTGCCAGAACGGGGCCGAGTGCAAAGATGCCATGAGTTCCTACATATGCTGGTGCCCAGTTGGGTTTAGTGGCAAGAACTGTGAGATAGGTGAGTTACCCAGCAACCCAAAATGACCAGTGAAACCATTTCTAAATGGACAATTTCTTTCTCAGAGCCTTATGCAATGACTGCTTCCTGCATGCTCTGCTGCAGAGACAGCAAGACAGTGCGACATCAACAACGGGGGCTGCATGCACTTCTGCAGGGCCGACAGATTCCGGGGGGTGGGTTGCGACTGCGCAGTGGGATACAAGCTGGCTCGGGACGGAAGGACATGCGAACCTGAAGGTAACCCGTTTACTATAGCCAACACTCCCATATTACCTACCTGTGATCTGTCTGTGACGGTTGAAGGTTTTATTACACATAACATATTAGCACATTTCATCATGACCCACAGGGACGACACCCCTAACTCCGAAAGGAAGCGCCACTCAGTTCCACCAGTCCAGACCTGTGCACCTGTTCACTGTTTGGGTATCACTCACATGTAAAAGGAGCAAACGAAGGAGGCAAGATTGCAGATTCTCAATCAGCATTCTATTAGGACTTCCCCGTGAACCTTAGTTACCTCTTTCTCAAGTGTTGTTCCACAGATGTTTACGTTCCAGTGCCGAGTGTCTGTCCTGTCCTCTCCTGCCTTTTTGTGCTCTTGTCCAGGTCCAGGTGTTTAAGTCCCACTCACAGATTCGTGGTTCACTTTTCACTTTTGTGAGAATGCGCCGAGCATCTCTTTGTCCCGTGTTTGTCACTGCACCTTTACTCTGTATTTTCCAGTTTGCGCTGTGCGCTTGGGGTCATTATTAGATTTAGCCGACACTTTTCTCCAAAGCGATTCACAGTGTTAATCCATTTATGACTATTTACTCATTTATACAGGTAATTTTACCGGATCAATTCAGGGTAAGTACCTTGCTCAAAGGTACTACATCCAGAGGTGAGATTCCAACCTGTGATCTTTGGGTCAAAGGGCAGCAGCTGTAACCATGACGCTAAGAGTTGCCCGTTATACTTCATGCCCATGTTCCAATGTTACAGCAACATATACCTGTGCTGGACTCACGTCTAGACGTGACACATTCATCCATGCATTTTCATGATCAAAATTTAAACTCTTAGTTGTGCTTTAGGATCCCATTATATCTACGACTGCATACAGACTGAAAGCCATAAATTTTGCATGTGCTTTCGTTAATCTGTACACTTGTGCCAACAGGTAACTTCTCCTGTGGGAGAATTGGGAAGAGCATCATTACTGCTCTGTCTACGCGCACCCTTCGAACCGACCTCGCACTTGACAGTGTCGGTAACGGGAAAAACTCCTCGCTTCCGCCGAACGCCACGGGGCCGCCCCCTAGCACCACTCCTCTGGTCAAAGCCACCAATCCACCCCTTTCCCAGAGCAGGTGGCCCTCCTGGGTATTCAGCCCCACTTTGCCTACCATTCTGCCGGGGCAAAGCACAGAAAATCGCATTGTAGGGGGTAATGAGGTGACACATGGAGAGGTCCCCTGGCAGGTACATCCCCCTTTACGTGTGCGAGGCCTTATATCTTCAACATATATGCGTGTGAAATAGCATGCTGCATTTATGAAACTCATATCGGTCGTGGTCCTTTTGTCAGGCGGCTTTAATCGACAATGTTAAAAAAGTGGTCTTCTGCGGGGGGTCCATTCTGAGCGATGTGTGGGTGATCACCGCAGCCCACTGCCTGGAGGGTCTCGACACCAACTCCTACTTCATCAGAGCAGGCAAGTGGGTGGTGGCTCAGCTCTCACGCATGCAGATGCAGCACAGCCCTCCAGTTTGCCCTCCATCGATCCGTATCTGTGTTTGCGTTTATTCATCTAGCAGACGCTCGGGAGCTTCAGAATGATCATCCGTGTTGGCGTTCTACAAAAATTAATTTTAAAAATGAAAAAATTGACACTAGTCTGTCTGATGAGCCCTGCCGTGGAGTCATGAGGATGACCGATCGCTACTGCAGCAGTTCAGGCTTAGCGCTTCGTTCTGCGAGCTGGTCTGAAAACCCACTGCCTTGTCCCGCGCAGGGGAACACCACGTGCGCAAAGACGAAGGCACGGAGTCCGACCACCAGGTTGCTGAGCAGCACACGCACCCGCTTTACGATGTGAAGTCCAGCCAGTACAACCACGACGTGGCCCTGGTGCGCCTGAGCACACCCATCTCCTTCTCGGACTACGCCCTGCCCGTTTGCCTGGGGTCCCGCGCCTTCACGGAGATGCTGCTGACCGCGGGCCCTACCTCCCTGGTGAGCGGCTGGGGGAAGGTGCTTTTCGAGGGCGCCGAGTCGCCCGTCCTGCGCAAAGTCGAGGTGCCCTACGTGGAGCGCACCGAGTGCAAGGAGAGCAGCAGCGACCGCATCACCCGCAACATGTTCTGCGCCGGATACCTTACCGAGCTGAAGGATTCTTGCCAAGGAGACAGCGGCGGACCCCACGCGACCCGATACCACGACACCTGGTTTCTCACGGGCATTGTTAGCTGGGGCGAGGAGTGCGCCAAGGGGGGCAAGTACGGCATATACACCCATGTGGCTCGCTACTACCCGTGGATCGCCCGCATCACTGGGATTAAAAAGAACCTTGAAAGGCCTTGAAAGTGTTCGGCACAGCCCCGGTGCGACTAACCATCCCAATACAGAAAAGCAATCTTATTTTTTTTAAAAAAAACACACAGTAAGAATATGTTGCTTCCAGTTAAAACACGTTCTGTCTGCGGTCGCTTTGCCGCAGTTCGCATGCTGTTATTACACATGACATTACTGCATTCGTTCAGCGTTAATCAAAAATGCCATGGATGTGTTCAGACAGAAACCTTTACAGGACCCCTGAGACATCAGCTGTGATGGACAGTATTATCAAGTAGTTTAGTCTGGAATTCAGAATGGAGAAATGAACTGGAAAAAACATGCACAGTTTGGAGGGGTAAATAATCTATTGACTGGACACGTAAAGCTATGCTGCAACAGGTGTTTAATGACATCTTAACAAGGTTTCATCCGGAATAACAGATTGACACAAATTCTAATTAATATTCATCACTGTAGGTGTATTTCACATGTGCCAAATAATCTTTATGAATTAAATAAACGGAACGTATATGAATCTGGGGGCATCTGGTTTTACAATGTCGAGTTGAAAGAACACACTGCTCTACCCTCTGGCATTAGACAAATATAAAATACGGCATTTCAGTCACACGTGGAAAATTCTGAAGTGTTATGTACAGCAAGTATGTGCAGGTAAACCATAATCACTGATTTAGGCAATTGTGCCCCACTTTAAAAACACAGTTAAAATGCATTTCTATTACCGTACAACCACAATGGGTCAGAATGTGCTTAATATGCTATAGTCGTCATCACTTTTATTTCGTTTGTTTTTCAGTTTTAATGACCAGTTATCATTAGCATAAAACAGTATACTGAACACATACACAGCGTAGCAGCATCTCTGTACATACCTGTGGCCAGGTTGGTCAACTGCAGTTTCCCACTAAACGGCACAGGACCCCCCCCTCCCGCCCGACCAGGTAACACTGCCATCACTCATGCATACTGCTGTCATTACAAAGCTGAAAAATATAATTCATGTCCCCCTGCCCTGTGAGTGTGTTTTACTTTTATATACGTTATCACAAGAGCACCTGTAAAACATATAAATTATGAAATCGAGAGCGAAGAATGAACCTCACGGGTGTACGGCTGACGTCGGGAGATCCGGTTAAGAAAAACACGACAAATTTGTCACCAAGAAAAGGCAGAGAAAACATATTTTTGGCACAGCATGTTTTGGCATGTACACTGTATTGTAAATGTTAGTCCCTCCGTTTTTAAGCGATGGCAGACAAAAAGTGAGACAATACAGAGCTATTCCTACTGCAGAGGAATACACAGTAAAGTGCATGTACTGTTTTTTTTTTTTTTTTTTTTTTTTAGAAAATAAACTTTTTAAAGTAAAAATCCTCGTTCGGGACTTACTAAGATGTTCCCTTATGTAAAAAAAAAAAAAAATGAAGCCTTTCAGCCTGTTTTCCGAGGTGCTTCCGAGGGTCGACCATTCGGCTGCTGGACCGTATAGCTACAAGTTGACCGCAGGAAGGCATGCTGCAGAAAACACTGTGCCCTCAGTCTGATGTGCTAAATGGAGAGTAACCAGATGTTCTGAACTTTAAAAAGCCATCCTGCCACATCATGACCAGGATGGTGCTGATTCTGTGCTTAAATCCAACTCGGTCCATAGAGAACCCTTGAGAACATTTAACCCATATTGAACGCAGATTTGGTGGAATGTGAGATGAGTGTCATACATTCATCCTCCAGTTCCTCTAGTTCCAATCATAGCTAACAAAATTGTAAATTAATGTTCTCTTATTGTATTAACCACCTCTTCAGCAGCTAAAAAACATGACGACTGACGAAGGACGTCTGACATCCGAGGTTTTCTTCTTGGCTGTTTCCGAGAACTTTGTATACTGAGATACTGCACTGATAGAAATGTATTAATGAAACTATGAGATGCTAAAATCCCAGTCAGTGAGAAAAGCACCTTCACCGGCATCAGCTTTGAAGCTGGATTCTTGATCTTAATAGTCACAACGCTATCCCCATCCCTGACAGCTGTCACAGTCTGAAGGCTTACCCAAGAGGTAAACGTGGGTTACAAAGAAAAAAATGGCAGCATGGACCTCCAACATATGTGAACTGGAGGAAGCAAACTCGTCATCTTTTCACGGAGAGCTCAGTTTTCTCGTTTTCAGATTGCCGGGATCTGACGGACAAACAAGAAAGAGATCTGTGATTGACAAGAACGGACGCAATGAGACGGATGGGAAAGGAGCAAAGGCACAAGGCCGGCTGGTCCGCGCGGATCCGTACCGCCCATCCTGCCCGAGTGTTCCTTGCTGTCCTCCCCCAGGATCACCTGCAGGTTGGACACCGGGATCCGGCCCTCCTGGCCGCGACTCAGGTTCTTCACCTCCCTGTAAGAGAGGATGACTGAGACTTAGCACCACCGCAGCTGGTAGAGCCTGTAATTGGGGGTGCCGGTGAACTGCCTCCAGCAGAATACCCACCACTGTCCCTCGCCATCCTCCTGCAACAGCTGGATGATGTCACCATTCTTGATGATGAGGCCATCATGCCCACACTGTTCACAGTCCTCCAAAGCCCTGTATTTGCCTGCAGCCTTGAGGAGGAGCGAGACGGGTTCAAAGATGTCGCTAGTGCAGATCGCTTGCGCTCGTACTCTAATAGCAGGACTTCAACATCAGGCAGAAGACCATGGAGTAATGTATAAACGAACCATTATCTTTTCCCTATAACATAGTTCTCACGCTCAGATCGTGTTCTTCGTGTCCCAGCGGATTTGATTATTCATTTTAAAAATTCTCACTAATATCAAAATCAGTCTGAATGTGCTGCATATTCAGTCCTAGACGTGGCAGTTCTCCTTGTGGTCTCTCGTGGGGATACTAGCGAAATGAGGACCCCGCTCACCAGCTGAAAAGGCTCCATTTCCTCTTCCGAGTCGGACAGGTTGGAGAGGTCCGTCGTGCCACTCCAGTCCTCTAGGCCGTCACAGACGTCTACGGACTGGGAGGCACCGGGCCAGCCTGGACAATGAAGGGACACCACCGCGACTCAAGCTGACTGATTGGTCTGTAAAGCCTTCCTGGGGACACGTCATGTACTGCATGAAGGTCCTCTTTCCAGCCATAAACAAGGCTTGATGGGGCTGTTAGCACATACTGACCTTAACATCACATATATAAACTTCACTGTTAACGTCCTTTAATAAAAGCATTGCGTGTGTTTGTGCTGACAGAATGAAAGCAGTAATTTTATTCATTCCGAGAAATCAGTCCGTTATTAAACTGTTGAATAACCAGGAAAAACGATGCAGTCGATGATTTAAAATGGCTTAATCACAGCCGATCGACAAACACAATTGGAATGTTGGAGAAACAGTAATGTTGTTTTACCAAGAAAAAGATTTTGTATAGAAATGAAAGAAGGAGGATGAAACTGAATGAACAGCTCAGTCCAGGCTAATTATTTAGGATTTCAGCTGGGGGAAACTTCAGCGAAGGAAGCGCTTAAGGAGCAGCCCAGTAAAGCAGGGATGTCCAACCGTGGCATTCAAGGGCTGTTAATGGCTCGCTTTCATACTTTGTTCATAACTGCTAGACTTTTTGTGATTGCTATGAAGAAACAGTCATGTGAATGGGTGTTTCACTTGTGTTTACTATAATTAAGATATATTGCCTCCAACCCCTAAGGTTCTATGCCCTTGAGGACCAGGACGGAAACTCTCCAACGTGACACTTTTCAAACAAAACCACCTGAACGACTGTTTGCTTTCTGCAGTTTTACTAAATTGGTTTCTGTTTGATGACTGTTTCTAGAGGTTCCACAAGAGCTTCGAAAGTGCGAGAGCACAGAGCCTCGGTCTGCGTGCGTGAGCCCGACGGACTCACTGCGCCGGTTGTGCTGAGGTTGCGGGGAGGAAATGACCGGGTCCGTCAGGACCGGGCTGGTGCGGCCGGATTCAGGCTCCTCGGAGCTGAAGGAGGACCTCTGCAGCTTGCTGTGAGGAGGGACATCAAAACAAGCTGAGCAGCCAGCGAGCGGGGCGGGAGTCCAGGCCGTGCACATCAAGACACCAGCCACGCTGTCCAGCAGAGCGGCGCAGCAGAACAGAACAGAAATGAACACCGTCACGTCACGGGCAAATTTTTTCAAGTGTCACCTTTGTCTTTTGGGTGCTACTGTAAATGAAGCATGTTGGTGAAAATGAGGTTTTCGTTCATTGAGCGACATGCATTTAAATATGCAATGCAGTGAAAGCCGACACATTTAGCTTTGACTTTCTTGACAGTGTTAGCGTGGTCTCAAAAATAATTCCCACCCTAAAAAGCTATGTAATCTATTGTGCACGTGCCTGTTCGTAACATTTACACTGGCTCCTATTCTTACGAAAATAATTGGGACCACAAGTCATTTTGTTCACAACTTCAAAGTCACTTTTAGCCCCAAAGTCACAATAAACAAACTTAATGCAGGAATCACTTGATTAATTTGTTATGAACAGTAAAAATCCTGTATGTATTTAAAATAAAGAAAAAAGTTTGTAAGACCTTTTTTTTTAAAACTTTTGAGTTCCTTTAAAATGGGTCCTAATCTAAAATTACCGGAAGTAAAATTTGAGTTTCCACAAACACCTATTCACCGCCAGCTCTTCACCGATTCATCCCATCAACATGTGCGGTGTTCCTCATCTGGTTATTAAGCACCAACACTCTTGATCACCAAACATAATCTGTAAACACTGTGGAAGCCAGTTGAATTATCTCCACACTCCTAGGTGACTCTTACATTGATTCATTTATTTAGCAGATGCTTTTCCCCAAAGCGACTTCCAATGAACTCTATGTAGTGTTAGCAGCCCCCACACCTTATTCAGCAAAGTAACTTACACTGCTAGACACACTACTTACACTGGGTCTCTCACCCATACATCAGTGGAACACACTCTCTCTGTCACTCACACACTCTGGGGAACCCGAATAGCATGTCTTTGGATTGTGAGAGGAAACCAGAGCACCTGAAGGAAACCCACGTAGACACAGGGAGAACACGCAAACTCCACGCAGACTGAGCAGGGATTGAACCAACATCCTCTCGCACCACCGACACGATGTGAGACAGCAGCGCTGCTCACTGTACCACCATGCCGCCCATTACCTATTGGCTGGTTATATATAAACTCAGCTCAAGTTAATTTAATTGCAATTAAACAAAACAAATAATTGAACTGTTATATCTTTGAAAACTCATAACCTGACGCACTGTAACACAAAAGGAAGGTATACTCTCTTCCTCAGTCAACATACCTCCAAATTATGTGTTTATAAAAAATTGAAATTACTTCCAAACGTGTCACTAAGCTTAACAGAGAAACATAATATGTGCAAATAAAAAACAGAGGCTGAAACATAGCTCCCTGTTATGCACAACCTGTCATGAACTGTGTAACAGGAGCATTATAAATTCATTAGACAAAATATCAATATTTTGTGAGTTATGAACACAACCATCGCAGTCCCGGAACCTGAAATATATTAGCCGTTTTACTAGGGCTGATTTCCTTGCGTTACGAGGAGTGATAAAATCGGGAGAGTGCCCCAGTGTTGTAAAGCTTGGTTGGGAACTGCTGCTTTTTAGGACAAAAAAATGCACAACACTGGACGCTGCCTTGGACACGCCACAGGAAAAAACTGCAGGAAAGCCGTTTTATATGGAAAACAAATACACGATATTTGAAAATGGCCCAGAAATGTCACACAGACATTATTTCAAGAGCGAGACATTTTGTTCCGTATCGAGCATATCTGTACTTGCTTTTAGGGCATTTTCAAATATTTGCACATTTTCCAATGGAAAACGTATAGCAATGCATCTTTCTCTTCCATACGAGCAACGAGACTGCAAACGCACCATTCACATGCCTGACCATGTTATCACACCGCATGCTGTGCCCGAAACCGCGCGTAATTCTGCGTGCACAAATCATGCATGGACCAGGCCGTGGATCACAGCAATGGGGCTTTCACGGTACAATAAAGTTGTACGAGGGCACGTACACGAGGACTCACCTCTCAGATAAGGGCGGGGACAGCTGGACATGCTCTGGGGTCGCACAGGGTGGGACAGATCCATCTGAGTGAGATCAAGCCCAGAGAGGAAAATTCACATTCAGAACTCGGGCGGTTTAAACACAAAATTCTGCAGAATACAATAAATAAATCAAGAAATGCAGTGCAAAAGAAGAGCAAACCTTGGAGGACTTTTTGCTGATTTGTGAGGATTTTGCGGATCTCGCAGAGCCAGGCCAGCTTAACTTCCACAGTTGGAGCCTTGGAACAAATAAAGAAATAAACAGAAACAATAATTCATAGTTTAATGCTGAGCAGAGGACCGCTGCTAGCTGCATGTGCCTACAGCAAATTTACAACGTAGGCTGATGATGCATACTTGCACCACGTAGACCTCCTCCCTACCACTGTACCAGATCTCAAACTTCTTGATGTCTCCCTTCACATTCTCTGTGATTCCCACTGCACTCATCTGCAGAGAAAAAAAAGACCAATATATTGTCTTGTCTACTATGATGGTAAGATACCGAGCACAGTGCCGAAACAGGTAAAGGCTGCTGGTAGTGCAGTGGTTAGAACTGCTGCCCTTGCACCCAAAGGTGAGAGGTTTGAATCCTAACTCCAGCTGTAGCACCCTTGAACAATGTACTTACCATTAACTGCTGCATTAAAACTACCCTGGTGTATATGTGAGTAAACAGTCGGTAGCTTAACATTGTAAATTGCTTGGGAGAAAAGTGTTGGGTAAATGGAATACTGCTGGTGGTCTTACAGCAGAGTCCTCAAGTTCAAAACCCCTGGGGTTGCAGTAATTACAAAATATGATCAGAAATGTAATTCGTTTGATCAAGTAAGCCTAATGTGGGGTGGCACAGCAAGTAGTGCTGCTGTCTCACAGTGCTGGGGTGGTGTGAGAGGATGTGGGTTTGATCCCCACTCAGTCTGTGTGGAGTCTGCATTGGTCTCCTTTGGGTGCTCTGGTTTCCTCCCACACTCCACAGACATGCTGTTCAGGTTTGCCCATAGTGTCTTCCACTGATGTATGGATGAGTGACCCAGTGTAAGTAGTGTATCTAGCAGTGTAAGTCACCGCGGTGAATAAGGTGTGTGGTCTGATAACTCCACATAGAGTTCATTGGAGCTGCTTTGGAGAAAAGCATCTATTAAATAAGTAAATGTAATGTGCCCCCAGGTATACTACTGCACATATCTTTGGCTCTCCAAGAGCTGAGAAGCTGTTATGCCACTAATAATCATAATTTTAAGAAAAGAAGGTGGAAAAATACACACATACTGCATAAGCGCACGTCTTTTCTCTGTCAGAGCATTAGCAGGCCGGCCCTGCTGGACTCCTCACCCTGAGACAGTGTTTGAAGCTGTAGGACACCGTCTTCTCACAGCCTTCTCCGTTGTCCTCTCTGCGCTTGCAGAAGAGCAGCGCCTGCTCATGCAAGAAGAGATGCCTCTGCATGGGCTTGAAGCGAGCCATCTCCTTCATGCGCGTGGGGCCACGCTTGTGGCTGATCCACACGCTGAAGGAGCCCTGCATCAGCACCCGGCCCAGGTCACTGAGGTCCCCCTGGTGGACAGAGCACACATGACGCCATGAGCTTCATCGCCCTGCGCCCCCTGCTCGCAAGTGGAAAACACTCTGAACACACTGGGTATTACATGTATTTTGGTATCAAGTTGGTATCGACACCTGCTTGCACACGTCGCTTTTTTATTCCATACAGAAATACAGAGTGGCCGTGGAGCTTGTTTATTGTTTGTTGTTTGTTGTCTCTTCTCTGGACACTCCAGCCCACCAAGGGATGCGGCTGTGATAGTGGCAGGATTAGATTTGCATGAGGGATCAGCTGCTGGTCATGAGCAATCCGCCTGTGTTTGCTCAGCAGAGGTTGGAAGGAGAGGTTCCAGGGATGCGAAGCAAGGGTAAAAGAGTGAGCATGGAGATATATAAATAATACTTTTCCTCTGTCATTATTGGAAATGAGATGGAAAATAAGATGGAAGAGCTAATGGTGTCGATGCTGGCGAGGAGGAAGAGGGAATACAGAGGATTCGGTATCATGCGCTTTTTGGAGATGTGGCTACACACACAAATCCCTGATTCCGCCTTGACTGAGAAAGGCTTTCACACTGCAATCACCAGGTAGGATGGAAGAGCTGATGATGAAAGTTGGTGGGCTTGCAGAGCCGGCAAATAAAAACTGGCGTAACTCTGGAAATCACAGTTAAAGAACAAACCCGCAGTCGAGATGTTCAGTTATGCACCTATATTGTATGCCTTGTGAGGTTTCTCACCGCATTTCACTTTGTATTTACACAGTGCATTCTGCGAACATGGAAGCAGCCTGAGACATCATCTGCACTACAATCACAAGACTTCAGACACAGCAGCCCAAGCATCATACAGACAATCCCTGGGTTATGAACATCCGACTTACGAACAATCTGTAGTTACGAACCACCCCGTAAAGCCTATTATATTAAAAAGTCGAGTTACACACAATGATTCGTAATAACAAGCGGGCGCTACTTGGCGACGCATCAAAACATTGCGTGTCTACAGCGGTTCGTCAGCTCGTGAGCCCAAGGTAGGACAAAGACTTTGCTCTTTTCGGTCGAACCACGTTGCTGTTAACGGCGTCTCGCGTCTTACTGTATCGGCTTTAATTTCTTTTGTTTTCACCTTCGTAACCATGGCACCAAAGCCTAAATGTGATGCAAGTGATGGTGATGCATCAAAGAAAAGGGAAATGATCACGACTGAAACTGAAGTGGAAATAATAAAGCGATTGGAAAAAGTTGAAACGCCATTGAACATTGGAAAAGCGTTAGGCTATAGTCAGTCAACGATCAAGACAATTTTAAAGGAAAAATAATGGAGCATGTAAAAGGCTCTATCTCGATGTCTCTCTCGCTCTCTGTTATAAATACTGTAGTTACATTTCTTATTATTATGTTCAAGATGTTTTAGTGTATTTCTTTAATGTTTTTTATGCATACAAAGGTACACGATATACTATATACTAAGACAAACATTTGACTCATTGACTTTAGATGCGAACCGTGCCTAACTGTTCCGACTTACGTACAAATTCGAATTAAAGCCTGACTTAGGAACGAAACTCATTCATAATCCAGGGACTGCCTGCAATCTGCGGCGACTTCAACCACGTCAACCTCTCTGCAGCTTTTGCCAGCGTTGGAGATGTTCTACCCATCAGTTGGCGCGAATGCTGTCTTTGATACGTGCATTTCAACATGTGGCACCAGCTGAAACAATAAACTGAACTAAGCAGAGGGAACTCGCTGAATGGCCTCTGGCTATTTAGTTTACAGATGAAAAAATACATCGAATATTTTATCTATGTCTTTAGTCAAACATTCAAAATATCCACGAGACAAACCAAGGCATCTTTTCTTCCCGTGTCTCACCTCGTAGCCAGTGATAGCGATCTGGTGCATTGAGTCATTGACAGATTTGAGGAGCTCCAGCATGGCATTTAGCGCCTCCTGTAGTTCAGATGTGCCTTTGTCACCCGTGCTGTACTTGAGCAATTCCTGCAGAAGCATGAGAGCAAAACCTGTTTGTAACATAGACGTGGCCCCTTCGGACTCGGTTTTTCCAAAAAAACACAGCTACGCTAAATAAACGGGTCAATTTACATATTTCTGCATAAATCATTAACTAAACAACACAATGACCCAACAACAATAATATTGATAATATTAACGACAATAAATAGTAGATACTTCTTGTTTTGGATTATAGCACCGTCTACCAGTTTTGGTACCAATTTTGATCCGTGTTTTCTTTAGCACCTAGTTATTCCCATACATGATTTGCAGTGTCAAGTTTCATTTGTCAAAGTCTGCATCATCTCTTGTTCGAAATGAGAACCTGAGTTGGCACGTGGCAAAAAATAGTGTCCTGCCTTAAAGCCCAAAAATAAGAGAGCAAACACAATTAGTTAGTGCTGTCACAGCGATGCCATCGCCGCCATTGATTGGTTATTCCTTTCGAACCCAGTTTATCTTAAGGGGCTGGACACACACCTTCAGCAGCAGCTGGTATTTCGTCAAGCGCTGCACCGGTTTCAGTAAGTACGAATCCAAGCCCAGTTTGTGATCCAGTTTTCTCTGACATTCCTACGTAAAGAAGGACAGAAAATCAGACTTTGTGTTTTCTTCTTATAAGGGATGAAGCCACTATGAAAAACTTTTAAACTGGATTACTGTGGTTAGAAGCAACCGGTCGTAGGAAGCGTGTGCGAGTGAGTAGACGAAATAAGGACAAAATCACTATTCTCGGGCTGTCGGAGCAATTTATATGGAACAGATTTAAAAATAGTTAACAAAAGAAGCAACAATACGAAAAGTGTGATAATAATTACTATTAGTATTATTATTACCCCTACTCAAGACCTTCAGCTATGCCTTATCTCAAGACTACTCTTTCACAGGTGTAGTTGTAACACCATCCTAAAATCCATTACATTTATTTGGGTCCAAAGGCAGCAGCATTAATCACAATGCTATTGTTGCTACTAAATAATAGTAACAGTATTATAATAGTAATACAGTAATAGTAATAGTACTGTATTTTTGCTGACATGTACGTCGCTTTGGACAAAAGCATCTGCTAAATGAATAAATGTAAATAACAATAAATAATAATATTATAATAATGAATAATAGTAAATTCTTATTATCATTATTATTATTATTATGGATGTATACCTGGAAGAAGGGACAATCACAGCACTGTCTCCACAACGCTTCTGAGCGTGGCTTGTTCTGACAGTACCGTTTGTAAACCTGGAAGTTTTCTTTCTGAAAACACACAAGGGCTATCATGTCACACACGTATACCTCTGCACCCACACACAGCAAAACCTGTGAAAGCTCTGTGTGAGCGTGGTGTGTAGTACCCTGTCCAAGAAGCAGGAGCCCACTGCCTCCGGGTTGTTCAAGCATCCCTCCAGGTCCTGCAGGAAGATCCTGTGGGGCGGAACGAGGAAGGGCGGAGGATCGTGGCGCTACAAAATTCACGAAGGCTTGCTCCGTCTCCCACTCTTTAACTGGACACGCTACTCATGCAGAGCTTATTCAACACAGATGAGAAGGTACGACATTTGCTTTGATTTCCTTTGCTAAAAACATATGTCCCTGTATATTAATACTGCAGTATTAATGTTTCAACAGCTTTAAGTCACCGAATGTTTTAAGTAGTAGTGATAATAGATGTCGCTAGCAAGATCAACATCAAGTTCAAGTACAAGAGCAAGTTAAGCATCCCACTGTGATTGGGAAAAAGTACATCCGTCATCGAATGACAGCACAATTTCAGAGATGGTGCAGAGCTATCTGTCAAGATGCACATGAGGACAGAAGGTCAGGGTTTCCCCTGTAGTTATGGATGGGGAAAGAGGTCTGTACGCGCCGGTGATTTGCCTGCTGTGGAACTTGTAAATCTCCGGCATGTTCCCGAACAGGACCTCCTTCTTGGTGCGCAGGATGGGGGGAAGAAGGCGGGAGAGGGCTGGATTGTCCATCTCAGCTCTGTATCCCTGCAGCATCACCAGGATGGGACAGAGTTACAGACATGCACACGCCGAGCATCCGTTTTTATACACGCTACGTTTCTTTATAAAGGAACATGCTAGTTTTGAAACTGATGTTTTTTTTTTTTATTTATTTAATTTAATTAAATACACATGAAGGTCTACCCACGTTCTGACTCCAGGTAAGATTTACTGAGAGGCTCTGAAACCTGTGTGAATAAGCATACCACAGAGAGGTTCACAAGGCACATATCTGAGAGGATGCGCTCACCAACAACACGGCGAGCAGTTCTTCTACGTAAATGCGCTCCGTCTCGATCAGCTCTTTCATGACGTGACTGAAGCGTGACAGAGAAACAGGAAGGGGCCCGAGATGATATCAGTATACAATGGGACGTACATGGAACTTTTGAGAAGCATGCAATGTAGAAGAGTACACAACTGGAGCACCAAAAAAGAGGACAGGTGTATAAAGGGTGGAGTGCACACCTGGAAAAGGGTAAAATGGGAGGAAAGCAGAAATAGAAGAATGCATATCGGGATAAGGATCGTGGTGGTCCAGAGACTCTCTCAGAAGTACAGGGCACTAAGATAAGGTAGGGTACACCCCAGACAGGACAGGAGTCCATCACAGGGTAACCACTCATACAGTCACTCACACATACAAACACTAAGAGCAATTTGGTCATCGGTTCAACTGAAACTCATGTCTTCAGACTGTGGGAGGAAACCCACGTGAATGCAGGAGTGAGCACGCAAACTCCACACGGACAGAGTGGTAACTGCACCTACATCCGATCACACAAGTCAGGCACCGTGGGGCAACGTGCCACAAGTGTACAATGATTCAGATGCGTCACAGAATGAGTGCATAATGGGGGAATGTAGAGCCAGGAGAACTGTATAACTGGAGGAATTCATAATAGGAGAACTGTATGAAGGAAGAAGTGATGAGGACAAATATGCCCCTAGCAGAACAGTCGCTGCTCACCGCTTTAGGATATCAGGACTCTCCTCTCCATTGAAACGGTAGGACAGAGAGCTGCGATTCTCCCCATACTCGTGCATCACTTCAATCTGCGACAACAGACGAAAGAGTGGCACATGTGTGATAATTCACTTTTCTGCACAATATCACTTCATATGTGACACCGGAACCCTGTGCACTCGTAGTCCGAAGAGAGGGGAACAGGTAAAGGAACACCCGCATTCCTCATCTTTCTACAGAATTTACTGTACTTCCAGCTCCTGTCAGGCATTCCTAATTTTGGTGTTCAATAACAGGATGAGAAGTGTTGCACATAAATCAACAATCGTGGAGAGCCTGTACTTTTATTTTCAGTCATTTTTAAATGTCATTCAGTTAATAAAAATGTTAACATGAAAAATCTCAGTATTTTTATTTTCTATAGCTATGTAAGATATTTACAGAATGTTATCTGAAAATAAACAAAGGCACATGTTTTAGCAATGTTACACTGCAATACAGTGGAGTAACATTTACGGCTGTATCCAGTCTGGCAGTTTAGCTTACCTACTTTTGAGTTACAAACAATTCAAATTACAAACAGACTTCCAGTCCCAACTGTGGCCGTAAGTTGAGGAGCCACTGTACTTTTCTGTATTATAAACTGCAACAAGTATTCTGCGTTTGCTGCGTACAGTGAAAGAGGTAACATACATCAGTGTTTACTGCTTTACAGTCATTACTGGTTCACCATTTGGTGGATTTTAATGTGCGCAATAGTAAATTCTGTGTGAAGTCTGACAGCATGCGGTCGAGCGTCTCACCTTCCGAGAGCCGGGGCCCTTCCGAGACACCCTCTTGCCCGGGAGAGAGAGGTCGAAGGAAAACCTTAAGCTAGAATTGAAGTCGACACCTCATGAAACAAAACAAAGGAGCTTGTTATTGGAGTTTTGGTGTATGCCGGTTAGCAGGAAGTGGAACACCATATCAGTTCACTTTGAAAACTAAATATCCAATAACAGCAAGGTCATCTCCGAAAGCTTAGAATGAGGTTTTTCGTTAATCCAAAAAGTAATAAACTGTATATCCAGTAGTCGGCATGTGGGACTTGTGATCCAAAATCTTGGGAGGGAGTCTGCTGTACCTTTAAACAAAATCTTTACCTATATATGCATGTATTAGACAATAACCCTGCATGAAAGTGTTTGTGTTTGTTTTTCAAGCCCATGTGCACCAGTGCACAGACTTCAAGGAACTTCATATATTGTCAAGTGAAAATCAAGTGACATGAGTCTCCTGCTAAATTCATCAAGACACATTTTTCCCGTTACTTCGTCGGTGTCGATCGGCCTTCCGTGTGACCGTGCAGGGCCGCGGGGTAGCTCTTACCGTGCTTGGGGGAGAACAGGGGGGATTTGGACTGGGCCTCAGGCCGGGGGGCCACTGGCTGGACGGGCCGCTCCTGTTTATCGGCAAGCTTCCGGAGACTGGCTTGCCGGTTCTCGATCATCCCCTTCACAGAAGAGAGCTTGTCATGGGCCGCCCCGATCTGGGCCTGGGGGACAGTGGAGGCACTGAGCGATCAGGGGTCCGTGACAGGAACCCCAGTTTGCCATAATTCTCATAATTATAGTTCAGCCTCGCAGGTTCTGCAGGGACAACACTGACAAGCGGGAGTCGGGATAGGAGGGATGTTCTGTTGCACAAACCCATCGGCTGCTCACCACTGAAACATTAAGCAATGGAAAGGAAGACGCCAGAGACACACAGAAACAGAAACAGTGAAAGAAAAAGGAGTTTAACTTTGAAGCAACTAAATCACAATTACAAAAGCAGCTGCAAAGATGATTCATATTAGACGGATTTTCAGTTGGGAGTATGTCATCTATATAAGAGGTCTGATGACTGATTAGCACTTTAATATTTGGGTTTTCGAAGCAACGTGAGGGAAATGACAGAATCTCCAAGTGGCCAGTGTCTTTGCAGGTGCATGGGTCCAAAAAAATTAAAAATCAATGTGTAAAGGGGTACCGTCTCAAAAATAATGAAAGCATACACCAAACATGGACGAACAACAGTGACAGCAAGTCATAGCTCACCAACAAGGATATGTCAGGGATGTGACACTTCACAGTTGCTAAATGCCCCAAAAGTGCAGCCTCAAAAATGACCACAGAACTGAATCAGCACCTCTGTAACTCACACTCAGCAAAAACTAAACTGGGAGCTTTACAAAGCCAGAATTTATGGCAGGGCTGCCATTCAGAAACCACTTGTATCCAAGACCAACGCATGAAGACGCGTAAGCTGGTGTAAGGAGCGCAATACCTGAACCCTTGACCAATAGGGAAAAGGACTTCATGGTCCCATTTCCTTCATCCGGACGAGTTCATGTTTCTCGAATGCCAAAGGATGCCTTGAACCCACAATCTCTGTTGTCAGTTGTTAAACATAGCGGGGGATCCATTTTCGTTTGGAAATCATCTCACGGGAGCCATTAGGTCCGACGATTGGTCTTCACAGTGATACGAAAGTGAAGGAATGTGAGGCCATTCTACAGGATCAGGTGCATCTTGTGACGCAAACACTGTTCCTTCATGGTGTTTGAATATTCCAGGAAGATTAAGACCAGGACAAAGTTATGACCTCCGCCAAATCAACCAAATCAACACCGAGCATCACTGAACCATGAAGAATTGAAGCTGTTCTGAAGGCAAAGGATAGCTCTACGCCTTTAACCATAAGGTTCCTGATATATTTCTTTTTTGTACACCCCCTGTAATTCTTCTATATACATATATATTCAATGCAGCTGAAACTGCAAAAGCATCACTTCACTACTGAGTGTATGTGGGTGTGTGATATGTGTGTAATTCAGTGTCACTTCGTGGCTTTGCTGCATGTGCTATAGAAGGGGAGATGAACTTTGTTTTCCTGCTGATCAGGCGAAGGCATGAAGATGACATGATTCCGGGGCTGACTTGATCAGGCTAGACCAGCAGCAGGGGCACTTTACCTGGAGCTGAGGGGTGAGTATAGACTCGTACTCCTGACTGAGAACCTGGGGGCCTGCGCTCAGGGGAGGGGGCGTGCCTTCCTGGAACTTCTCAATGTCTCTCAGCGCTGCCTGAGCACCATCCTTGGACTGGCATTTATCCATGAGCTGATTGGCCAAGAGGTAGGCTCCCTCATCACACCAGCGCAGCGCCTGGGGCGGACACAGACACACATACCCACACGAATCACGGCAACCGGCACACTGACGCATGGACCGCGGTGATGCGTGACGGGTGCGAACACGAACAGCTTGGACGTTCAGATGTGGATGCAAAGCATGGGAAGGTGGCAAAGCAAAGCATCTTGGCCTTTGGACATGCGGTGCATGCGGTCACAACATCTGCAACAGCGCAATCATGCCCCCAGCTTATATTTAATCATTTTTCACAATGATAGCCATGCAAAGGATGATGCCTATGTATTGAACTGTTTTCAAATATTCAAAGAAGTAAAGGCCTAATACAGGTTGATTTTCTGACCAGCCTTTCTTCAGTTTGCTTAATAACTGAATGAAAACACGATTGAAAATATGACACAAAGTCCTATATGTTAACAATATCATATGAAAGCCGTAAAGAGGGAATGGGGAAGCCGCAGAATCCATGAGGTCGGAAAAAGCTTACATGACTTTTAAGGGTCCCAAGTCCTTCACTGTTGTACCTGCTGTGAGGCTGAAGCTGCACCGAGGGTAAGTGAGCACTGGGTGACAGTGCGGACAACCTCCAGGCTCAGCAGCAAGGCAAACAGCATGTGGCTGCATGTCTGCCATCTATTACATGCTTTCAAGAAGGGTATGATGGTGATGTGTGCATATGGATATGTGGGTTTGCTAGAGTGTTTGAAAGATGCACTTCTGTGGCATCGCGTGTGTGTTTGCTCGTGGCTGATAATGTGTTTCCGTGTGTTTGTACCTCCTCCAGGCGAAGCAGCAGGTCCCGGGTGCGCGCGAGCGCGGCTCGTTTGGCGCGCAGGGCGGCGGTCAGCACATCGCAGTGGTGCCGCAGCTCATTGCAGCGTTGCACGATGAGTGCCATGGCGTAGTGGTGGTTGGCTGCCAGCTGGTGCCCGTGCAGAATGATGATCTGGGCGCGGCTCATCTCGTCCTGCACGGGACGCCAGAGTCATGGTGGGCCACAGAGTGACGAACGGCCCCTCCTCGTGGGCGCTGCACAACTGCACGACTGCGCCTCACCTGTGCTCTTTTGTCCAAAGCGTCCAAGTCTTTGATCAGCTGGTCTGTCTGGGCCACAGTAGCCCCTACTGAAGGTATCTCCCTCTCCTGGGCTGTCAGCTGCTCCAGAGAGGCCTCCATCTGATACACAACGTCATAGGAGTAACATCTCACACGGGAGCAGCACTGAGTCATGCTGCAAAGCACGGATCGGTCTTCATCATGAGCTACAGTGACGTACCCTGCATTCTTACCACGCGTGTCTGTATATACTGTATATCTATAAATACTTAACCATATATATATATATATGGTTATATATATTCTATATATATATATTATATATGATGGGGGTGCGGTGGCGCAGTGGGTTGGACCGCAGTCCTGCTGTCCGGTGGGTCTGGGGTTCGAGTCCCGCTTGGGGTGCCTTGCGGCGGACTGGCGTCCCGTCCTGGGTGTGTCCCCTCCCCCTCCGGCCTTACGCCCTGTGTTGCCGGGTAGGCTCCGGTTCCCCGTGACCCCGTAAGGGACAAGCGGTTCTGAAGATGTGTGTGTGTGTGTATATATTATATAGAGGGGGACGCAGTGGCGCAGCAGGTTTGGCTGAGTCCTGCTCTCCAGTGGGTTTGGGGTTCGAGTCCCACTTAGGGTGCCTTGTGATGGACTGGCGTCCTGTCCTGGGTGTGTCCCCTTCCCCTCTGGCCTTACGCCCTGTGTTGCCGGGTTAGGCTCCAGTTGTCATGACCCCGCTTGGGACAAGTGGTATCAGACAACGTGTGTGTACATATACACATATATATTATATATATAAAATCATTAACAGATAAGATTATTATGATTATTCTATGGTTACCTAGGATATACAGAAATACATAGGACCTGTTCTATGCCTATGAGTAGTGTAGTTGTTAGAGCTACCACCCTCTTCTCTAAGGACCCAGGTTTGAATACCACCTGCTGCTATAGTACCCTTAAGCAAGCTACTTATACCAGATTGCTCCAGGTAAAAAAAAAATTACTCAGATGTACAAACTGGTAAGATGCTTTGGAGAAAAGCATTAGCAAAAAAATAAATATAAATGTTTACTAACTGAAGTAATCTGGTTTCACTTCTTCATCACAAGTCCAGCTGTGTAGTCGCTATCTTCAATGCCACCTTTTCTATGGTCGCCAGTGTTTGCACTGCAGCAGAGGGTACAAATTCCTACCATAATTCCTACCAATCACCATACGGCGCAGGAGATTGGAGCTCACCTCATGGAAGTTCTGCTCGTATCTCAGCAGCTGCAGGTACTGCTTCAGCTTCAGGTGGTGCTTCTCAAAGAAGCCGTCAAAGGCCATCTCCATGTCCCGGAGCTGGGCCAAGAGCCTGGGGGGAGCAGGGACATGACTTCTAGGACTGCCAAGAAGCAGCGAAAGGCCTGAGGCTACAAAAATTTCCTCAAGGAGACATGACAACTGTAATAAAGTCTTTGAAGAAAATCAACAATATTGCATTCAATGACATATTCTCCAGGTAACAACTACGATGGCTACTTGTATAACGAATGATCAAGTTACAAGTGTTTGACGTTACATTCTCCAGGGTATCCATTTTTAATTGCATTTTCTTCACTTTCCTATCTTCTAAAATTTCTCTTGGCAGAAAAGTAAAAGCCTGTATTTACCCAGCAAGCCAAAAGACAGTCAGTAAGAGTCAGTAAAACGCACTTGGGCAGAACTGTGAGATCACCATAATAAAACTCAGCTCCAAACTGTTAACAGCTTGTGTCTGATGATCAGTTACAGGACAAGGACTGTTGCCTGTGTTTGTGGAATGAATGAGTGAGTGAGTAACTGGTATTTAAAAGCCATTCATGGAGATTTTTTTTCTAGTTTTTGATTGAAAATTCAGCACTCTCACATGGTCAAAGTAATTTCAGAAGCATTGACATTTATTTAGCAGACACTTTTGTCCAAAGCAACTTACAATGGATACTATGTATTCTTATCAGCCCACACACCTTACTCACCAAGGTGACTTACACTGCTAGATACACTACTTACACTGGGTCACTCATCCATAAATCAGTGGAACACACTCCCTCTGTCACTCACACACTGTGGGTGAACCTGAACAGCATGTCTTTGGACTGTGGGAGGAAACCAGAGCACCCAGAGAACACGCAAACTTCACACGGACTGAGCCGGAATCAAACCCAGATCCTCCCGCACCACCCAAACACCGGGAGAGAGCAGAGCTACTTGCTGTGCTACCGTGTCAGCGGATGCTGAACATGCGGTCAGAGTTATGAGACAGGAAATACAAGGAACACGTTAAAGGATTCTGGATGTTCACAGTGCTGATGTGTGACACTTATCTCCGCTGTGTGCTTTTACTGCTGTGGAACTGTGTCCCCTCTCTATACCTCTGCACAGTGTTCCAGTCTTGACTGACATCTTTCTCCTCCCCAGAGTCCTCCTCTGCTGCTCTTGATGCCTCCAACCGAGTCAGCAGCTGACGTCCCTGCCTCATCACAGACCTGATGTCATCCTGGAGTGACGTCACAAACATTCAAATTAAAAAGTCATCTAAGAATAAGAAAAAGAACACAGATGCACTCAGAAGGGACACACAGGCATGCAAGCTTAGGCAAGCTGCCCTAACACAGGTGTTCCAGCCCAGGAGGCAGACCGCACCTTCAGCTGCCTGTATTTGTCAGTGTGCGACCGGAGTAGGTAGTCGATGGCATTTGCCTCATCCGTTAGCTCGGTCTCAGCCAGCTCCGTGCCGAAAGCCTGCAGCATCTGAGCGATTTCCTTCACCGTAACAGCAAAGCTCTCAATGGCCTACAGGAGGAGACAGAGTGAAGCCTGGAGAATCTGGCAGAACTGACAGCACCATCTCCTCCAGCTCTGTTTGAGCTGCTTCCAGCACTTTCTCCACTGTCTTTCTTTCTCCATCTATAAAGGTGTAAGGAGCATACTACGTACATAGCGTTTTCTACCACCGGTTAAGAGCAAAGACATTAATTATAATTTATGAAAACTTTCGTTTAAAAAAAGAACGATGAGCGCCACGGTTTTGCACAGGAACCTAAATTGAAGCGCGTCAGTTTGGAGCATCTCTGACCCACCACAGGAACTACACCTGAAAACCCTGGGGTGTCAAAACAAGAAAGTAGGTTATTTTTAGCAGACAGTTTGAAATGTTCTCGTTGGCACCAAGTGTGAGTTGCGGTTATAGTTTTTGTGCCCTCGGGTGAAAATCCGTGGTTCTGTTCCGGTCATGATTATTGTCAGAATCTCTCGATGCTGCAAGGCTGTGGTCTGGTCTTTGACACACTTGGCATGCCTTTCACCTCCCCGGGGGGTGGTGTTTTACCGTGCGCAGGACGATCCAGTCGCTGTGGCAGAATTCCAGCGTGCCACCAAACTCTGAGGTCAGCTGGTTGTCATCGATGAAGCGGAGCAGATCCGTGACAGAACTGAGCATCACCACCTGACGTTGACGTCATACAAGAAAGACAGAAACACAAGAACTTCCACAGATAGCCAGGCTTGAACATAGCGCATATCATCACTACCACAATTTTTACAGCGTTCTGGTTTGAGTTACATCTTTTCGCAGCATTTTAAATGACCAGGAACCTTCAACACCATATTTCTATATTCATAACAGAAATAGTTCTAATAGCTCTAATTAATGCGCAGATTTCTGAAGAGAAATCATAGGTCTTGTCTTTTGTGAAGGACAATGCTGTGAGTTTTTCAACTTTGTGCACAAATTACACCGTCCATGCAGGTTTACTTGAGAGGTCTTATAAGGAAACCTTTCCTCCAAATGATGATGAGAGTACATGAGGAAGAAGGTATTTTTAACTCTTGTCACAGCCTACCCATACGAGAGCACCGTGTTCTGCAGCTTGTGAATAACTGGACTATTTGATGTGCTAATCCTGCTCGCATCTGCATCTCATTTCCCTGTCATTTCCCAGAGGTGTCTCTTACAGGCATCTTGATCATGAAGTCTTCCTGGCTGAAGCGGAAGCCGATGTCTGTGGGGGTCCGCTGGAGAAAGCTGCTGGGCTTCAGGACCAGAACCAGGTGGAGGTTCCCTGGGAAGGAGGCCTAGAGAGCCAGGATACCCCCCTCTTCGTTAATTCACACCGTTCCCTGCTCCGCACAGGGGTCACGCAGGTCAAGCTGACGCCTCAAAGCTACATTTACAGCAGAATAACAGTGTGGCAGTAGTGCAGTGGCAACATAACAGTAAATAACAGCGTGACTGGATGTCTGGTTGCGCCTGGAGATGATGAGAGCAATTTGCAGTGCTGAATTGGAAGCGAGTGCCAAGAACACAATTTTTTCATCGCTTCGGCCTTCCCACATTGACCAGTGACATCTGTTACGTTACGTTCGGTGCGGGTGATTTCCTTCTGCAGCCCGCCAGAGGCGAGCGTGTAACGCGCTGTTTGTGGAGCCTCAGCACACACGCCAATCTGGGTCAGCCTTATTCGCCGAACCCCCATCGCACACCACCCCGGGGGGACGACCACCTCCCGAAATCCGGCTGCTCGTCACCAAAACGCTCAGCTGACGTGACCTCCGTGTGCGCGCGCCTGCTTTGCGATACCACAAGCCCACTCTCGCACCATCCTGCGCTCTGAAAGGGAGCCTCCGAAGCGAGAAGCAGGAGCTGCCGCAGCGTCAGGCCGCGCCGCACCGGATCCACGCGTGTTTGTAAAGCCAGCTGGCGAGGCCTGCAGATGGGATGCTGCAGCGCAGAATGAGGGCGCGGCGCAGTGAGGGGTAGGGCAAGCGGCCATCCCTCCCTGGGGAGCGGATGCCAGCACCTCCCGGTGACAGGTGGGATCTGCTTCTGTCAGTCTGAAGGCAGAGAGGCGCGATCGCGCTGTCAGACTGCAGGGCTCCGCAGCCCCTGCAACAGTCAATCACACCGTGCTGCGGGGCATCGGCCGCATAAACACTGTAGCGGGGGTGTACGCCTACCGAGAGAGGGGTCCTAAAGGTACCTGGGCGTCCTCCATATAAACAGCACTGACATACTGTGTCTGGGACAGTGTTCTCCAGAATGCACCCCCTCCCCCCCAAAGCCATGGCTAAGCATTTATTTCAATCAGTGCTGCTGGATACATGAAGATCATCAAAGAGCAAATACAATATGTAGCTCGCAGTCAAAAGTGCTGAACTTAAGGTAAAGATGGATGTTTTAATTTGCCTTAAGTTAGTTATGACAGCGGCAGGGCGCGCGTGAAAAGGGATGATGATCCAAGTGTCGCTGGGTGTCTGCAGCCGCACAGACCCCCCCCCCCCCCCCCCGCGGCGAGACACGCGGGCCACTTTGTACATCATGGATGGAGGGGCAGCTGCGGAATTTCGGTCCCGCGAAGCCTCATCTTCTAGACGCGTGACATTGATCCGCCCCGCAGACACAATTCATCCTCTACTTGTCCCGCTCCGACACTGAGCCGCAAGGGCCACTGCTCCCAGGCTGTCGCCGCAGGGACCGCGCCACGACGCCGGATTCCCAACGCCTCGCCGCCGCCGCAGCGCGAGCCGCGCGCGTGACAGCGGCTTCCGCCGCGCTATGCAGCATTCCTCCTTCCCTCCCTCCCTCCCTCCGCCCCCCCCGTCTCCAGCCTCCCGCCCCCCGCCTCCTCGCGCCTGAACTTAGGTGAAGAACAAGTCCCGCGCGCACAGCACGAACGGCGCCGCGACACCTTACGCTTACCGCCGCCCGCCGCATCCTGGGTGTCCCTCTGAGCGGGTTCGCTTCGGCCATGGCTGCTGGATCCGGCCTTTGCAGGGACCGCGCCGCCTGTGCCGTGCGTGCCCTCCTCAGCCTCCTCCTCCTCCTCCTCGCGCCGCCCGCTTTGCCCGGACCGTCTGCGGGACTTAGTTGCGCAGCAGCGCGCAGCCGCAGCGCGCGTGATGCAGCGGCCACGAGGAGGGCGGCAGCACCGTCTCCCGGGCACCTCTGCTGCGCGCGGCTGCGAGTCGCCAGAATCGTCATCGCTCAGCTCGTCATCCCTGACATCATTAGAGGGACAGAGGGGGCAAAGCACGACTCGCAGTGCAGAGACTAGATGTGATACAGTACATCCCATAGAATAGCGTGTATAGATGTGGATGTGCTCTCATAAGGGTAAAGGGGTTTCATATAAAAGAGACCATCGAATCTGCCCTGTAAAGACTCTCGTTGTACAACGATTTAAGATGAATATAGATGATAATGTGCTTTTTGTGAAGGTAGCTCTGGAAGTAGTATCTGGCATTTCTTTTACATTTACATTTATCTACTTAACGGATGATTTTCTCCAAAGCGACTTCCAATGAACTCTATGTATTGTTATCAACCCACACACCTTATTCAGCAAGGTGACTTACACTGCTAGATACGCTACTTACACTGGGTCACTCATCCATAAATCAGTGGAACACACTCTCTCTGTGTCGCTCACACACTATGGGGGAACCTGAACAGTATGTCTCAACTGTGGGAGGAAACCAGAGCACCCAAAGACTTACACTGCTAGATACACTACTTACACTGGGTCACTCATCCATACATCGGTAAAACAAACACACACACACACACACACACACACACACACACACACACACACACACACACACACACACACACACAGTGGGTGAACCTGAACAGCAAGTCTTTGGACTTTGGCTGCTGGTGAAAACTCCTTGGATTGAACCACAATCTATATTAAAACGAGGCAAACACCGATATCCATTTTAAAGAAGAGGATGTCATGACAAACTTTTAATGCCATTGAAAATAATAAAAATATATTGTATTTTGGAATTGACTATCACATTGGTATGTTACTGCATAGACAAATTAAAATGGTCAGGGAAGAATCCTAACTTTGGACACTTTAAATTAGATGTAATTGCCTATTTGCAACTAATTTCAAACTATGAAAATACCTTATCTTTCTTTACTCATCTTTTTTTCATACATTTCATAATGTGTGTTGTAATATGTACCCGTAATGTTGTTCTTTTCACTTTTTGATATGGTTGTAGAATGGTGCATGTACTCTTGAGGTATATGTACTCTATGTACTGTTTTCTCTGTTGTTTTTTGTTGCTTAAAGTTAAAAAAAAAAAAAAAAAAACTTAAGGAATTGGAAAAAACATAACATGATGCTGTCACACATTTCAATACATACATTTCATAGTGCAATAGGAAATCATGAAGCCAAAGTTTAGGACAGGCAGTTTGTGAAAACAAAAAATTGATTTTTTTTTTTTAATCGTGTCTTTATGTTCATTTTCAGTCACTTGAATGACAACAGGTTGACACCAACCAGCACCATGGACAGCAACGCGAGGGAGTCCTGTATTACTGACAGCAACATTAATAAGAAGAATATGAAGAAGAGGTGCAGACTGCTTGTACCAACAATTATTTCCTTATTAGAATGATAAAGGTTACCTGAGCGGGAAAGCACACTCTACAACTGTTTTTAAAATAAAAGTCAGACAAAAACGTAAAATTATACCATAATTTCAAGTACCTGTCTTAAGGTATAAATAACAATGTTATTACAGTTTCTGCAGTATCCATATGGCAACAAAATATGTTGAGAAAATTGAACCAAAATGTTTTTTCATACATTTTAAAACAGTAACAACTAGAATTCAGTAAAAGCAATTTTAAATTAAAGCATTTACAAAACACATTGCAAATGACTGACAAATAAAACTGAAGACAGGGGTTTAAATGAGAATATGAGGTCCTCCTCAAATGTTTGTGAATTAGCGGAGGAAGAGGATTTAGGGAATTCTGGGCCTCCTGTGCATTATTACCATCACGGCAGAGGATGGCAGACCAGGCAATCTCTGCTTTTTACATTTAGATTCATGATGTCATGAGCTTGCAGGTTACACTTCAGCTGCACTACTGTTGATCTGAGATGCTGAGCATCCCAGTGGCTGACTTACTGGCTGACTGACTGGCTGACTGAATAGATGGATGGATGCGCAGAGCTCCTGAAGGCAGCCGTGAAGACTCCTTCCATTTGTAGACATCCTTTTGTAGTAGAGTCACCATATCCAGCTAATGTGTTTACCTTTAAAAACCCTGAGGTTGTTAATTCCTCGCTCATTGACTGTTAATAATGGTTCTCTTGCAGGATCACGGAGGTCTGGGTCCCATCCCGGAAAGCAGAGCAGAATAAAGATTAGTAAAGGAAAATTCTGTGTAGTTGTTTGCATCACTGGAGGTAAAAAACATGGACTGAGAGTTACTGAAAATCACACGTAATTAGCAAACAATTTAGAAGTGCGGTTCCGATTAACTCGCTTTACAGGGTGGCCATCTATAACTGAACAACTTTCAAACATGGTTACATAAGTGGAGTTTATCTGAGAGAAGATGGACAGAAAAGACAGAAAAAATAAAGAGTGTTATGAGCCTGAGGGATGAGAAGGGAGGGAGTTTAGTCTCTGGTAATAAGTTCAGTTGAGTAAAATATCACACTGATGTAATACTATGTCCCTGGCTTTAAACAAAGAACCACACACACACACTTTCTGAACCGCTTGTCCCATACGGGGTCGCGGGGAACCGGAGCCTACCCAGCAACTCAGGGCGTAAGGCCGGAGGGGGAGGGACGCCAGTCCGTCGCAAGGCACCCCAAGCAGGACTTGAACCCCAGACCCACTGGAGAGCAGGACCCGGTCCAACCCACTGCGTCACCGCACCCCCCTTTACAAAGAACCATCACTGTGTTTTTTTTTCTTTTTTTTTTTAAAACTTAGGTAAACAGAATAAATATCTGTCCTGGCATAAAACCAACTGTAACACTTTCTCAAAAAGCCCATTTGAATGAAAAATTGTTATTTTTAACAACTCTGCCACTAAGTGGTGATGTCTTGACATGATAACTGCATTGCCTTTGATAGACTGGAGTATTGTATGCAAGATATGTACTTCTCCAAGGTAACTTAGTGTTAGGTACATAATAGCATATTTATATACTAATTTCTATATCTTATTTTTTGCAGAGCATTTTTTTAGGGTAGATGCGTTGTTCAGGGGTATTACAGGTGGAACCTGCGACCTTTGGGTCCAACTACCTGCTACATTACCAGGTGCCCCCCTAACCTTGATATAACAATATGATGCAAGACTGCCAGGGGCTTCTTGTTCAGGAGATGCTGCAGCATAGTAGGTTAGACTGCTGCCCCCAACTCTTGAGCTGCTCAGTTGGCATGGAGTTTGAGTGCAGCTCAGACTGTTCAGTGTTTGCAAATGTTTGCGAATGAGTTTGGAATTCAAACGTTAGAGAACATTTCACTTGCCATACTAAAGCAGTGTAACCAATTTTGACCTCCTAAATTAAATATTGTCCATCTAGTTGACTGTGAAACCACCCACACTGACTGAGGAAAGCAAGTTCATAGAATATGACTAATCATCTTATGGCCTAGTAGACCTTTCTTTAATTAATTGATTCATCATATCAACACTAATTTTACTGGTACATATTTAATGTGTTGGAAAGACATAGATATAACAATTAAAAATGCATATTGCTAGTGCTTCAGAACATTAAAAACAATCTGAATCAAAATATATATTTTTTTTAATCCTAATGCTTTTTCCACTGTTACTGGAGTTTACTGCTGGATAGTTGAGGGGGTGCAGTGTGTTTGACCAAGTCTTGTGCTCAGAGGGTCTGGGGTTTGAGTCCTGCTTGGGGTGCCTTGTGATGGACTGGTGTCCTGTCCAAGGTGTGTCCCCTTGTGCCCTGTGTTACTCGGTGAGGCTCCGGTTTGTTGCAACCCCGCCTGGGATAAGCGGCTTTAGACAGCGTGTGTATGTATATACTTCTGGATAACAGTTTCCTTTTATTATAGTTTTTTTTTTTTTTTTCTTTTCTTTTTTTTTTTAGATGCAGCTGTGTTTTAAAGCATCGCCTGGCCCCTATTGTCCTTGACTACCCACCTCTGGTTGAATTTACAGTTGTTATAGCTCCAAGTCATCATTCACTGTCAAAAATCTGGACCAATGAGGTCCTGCTCGTGTGATTATTTTTCACACTGATTCACCAACTCACACTTTGTCCAAAGATATTTGAAAGTGTTTTTGTCCATTTATGGATCTGAAGCAATGCAAGTTCCCCTCTCTAGGGTACAACAGCAGGCCTTTCAAATTAAGGCACCATGCTGCTGCTAGCGTTAAGAAGCAAAGTTACCAAAGCCGTCACTGATGCCCTCCCGCCCTTTCTTGTTTTATTCTGTTCCAACAACAGCAAAACCAATTCTGAGGAGCAACGATTGATTAATGAGCAGAATCATATCAGTTATTTAGGGGAAACAACAGAATAGATATATAGGGATGGATGGGGGTCCAAAAGGAGAAATCTGGGGAGCCACTGCTTTAACCAGCAGACGCATTACACAGAACATCAACGCGGACTTTGTTTTTGCTGGTCGTCTGTGGCAGCCGTAACACAAAAGACAAATACATTTGGAATGAACAGATACACAGATTAAACCTTTTTGTCAAAATTCAGAGTTCTTATCAAAAGCGGTCTTCCACTCATTAACTTCAGCGCACGCACAGCTATAGAAGCAAGTCTACGTGCGATACCTCGTTGGAATACAGAACCAGTGTTGAACAGTGAACGCAAGCAGCTCGTCCTGAGTAACTGATGCACAAAAGGTACCTCATGGTACTGCTGAATGTTAAAGCAGAGGCAGTGACCAAGAAAGGAGAGACTGCATCGGTAAATATCACCGTCACAAATGCATGTTGTGAAAATGTAGCAGCGGAGCACGGGACAGAACGCGTACACGGTCATGTAGCGCGTTGTGCTGTTCCCTTCTAGATTCCAGCAGCTCAAAATATATATTCCATTCAGACTCGTGACCCAGGGTGCCTCTCCCACACTCTCTCAAGACGCAACCGGAAACCCGTTCTCCACAGTCTCCTTGCTCTCCCAGACACGGTCAAGCGGAGAAAGATGCGGACATGAGCTCTGCAGGAGATATGGCGAACACATCCTGATTCTCTGCTTGAAGGAGCTGCAGGACCATTGTCCACCCTGAAGACAAACACTTCAAACCCAGGATGAGAGAACATCCTTTGAACTCTCTCTCTCGGTCTCTCTCACACACAGTCAATACAACAGCACTACATAGAGTAATGACCATACTCACAACACGTGAAACGACCAGACTCCCTCTAACCCCCATAAATGTGTAAAAGGCTGAATGACCTGCACTTTAAACCGATTTCTTGAATCCTCAGCAGATGGCAGCACAAGAGCGCGGCAACGCTTCACCGTACAGACCCAGTGCAGCCTTGAGAAAACACGCTTACAGAACACAGTAAAGTTTTGAATTGTTCCATTTTATTAGAGAAACAATTTGAAGGGACTGGTTTCAAAGGGTTACATTCAGATGCTTGTGGACTTAGGCCAAGGGTCCTGAAGTAGTGCGCCCAGAAGAAGTGTGCAGGGCCGGTACCCTCTGTTAGAACCTGCTCAAAAGGACCGTCTACCCGTAAAGGTACCAGTGATACCATCGCATTCCTCCCTATTTGGAGGAAATGGTTCCTGTATTTGGCGATCCTTATTTTTGTACAAAACGTTGCTGGTAAAATATAGCCTTTCAGCACACCGTTAAAGCCAAGCAAACATAAGGACTTAGGAAATTGCCAACTTGCATCCCTCAAGTTGAGGGGGGGGGGGGGGGGGTTTAATAATTAAAAAAAAAGAAGAAAAAAAAAAAGGTGCCTTGATAACTGGAAGAGAAGGCAAATGGCCTGTAAATCTGCTGGTGACAGTTAGTGCAGCGGAAATGTTTCCAGGAAAACGTTCTCTCAAGACCAGGGCAACGTAGGACCCAGTTGGGAACATCAGCTCACGTCTACCGGGTATGTGAGATCACAAGTCCGCTCCCAATCTCAGGTGAGTGAGGGCGGACCTTGGTCATAAACGCAACAGCATCCATGCCCGGTCAGCAAGGCCCGCTTACCATCCGGTCCACAGAAGGCAGGGGCCGGCGCACTACTCGGCAGGAACAGGAAGCCATACCTACTCGTTCCAACCAGGCCAATTTAACAAGCAAACCCATCGCTCATTCTCATCATAATTCAGCAACAGAACTGACAGCTCATTCCCGTCATTAAAAAGGGAGTAAAAATATAACATCTGCAGGTAAAATCACAGAAATATTTCAAAGACATACAAGTTTAAAAAATTTGAATGCATTCCAAAATATCCAAAGGGATCCCACTGAATGGCATGTAGAAATGGAATGTGTGAAGCTTTTATTATGTGGCAGACTGGCAGAAACGTATGGACCCACCTCACTATCGGTAATCGTACAGCACGAGGCAGGGGCAACGGAAGGAATCGGGTCGGGCGTAGGAGGTACCGATAAGGAGGCGGACACGAGGTCGGATGCCGCGGCCCACAATGCACCGCTCCGCAGCGGCCTTGAGCCGCAACATTTAACAGAATTAGATGAAGAGGCAGCAATGCTTTACAGATAGCGTACTGGTCACGAATGCATACGTACGTACAGTTCAGCAATAACACTGGAAGGGAAGAAAGTGGAAGATAGGTGCTGAAACTCGAGAATCATGGATGACAACAAGGATTTTGCAAAAACACAGGAAGGGTAGGGTTTCATTGGCTACTACGTCCCAACGTACACAGGTTACATGAATTCAGCTCAGACCTTTACTTGCATGGTTAATATATCTTTTCCCATTAGAAATTCTCTCTCACACACACACACACACACACACACACACACACACACACACACACACACACACAGTACTTTGGCGGAATCCGCATTTTCATTCACTGGCCTTCAATCTTCCTGACAAGGTTTTTGGCATAAATTTGAAAAGGAAAGGAGGGAAGATATATAAAAAAATAAAAAAAAAAACAACCATATTCATAGGTTTTTTTCAACAACTGCCTGCCCAAAATGGAATGGTCAATGTACTTCATGTGCAAACAAACCCCAAAGAAAAGGAAATGAGAAAATGATGACAGTAGGGAACAGAAGTTTAGCTGGTCTGGTATTGAACAATCACGAAATTCAGTGCAAGAGTCACAAGCGCGTGTGAAGGGGACTTGAGGGTGTCTGTGCGTTCCGCTGCCGAAGCAGCAGGCTTTTTAACCGCAAAGATCAAGAAGCATCATCATCATCATCATCATCATGTCTCCAGTGCCAATGTGCCTGACAAAGACAGACTGATCCTGGGGTCGTAGAATCGCAGCGACACCTGCGGCAGGTTTGAGCGCTGCTTGTTCTCCTCACAGATGAACAAATAGCTGCTGTTGGCTCTGAAAATGGGAGGGAAAATAAAAAAAAAGTTCTCTTTCGAATCCTTCAACTACAGCTGTACATGACAGCCGCAGAGTTTCCCTTCGTGCAGGCTACGCGGGTCCGTGTGTAAACAATGCGGCTATCAGCCGGTGTCCGTGCGGGTCTGTCGGCCTCATTTGCATAAAATAAACGGAAAAAAGGCACATTCCAGAGAGCGGCGCTCTCACTTTGGAACTGAAACAAACCGGCAAAGCTCGGAGATGAAATAACAGTGTCAGCAAAGCGAACACTGCAGTGGAGTCACACAGTGTCCTTTGTAAGGAAAAAAGGGAGAAAAAAAATGCTTATAATGGAAACAAAAGATAGGCAGCAATGCAGACAGGCAGCACCGAGGATGTGGGGTCCTACGGGAGAGGTGGAGGCTTTTCCGAGACGCGTCGTGCAGTCTTCACCACTCCCGTTCCTTCAAGTGCTTGTATGACAGCGGTGTGACAGCAGCGATCTGGGGAACACAGGTAAAGAAAGTTAAACTGTTACCCAGGTGGACAAGGCTGGAAACCACAGAAGCTGAACAGCAGAGCACCTTAAAAGAAGGAGAGAAGAAAAATCACCCATAATTAAGCAATCAATCATATTTGTTTATTTAAAAAAAATCCAAATGATCGTTATACAAGGCAGGGCAGGAAAGTACACCATGCAACCTTGTCTACGATCGGATCATGCCGGCAGAGATTTGGCAAGTTTGCAAAAATGAGCAGAGCAACACCGAAAGGCCAGAAAACACGAGATGAGCTTCTGGTTTTTTTTTTTTTTTTTTTACCTTGGTTTACGTGTCTACGTGTAGGAGGGAGTCTTCAGATGGCTGGAGAGAACAGAAATGGAGGTTTAATGCTGTGGGATCTCACATGAGTCAGCTGCGGTTTGGGCTCAGCCCAGGAGAAGCAGGCTGCCCCTGGTTCCTCGTGAGAAAAGTCCCAGCTGGCCAACGGAGGCCCCCGGTTACTGCCAGAGTTCACCGAGAGCAGTCCGCGGAGAAACCGTTAATGTGCAGTGAGCAAAGCCCCACTCTGCTAGAGGCAGGTGGTGTAATACTGGACCCTACACCCCCATCACACACCAAGACAAACAACCTTAACTGAAACCACAAACCAGCAAACACCGCAACGACGGAAAAAAGATGTTGCAAGGTGTTGAGTACTGCGACTTGTTTTATAACAATGTGCAGTACTTTATGAACAGGTAGGCACTGCGTCTGGTGAGCACAGTCCCAAGAGGGCAGAGGAACCCCAAGCCACCGCAGTTCTCACCATTTTGTTAAGTAGGAATGGACCAAAAGTATGCAGACCCAGAGGAACTGAAATGAGAGCAGATAAAGAAGTACAAAAGGCCTTCTTGCCCATTATGGGTGAAGGTTCAATGCAGAAGCCCTGGTGGGGGCATGTCCATAAATGCTAAATGCTAAGGTACATAGGCCACCCTAAACTAAACATGTCTGCTCTGGTTCATAGTTTTGAATGATGGAGCTGGAGCCTCTGTGAGGCTTCTGAAGTGAAACCATCTCTAGCTTGTTTCAAAAGTGGAATACCTAGATTCTTCTAATTCTCAGATGAACAGCACCTAAGTATTTAGCCTGAACGGTGACTTTAAATCTGCTACGAAGGGCTAAGAGTGACAAGTAACTTCCATTAAGAAAGGAATTAGACAAGACACAGAATTATGGGCTTCGGTGTCTTTCAAAAACTGGTCTTGTGATTCTTCTGCAAATATAATCCTGGTGTGCATCTTAACTCGCTGCGCCATGACGGGACAGGGTTCATTAAGGACTCGGAGCCGAGATGGAAGAAGACTAGGGAGTGCTGAAAGTTGCTGCACTTTTGGCTTCAGGAGGGAGGAAAGGAGGAAAATTGTGCCCCAAAAGTGAAATGAGGGAGTTTCAACTAGCAAGAACCACAGGCCTTCTAGAGAGCACTGGGTTATGATACCTGTTTAACAGAGAGAATTGGGTTCATCTGTAACACGTCTTGATATCAAGGGCACCATGTTAAATCCGGGAGACTTGGGGTCCCCTGGACTCAACCGTCTCGGCTTCTTCTGGAAGGGCAAAAGACACTTAGGACAGTCCGAAGATGAGCGTTCATCTCACCAACAACAAGTCATTACTTAGTGCAGGCTGCGGACTGTGTCCGGCAAACCACACGTTCTCACTTACGGTCGCCAGCAAATACTGTTCAGTCAATCATACGTTTTTCCACTCAGAAGCCACCTGGGAAACTGGGAGGCAGTCAAAGTGAGCACACAATCCCTGGTTTGCAGCTCTCTCCACTTTCTAGGAAGCTATTTTATTTGCAGTATATTTCACATCACACTGCTGTTTCTCCTACGGAGGCTACACTGACATAATGACGAGACCTTCTTGGGTTCCGGGTTCCTGAGCAAGTTCTCTTTCAAAATAAATATTAATCTAAGACAAGAGTGAAACTTGACATTGATCCAATAAACTGCATCTTTGCACGGTAGTTTTCCAGAAAGTTCAGTTGAGTTTCTCAAGTTTCGGCAGCTTGCTGGCTACATACCACAATGAATAAACCGAATTCTTATTCAAGTGCATGGGATTAAAACCAAAAAGAGAAATGTCACCCTTCCATATGGCTATATACACCTTTTTAATGTTAAATTGCCATCATTTTGCTTTCGAGTTATGAAACTCGAAACCGCATTCATTAGTAGACCTAAGATTTTTGTTTATTCACATTTGTATTTCTGCATCGAGTTTGCCAGGCCTTCAAAAACTGTCAGTTTCTTACTGGTAATAACAGGTGTGGAATTTTCACTACAAGCTACAATACAGCTGCTCTTACAGGGTTCTGAAAGCGCACACACATGCACATGCCATGTGGACACCATCACTTGTGGGACAGGTGTACAGAGACACAAACACACTGAGGACACCGCAGCAAGGCCTTACTACTGGAAGCGAAGGTCACAGGCTCGGGTTTCTGGAGCAATTGCTCTATGGCCACTGAATAAGAGCACAGAATGGCCAAAACACTGTCTTTGTGGAGATGTGTCTCCGTTTGCAGACAAAAGGAGGATGGACAGATTCACTGTAGAAATATATAGAAACATTCAAAAATAATCAACGCAAAGCTGTACGAAGTCTGCAGAGTCCACACCCACCTGAACTGAAAATAAAACTCAAATGACAACTTCCTAAGGCTTTGCCCCTGGGGAGGACTGGGGGGTGGAGTGGAGAAGCAACAGACCATTTTTTTTTGTGTGTGTGTGTGTGTGTGTGTGTGTGTGTGGACGGACTTGCTAGCAAGACACAACAGCAAACAAGCCACGTCACAACAGGAAAGGAAGAAAAACATGCAGTCAGGAAAGGTGGAAGAAAGACCTCAGTCACTCCAGGAGAAGCTGTGACCACTGGCGGTCTGGGACAGCATGAAGATAGTGGACGTCCCAGAGGAAGGAAGGCGTCGCCGGACCTGCGGCACGACAGGGCGGCAGAAACAGAAAGGCAGACTGAAAACAGAGCAGAGGGATGAGTAGGAAAGGAAAGAAACCTGCACACAGCATGAGGAAAGGCAATAAACACATGTAGAAGGGATTGTCCCGGGGTGCGGCATGGAGGGACCATGTCAATGCAGCCTCCGTATACCCAAAAGGCACCTCTCGGTAATCCACCGCCCACCACAATGCCAATCTAAGAGGATTTATGTCCAAAGGCCACCTGGGAGAGGCTCAGTTTTGTGCACACTGCCCCGTAGAGGGCCACAATAAAGAGGACACAAAGCCATTCATAGCGCAACGTTATTCTGTAAATGGATTTGTACCAGTCCCTTGGATGGAATGAGAACGTAGACTATTTTACAGACTAGGTACTGGGAACCAAAAAAAAAAAAAGAATGTGGGATTGCCCAAAAATCAAATGCAGAGAGAGAGAGGAAAGAAAAAAAAAGAAAAAAAAAACACATCATGGCAGAGCTAATAATTCCAATTTGGATTATATATTTAAGTCTATCAGTGTTAAAATCTGGAATAAATCACTCAGGTCATCTTCAGTGAAGCATTTCTGATCTATTTGTTAACTCAAACTGTTGCCAACTAACTGCTGGTGGTTCAGTCTACATGGAAGTATACTGCATAGTTCATAATTAAATATTAAAGCAAAAAACCGAAATGCAAATAACAGTTGCAGCTCACTTTCCTCATTATGCATGCATAATGAAGATAAATTTCAATTTTCATTACATTTTTAATAAATATTCTCAGAAAAATTCAATATTAATTTTCAAAGTCTTGCTCAGTATATGTTGGACAATAACTGGAGGCAAAGCTAAAAGTAAAATGCAAAAAGCAGAAGGAAGAACTGAGCAACTAGAAGCAATCAGTTCAGTCCCTCACACCTTAACGATCCCCCATCTGAAAGGCAGTAGCAACACTATTTGAATTTTCATTTTCATGCTCAACATTTAAAATGTTTCAGTCACTGCTTACGGCATTTTTGAAAGGGGGGGGTTAATGGAATGGAAAAATGAAAAGCATAAAAAGTTTTCATAAAGTGCTTGCCAAAACTAGTAGGATACAACATGGATCTCACAGCTGTTTTTCCCAGAATGCATCAGCCATGTATAAAAAAAAAAGTCAAAGTACCACAGTATCAAAGTACTTTTAAAGATGCTATCTGAGATTGTATGCACTTCATTGCAAAAAAATTCTAAATTAATTTCATTTCAAAGATAGATATAAATGCCAGACTGACTGACAAGGTGAGACATAGGCAAACTATGAGATGCTGTAGATTTAAGCGCACATACTAAGAGTAAGACATCTTTGCTGAAGCAGTAAGTCAATTTTAGGGCAGGGGAGAGTAGGAAGTGGGGGGGGGGAAGACAGAGGGTCTTTCAGCCAAGATACAATGTTCCCTGATGTGGGGTGAGCTGGAATTAGGATAAAAAGAGCCAAAAAAGGTGCTGCCTGAAACCACCAGGATAAAGGGAAGGAACTGAACTACAGAGGAAGTCAAGGTCATCTGGTGAGTGAGAACAAACACCATATCATACAAATCACCGTCTGCTGGTTTTTGTTCAATCCTTCATCCAGGGATAAGCAACACTCAAATGTGCAGGGGACTGCTTGGCTCAGAATGTGAGAAGATAAGAGATATAAGATACAAGAGCCATAATGTATACACAGTACATTATATGTCCAACTATTTCTATTTATTCCAAGGTCAAGCGTCAGCTGAAGTCTAGAAATGACAGACAATTGTGACCACTGGTACAAATGAACAGTCATTGTGAAGCAGCACAGAGGTTGTGGAATTAGGGAAAGAGAAAGTGTGGGAGGGTGAGGGATGGATGTCATCTCCTTCAACCAGCAACTGCAGAATTAAAAAGAGAAAGAGGACAAAGAAAAGATATGCATAGAAAGGATGCATGTAGGAAGGATGATATGTGGGCGTGTAGGTGTGACACAGGTGGGATTTGGAAAACCTGGTGTGGGATGCTGGGAAAGCAAAGCGGGCTCCTGGGTAATACCTGTCGCGTGTTGCGGCCTCGAGGCCGTCGCAGTGCCACCAACAGAACATCGGGCAGCAGGCTGAGCACGATGAGCAACATGATGGCCAGCCATGCTGACATGGAGCTCAGCATGTTGATGAACACGAAGTAAAGCCGCTGCTGCTCAAGGAAGGGCCTGGGGTGAGAGAATGGAAAGGGCCTGGAAGTTGGTATCACTGGCACTGAAGTAAGTGTGTTATGGAAAAGGCCAACAGGAAATATGTCGATAAGGAGTCTGGGCCTGATACAACATAGATTCATGTTTAAGGAGGCTTCTGTTGGACTGCTTCAAAATACTGACTTACATATTATTCAAATATCAGCATTTCATAACTCATCTTAAAATTAGAAATGCAACAAATATGTTGTCTGCCAATGACATTAACCGTGAGAAGAATATGACTGTGTAGAGGCTCAAGAAATAGAATTGAGACTGAAGGGTTTGGAAAGGTAGATTAAATAGCCTCAATGTCCTCAACAGATTCAGGCATACAGTGACGTACACCCTTAGGAAAGTTTTGCCCTTTAAAATATTAAAGCATACAGGTGCCTGGTATTCAATTTAAATGCCAAGTATGGGTTAATGTGACAACATTTAACAGCGCTAGAATTTTTAATTCTGCTTAATGATTTGGTCACTAAAACTCTACAGAAATGCACATTCTTGAAGTAGAAGTGAGTACACTTCAAGTTTCATCATTTCATTACCTGATTACAATTTGCTTGTGATGCATGTCTAAATCGTCTGCTATTTAATAAAGAGTAGCATTAAAGTCCCAGGTTTGCAAAAATACAAGAAACAAGTAACATTAGTGAGATGGAATACAGTATGTCCACCTCAAAGGCTGCCAGAGGACTTAATAAAAACTATTGATGTGCACATCTGGGAAAGTTTGCAAATCATTTTAAATGTTTTTGTAAACCATCACTCTACCGGGGGGGAATCCAAAATCCTGGCAATCTATAAAGAGCAGGCAGTCTCACCATATTTAGTCCACATTGACCAAAAGATGCCCGAAGATGGTCAGACACCACATTTGGCAAAAAAAAAAAAAAAAAAAAAAAAAAAAAAAAAAAAAAAAAAACTCTTTGAACATAAGACTTATATATTTCAGCTATAAAAACTGGTGGTGGGAGCATAATGGCTTGGGGCTGCTTTGTAGCTTCAGCACCTCGGTACCATAGGTGAAATCGAGCCAACTACGAATTCCACAATGTAGTAGAGAATACTGCCATAAAATATCGATTGGTTTGCCCCCCCCCCCCCCCCCGAAAAAAAAAAAAAAAACCCGATGAAGTGAAAATGGGTCTTCCAAAAGAACAATGATCCAAAACACTCAAGCAAATCCACAAGTTGTCGACCCACGAAAAAGTAATGGAGACTGAGCGGCACTGGCAAAGTCAAGATTTCAAAACAATTTAGATGTTGCAGGAATAAAGGTGTGCATGTGAGAAAGCTTCAAACGTCATGTAGGTGAAGCAGTTCCATGTTGAAAAGTGAGCCATAACTCCTCCCAGTCTATGCAAGAGACAGTTTAAAAATGCAAAATAGATATTTTTGCCAAATGAGGTAACATACTGTGCCAAATCTAGGGTGTACTGATTTTTTGTGCACTTTAGGAAACTGCATGTCTATTCAACTTTATTGAAGAAATAAACGCAAAGTACAAATTTTCAGTGTTTTTTGTAAAATGTGATCACATTAACCATTAAAACAACATTTGAACGAGAATCAGATACAAAGTTATGTTAAAGGGACAATACTTTCTGGGATGTACTTTTTATACCACTGTATGCATCCTATTAGCATAAATATCTACAAAATTATGTGTCATTTTGTTTTTTAGCAGGGCTGTACTTACCATGTTATTCCACCCCAGAAAAAACTAAACAGTATGTAAAAGGCCAAAGAGCCCCAGATGACAAAGTGGTTTATCCAGGTCCAGTGCCGTGTATCCAGGGCAAGCTGTGCAGACAAATGCATCACATCAGTGTCGGCTGCTGGGTTCATCATGTAAAAAGTAACATGCAGACAAAAAAAACAATACCTTTATGGTAACGGTGAAAACAAGGATTGTAAAAACAATTGTTCCAAAGGTCCAATTTCCAAACACCTGGGAAAAAAAGATGTGCGTGTCTATTACAGTGTCAACAGTATCGCATAAAATATTTAACTAACGGTTTATCATATCTAAGAACCTGGCCACTGGGAAGCAGTGCAGGGTTGCTGAAGACACAGTAGACCCCAAAAAAGAAGAGCAAGCCATGGAAGACCCCCAGCATGGTCCAGTAGAAGAAGGGGCCCCATCGCAGCATGGCATTCTTGGCCACCTCCCTGGAACCAAAAGGGAGCATAGGGAAATTCAAGCAAGGTGCTGTACAAAAGGTAAAAGTCATCGCAAACTACTAGCACCTACCGGTAACTAGTCCCGGAAGGCACTGGTCCTCACCTGTATAAAGCAGCGTGGTCGAGAAGGGTGTCGATGCTTATGTGCTGCTCAAACAGGCTGTAGGCCAGGATGGGCATGGAGGTGAAGCAGATGTTGTACATCGTCAAATAGGCTGCGTCGTAGAGGGGCTGCCCGGGGGGGAGGGGTATCGGGGGCAACGGCGGGTTAAATGACACGAGGAAAGGAACTCACTAGCATGCAAAAGCACAAACACACAGACGCACGTACATGCACACATATTCTAGAAACTAATGCATTCTATTTAACGTACAAACATCTGTTAGACTGTCCAAACTGAAGAACATATGCAGAGCTCTGCTTGAAGAGAAACTGTTTCTGCAGTTCTATAGTATACAGGGGTGTGCATTGTTACAACTGTGGTAAAACACACCACAAACACTGTGTAACTACAAGTGATGGATAAAGCATTCAGTTCAGTTTGGGAGAAAGGGGAGGGCAACCAGGGTAGGGAGGTTCAACTCAATGCGCAAGGAAGTACCTAAACCACTGGACAGACCCTCCATCCCATACTTACCAGCTGGGAATATCCACAGTAGAACTGGTACAGGAACTGAGGTAAGATAAAGCAAAGATTCTAGAAGGGGGAGGGAAAAAAAAAAAATTTTTTTTTTTGTCCTTCAAATAATGCACGACTCTGCCTATATTTATTTAATTACAGGCTGACAGAACTGATGCAACAATATATTATCAGCAGTGCCAGAAAATAAATCACACACTTGACACATTACTGAAAAATTTGGTTGCTTTATTAATTACCACAGAAGTATTTAGTCCAGGACAAGTTAAAATTCCAGCAACCGAACTCTAATGTCACGAGTCCGTGGACTGTGTTTTAAGAGATTACTCCTGGGACCAAAAAAAAAAGAAAAAGCTTTATTCAAAATGTCAAACTCAATGAGAAACAGGCCTTCAGCCGTACGTTAAAATAGAGCCGTGGTATTTTTCGCGTGGGCCGATTCAACTAGAGCTCCCTAATGAAGAGATGCATCACAGGAGCAAGTCCCTGTCCTACCTTGTAGAAGAAGTACTGCACCAGGTGGGCGATGCGCACATAGTACAGATGCCCATGGACCAGCAGCAGCTTCTTCAGATGTTTCAGCTTGGGGATGGCATAGTCGCTGTTCCGTACCGCCTGCCTCCCCTCCTTTCCCTTAATGCCTGCATTAGAGCATCCGCCGCACAAGACCGGGTCCAACAGACAGTCAAGGAAAACACCTGTGCTCGGACTGGGGCTTTTGCTGACATGTTTAAACAGAATGATGTTGGGAAATCGTGCAGGCACTACTAAGGTCCTGCTGTTGTACCCAGTGTGATCACTTTTTAGCTTACCGATGCCCACATGGGCTTCCAGGATCATGCTCACATCGTTGGCCCCGTCTCCGACCGACAGCGTGATCGGGCTGCCTTTGGAGCTCTTCACCATCCTCACAATCTGGACGGGAAGAAGCGTGGAGGAGAAAGCTCAGGCAAACTGGTGACTTGTTAAAACACCACTTTCAAACATTTCAGTTTAGGTGGCCAAAAACTGCTCTGTCCCTCACTCCCAGGTAGTGCCGACGGGGTATTTGCGAAATACACCGTAGATCTATGAAAATAATTAATATTTACTAAACCAACCATAAATACAGTACAATGTATTGACTCACAGAATGATACAGTTATAGACACACACTCGAACCCACATGGCACCTAAAGTACAATAATATTTTATCAGTTTAGACATTTAACTATGTCACACTATGATTTTTACATAAATGGACCTCAAACTTGTTCCCCAATATAACTAAATCTTGGCCCAAAAAAAAAAAAAAAAAAAAAAGTTGGATACTCCTTACTGTAGACCTTACATGAAATAAACAGCATATTTCACAACATTATATATAATTTATATTTAAATTTATATTAAATATTGACAGACCAACCCATGGAAGTGTCATACACAATCCCGCGATACACAAAATTTGACTAAAGGTGAACAAACGCATATTTCAATTAAAGTTTTCTTAATACGCAAAATAAGTGGAGTGTCAGAAGCATGGTGATAGAATGGGTAAACACAGAAAAGTTAATGTTAAGTCATTGTAAATAAGTAACCCTGACAGAAATAAAATGTTTTGAATGCAAAAGACGTTCGTGATGCAGGCGGTATGTTGTGCTGGTATAGTTATAGCCTGCAGATGGACATCTATCTTTTTATAGCCATTACAGTGTGTGGAGGAAGAAGGGGGGGGGGGGGGAATTCAACTAAAACTATTCATCTTATGGTTTTCCATTAGAAAATCAGTGACAGGATGGTAAAGGCACCCCTTCAGGTCAGTCCGTGTGAACAAATGTGCGACTCTGCTAATCTGCTTTTGCTCCCCAACCCAACTTAACAGAATGCCTATGAGGTATGAAAATACAATATTTCTTGCTGTGAAATATTTCTTGTATGAATTATGTGAACAGAGCAGACTGTGAGGAAGAACTTTCAGTGGGGGGGGGGAGTGAAATAATCTAAAAATGCACTTGAATATGAACTGAGGCCCTCGGCATGCATGGATCAGTCAGACCACAAAGTTTTAGATGCCAAATGTTTGGATTAACATTTATTTATTTAGCTGAGGCTTTTTTCCAAAGTGACTTCCAATGAACTCTATGTAGTGTTACCAGCCCACACACTTTATTCACCACGGTGACTTACACTGCTAGATACACTACTTACACTGGGTCACTGATCCATACATCAGTGGAACACACACACACACACACACACACACACACACACACACACACACACACTATGGGGGAACCTGAACAGCATGTCTTTGGAGTGTGGGAGGAAACCAGAGCACCCAGCGCAAACCCACGCAGACTCGGAGAGAACACGCAAACTCCACACAATGAGCGAGGATCGAACCCATGTTCTCTTGTACCACCCAGGTGCTGAGAGACAGCAGCGCTACATGCCGTGCCACCCATTTTAAAAATGTAGGTTTAAAAGTTTCAAAAGGGGGCAAAACGCAACAGGATGGACCTCTGCAGTAGCTACAGATATGCAAGCAATCAGTGTCATTGTACTATACATGGCTGTAACCAGATCTCCGAGGCAAATCACCTGGGCTTTTTGCAGCGGCGCCATCCGACAGCAGAGCACAGAGGTGCAGCTTTGGCAAATCTTGAGGAACAAGTTCTTGTAGTGGCTGCCGGTTCCATCAGGTGAGGCATTGAGCAGCAGAGACAGCGTGGCCCCATCCACAATGAGACCATAGTCCTGGCCAGGTGAAGACCAGGTCCTGCAGATGAAGAACATTTTGGATATCAAGACACACGGTATGCGTTCGTAACTTCATTCACAACAAGACACGGAATAAAACTTGCACTTTCTTGCCGTTTACCCCATTCTTCACGTAGGAACAAAGTCAAGGAGGCGCAGAGGCAGTGGCACACAGAAGCATGGAAACACGAACCTGTGGAGTCCCGTCTTGCTGGGGGGGGTGTCATGCACCACTCTCTTGTGGTATTCCAGCAGCAGTTCCAACAGACGTTCCTCTCGCTTGCCCTCGCCCTCGCCCAGCGCTCCCACCGTGAGCTCCAGGAGCTCCGTGCCACGCTGGAAGAGGCGGCAGGCGTAGCACGTTGACTTGGCTGTCTCCATCTTGTCGCCCGTGAGCACCCACACCTTCATTCCGGCTCCTTGCAGGGCCTCCATAGTCTCGGCCGCCCGGTCCTGCAGCCTTTGGCACAGGGTTCGCAGTCAAAATAACCAAACTGCCCACAACTGCCCCTTGAAACGAGCACCAAGGCAGGCGGGTTAAAGATGGCCTCAGCCGCCAGCATTCAGTAAGGATGAAATGTGCTTAAATAATTTACACGCCAATCTTAAAAAAAAAAAAAAAAAAAAAAACACATTACTTCCTGAAGAGGACACTGGGGAATTGGTATGACAAGCCAGGCCCTGGTCTCAGATGCTTTCTTCTGCACTTTAATTAAAAACCACAATTGGCAGGTTGTCCTTCCTAAGGCACAACCATCTGGAGAGAGAGGAACCTCAGAGTGCACCATGTTGTCAGCCCCCCCACCCCCCACACACACACACACACACCCACACACACACACACACACACACGCACGTACCTGTCCTCGACAGCTGTAGCACCAATCAGGATCATGTCTGTCTCCACTTGGTTGTAGACGGCCATGAGCTTTTCCTCCCGGTCATGCAGGGACAGGCGCGCTTCCCTTAGCTCTGCGTCCACCCGTGCAAAATCCTCGTTGCCGAGTCTCTTGTAGGCCACGCAGAGCGTCCGGTAGCCCTCCTGCACAGCCACACGTTGAACGCTCATTATCTTGCCCATTAACACATTTAGGCACTCTGCGTAAGTGGATGTTTCACCAAAGGAAGTCAAACTGCACACTGACAAATGCACTTAGACAAAATAGGAGTTTGGGAGAATAATTCAACTTGCTTCCACAGTGTTTACCGCTGCTTTCATGTGTCAGCGTGGATCGGAGAACAAACTGCATTAAGCATGGAGAAAATGTATTTTTATTGTCAGTCATATTAATTCGGGGGGCGCAGCAGCTTTGGCCAGGTCCTGTTCTCCGGCGGGTCTGGGTTCGAGTCCCGCTTGTGGTGCCTTGTGATGGACTGGCGTCCCGTCCTGGGTGCGTCCCCTCCCCCTCCATCCTTCCGCCCTGTGTTACCGGGTTAGGCTCCGGTTCACCGCGACCCCACTTGGGATAAGCAGTTTCAGCCGGTGTGTGTGTGTGTGTGTGTGTATTATACTACATTTCTAATTTTAATGTAGCTTCAGACAATAAAAATGTTAAAAAACATCTTTTTTGAAAAACTGTTTACTTTGGCTTCATCTGAGACTTTTGCAGAACCTCAGAGAATACATTTAGGGACATCTACATTATTAACATCCTATTCATTTTTATTTAGCGATAAAAGTGACTTGGGATTTAAGAGCAAATTGAGTTGCAGAGAAACTTCAGGTCCCAACTGTGTTCGTGAGCTAAGGAGGCCAGATAATTGACTACAGCACAATTTCCAGAAACGTCTGGGACAAATTGGACGGAGCACTTTGTCGCGTGCATGGCAGCGCCAACCTTTGCATCGCGTTCCACGTGAACCCGTATTCTGTCCACTTCCTCCTTTCTCACCCGAGGGAAGATGGAAGAGTCGGCCCCCTTGCAGAAGAGGAGCACTTCCCCTGATCGGAGGAGAGATGCAGAAAGGCGGTCAGCTCACCGCTGCAGAGATCCCCGTACCCCCGAGGAAAGCGTCGAGGTGCCACGGTTTCGTCTCACCTGATTCAGACTTTACAATGACGCTCATGCGACGTCGCACCGGGTCAAAATTCAGAACATGCAGAAGCTCGTATCTGAGAGCAATACAATCACATAATACAAGGGGAGAGCAATAATTTCTCACAGAAGGAAAAAAAAAAAAAATACATTTTATATTCATTTACTGTTTTGCTGAATTCAGGAAGAATTACACTGAGTTCATTAAATACCTGGGGGTGGGGGATCACAAATCAACAACTCCATATCAACTTACACTTCAACTCTGTTATCTCTGTTCCGTATCTTCATGCTTTTACTATCAGAACCGATGAAAGTGAAGCCATGCCTGACGAGTGGAAAAGACAATATTCAGTCAATACTGTAATGCAAGATAAATTTCTCTCTCAAACACACACACACACACACACACACACACACTTCTCCCAAACTGCTTACGTCATGGCACCTTTCACCAGAGCCACCTCATCAGGAGACGAGGCAATGAAGGCACACTGATCCTCAGGGCTGGGGGAAAAACCATCAACCTGGTCCAGGACCACGCCATCAATTTCATCCACTGGCTGGGACTCCTTCACCTGCACCGTATGACACAGGCAGAGGGCCCGCAAGAAGAGTTCCTCCAACTCCTGGAGAAACACACAGCAGTCACGATCAACAGTTGTCGAGGCAAATCTCGGGTTAAACCACTGATGATCAGTAACTGCCGCAGGGTGGTTTTACCAGCATTGGGAAGACTACATCAGTTGCCAAATGAACAAATCCAAGGCCTAATCTGGAATAAAATTCTACAAATTAAAACAGACCCCCTTAGGTTTGGTTTAAACTACCAATGAGTATCTTAGCAAGAATCACCCATGAGCATCAGCAGCTGGGTCTCCAGTTTTAACCATAAAGGAAAATAAGAAATAGGGCTTTTTCTTTGAGATCATATAGGTAGATATGGTAGACAGTCATTTCACTGGATATTCATGTGAAGTACCTTTTCCAAGAGTTCAAAAGCATGGTCTGTCTTAAGAGTTTCAGGTTCTGAAATCTTACCACCATGCCACCTGTTGCATACTGTCAAAACCGATCCATCATCCAAGCACCCACCTCTGGTGCCTTGTTCAGGGTGATGGTTATGGGCCCATCGGTCTCACAGAGACCATCTGTTTCTGTCAGAAATTTGTGGTTCTTGTATTGGAAGCCATCGATGCAGCACTCTATGAATTCCATGTTATTCTCAGTTAAGGTGCCCGTCTTGTCTGTGAAAATGTATTCCACCTAGAGGCAAAAAATGGGCCATAAACTAAATACTGATGCAAGAAACAAGCACTTGCTCAACCTGGATAGTACCAATGGGCAATTAATCCCTGAGATAATTGCATTATCCTGCATAAAATCAAATCAGTTTAACGAACCATTCCGTATTACATCCAGGAAATCATATAGCAAGGCAGTCATAATGCATAAAGAATGTGAATTATCAAGCTGTTCGTAGGTTTAGTATAATGCAGATCAAATGATAAGTGAACCTCTTTGCCATTCACTTTACCCTACTCCTCTCCTTCACTCACTTGGCCGAGCTCCTCATTGAGATCTGAGGTGTTCACCAAGGCCCCTTCTTGGACCTCTGGGTCAAAAAAGTCTTTGTCCCAGGTGATGAAGAAGGAGCCTAGGAACTTCTGCATCTCCACGGTGACATACATGGAAACCGGGATGATGAAGTTGAACAGCACCATGAAGGACAGGAAGTCCGTGAACATCTTCAGGTACTATGACAAACAGGAAATGGTGTAAGTTTTTTTTTATACTGTACAAATGTACAGTAAAAGATACTGGTGCCTCATGTCAAAAACTGAATTATTAATTTTTTTTAATTTCTGCTTGATATGGATTGAACATGACCATGTTTTTATGCCAATACTACTATTTACTATTGGCATTGAATACCAGCTTGTGTGATGACGGGTTTTTCCACTTTAAAGTTTTTTCCCCCCACTTTTAATGTAACTCACGAGTTGATATAACAAATTTTGCTAAGTATTTTTTCTTATATGTAGTACATGAGACTTCTATGGAAGGCAACCTGTAAATAACTTGGGGATAATCTGTATTGCTAAGCTTTTTTATTTCTTGTGACTTTGGACTTATGAACAAACTGAGTTATGAACAGACTTCTAGTTCCAACTGCATTTGTAAGCTGAGCAGCCATTATGTACAGTATACTCATTTGTTTGCCTAATGGGGCATTACCCTTTCATCTGAAGCAAAAAAAAGGTTAATTCATGATGTGAAAGCTACACATAAACCCTACTTTAATATCTGTATAAATCACATGCAAAAAACAAACCACACAAATTCTTCACAGAAGAAACGCTAAAAAAAAAAAAAAAAAAAAAAAAAAAAAAAAAAACTGGCCCGCAAGAAAGTGAGGCTGGTTTCTCCCGTCTCCTTGAGTAATATTGATCTTGGGACTGTCCCAGGCCAATTCACTTAGGCCTGTTTAGAAGTACCATGGTATGAAAAGCACTTTCTCTTGGCTCAGTTTCTCTCTGACCATTGCCGTGCAAATCAAAAATGTGGACCATTCTTTAAAAGGGGGGGGGGGGGGGGGGGGGGGGGGACTCATTCTATAAGACCGCAGACATTGATCATGTTGTAGATGTTGAGCCTGCGGAACTGCTGCTGGAAGGAACAGAGCTTCATTGTTTATTCCAAGTCATTCTGAAAACGGTGCCAAGGACTCACCAGGTTGGTGTCCCTCTCCTGCTGGGTCTTGGGGTTGTACCAGGGTTCGTCCTGGCCGTGCTGGTTCTGCCACACGTATTTCAGAGTGGTGCACACGAAAGCCTTGCTCACCAGCAGGCACAGGTACACGATGAGGAAGGCGTTGATCGATCTTAAGCAAAGGATTGAACGGAAAGGATAAATCTAACTACAGAGAAGAGCAGCACCGGAGAAAAGACCCATTTAACATTATGGAAGTTCTACTTTCTGCACTGCCTTTGTTCAGAAAAGGCCATTTGTTCAAAAACGAACACAAAAAGTTTCACAAAAAAAGTTTTTTTTTTTTTTTTTTTTCCTTCTTGCTTTCTGAACTTCTTTGACCTCTCTTTCCATAGTTCTTCTACTGCCCACACCTATCTTTGGATTTTCATCTCTTCCCAGTATAAAAGCCTTTCACCCCCTCCCTGCATGCTCATCCACCTTACTTCTCAACAACTGAACGCTTCTGGGATTTTCCCTGGTAGTTCAGGGCCATCTTAGTCTCCATCCCAGTGTAAACAGCCACTCCTGGTGAACAAAACACACATTGCATGCTTCAGGCTAAACAACATCACTTTCTTCGCTGCTGACGGACAGCGTACCGCTATAGGACTCACCATATATCTTCTTTGTATTTTTCAAAGTGGCGCCTTTCAACAGCAGGTTTTCTGGACCTAAAGACCTGCAGGTAATGCAAGGAGTGGAGACAGTCAAAACAAAATACGGTAGAACCCACACGGTAGATAGTTACACCTGGGCCTCAGCTTACAATGGGGTTCCATTCAAAGTCGAAAATGTGCTTATATGGACCATAATAAACAATTTACATGCACTAATGTTATTTTGCAGTACAGTATATGTATTTTCATGCTGCACTATTATTTTCACTTTCTAAATCTGCCTTCTGTTTTTTTTCTTTTCTTCGCTCACTTCTGTAGCCATTTAAAAAAAAAAAAAGGTCAAAAGGAATCACAAAACGCAACCGCTGACAGACACACCAATTGAGTCAATAAGTGAGGAAACATGGTGCCTTGAGGCAGCCAATGTCATTGTACAGCAGATGAAGTGGTCAACCTTAGATGTTGCAACCAAAGGTCAGGACTCAAAAATAATGCGAGGTTGAAGGCATAGTCATCATAAGTGGAATAAGTATAACTGGAGGACTTACATTCCATCCATCCAGTTTCAATAACCGCTTGTCCTGATCAGGGTTGCTGTGACCCACAGCTTATCCCGGAAGCAACGGGCACAAGGCTGAGGTGGGGTACACCCTGGATGGGACGCCAGTCCACGTACACACACGCAAAGCGTAATTTAGCGTCACAAACCCACCTGAACTGCATCTCTTTGCTCTGTTGGAGGAAGTCAGCTGAAGGACTACCTGTAGACTCACTTATTTAGCTGAAGCTTTTTTCCAAAAACACTTATGAAGAACGACTTCCAATGATTTACCAATTCATACAGCTGAGTTTTTTTTTTTTTTTTTTTAAATGGTCTGGTTCAAGGTAAGAACCTTGATCAAGGGTACAACAGGAGGAGGAGAGATTCAAACCTGGGACCTTTAAGTGCAAGGTGACGGCGCCAACTACGACGCCACCGGCTTAGACACTTGCGCAAGCACAATTCTTCCAAATATCTGTATATTAAGGGAACCAGAAGATCAATAATTAATTTTCCCTCAATTCCCTGGCGTTCATGAGGAGGAGGCGGTTGTGCCTTTTATAAGACCATTACAAATGCCTCGGTGACAAACGCCTTTTCAAAGTGCCGCGCGAGACCCGCCTGGACGCGAGCCACCTTGGCTTACTCGGGGACTTGCTCTCAGTTATGCATCACCATAAAAAATTATGTGAACATAATGCAGGAGGACGAAACTGATTACGCGACTGCAGCAGCGGGACACGCAGAGAGCGGCAGCGACGGAGCTGGGCACGCGCTCCAAGCCTGCTCACCGTACAGCCGTCTCCTGGCCGTCCCTGCGGATGTGCATGCGGCCCACGAACCTGCGCACGAACAAGAGAGGACAACGTTCGCTGCGATTACTAATGAAACCAACAAGGGTCATCACAACCATCTCAAATTTACTGAGCGATCCATGACTTCTCCGAGGGCTTTATCAGAGGAGCTCACGAGTCATTCGAGGCAGGATATGCAGCAAATGAACCCCGACTGAACAGCAGGTGGCACTACGGCAATGCCATAATGCGAAGCGAGCAGCTCCAAAGGAGAGCAGACATTAAAAATGATAGGTTATCACCGAGTTCTCACAAAGTGGGAGATAAGTGCCCAGGTAAATACACAGAGCTTACTTGTAGAGGTCAGGCTGGGGCTGTTCACATTCAATGGTTGCGTGTAGTGATTCCACATCCTTCACCGTGTCAGGCACTGTGTAGTGTGTCTGAGGAGGGACAGACACAGATTAGGATCTAGGTCTTCAAAGTCCTTCTTTCCACTCCTCTATGACACACGCAGGTCATTATGTGGGACAAACCAGCAGAGACGCGCGGCCATCCGACCGGGACGTACGGAGGGGAAGCGAGCACGTGGACAGGGGAGGCAACGAGATGATAGGCTACGGGACGAGAAGTACCTTGTGGTTGGACTCGCCGTCCAGGCTGGCCGTGGTGACGAAGCAGGTGTCGTCGTCTCGGCTGGACTGCAGCAGGACGAGGTCGCATGGGAAGGTCTCATCTTCCAACACCTCCACCACATCACCCACCTGAGCAACAAGGTTGGAGTCGTGAAAGGAATCTAGGCACGCACGCAAAAGTATCCTTGTCTGCATCACTGGGGAAATTCATACTGTCAAACCCTGTTGTAATTAAGTTGCATCAAATCACAACCCAAAGAAAATTTTACAATGACAAGTCCAAAGTTCATAACCAAACAAAATGTTTTAGACCATCCAGATTTCTTCTTTTTTTTTTTTTTTTTTTAAATTTTATGACATACATTTTACAGGATACTGTGCATCCACACAAGGTCCGGAAAACATACACCGTGTAACACGCATATTCTGGAGGATTTCATTTTTGATGCTTTCATATATAGCTCTATTTGTCTGTGAAAAGTGTGACAGAGGACCTAAAGACAATGAAAGAGAACCTGGGTTCAAGTCACAGAAGCCTAGCAGGATGTACCAAACAGTGATGGGCACAACTTAAAGTCACAGATGGAAAAGAGCTTTGCACTGGTAAAAAATACATGTACAAATTGTGTGGTCTGTGGCCATCTGCCCAGCTGTTCCGGGCAGGGGACAGAGACACACACACACACACACACACACACACACACACACACACACACACACACACACAGCTTGTCCCAAGCAGGGTTACGGCAAATCGTAGCCTAAACCAGCAACACTGGGCGCAAGACTGGAGGGGGAGGGGACACACCCAGGACAGGATGCCACAGCAAGGCTTGAACCCCAGACCCGCCAGAGAGCAGGACCCAGCCAAACCCGCTGCGCCACTCCACCCCCCAGCCTAAGTCCAGGTCCTCGCTATAAATGACTGTCACCGGCTGGCACTTCTCCTCCGAATAAGATGTAGATTACGGGTACCTTAATCTTCTCGCTCTCCTTGCCGACTCTCTTGCCGTCCTCCAACACCGTGACGGGGTACTTGTTCACCTCGTTGTCTGCCTTGTGCCGTAGCCAGTCCTCGTAGCCCTGGAGAGACAGGTGAGAATATGCATTTGGGTGCGTGCATGTGGAGGTTGGTGTTTTCAGTGAACGCTGGCCCCAGCCTACCTAAACCCCAGCTGTATAATCCATAAACGCTCCCCTACTGTCTGATGGACTTCAAAGGCCAGCCCAAGTCCCTGCAGTCTGCTGCGAACCCTGGGAACAGCGGGAACCTAGCCTAAAATCCGCACATTTCTGGAGGGAAGTCCAGCCTATCGAGGCTCCCGAAAGATCCGCTGCCAAGTTACACACCATCAATCCCCAAACAATGCTTTCCAGGCTCTGACCTGCTCCCAGTGGCAGGACAGCCTTTGGAAATCCTACCTCCCCGGGCCGGGGGCCCAGAGTCAGCTTCTCGGACAATCGGGAGCTACCCCACCCAGGGCAGGACAGATGGTCGCAATGCACGGCAATGACAGGAGATGATTTTTGGTAAACTCTTAAATGCAGATGTGAAATGTCTTAACTGCGGTCCAGGTAGAGGAAGAGACAGAAAGAAGGAGAGTGACCTGACCGATGTGGGTGGATGGGAAAGAGAGAGAGAGAGACACTGGTCGGGTTCTCACCTGTTTAATAGCGGTCACTGTGATGACAAAAAACAAGGGCAAACCACTGGTGACTGGGCTGGTGGGTGTGTCCACTATCACCTGTGAGGAAGGACAGACAGGTATGAAAATCAAGCCGGAGATCTCCAAGGCCAGGTGGAACAAACTCTGGCCCTTCACCTTACAAAGACAACCGGGCCCAGAAAAATCCACCTTTTACCATTATGCCACAATAAAAATGCATAATAATGCAGGCACGCCTCAATTTATGCATAGATTCTGTAAAAAGGCAGTTTATTTTTGGTGTATTCGGAATTATATTCGGTATGTTATATGCAGCGTGTACGGAAATGCAGGTTGCTTTCGCTCGACACTCGAAAATAGACCGGTGAAAAATCGAATTAATAGCTGCGTAAAGGTTTATCCGATAAGTCACAAATCACTAAGTCACTAAGTCCTGCAATGTCACAAATGTTTACATCCATTTCCAAAAGAAAAAAAAAAAATATTAATAGGAAGGTGATCAGGAATCGTGGATATTGGGATAAAGTTTTATGCAGCCACTCGCGTCATGAACATTGGTTCACATCCAACTGTCTCTTCCCGCTAACGTAATGAACGCATTGCATTTTCTACGAGATGTATGTCGCTTTAGGGAAAAGTGCCTGCTAAATGAATAAATGTAAATATTAGATGTATAAATAAAAGATTACTAAAACTGGGAAAATATTTATCATGGAAAATGCATTACTGGACCATTTGTAACACGAGAAGCCAATATGAAGAAGTAACAAAGTGTGTTGCGTTGACGCCACAAAACTAACGGCAAAGACAAAGAATTAAAGTTTTATAGACCACCTCCAAACACAAACACCATGTGTGATTGTGTGAGTCAGGGGGGTGTCTGGGAGGGGCTAATAAAGCGCGTCTTCAGCACAGCCATATTCCATTACAGCACGGGCTCGACATCGGACCCATCTTCTGCCCCGGAGAGCGCCTATTCCACAGGCAGGTAATCTCCATCTTCCAGTGCAAGGTCTGTGACGTGAGCAGTGCTCTTGTCTAATCCATAAAGCCTGATCTCTGTGCGCTCCAGCATGGAGATTTGTACCGGAGGGGTACCAGGCGGCCTCTTACTCCATACTTGTAGTAGATGTGAAAGAGCTCTCTGACAAATAGGACCACCTTCCTTGTGCAGTAAATATTTTCATTAGCTTTTTTTCTTTTTTTCTTTTAATAAACAGGCTGACACTGAAAAAATAAGTTGGAAAACCCTTCACCCCTTTTCCCAGACATCGAGAATCCACACAATCGCACACCAACCAACTAATCAACCGAGACAACGATTCGCTGACGAGCGAGACAGCGACTCGGAGGGCGACGAGGAACTGACATCACAACGGGCTTCATATCACCCGCTTCCAGAGCGCCGGCCAAACACAGAACCCGCAAGATTCATCCGTCTTTGTCATCGGTGGCAAAAGAGCCTCCGAAAATAGCATGAACTCTTTGCCGTTCCTCTCCAGGGCGATTTTTAGCGAGGCAAAGACTCGGGTATGCAAAGGAGTAACCCAAGGCTATGTGGGGAGCCCCTAGGGCCCGCCAGGATCTCTCATTGGCCAAGACGGGCCTGGAGGTTCTGGGTCACCAAAGATCGAGGTCTCACCGACCGAGAGGAGGCTTGATGGTCGGTTACAAGAGTCAAAAGTGAGACATAATGAGCTCGCTTGGAGCGAACAGATTCCTGATTTCATTTCGCTTGACTCAGTGTCCTTCCAAAATCCCTCTTCTGCAAAAAAGCATGAACAGAAACGGATTGCTCAGCTGTCTAACTCGTTTATTATTCATTTAAACAAAAAAATCAACTGTTACGTTTTCATCAGCCTAAATTACATAAAGCAATTTCAAATGGAGCACCGAGTCGTGAGCAAAGTTCACGCAGCTCTGAATTCGCGAACTCCGAGACTGGTGCCGGACAGATTAATCCGCACCGTTTTTCCCCTCCAGAAGTCCGGTATGTACAAACCCAATTCCAAAAAGTCGGGACGATATGAAAAATGCTAGTAAAACAAAAAAATAATGATTCGTAGATTTACTTCAACTTGTATTCAAAGACAAGGTATTTACCTAGGTTTTACCTAAATCGACAGCATTATTTTTATTTTTGAAGATATGCGTTTATTCTGAAACCGATGCCTGCAACACATTCCAGAAAAGTTGGGACGGTCAAGTGTTTACCACTGCGTGACATCACCATGTCTTTTCATAACACTTATTAAGCGGTTGAGCACTGAAGACACCAGTTGGTTAAGTTTGGCAAGTGAAATTTCCCCCCATCCATTCATTATAAAAGGTCTTCAGCTGCCGTGGTTTGCGCTTCACAATGCACGATGAAATACCTCGCCTTTACACTGTTTTTGTCTGAATACAAGTCAATTTACAAATCACTCCTTTTTGTTTTTCTGAGCATTTTCCATACCGTCCCAACTTTTGTGGTACTGGAGTTGTAACAACTGTATAAAATGTATACGGTCGACATGGAAACAGAGCCAGACCGGTTTCAAATAACGGCGATGTTGTGTCTGTGCCTAAGGTGGTACAAAAGTATGCAATTTATTGTTAATAATAATAAATTTAGCTGATTCTTTTCTCCAAAATGACTTACAATGTTTCTACCTACAACTGCTATTTATAGACACTTATACATGTGGTTTTACTGGGACAATTCAAGGTAAGCGCCTATCTTCAGGGTAATGCACTAGGAAATAGGAACCTTAGTCACTTGATTGCAAAGGGACAGCTCTCTCTCCACGATATCACCTGCCTATTCATAAACACACAATGCGATATGCAATGCAAATCTCCATTCGACAAAGCTGCCAAGCTTTATAATTTTTAAAAAAAAAAAAAAAAAAGACAGCCAACTGTAACCCCAAAAAGACATTTGAATGCAAACACTGTTAAAGACAACAGAAATATCTCCATCTATCCTTCCAATTTAAATAAACTTTTCACAGAGTTAAGGCAGTTTAAAGTCACCAACATGCCTGAACCCCATGTCATGGAACTGTGGGAGGAAACCAGAGCTCCCAGAGGCAACCCACGCAGACATGGAGAGAACTCCACGCAAACTGAGTGGGGCTCAAACCCACATCCTCTTGCTCCACCCAAGTGCCCGGTGGAAATACAGTTAGTGAAAAACAGTTCATTGTGTGCCATATTCATCATCGCTTCCCCAATGCTGGTGAGCGAGTTGTCAGGGTGGATTCGTGGGAGGCCACTGTATGCAGACAGGAAGTTTTTTTTAACGTTTTCCTTACATTAACTGCACTCGGGCCAACAAGAACAAGGACACGACGCCACACGCACACACACGAGGCTGAGAAGCGCAGCAGGAGATGCTCGTAGATTTAATAAATTGACAAAGACTCATCAGGAGGGAGCTGGCCCACGCCGTCTCTGATTAAAGATGGGAGGCTGCTGGAAAACGCTGAGGACAGCGAATCGCACGGACCCCGTGCCCCCTTCCCGCAACACTCCACGGAGGAGGACGAAGGATGCCCAAGCGAGGGAGCGTGCGAGGGAGGACGCCAGTGCTGACTCACGTTTTTAGGCCATCCCACGGGAAACCGCCTATAGAAAGGGCGCAACAGGCAGCCTCCTCCACCTCCCTGCGAATCTGTGCCAGCCCCTCCACCCACTTCCCCATTTCCCAGCACTCCGGTTTCCTTTAAAAAAATAAACATACTAACTGTAAGTGACTAATCCCGGCACTTCCAGAGCTGCAGTGGGCTGCTGGGGTCGATACGACGATGCCGCGGCCGCTGTCTGGGAAGGAGGGCGAGTGGGGCACAAACCTATCCCAATCTGGGGTGGCCAGAAATTGCCAGGAGAATTACATGTGTCCAATTGCGCTTCCTCGAAGTGGTACGTGGAAGCCGGAATGTAGAGCACTGCGGATGAAAGTGTGTATGTCAGTGATCGGCCGCTGTGTCCCGTGGTAACAGGATGTTGTGCCATGACGTGTGAGACAAGAGGCACCCATGAGGAATCCCAAATTAGTGGAGGGTTAAAGCCCTATGGGCCTGGCCAGATAAAAAAAAAAAAAAAAAAAAAAAAATATGAAAAGTACTGCTAGCAAAAGGAACACACACACGTCTTATGTGTACGAGGGAATTTTTCCTCCTGTAGTAGAAGTTTCAAACTCCCTTTAAATAATATCACGTTCACACATATTGATTTATTTGGCTGATGCTTTTCTCTAAAGCAGCTTACCATGTTAAGGATACAATTATTTACCCATTTATGCGGCGGGGTAATTTTACTGGAGCAATTTAGGGTAAGTACCTTGCTCAAGGGTACTAGAGCCAGAGGTGGGGAATCAAACCTACAACCATTAGATCCAAAGGCAGTAGCTCTAACCACTACGCTACCAGCTGAACACAGCTTCTTAATCATTTCCATGCCATGAACCCCTTTAGCAACCTGGTGAAGGCTGCGCTCCCCTTGTCAGAGTAATACATTTAAATGCATTAAATAAAACACATAAAATTACAAAGGAAAGCAATTACATTGCGATAGTTATCGAAATATTAAGAAAAAAAAAACAAACATTCATAATTGAAGGAAATGCTTTATTTTCACTAAACGCCACTTGAAATTAAGATGTAATTTTTTTTCCCATCTGAGGTCACAGACCACTGAAATGTAGCCCATGGACTCCAGGTTAAGAAGCCCTGATTACGAAGATGCTCTTACTGTAAATACTACGGTACACAGCCGGTCTACGAACTGAGAACGACTGCCGCATCTGTGAATTTCAAACCTGTTCCGCTAAACCCCCGCAGCATTTCCGCTCCCTTCAAAAATAAGCACCACTAACACAAAGCACATGTGAAACCTGTGACACACAACTTTTTTTTTTTCTTTTTTTTTTCCAATGTGCTTTTCTGAGGACAAACGGAGATGCGTGTTTCAGCTGAGCTGCTGTTTTTAGCCATGAAGAGGCAGAGGACAGAACTGCGAGGGGGTTGTTGCACATTTCGAGCAGCATCATCGCTTCGGCGCATCCTCACACCCGTCAGGAACGGCAACAACCGCTTTTTATCGTACCAACGAGGCAGAACAGCGCGTCCGTTGTGTTCGCGTCTCTTCAGCATCAGCAGATGCTGAGACACCAAGTGAAATAAGCTTGTTAGACACCTCAGTGGTGTACTCACCTGGACCAGGAAGATGATGAGGAAGTAAAAGTTGGCAATTCTTCTAAACTGTTCGAACAGATTCTTGGGTAGAAAGTTCCAGATTGTGTACTGCAAAGAAAGAACAGGAAGCTGTGAGAATGGGTAGCAGTCACCGTTCTCTCAGGAAGTGGATTCCAACCCACTGGCAGGTTGGATCTAGAGAAGAGGCTGCACCTTCTCCACGTATCCTGGCTAGTCTACAACATGAAGCCAGGTGGAACGAACGTGGCTGACCTCTGACCAAGGAGAACACCGGGACTGATTTCCAGGTATTCAATAGACTCGGATTACCGACTCATCTCATTAATTCCAGATGCGTTATCAACTTCTGAGCAGACCATTCAAGTTTTTCTTGACTGCCGATACCACGCCAGTCTCTGATCGGCCAGTACCAGCACCAGCCGCCGCACAGCAACGTCAACCAGCTCAGCACGTGTCTGAATGGGGTGATCGATGCCGCTGTCAAGAGGGGGGTGGCCAGATACCAAGAGGTGAGGGGACACCGTGTGAGCTCTTCAAAGAACAAGGACCGGTCACTGATGCTGCAAAAGATACCAATGAGCGCTCCCATCAGCACTTGCTCCAAGTTGTACCGATACTATGATATTACCAAGTATATATTCCAAAAGGTTCAGTATTATTAAATACCACCTGACTTCTGAGCAGACCATTCAAATTTTTCATGACTGCTGATACCACGCTAGCTGTAGGAACACTCATCTCCATAAGCCTTCCAACACCGTAGAGCAGGTAACTCCAGATGAGCATGACAAGAGAACGAATACACCACTCCGAGGATAGGAACCCATAAGTAATAATTATAAGGTGGGCGGTTGATGCGTTAGCCTTACCAAGATCATGACCACGGTCTAACCTCAGTCTTTGTCTGTTGGGGTTGCGGGAAATGATGAGACTATCGCTGCAAAGAGGGCTAAGGAGAGCACGGGAAGAATGGAGACAGTCATAAGACACAAAGCAAAGGGCACTGGGGAAGAATGGGGGCAGTCATAGCGATAAATGGCAGATTGACACACCAAGAGAAAGGACTGGTTCATCGCAGAGAAGGGGGAGGGGCACGACCGAAGGCAGATGCAGGAAGACATGCAAATGCTGCAGTAAGAGCTCAAGTACGGGCTTGACGCAAGCCATGAGATTCTGGATGGGGGACTGGATGCGAGGGTAATTAAAACGCAGTTACACTGTCACACTGTAGAGCCATCGATCGGGCGACGCGAGATGGGAGCCACGGCAACGCGATAAAACTAATTCCCACCCAAGATCGCTCATCCACACAACGCCTCTTGGCAGGAGCGGAGGCGGATCGGGGGAACGGAGCTATCGGCCAATCCATCCGCACGTTACCGCCAATTCCAACGCATCCCGACACGGAGACGAGGGAACGCTGGAGCGAGGGATGGAGATGAAGGTGGGAGGAATGGAGCCGAGAGACAAGAGAAGAAAATGGAAACTGGAGTGCGAGAGAGCGAAGCAGAGAGCTGCGGGATGGGGAATTACTGAGGGTCAGGACTACACGGCAAGGGCGCAAAATGCACTTGGCTCGGGCTCCTCCGTGTCCGCGATAGGGAAGAAAAAACACTTAGTATTTTATACAATATTCAACGTTTTAAAATATAACGGATTCTCACGGCAGCCTACGTGCATCTTGATATCCTTTTGAGTCACGGACCCCACTCAAAAGTACAATGAATAATTCAAAGATGACTGATAAGAGGAAGACTTAAGCATCTGAACTAAAGTCACTCGCCTAGTCCTAGACCACATTCGTTAAAATCCACAAAATACCACTAAATGGACACAACAGATCACCGCTTAATAACTATATACAGGTACATTAACCTTGTGTTCATGTGGTAATTTTGTTTATGATAATAAATATCAAAGCATTCGTCTCATTTCCATCATTTCCATGGAAACTGTCGACTCTCAACATTGTTATTGCAACATTAAGGAGACCCGCTTTGCGCAGCGGCGCTTGGCGCCAAGATTTTGCAGCACAATTACTGTAAACATGGTAGAATATTAATAGGCACAGATGTAAAGTGTGCTTTTGTTTGCGTGGCAACACACAATGACAACGAACTTCCCTTATTCTCATTAATCGGGGGGGCTTCCGATTGCGCTCATTCCGACTGAATCAAGCGAGTGTGTGAATGACACAGAGAGTGTGTTTCACTGATGTATGGATGAGTGACCTATTGCAAGTAGTGTATCTAGCAGAATAAGTCTTCGGGTGCTCTGGTTTCCTCCCACACTCCAAAGACATGCTGTTCAGGTTCCCCCATAGTGTGTGAATGACAGTGTGTTCCACTGATATATGGATGAGTGACCCATTGTAAGTAGTGTATCTAGCAGTGTAAGTCACCGCGGTGAATAAGGTGTGTCGGCTCGTAACACTACACAGAGTTCATTGGAAGTTGCTTGGAGAAAAGCATGTGCTAAGTGAATAATGTAAATGTAAGTGCACCGCAGATGCACTGTGAGAACTACGGTAATGACAATAATGACGAACAGAGTTCTATTCAGGGGATGTGGATGGCGCACCAGAGAGTGCAGCAGCTGAAAGAAGAACCGGAGCAGCTGTACGTTCAGCAGAGGACGGAGATGACCAGGGTGTGACGCACACAGAGCGCCGACGAGCGCGAATGAAGGTCGAGAGCGATTAAACGGTAATCAAAAGTTACAGGGACACCCTGAAATACGCCCGTTTGAGTTACGAGAATTTGACTACGCCCCAGCTTCGGCTCACGGGGCACCACCTCGCGTTTACGAAGACGTTTGGATTTCACGTCCCTCCCGACAGCCGAGCAGCGCAAGGCATTTATTAATCGAGCAGATACTTTCCGACGACGCAAGATACATTGATTATTAACTAGAGTTCAGCTGACACCTTCATCCATGGTGACAGAATGCGAGATACGCTGCGCTTAACTCCAGTCATCGGCAGATTTATACAGCAGAGCTATGGAACGAACGAACGAACAGCAATTTAGAGTCATCTATTAAACTGAAACATAAGTCTTTGGACTGCGGTAGGAAACCCACGCAAACAGGGAGAAGGGATCGAACCCGCGCGGAACCGCACAGTCAGGCCCGACGTCCATTGATCCGTCCATCGATTTCTTTTGTTTTTACTGTGCCATTTTGTTGGTTTTTTTTTTTTTTTAATCAAAAGTTTAATTAATACACAAACACTACATCGTTTTGTTTGTGAGCATTTGTTTGGTAGATATTAGGTACAAAAGAGCTGAACGAGCGCAGGCAGCCAGCCACGGAGTATTACGGCGTAATTAATGACGCTTTTGTCACGTTGCGTTACTCTAATATTAACTACTGAAGTAACTTTGCCCTGTTCGGTACAATTTGTTGACATTTTAGCAAAAATGTTCATTTTTGGGGCACGGGAACACGACATTGCGAGCACTAACACTAATGGCAAATTGAGACAATTATGACAACTCAATTTATGAAGGGTTTTTCCACAAACAAATTACCTTTATAAGGTGGGGGTGGATACTCGTCTGCCCATCTAGACCATTTATTAAATGAAGAGAAGGAACAGGGGGCGGCGCAGCAGCCCGGCAGGTAGCGCCGGTGCCTCCTACCTCCCGGACGGCGGGTTCGAGCGCGGGCTCGGATCCGGCTCGGTCCGCGCAGTTTGCACGTTCTCCCTGTATTTGCACGGGTTTCCTACTACAGTCCGAAGATGCGTTTCGGGCGAATGAGTGACTCTAAACGGACCTTACTCTGCACATCCTTGCATGTGTGCGCGCGAGCCCTGCCTCGCGCGCCCATAATAAGAACCTGACCCCGTACCGGACCAGCAGTTACCGAGAACGAAACGGACGGCTACACCGCCATCCGACACCCTTTGTCCCAGGGAAGGAAAGAAGAGACTCAGAAGTAATAACTCACCTTGGACGACACGATGCGGTTGTCGCAGAACTTCTGCTGCGGGAAGGCGTCCGCGACGGGGCTCGATCCGCGTCCCGCGTGGATGGTCCTGCTGTCCACCCGCTTCTCCTCCCCACCAAACTGCACGGGGCCCGGCGGACAAAACGACGGAAGGTGAACTTTCAGAAGATGGAACATCTCGCAATCATTTCTCATAGCGGTACAATGAGATTGTGGAGACATTAAACACCCGGAAGCGGCAGCTGAGATCAATCTGAAATTAACAGTTTTTGTGTCGGGTCACACACAAGTTTATCATATTATGCAATTCAAGTTATGGCACAAATCTCAACACATCTACAGGTCTCAACATCGTGAACTTCAACCTCTTTCAAGCGCCAACGCCGTTTCGCCGCCATTCCGAAATCTTTACTTATTCCGGAACACTTTATCCTCACAATGAAGACATAAATCCTTCGAGAGCAGTGGGCCAAGAACTGCTTAGGCTGCACGTACTCCTTCGCGACTTTTTTCGCGAGAGGAACACAAGCTGTGTACCAGCGCCGTACGCGGTCTAGCCTCAGTAACAGAACAGACCGTTCTCCGTGGATTCCAAAAATCAGATTTATTAAATGCCCTTCGTTCCCTCAATCTGATCACTTCAATGCAAGGTAATTCTCATAATGGTGTGCAGGTGTCGTACTGTAAGAGTGTGTGGTTTTATAGGGCGTAAAGTGCTTTCTTCAAACGCTTTGCTTCCTATAGGGGATCTTTGGCTTAAGTGGAAGAGAAAAAAAAACCACACCCAACCAAACCCACAACAGGAAATACTAGACAGACAACCACCAGCAAACTAGGACAGATGGGCCAGATGGAGCATGAGAAAAGGAAAGAGAGACAAGCCAATATGCACATGGGGGGAGAGGGGGGTCCAACAACTCACACAGGCACACAGATTATTATTATTATTATTATTATTATTATTAATCAATTGTGGAGGGGGGGCAGCAGGTCTGGCCAAGTCCTGCTCTCTGGTGGGTTTGGGGTTCGAGTCCTGTTCGGGGATCCTTGTGACAGACTGGCATCCCATCCTAGGTGTGTCCCCTCCCCCTCCAGCCCTGCGCCCCGTGTTGCCGGGTTAGGCTCCAGCTCGCCACGACCGCGCTCGGGACAAGCGGTTTCAGCCAGTGTGTGTGTATTTAAACTACATACACTGTCTGCAGCAATTTATAGCGTTAGGTTTGTTTTACTGCACGATTACTGACCTTTCTATAACGCGGCGATGGAGTCGGTACACAAAACCTTCGACTCCGACCCCAGCAGCCCGATTATTGCTTCCGACTCCGTGACGCCGACTCCACAGCGCTGCCCAAAAGCTGCGCGTTATTTTGGGGGTCGACTTATCGGGGGAACGCAGGCCCAAACCTGCATTACACCTCGAATTTTTGGGGGTCAACTTATACGCCGGCATGTACGGTACATTTAGTCAAAGTATTTTTCCAGACTCCGACTCCAGCGACCCAATAATCACTTCCGACTGATTCTACAGCACGGCTACGAAGGCGTATACAGTCATTTTTACTGTATCGGTTTCCGGCACCACAATCATTAGTACATTAGTAGCAGGATGTGGGATTCAAACCCAGATCTTCCCAGAGCACGAGAACAGCTCTCTTCACTGTGCCACCGCCTGTCAATTTAGTGTCTCGCAAAGCCCATGTCGAGTTTACGACGGGGCCTCGTTTGACTAACGTGTAGCCGAGACTCACAAAACAGGAAACCGAGGTTCACGGCGACCAACAGCCACGTTGAAGCTTTTACCACAACGAGAGGCACCGTCGCAACAGCATACCGCGGTCATCGGGCTCCACGCAGCCTGAATCACCTGGGAACAAAGTCCTGCCTCAGAGCACCTTCACACTTCTAGCTTTATATGCACGTACGCATTCATGACTTACAACAACGCTAAGTCCGTTACAACGATTTACCCATTTATACAACAGAACAGCAGCAGGATGTGGTAGTTAGGGCAGCTAGTAGCGTAGTGGTTAGAACTACTGCCTTTAGACCCAGAGGTCAGCGGTTCAATTCCTACTGTAGTGTCACCGAGTAAGGTACTTGACCTCAAATTGTTCCGGAAAAGAAAAAATTAGCCAGCTGTATAAATGGGTAAATAGTTCTAAGTACCTTAATATTGTAAGTTCCATCCATCTTCTATCCCGCTTGCCCTAAAAGGGTTGTGGTGGCAGCAGAGAGAGCAGAGAGGCCCAGCCGCCCCTGGCCCCCCGCAACTTCCTCCAGCTCAATCTGGGAGATCCCAGGCCAACTGGGCGATATAATCCCTCGGGGCCTCGTCCCAGTTGGCCGTGCCTCGTATACCCCCAAAAGGAGGCGCCCGGGGGGCATCCTTATCAGATGCCCGAACCACCTCAACTGGCTCCTCTCAATGCGAAGGAGTAGCGGCTCTACTCCGAGTTCCTCCCGGATGTCCGAGCTCCTCACCCCGTCACGGAGAGCGAGTCCCAACCCCCTGCGGAGAAAACTCATTTCGGCCGCTTGTATCCGCGATCTTATTCTTTCGGTCATTACCCAGAGTTCGTGACCGTAGGTGAGGGTAGGGATGTAGATCGACCGGTAAATAGAGAGCTTCGCCTTATGGCTCAGCTCCCCCTTCACCACTACAGTCCGGTACAGCGACCGCATTACTGCTGCCGCCGCTCCCAGTCTGTAACCGATCTCAGACGGTACAGAAAAGCATCAGCTGAACAAATAAATGTAATGGTGTACCTGAACCTAGAGGTCCTTCGACTCCACGACAGCAGGGCTAACCACTACACATGGTATCCTGAACATGCTCTTTTCTGGAAATGTAGCTTAATATAAAGACAAAAAATTTAATTATTCATCATTATTTAGCCAATGTTGCCTAGGGAAACATACAATGCTAGATAACCTTAGAATTGTTTAGATTCATACAGCTGGGTGTTCTCATTCATATCAAGGTCGTCCTTATTGTTTTTTTTGTCAGTTTAGGCTAAGCACCTCGTTCAAGGGTACTACAGCAGGAGCAGAGATTCGAGCCCAAGTCCATTGCGTCCAAGGTGGCAGCTTTAACCAAGAAGCCTCCTGCTCGTCTTTCTATTAATAGCCATGACTCCCTCTTCGCTGCTATTTATAGATCATAATAAGGCAACACTAAAGCTAGCAGGGATATAGAAATGGAAGTCCCTAAACACAGCTCAAAACTTATTTTTGGGTGAAGCTGAAGGGCCTGGCAAACTTCAGACTCTCCCCCCTCTGTAATTATGAGAGAAGTTCACGGCGTAATTACGGCGAGCCATTTACATCAAAGGAAACACAAGGTCCCTGGTGTCCCCAAGCGACGCAGCTGTTTGCAGCATTATTCTCGTCGGAATTTACTTTCAGCATAAAAGGCGATTGTTGCAAGTTCACTTTTTTTTTGGAAAAAAATAAGTTCATATAATGAGAGCAATGAAGCCTCTGACCTATCCCACCCATCCCCCCGAAATGTCATTATAATAAATAAATCTTCCTGTGCCGACCTCCCTACTCCTCTCACCCAGAGTCATTAACCAAGAGGCAAGAATCCTCTCTCAAGGTCGCAGCTCCACCACGTCAACACAGGCAAGCGTCTATCGCCGTCACTCAACAGCTGCAGCCTGCCGTCTCGGCCAGAACCTCGACCACATTTCCAATGAGCCGTGGCATTCGGGGACCCAGGAGAGATCAGCAGAGAGTCCGTTATATCTCTCCTGCCTCCAGGCCACATAATTGAGACCTTCGACACAAATAACTCGTGACTTTGAGTTATCCTCACGGTTCTTATGTTTTATTTCCACAACAATGAACAATCAGAATTGTTCAAGCAACGGTGTTTCCTCTAGCACTTCTACGGACGCAAGAGCTGGACACTGAAGGAGGAGGACAGGGAAGATGAGACTCCTTGAACTGTGGTCCTGGAAGAGTGTTTCGATATACCATGAAAGCCAAGAAAACAGACTGACGGTGGATCAAGTCAAGCTGGAGCTCTCGCTGGAAGAGCGAATGATGATAATGAGGTTATAATACGTTGGAGACGTTATGAGAAGACTGGATTCCTGCAAAAGGCTGTAATGCTGGGAAAAGCTAGAGCGAAAAGGAGAGCCCAGAAACAAGAAGAAAGTAGATCGCGCTGGCCGTGATTTCGTGACCCTTCCTCTTAGCTATGTGGTCACCAAGAACCAACACCGACAGTGTTTGACAACAAGCGTTTTGTTGCCAGAATTCAATAAAATGAGTCAATCAACTGGTTAGCATTTAATGAGGGTTAAGCTTTAAGGAAAAACCCAGCGAGGCACTACGACAGCTGCAGATGAACACGGATACATTTCGAACGCGACGCGACCGCAGCACGCAGTCCAACGAGCAGCGCTCAAAGTGAGTCGTACATCGAGACGGGCGAGAGACGACTTAAAAACCGAGTCAATGCAATAGTCACATTATTCGATTACGCCTCGTAAAGCTCACAATTTCAGCAAGAACAACTAAAGACTGCTGAGCTGTGAACTCCAGAGAAATCAAAAATGACCACTTGAAACAAAAGGAGAAGGAGATCGATAACACTAATGCCAAATGCTCCGCCGAGACCGGAATCGATTGAACGCGGCACGAAAAATAATAACGGCACTCGAAACATTTTGCTGTGAAACCGGCCTCGAAAGGGAACCGCGTTTCGGTAACGAAGACGGCCGGCACCGAAATGGGCGCCGAACGCTGCGGGAGCGCCCCTTCGGCTCGGAGCGTCGGCCGTCTTTCTCGATGAAGGGTCTTTCCGCTAATCGGTGGCGTCGCGTAGAGTAGGACTCGTGGGGCGTAGAGAAAGATTACAGCCACTTCCTAGATGGTAACTGAACCCGGAGATAAGGGTGAAGAACACATTCCTGGACCGGTGTTTTTTTTTTTTTTTTTTTTTTTAAATAACGTGGCTGGATTAGATTACATTTTGAGTGCAGTCAACAGCTTCGCATTTTTCCCCTCCACGCTCATGCTGAGCCTCTCTCCCTTCCAGTCATTAGAGTCCCAGTCAGAGATGCTCTAAACCCGCACTTCAAATCGCTTACATTTGGCCGTCTTACAGCTCTCATTACGGGCTGCTCATCCATCCAGCGGAGGCCCGCCTTCTTGCCGCCGGTGCTCGGCGCTGGAATCTCGGCGTTTACGCGCAAAACGAGAACCGCCATAAAACAACAGGAAGAAACACGATAAACTCCGGGAGGATCCCTGCCCTCTGGGTGCGCCGAATTCAGCCATTCCACGGCAAACGCGCTCCTCCCTTAGCCTCTTCCGCCGCACGGTCCGTTCAAAGACGATCTGCGAGAATCCTTGGGCGACGGAATCTTTTTACGAAAAATGAAAATGCTACGACTAGGAGGATTTCGAAAAAAAAAAACCAAGGCGAGGAGATTTCATGGGCTGCCGCACAGCCACGTTAGCAGGAAAACACTTTAGTTTGGTGCGACGGTAAAATTTTCCCTCGAGCAGGGGTGGCACTGGTGGAAATTTTATCATCTGAACACCCAAACTACCTACCCAGCATCCTCCAGGGGGGGAAAACCCACTGAGAAAGTCACTTGCTGCTTCTCTCCTCACCGCAGGTGCGCTTGGTGAACCGCGCAAGCTCATATTTGGCAGTTGACCCCGGTTCAAAGCTCTTTCAGGCGTTTCCCGTCGTACAACAGACCCTGGCAACCGCGGCAAAGGGGTACGGCCCCGGTCTTCTACCTCCCGCTCTCGCGGCTCAGCGCTCCACCAGGAAGCTGGTCTCCGCCTGAAAGGCCTCCGGGTCCACGAGCGCTAAAACACGCATTCCGAACGGCAGACGGATGACACGGGCCTGCCTCCAAGCACAGCCGCGCCCTGCCCTGCCAGGAACGGCATCCAGAACCCCGCGGAGGAGGGGAAGCACGCCTCCACCGGCACCGCCGGACCTCCGCGGCTTCCAAGTCCCTCGGAACGGCTTTACCGCCGTGTAGCGAGCGAGCGAGGAGGTGAAATGCAAGCATCCTGCTCCATAGGGGGAGCCGATTCAGGCCGGACGGGAGGAAGAAAGGCCATCGAGTTTTTGCTTCCATCTCCTGGTAGAAGGCGGCTCCACGAAGTCCTCGTCTAACCACGTTTAAGGGCTGAACTGCGGTCAACGCAGGTCCTCAGATCTGACGGACCGTCCTTGTTCATCGCAGGCCGCAGACTAATCTATAGCTGCGGAATAAGACCAAGGTCGCCGGGAAAGCACTGCGAAAGCAGATTAGCGCTGCGAATGCCAAGCCAGCTTCCAATTAGCGTTAAAATGTCTTTATCCCCAAGTAGAAGAACTTTTAGCTGAAATTGGAATTTGAGGTAAGCAAACAAAGTAAATCATCGCTCAGCCCAAGGATTATCCTCACTAAAGATACAAACCTTATTTATCAGTTCTTCTTCAGAAAAGCCTGGCACGTTATGGCAGGATGGGAATTTTATACGAACCTTTGTTTTCATCTAGTCAACACGTCGGGGGGGGGGGGGATGCAGGTCTGTCTGCGTCAACAGTGGGGAGACGCTGACTTTGACTCACCGAGTCCATTAGCAAACCTCACGGCAGAAAGGCATGGAGCGGAGCAACGGGGGTGGCCAGCAGCCGGGGTCGACGACAAGGCCTCGCAAACCTGGGGCATCACCCACGCGTGAGGAGCCCAGAGGAACGGGACGACGACAGCGAGACGGAGCGAGGTTTCGACCTTCCGTCGCTCGGTCGGCGCAACTGGGAAGCGCGTGCGACACCGGATCACGTGGCGCGGTTAAGGAAGTACAAGACTCTTTGTTCCCACTTGACGCTGTGCCGACAGCGTGTTCCCTGCGGGCAGTTCAGCCAGTTGTACCAAACAATAAATCTAGAATCAAAAACAAGTCTTCCTGTAGTATAAATCACTGCATTCAACTACTTTGACAGCGAGGGGGAATTTGACCATACACCAAAAAAAAAAAAAAAAATAATTTAAAAGAAAGGAGAAAAAAAAAGAAAAAAAAAAACCCACTTCCTCTAATCCACACAACTCACAAAAACATGTTTCTGCAGGGCTTCTGGACTCTGACGCCACCGGCGCAGCCAATCTGAGGCTCAGCCACTTGGACGCTGCTCTTCTCACTCCATACAGTGTGGTCCCATCACTCAAGCTTAGTGGACCTCAGCTACCCACAATCCCCCTCACAAGCCCTATATGGCGCTGCCCATTTCTCAAGCACCTTATTGTTCCATCACGCCAAGTGCCAAGAGAGCCATTGTCCGGTCTAGTGCCCGCCCTCCGATTAAACAGCTTAACTGGTTTCGGCAGGAATATATTCTGCGGCCACTCATTGCGAGAACCTCCGGCGCACAAAGGCGACCGCGCTTTGCCGTTCCGCCAGCAAAACGGGGTGGTCACATGCCGTGGCGAAGCAGCTGACGCAAACAAGTTTGGCCTGTTTGGACGTGTTAAGGTATGTAGGGGCAACACCTGCAACTCGACAGTTCGCAGAGTTCGGAACTTCGGTGACATCCACGCTAAAGAAGATCCGTAGAGCGTGACATTCGTTGCCTCCAACGGTTGCTCGGAAAGCGCTCGTCAACGCGTTCCACACACCCGAACGCGAAGCGAATTTCTAACAGGAGGAATTCAGGTCAGGTCGGTTCGAGCGCTTCCTCTGGGTAACGCCGAGTCCCTCCGGACCCGAGCGGCTCCACTCGGCGACCCAGAAAGTAGAGACCGAACACACGCTCCGCGCTACTGACCGGCAGGATCCTCGCTACCGATTCACAGTACTGATGCAAGTTTTTTTTTTTTTATTAAACATTTGGCCCCGAAGGGGGTGAACAAACATCCTGCACCACGAAAACCTTAACGGAACGACGTACTAGGCTGCAGGGGGTTTAAGGAGATTCTGGCAGGCTGAGAAGGAGCAACCCAACTGGCTGGACAGCACCGAGATGCACCGATGGAGGCAGGTCCCCCATCCCTCTCGCCTGCGCACGATGACTAATCCGACGCATGGTTGCGCGGGAGCCATCGCTGGAAGGGGGGGGAGAGAGAGAGACTCGCAAACCCAGCCCGACAGGCTTAAAAATTGACACCCTCGGCGGCGCAGTTTCCGGTCGTTATATTTAATAGAGAGGCAGGCTGCTGGCCGAGTTCTTCCCCACGAATCGGCGAGAGCTGCGCGGGATGGGCTGGCGAGGAACGGAGCGGCAATCTCCAGGCTCCGATCCGTCCTCCGCGTTCCTCCGGCTCGGCGCAGCTCCGCCTTCCGCACCGTTGCGGGCCTCGGAGCCGGAGCGTGTCGCAGGGTGACGATTTTGGGACACGGGGGTGCGTTCGCTTGCGCGTCTACGCGTGTGTGCAAACACAGATTCCGAGCTGAGGGTGACGCGGGAGCACTTCTTCGCCAAGGCTCTCGGGCGGACGAGCTCAGGCGTCCTGCTCAGCACGCTCCTCACGCTGCCCCGCGAGTGGGCAGCAGCCAGCGGTGAGGCGAGGCGAGGCGAGGCACGGCACGGCGAAGCATGGTGCAGCGCAGCACGGGGGGGGGAGGGTGGGGGGACCTCGGGACCTGGATTCGTTACAGAGCGCACAGAGGAGATGCATTGTTAATGGACCCGTCCCGGAGAGGAGTCCCGCCCCAGAGCCCAGGAGGCACGGGGGAGACGGCGAGGGAGGAGCTCAAGAACTGGAGCGCGTCCATAACCTGGTAGGACGAGAAAAGAAGCGGAAAAGGAAATAAAGTCAACAATCAAAAGAGAGGCTTCTTTCTCACCCCCTCTGAAAGAGTCTTTCCGCCAGCTTCAGCAGTTCCGAGAGACCGGTTTACAGCCCTACATCCAGTGTGATTCAACACCCAGCCTCATATCCTTTCCTCCATCTGCGGTCAAAAAAATATGTACAGAAGACACACGCAGCCCCCCTCATATATTAGATTCCATAAAATATTGATATTTTTGCCCTTCTTTGCATCGGATGAGCCAATAAACCATTTCCACATTTACACTTTTGTAGCTCAGGCACCTGCACGAAAAATGTCCTCTCGTTGTTCCCGAGTCCAACGCGTTCTCTGAGCGAACTCCACAAAGTTTATTTCGGGGTGCGTCAACGTATTCGTCGCCCGAAATCTGCTTTTAACCGTCATTGGGTCTTTGGAAGACCGTATTGAGAAAGGAAAAGGGGAGACCGTTAACTCAGCCCAGAGTCTGATCATTCTGGAAATTAAACATTAAAATGACATTTATCAAGGTCTAACAAAATGCTGAACACAGTTTAACGAAAATTAAATGAACATGAAAAATAAAGGGGGGGGGGACGTGTGACAATTTCTATCCCACTTGCCTGTTGCCACAGAAAATAAAATCACTGCAATGGTAAACAGGTAGAACCTCATACAAACGCAGAGATGTGACAAATCCAGAGACGACAAACCAGAATGGATACTTGAGAGCCCAAACTCACAGGAGGCACCCAGCGCTCAGTACGGGGTGACACATCTGTCCTAATGCCGGGTTTTACCCTGTCACGGATCCGACCAGAGTGCAAACACGGAGCTCCCGTGCCCTCCCGCCGTCTCCTGGTGACCCCCCCACAACAACATAAGCCCTGCGCGGCCAGCGGCCTGCCTCACACCCCCCGCGCGCACATCTCCCCGGAGGGCTCGAGCGCCGCTGCTGCTTTCAACGCTCCGGCTTTTCCTAGCAGGTGGCGCAATGCCTGCACGGAAAGCGCTGGCCTGTAAAGGGGGGGGGGGTCCTTATTTTTCCACATGATAGGAAGAAAGCAACAAGTGCACACACACACACATCACACCTCACCGGTCTGCTGAGTGACACGCCAACGCCTTGCGAGCACAAGTTCACGAACCCGGACCCACCCACCCACCCACACAGTCACGCAATAAAGGACCAGACTCCAGCAGCTCCTCGTCCTGAGGACGGGGATACTTTAAACCACATACATTATTATTAGCAGCAGCACCCATCTCCCAGTGCTCCCAGTCACTCCTGAAAGAGTCATTCCAGACAGGACGGAAAAGTGTGTGCGCGTGGGGGGGGATGCGCCCTGGCAGCAGAGGAAAGGCCCCCCTGCCAAGGCCCTCGGCGTCTGCCTGGGAACTCCTGCGGTCAGTTCTACGTGGCCGACGTCCACGCAGACCGGGGACACAAGCGATCGGGTCAAAGGGGGAATCGGCCCCAGACCAGGCGAGACGTACAGGGCGGCGCGTAGAGGCGGAGACCGGAAACCACTTCAAAGGACCAAAAACATGTGGAAAAACAACGAGCCGATAACCGCAACGGACAGAAGCTCACGAGGCCGGTTCCCACAGAACGAGGAAACACTCGAGACACAAAAGAGTCTTTCAAAAAGATCCGGAATAAGACGCGAGCGCTCGCTTAACAGTGCCGTTAACTGCGGACAACGCAGCTCTCAGATGGGGGACGAGGAGGAAGAGAGAGCAAATGAAACCGAAGACGCTTAACGTGGCCGCATTACGGCTGAAATGCGGCCCATTTTGCTGCTGTTGGCTTCTAGACTAGAGGAAGTGGCACAGCGAGTGGGCTGCTGTCTCACAGTGCCTGGGTAGCGCGAGAGGACATGGGTTTGATCCCCCCCTTAGTCTGTCTGGAGTTTGCATGTTCTCCCTGTGTCTACATGGGTTTCCTCCAGGTGCTCTGGTTTCCTCCCACACTCCAAAGGCATGGCGTTCAGGTACACCCGTAGTGTGCGAGTGACACGGAGAGTGTGTTCCACCGATGTATGGATGAGTGACCAACTGCAAGCAGCCTAAGTCACCGTGGTGAATAAAGTGTGTGTGGGGTGATAACACTACATGGAGTTCATTGGAAGTCGCTTTGGAGAAAAGTGTCTCCTAAATAAATACATGTAAAAGAGAACATGGCTCAAATAGGGGCCTTATTGAGTTGGTAGCAGATTCCTATAAATAGCTAATAAAAAAAAAAAAATTATAAATCATTTCTGCATATTATGACTTTGCAGCAGGTAGCACTGGTGTTTCACAGCTCCTTGGATGCAGGTTTGGATCTGGCTTAGCGTACCCTGTTCCCACCCCATCTGGAGTGTACCCTGCTTCACACTCTGTGCTTCCTGGATAGGCTCTGAAGCCTCACAACCCTGTGGCTGCACAAGTGGTCACTAATAATGAACGCATGAGCAGCATATTACTGCATAATTAACACAAGTCTATACTCGGTTAATATAAAATCATAATTGGCGACTCCACAACGATACAGTCTTGCAATGAAACTCACTCCCTCACCATCCCGAACCACATATCCATGCGAGGGTCATGGCGGTCCAGAGCCTATCCCAGATGAACAAGGCACAAAGCCAATCGAGGTAGACCCTGGAGGGGATAAGAACCCATCACACATCGCAGCGTTCTGGCACCTTATAGCTGTTCTAGTGCCAGGAACCGTTTTTTTTCATTTTATTTTGATGCTCGTAGGATTGTTACCCAACCAGAAAATTACACACAACACACTAAAGGTGCTATAACAGAGTCACTCCTGGTTAGTGTATTACACATGTTGACATGTATGTATATTTGAAGGCTGTTCCAAATATTTTTTATTTCAGAAGACTAAACCCGTGTTAAAGAACATTTGCTTTTGATGGACTGGAGAGATTTCCATCGGTGTTCCGCTTTAATCCCCGGTACCTTGTTTGCGCGATACACCGGTAGCCCGGCACGCTAAATACCTCGCTCTTTCATTGTTCGTCTCTGGCATGTCATGAATTCGTAACATCCCTCATCAGGGCACCTTTCGGGTCTGTTCAGGAAGAGCTGGTTACGGTGGAATGGGGGGGGTGGGGGTGGGTGGCCTATGTTGCACAAGGATGCGACACAAACATAAATAAATAAGCATAGAGGCTCAAGGAGACTCGCAAAGTACTGCTCAAGGCACCAACCGTGGGACCGAGGTTAATGGTGCTGTGTGTGTGTGTGTGTGTTTTAATTTGGACGTTTCAAAGTCCTCTAAATCTGCTACTCATAAAGCCTTCAATATATTACTCATTACAGACTAAAATAAGTTCATCTTTCCGAGGGGCAAAAAGACCTTCGAACGAAGCACACAAAACAGCAATGACAATGTACCCACTGCAAGGTAATGTTATTCATGGCTTATGAAAATTTATGGGAGCTTCTGGATTCGCTGAGAAACAAAACCGCTGAGCTTGCTTTATAAAATATGAATAAACTAAACGCACAAAACCATTGTGTTTTCATTTTTTTTTTTTTTTAATATCCACACTGCTAACTGTGAAAATGCAGCATTCCTGTCCTTCCGAAGTGTCAAAAGCGGTTGCCCGGGTTCACTGGGGCACGAGAGGAGCATTTTGGAAAATGTGCCATTTAAAAAAAAAAAAAAAAAAAAAAAAAAAAAAAAGAGGTCCAAGGCTTGTGAGGAATGAGGATGAGCGCAGTTTCGACTATGACATCCCCCTCCAAAAAAAAATCTGGAAGAGCTCCAGGATAAATGTCACCACTTTCCGGCATCCGTCAATAGACGGTGACACAGAACGATGTAAAAGGGAACGTGTCCCAAGGAGGAGGCAAAGCTGGGTCACTGACATCAGGAATACATATCGCTCTGTGCGCCAGGGAATTTACACACACGCTGCCATACGTGAAAACCACATACACCTTATTACTATAGTACTTACATTTATTTATTCTTTTAGATGATGCTTTTCTCCAAAGCGACTTACAGTGATTTATTTATTTATACAACTGGGTAATTTTACTGGAGCAGTTTAGGGTAAGTACCTTGCTCAAGGGTACTACAGCCAGAGGTGGGATTCAAACCCACAACCTTTCCAAAGGCTGCAACTTTGACCCCTACACTACCGGCTGTCCCTTCAAGGCAGAAAGAAAAACTAATTTAAGCCTGACCTCATACTTCCGTCACGACTGCTTCTAGAATGAGGAAGAAACGTGTCCCCTCTGAGCCCGTCATCGGCATGCAAAGTGAAACTGAGCTTTTTCCAAGAAATCCGGGAGGGTCAGTCACTAAGTCAGTGTGGACGGGCCGCTTGGTGGCCCTTCTGGGGTAAATACGGAGGGGAGAAGGGCGGACCGCCGTGCTCAGGGTTCGAGTCCCACAGCGCCGCTGCTAGAGGAGCTTTTTTCCCCGGTTTCAAGCATCATCGTGAAGAGACACTTTTCACACTTACTAAGACAACGAGGGCTCCACACCTCCATCCTCCCCACCACGTGGCACGTGTCGTGTCTTGTCGTGTCGTGTGTGTGACGGAAGCGTCGAATCCCCGGTCTCGCGGATGGATCCCCCCCAGAACAACGTGTCTCTCGAATAATGGAGGGCTCTCAGACCTCCCCCGAAGCCCGGGCCGAAGCCAGGTTTACGATCCAGGACCAGGTGTGAGAAAAGTTAGGGGACCGGACACGGCTCACAGACGGGATTCGTTTCTCACACGAGCTGCTGGGCATCGACCCAATGCAGTTCCGACAATGAATGAGCGCAGAGGAGGAGACCGGGCGGGCGCGCGCGCACATACACACACACACCCGATCATCATCTGCAGATATAATGATCTAACTGAAATGATCATAAAAGGCAACAGGAGGAAGACAGGGTGTACTCAGCAGCGCGCGCGCACACACACATATATATACATATACATACCAGACATGTGAGTCTCCTTCTCCACATGCTGCAGTTACCCCCACACGTCCTGCGTGGGTTCTGAATGTGGATCCTGAAGAAGAAGCAGCAGCAGCTCTGGTCTCTCAGTCTCACTCCGACCGATGGCGTTTCTCTCACTCAGCCCTGCTGGATCTTACATGTGTTTCATTCCGACCTCCGAAACATTTTCATTCACCCGAATCCATTATCGCTGCACTGACTGACACCGGCTATTATTTGCTACATTGTTCCCATTTTTTCTCGCCGCGCCGTTTCCACCACGCTGCTTACATTGCGTCTCGTGAACGCGCTCCCCCTCGCGCCGCGCGGTACGAGCACTAGCGCTGCTGCCTCCTGCTCCTCCTCCTCGTGCGCGAGGCTCCGGCGCTCCCTGACATGATACTGTTCTACCCTGTTGCTGTACCGCTCGCTCGCTCGCTACAAAAGCCCCGCGAGCACCGCTCTCTGACGTCACGCCAGTCCCCGTGACGATCAGCTCAAGTCACTTAAACAAGATGCCGAGCGCCTTCTTCTTCCACCCCCTCCATTCGCTGTCAAACAATTCCACTCTTCGCTCCGCTCTCGCACCTCCTCCCCCGAACGGAACGAGCGGCTCCGGCAGTAGCTCCGCCCCCTGAGGGTGCGGTCCCAAGTGCTCCTTGGGAAATGTAGTTCAAACGTCTTCCCCCTTCCCGTCGACTGCGGTGAAACGCTGTTGGAAAGAGTCCCCGCTATACGACACCTCGACATGCGTCGATTCGTACGTACGCGTCTCCTTATTACTGGCAACACCTTGCAACCTCGGAGATACGTCGACGGACTCGCAAGGGGACGCATATTTACTTGAAACATAAAGTTTAAAAAATATAGTCTTTGAAGATTGTAAAAGGTGTTTTTTTTAAGAAAATGCTATAGTAGTAGGTATCATTTTCCCTGCAGTGCTGTTTATGTTCAGCGTTCAGTTCACTCTGTTATCATAATGTATGTAGAGTACATATGGAGACAGCAGTGTAGTGGGTTAGTGCTACTGCCTTCAGGCTAGAAGGTTATAAGCTCAAATCCCACAACCAGCTGTCCTTGAGCAAAGTAGTTACCCTAAATTGCTCCTGTAAAAATTATCCACTGGTAAATGCTTATAATTGTAATAACTTTTGTAACCTTAACATTGTAAGTAATCAGCTAAATAAATATCATCCTAACATACACACTGGCTGAGACTGCTTGTCCCGAGCGGGGTCGCGGTGAGCCGGAGCCTAACCCGACAACACAGGGCGCAAGGCTGGAAGGGGAGAGGACACACCCAGGATGGGATGCCAGTCCATCACAAGGCTCCTAACATACAGTTAGCTTTCATTTATTAAATCAGTAACATAACTAAGTAGGTAGCTTAACATTCAAAATTGCTTTAAAAAAGTGTCAGATGAATATAATTCGCACTTTGTGCATTTGTCACATGAAGGGTGACTGAAGCTCCAAGAAGGCAGACAATGTGGATTGAGAAAAACGTCAGCTGCAAATTTCATTCACCCTTTTCATCTAGTCATTACTGTTTGAGAACTTTTTATAACTAATTATTTATCCCTTAGTTATGTAATTTTTACTATAGTAATTCAGGGTTAGTACTTTGAGTGGGTTTACCCAATGTACAGAAGTACGTGGGATTCAAACCTATAAGTTCTAAGGTGATATCTCTATCCACCACCTACCCGTTTCTCCTTCCTGCAGTCCCACCCAACTTTTTATATTTCCTCTATTTATTCATGCAAAGTGCCTTTAAAAGTAATCAAAACAGAACCTAAAGTGCCCCCAGTAAAAAAAGATATTTTCAGCCGAAGAGCACAATTGAAATAAGTTGTCAGACATCTTTAAGTGTGCGGAATACCAGCAAGTTGGTGTAAAGAGTTAGACTAATATATAGAAATTAATAAAATTAATGTTTAATGTGTAGTCGAATTATTGCAATAAAAGTAACACATATTTTTGCTTTTGCCCAAGACCCCAGTCACGATGCATCCAGTCACAGGCTCATGTCAAAAGGCTTCTTATGACTTACAGTGTACAGGAGCTGGAAGTTGCAAGATAGTCTTAAATATCTCTAGGCTGACATGTTGCAATCAGTAAAACATTGTAGCACCGACTGGCTCAAAGCAGGTACTTTTCTTGATTGGCTGTGAAAACATATCTTACTACGTTAATAGGCCACAACGTGGTAGATGGTGCACAGCGGTGGCACAGCGAGTCGCGCTGCTGTCTCACAGCACCTGGGTGGCGTGAGAGGATGTGGGTTCGATCTCCGCTCGGTCTGGGTGGAGTTTGCATGTTCTCCCTGTGTCTGTGTGGGTTTTCTCTGGGTGCTCTGGTTTCCTCCCACAGTCCAAAGACATGGTGTTCAGGTTCCCCCATAGTGTGTGTGTGGCAGAGAGTGTTCCACTTATGTATGGATGAGTGACCCACTGTGAGTAGTGTACCTAGCAGTGACTACAGTCCAGGAGAAGAGGTGAGGAAGAGGCCACACTGGGTGGGGTCCAGCGTGTGCCTTCCATAAACACCATCCAAAACCAACTAATACTATAGTAACATATTAAATACATTACATTTATTTAGTTGACACTTGAGGGGGTGCGGTGGCGCAGTGGGTTGGACCACAGTCCTGCTCTCCGGTGGGTCTGGGGTTCAAGTCCCGCTTGGGGTGCCTTGCGGCGGACTGGCGTCCCGTCCTGGGTGTGTCCCCTTCCCCCTCCGGCCTTACGCCCTGTGTTGCCGGGTAGGCTCTGGTTCCCCGTGACCCCGTAAGGGACAAGCAGTTCTGAAAATGTGTGTGTGTGTGTAGTTGACACTTTTCTCCAAAGCAATTTACAATGATAATCTATTTACGGTTATTTACCCATTTATAGAGCTGGGTAATTGTACTGGAGCAATTTAGGGTACGTACCTTGCTCAAGGACATTACAACCAGAGGTGAAATTCAAACCTGCAACCTTTGGGTCCGAAGGCAGCAGCTAACAACTAAAGTGCCAGCCGTCCCTGCTAAACAAATACAGTAATACGCGTACTTTTACTACACATTGAAGCAATTTCTGTTTCAAAAGCTAGCTGAGGTTTGAATGTATTCCACTATAAATAAAATAAAGTCTATTATGATCAAAAGGTCTTGCAGTCGTGAATGAAATCCAACCCCATGTAACAAATATTATCTAAACAATGTAAATGATTTTTATATTTAATTGTCGCACTGTTAATTAAATATTTAAAAATTGCTGTTAAATATACACCTTCCTACTCGGCTGATTGATTCTTTCCAAGAGTCCTTGTCAAAAAAGCCCTTATAAAGCTCTTCGATGTCTCCACCGCTTGTGCGGGACTGTTGGGTAGAGAACAAAACTGCTGTTGTCTTGCAGCGCCCCCTGGTGGTCAATATGCAGTATTACACCGGTCGTTTCGCCGTGTTTTTAACGAGCATGCGCAGACCCGTACAACTACTTGGATTATAATCCTTGGCTGTATTGTGGTACCAGTTGGAAAATGAAGGAAAGTGCATTAAGTAGGAAATATGCTCAGTAAACCACCGAGGAATTAGGATGAAATTATAAAGTTCGACGTCCATCATTTTTGGCTGTAAATTTCTTTGCGTTTAGTCAAGTATTACAACAAGTTCTGGCCAGTAAAAAAAACGCTTTGGCGAAAGTAGAAAACTCTTGAGTCTGGGGGTTAGTTAGGGTTTAAAAGAAATTCCGTTTGACGCACAAGGTAATAATCTGAACAACGTTAAAACAAGCTGATAGAAAACATATCCGACACGCGTTTTACATCTCAAATTTAGTAGAATTAAGTATTGCCACACTTTGACTTTCTTGTAACACACAGACATTACAATTATTTCTGTATTTTACATTGGAAAAATACAAACCAATATTATCTTTTTTTGGGTGCCTTGCTGGACACTTTTTGTTCCGTGATGTCGTTTTTTCCCCTTGGTAATTTTACAGTGACATTTTATTAATTTTACCGCTTTACTGCGAGCGGCCGGGTTAAATTTGAGATGTGTTATTCACAACATGTCCACTAGATGGCAGCGCATCCACGGATGTAGAAAACACGATACCTGTTTATTTCCTGTCACGTAGGGAGCGGTGATAAATGTTTTTATTACCCTATAATAAAAGTTCACAGCCGTAAACAATGTGATCCGAATATGAGATATGTGACAAGTTTTATACATAACGTTTGTATTTACCTGGGCCAGTAGGTGGTATTGCATCTGTTTGTTGTAAAAGCCTAAATACATGATTCTCACCAAGCTCAAAACCCTAATAATAGTTATTATTATAATAATGATAATAAACTTTTATTTTTAAATACATATATTTAAATCTGCGTGCAATTGGTGGTCTTTTTTCCAGAGGTGAGATGAATGAGATGCCGGTATAAAATAGATGAGTCCTACTTTTGGAGTCATGAGTGCTAAGTAATTGAAAGAGACATTATTATATACTCTACTATTAACCATTGTGTGGCTTCAGCACTACTTTGTTAAATACATTTACAAAACCAAAAAAAAGAAAAAAATTACACAGCATTTTACTGTTGTTTACTAAGCATTTATTTGCAATTTTGCCTTCTGCTTTTTTTCGAAATGCTAGTTTTCCAATTTGTGGTTTTGTTTTTTCATTTGAATTTATTTTCAGTTTTGCCAGTGTTGCTTTACTGTAATTTTTTATGTATTAGATAAAATTGAGAAAATCCTTGAATCAAATCTTACCTATAAGAGATGAAGCCAAGAGGAATCAAAACTTACAAAAAGCAAACTGAAAAAGGAAAAAAAAGAATTAGACGTGCGATTTACCATGGTTTTAACAAAGTTCTGCCTCTGTCACTTTGCTGTATCTTTCCAAATATACAGACTGAGAAAAAGAGCATGCAATTTATACAGAAAACAAGGGAAGGCAGCAAGTACACTTAGTGAGCGTACCTTATCCCATATTAAACCACGTATTGTTTATTGACCAGAAAATGCAAAATTCCTTAAAATTTGTTTTTTTGATGCGTGCGCCTTGCGTTTCATTGGGGGAGAAGTTACGCAGTATTTTCCGTACCTCTTACATAATTTTCCCATTTCCCAACTTTTCCCATCGACATAGTCATTCCTTCACTGCTAAAGTTGTATCATCCCCTAAATCTTTCTGCTCCAGCTAAACCGGGGAACCTTTCCCTAACCGTGCGTCCCAGAACACCCCTCCCCCACCATCCCAATCCCCCTCCAAGACAAGAGGCTTGAGACTCTTTCCACACCATCCCTTTGGACTGGGCCGGCGCTGGGCCGGCACCAGATCGACCGTGGGCGTGTCGCGCGGAGAACCCAGGGCTTCCAGGGGGGTATTCCGAGGGTGCTTTCATAGGCACCTGCAGCGGAGACAAAGGGGCTCAGCCTAAAGACATATTGATGCTTTGTGCACCGAGGCAAGAGGGGGTGGGTGTGTGTGAGAGAGAGAAGGAAAGAGTGTGTGCAGGGTGGGAGGGGGCAATTTGGGGGTGTAGGTGGAGTGGGGCCGGGGGGGGTCGCTCGCTCCTGCCAGTGTGAATCCAGGCTTTTAGAGCGACCCGAAGAGATTGACAGCTTTTGTTGGCTGAGCTTCTATAAAACTGTGCTCCTTTAATGGGCGGTAAAGCTGGAGTGGGGCTTTAGGGAAGGAGTTTTGGGGATAGTTTTGGGAGATGGGGGAGCGACTGGGTGGTGGGGGGGGAAATAAGGGGTATTTTACTGCTCTGCTTAGATTGACCAATTCATGGGCATTCAGCGCTGGACTCGGCATTCAGTGAAAGGCGTTCAGTGCAGGAATGCGGTGGCATCAATTAGAATGTGTTAGCAGATAGCAGCAGCGCGGAGAAGAAAAAACTTTTCTCTCCCTTTAGCGTGTGAGACAACACAGCCCCACTATAGGAGGTGTCAGAGCCACAAAGGCCTTTCTGTGATTGCCTCCCCATTACATTACCCATGCAATATGTAAGGTGGAGATTCTTTTGATTTAAATTAAGTGGAAAAACCACTAAATCTCATTTTTATTCAGCTAAGATAATGGCGGCATACTCTATAAAGGTCCCTAACTACTTATCTCTTGCTTAAAATCTCCGTCTTTCTTTCCCTCTGCCTCTCTCACTACTGTTTTTTGTGCATTATTTTTTTATTCAATAGTCAGGGGTCAGAGAGAGCTTGTTTAAGAGAGTTGCTTTTAACACGGCCTGCGCTATCGCTTTTAATTGTAAATAGCAGCGGGGCCAACATTTTGCAGTGTTTCCCCTTTTTAAAAAAGGATATGAATTAAAACAGTATCTTGTAATCTATTGTCAGTGTTTGTCTCAGGCCACCCCTTCAGACACAGCTGAAAGGACTGTTGGGTAATAAGCAACTTCCTGTGCTGGAAATAAAAAATAAAGGAGAAGTGAAAAGACACTGGGGGCGATCAGATGTCAGTCAACACTTCACTCCTGTCGGGGTTCCTTATGAATGGTGTTTGTGTGTTCAGACCCAGTTAGAGGAAGATCAATACAGAATTTGAAGAGCGTCGGGTGAACGGTGAAACGCACGAGAGGGGATGAAATTAACGGCGCCGATCTCGCCGGGACGACTAATACTGTTCTTAACTCGAAAGGTCCGGCGGGACGACCGGCCTTCGGCCAAAGAGAGATAAAAAGAACGGCGTCCGATTACGGCACTAAGCGCTCTGCGTTTTCGCCAAAACTGTTTCACGAAAGGGTTTAGGGTAGTTGATCAGCCCTAGAGTGGGACGAGAGCGAGAACGACTCTTTGACAGCCCCACCTGTGGAACGGCGGCGGGACAGAAGGCCAGGCTACGGGAAGTGCATCGTCCCCGGAACCTGGTCAGGTGATTCATTAGCACGAACTTGGCGCGAGCTGCTCCGGCATCAGTCGACTCGCATTTAATAATCCAGGTGTCACGTATGTTTCGACGGATCCCCAGCAGAAAATATTCCTCGCTGTCAATCTTCGGGGGTTAATGCGTGTTAACGAGCAGGAACCTCCTGTTGAAAGGTGCACATCTGAAAATGAGCAATTATGTCTAATTTTGAGCTAAATAAGAGAGATTTGCATCCCCTGAAAAGGGAAACCACAGTTGAACTGTGAATAAAGTGCAGCAAATTGGTGAAAACGGAGGCCCACACATAGACTCGATTCCACTTTAATTGTATAATTGTACTAGATCAGCTCTAAACGCACATCTCAATTAAACTCACTTCTTCTGCGGGGGAAAAGAATCAGCCCTGAATTATGCGAAGGGGGGAAAAAAAAGCCCCGAATCACATTTTGGGAACCAGCTCCTTCACGAAATCGTCTGCGCCGAAATTGAACATCGATTGAGGTTAAAAAAAAAAAAAAACGGGCAGATGTCTGCGTGCATCTGGCGCTGGTGTGAATTGGTACAGTGCAAAGGAGATTGCCGCTTCCATGAGGCTGCGCTTCCTGCCCTGGTGTGGTGAAAGGGCGCAGGAAGGCAGAGCGCGGAGGATGCTCGACTGAGCACCAGTTGATACGCGGGCCCCACAATGGGCCAAACGGGCCGTCTGCGGCACTCCGAAAACAACTCGCCCTCTGTCTGCATGCGACCGCGCCGAGAGCAAAGTGGCGCTCGGGTAAACGGTTCATGAATACTGATTAATTGGTGCCATTTTTTTTCTGCATAGTGTGCCATGGAGATTTCAAAGGGAGGGGGGCCAAGGGTGGGGTGCTGGGGGTTTGCTTGGCGCGGAGTCAGGAGAACCCGTGCCAAAGTCAAGATGCTCTCTTTTTCAGGGTCCAGGTGCAGGGACTCGCTCGCTCGCTCCCTGAGCGCCTCGCCGGCCTCACCTGCAGAGGTCCTCATCTGGAAAGCGATCCATCCTGACACATGTGCGCCAAAGCTACGCACCTGCAGAGAGGATCGGCCCTCGGCACCTCGGCGCACAGGTGTCAGAAGAAGCACCGTTATTTCAACGTCGGGAGTACGGAGGCAGCTTCGGCACCGATGCGGGAGATTTTGGACGAAACCGCGTCGAAAAGGCGGACAGGTGGCTCTGATGCCGAGCTGACGGGGAGCGCAGGCATCCTGTGGGTGTGTCCCAGGGCCCTGGCGCAAGGTGCGAGGCAATGGCCCGCCGCCAGCCCCCCAGGGAGGGGTCCCCGGGACGGGCTCAATAGCTCAGGCTGCTCTTGATGGAGTGTGAAAGGGCCATTTCAGCCGCAGCCCAGCAGGAAGGATCTGCTTGTGGAAGACCTCTTTGAGGGCGCTCTGCTTGTCTGAAGGCTGTCACAGCAGATAAGTACTCAGCAAACAGCGTGAACAAGGATTTGAACCAGAAAACCAACAGAGCCTTGACAATATTGTGATCGGGGCTTGTCTTCTTAGTGGGGGCTGAATGGCGAATTGAGACCAGGAACAAGTGCACATTCACGGGAGGATATGGACGCTTTTTTACATCGGGGTGGGGCGGTGGTGGTAACGGGAGGAGGGCTGCTCGCCCCAAAGCGGTGTCTGGGACGGGGACGGGGTGGGACGGGATGTGTCTGGATCTCTCGCTTTCCTCCGCAGCAAAGTCTTCCCCTCTGCCAGCGGCCCTGCATTACGCAGCCTGTGCTGAACGGAACTCAAACTGTCCCTTATCCAACCCGGACCTCAATAAGCACCTTGTTTCCCAGAAAAATTGTCTCACCGAACACCACGGCGTGGACACATCCTTGCATCCTCGTTCAAATCTGCCCTTGTGTATATTTGCAAATGAAACGAATTTAAAAGCTCGCTGACAATCGTTATCGAAAATATTCATATGTTTACGTCGACAGCAGGATTAAGCGGAAAACTTTTATACAAGTCCTTCCTGCGGAGAGCTAGGGAAAAGAAGTGGCGAGAAGAAGGGGAGATGAGAGATCCGCAATGAAACATAACACACTTTATAGACAAGTGACGGCTTAAGGATCGCGCCTCTGCATTTTTTATATTTATCCAAAATAAATGACAAACCAAAAAGAAAAATGGACAACAATTTCAGTTTTTTATGGCTTTGCTGTGTATCCAACAACTCATGGGCCAGACCTTCCCTCCATTGCGACAAAATCAAATTTCCTCCTAAACCGCCGAGTAAGCGAAACCCAGTGGACTGAAAGCACGTACCTTTACGTTTATGTAGGGTTTCCGGCGATGTTCATCCAACGGCGTCTCTGGACTGTATAATTACAGCGATCTGCAGGTCTGAAGATAAATAGGAAACTTAATTTTTCTAAGGATCTGTGGAAGCGAGCTTTGACCCGGTTTACTGCAATAAAATGTATGCGAATAAATGTAATTATACACATTAATGTAATTTAGTTTCAATTGCACAGCTGTGATTTGCTTTGACTAAATGCACCAATTCCACTTGTATCAAGTCGAAATTACCAGAGAGGGGTGTTCCTCACTTACTTTGGGTCACAGTGATGCTTCTTCCCTCCCTCCCTCCCTCCCTTCCCCCAGAACGGGTTGTGTGTAAATCATACCCTTCTCTGGCCCAACGCCCTCTGAAGGTGATCCTGGTGGCAGGTCTGACCAGCGGGACGGGTCACGTCTCCCCAGCGCTCCTCCTCCGCAGCTCCCGCCTGGGTTCGATCCATCTGCACGGCGGATTAGCGGCAGCGCTGCAGCGAGCCTCTGGTGACTGACACTTTAATGGGAAGGATTATAGGCATGAGTCGCCGTCCTCCGCCTTAGCTGGAAAAAAAAATCCAGGTTCAAATCATAGCTGTTTGCCTCAAAATGACTCAAATGAGCTTGAGGTATTTTGCACGCTCTAATTTTAGAGTAGTAAAAAGTTGACGCCTTCGGAGGCGTGTGGAAAACAAACGGGCTGCTGTTTTGCTCCGAGAGGAGCGATAAACGGTGGGAATGTTGTAACTGTCATCAGCGGTAAAAAGGTGATGCTTGTGCCTCTTGGAATACTTATCCTTTATTGTCGCAGAGGAGCGATTAGGGCATTTGCAGCACAGTAACTGCTTCTTCTGCACTCAAGAAAATGACTGGGAAGGGAAAAAATAAAAATATTGTACATTTTATATATAGTATATAACACATTTTCTTTATTACAGCATTACACTAGGAGAGTACTTTATACTAAAGCTGTGTAATAAACAAATAAAACTTATTCAGAACAGTAGCAAGAAGTTAAGCAAACTTCACATATTTTTCATATATATGTGATTTACTAGAAATACTTCACATGTTTTACTTTAACTACTTTATCGTCAAACGTGATAACCGCATCATTTTATGCGTAAAGCGAGGTAGGCCTACGCAAACAAACGAGAAGGAAACGACGCAAGGACAGCGGGCAGATGGCACACGAAACAGATGAATACGGGAGTCCATTACTGTTCCGTTTGGCTGTGTGTATATATGTATTTATCTGTTTAATGTTTTTTCTTTCCTTTTTTTTTTTCCGAGGGGGAAACATTTGACAAAGAACAATGTTGTCCCTTAGAAGTGTTCTGCTAACTCAGAGGGCTTGTGAAGCGAGTGGATTGTGATGGAATGGGTCGGCAAGAACTGTGACTCGTCTATTGAGCTGGAGGGGTACGCTGAATTGGGTTGATTTGCCTGTGAATGGAGGGTTTCCATTATTCATGTTGGGGAGCTGTCACTTCGAATAGAGAAAGTGAAAACCTCCTTTTATCAACCTTTTCCAAGTGAAGCGGGACAGGCAATCAATAACTAGATTCAAAATGGGGGTGGTAGGCAGGATGAAATGAGAAATGTTTTAAAAATGGGATATTTGTCAAATTGCTGATGGGACAAGGCAAAAAAAAGCAAATTTTTTAGGGGGGGGGGGGGAATTAACGGAATCACAGGATATCAAGTTCTTGATTTTTGGGCAAAACTCAAACTAAACCCTATATGCTCTGGAATTCGGGAAAAAATTTCAAGTCTAAAGAACTTATCAAACCAAATAACTTTCTTATTAGCAGTAGCAACATTAAAGTGTTCGCCCCTCCCTTCTCGAACCCACACCCACTGAATAATAAAATTCTCATAACAACATTGCTTTTTTGTTTCATACCAGTTTAAGAAATTACTGTACATTTCCACACCAGGAAATGTGCTCTGGCAGGCAGCACCACAGTGAACTACTGAGATAGATAGATAGATAGATAGATAGATAGATAGATAGATAGATAGATAGATAGATAGATAGATGTAACAGGTCTTACTGTTACACAAACTAAATGTCACAATGCACTTCCCACAATGAATGAAGCCATGCTGGTGTGTATAAAGTGCATCACAAAGGACCATTGTAGGCTGAAATCATAGTACGATTTCTTTGCTGAGATTTGTCATGTTTTTTTCATGTAGTTTGTATGTATGCTGCACCAACAAAAATCCAGCTTCTTTAGACGTAGTCTTGTTGGTGGTCAAAGAAGAGAAAGAAGGCTTTTCTAAAGGTTCTGTGTGCTCCCAGAATTTGAACATCACCTCTTACACGTTTTTTTTTTCTTCAAATGTGTAAAGAAACGACGTCTACTTTTATAAGGCTGAAAGGTTTTTGAGATATTTAAAACATTCATCAGCTAGTTTCTATATCAATGCCTCTGCTGTTTTTCCACTGGATGGAGAAAATGAATCGGACCATTTGGCCTCATCAATCAACGTTCTAAACGATGCTTTAATTGATGACAGCGTTATACAGTTAATTGAGCACTCTCTTTGTGGGCTGTCATTGTTGGGGTGTACAGATACACTGCCCAGCAACTGGGGGAATTTCAGCTCTGGGGTTAACTGTAAGGAGGTATTTACATTTATTCATTTAGCTGACGCTTTTCTCCAAAACAGCTTACGATGTTAAGTTTACAATTACTTACCCATTTGTACAGCTGGGTAATTTTACTTGAGCAATTTAGGGTAAATACTTTGCTCAAAGGTAACTACAGCCACAGGTGGGGATTACACCTGCGCCCTTTGACATCCATAGGCAATAGCTCTAACCACTATGCTACCAGCTGTCCCTAAAAGAAGTGGAAACTTGGAAAATTCGTTTCTCCAATAAGAATGTGGTCAGCCGAAAAATATGCTACTCCATAATTATAAAGGAGCTCTCAAAAAGACTGAATTTTTATGCAAAAATTCTTGGAGTTGTTTAAATGAATTTTAGAGTAATATAACCTTTCCAATTATTATTTTATAAATTATTATTTTTAATGGTCGAGCTGAAACGTTCAGTACGTAAAAAGAGATTGTAGAAGTTATGGAAATTAGCATTACATTTTATAAATATTTTATTTTAATGGCAAACAATTTGTTATGATTGACGTGCAATGATTCGTATCTAAAGATAATAACAATACTCGACATTCAGCATTTTGAAATCTTGGTGCAAACATGTTTAAAATATATTAAGAAAAAAATTCTGCTGTATTTAAATAATTACATAGCTGAAGGTCAAAACTTCAATACATCTATGGAAGGTAATGCTTGGCTTTAATTTTTTCTTGAATTATACTACAGCAATAAATCAATTATTTTCACATTATAGAAGTGTAACGTAATATATCACACTGATACATACAATTACAGCGTCATTATGTCACTGCTCATGGCAATGATGCATTTGTGTGTTTATCAGGGGAAATTCAGTTTTGAGGGCAAACTTGAACAATGATGTAAAATAAATGAACTTACAGAACTTAAATATGTCTATTTGGCAGTGGACCATTCTGTGCTCTTGTCACTGGAATATATCAAGTAAGTATAAATCATCCTGGGGATGAATATAGCCCTCGGGGTGTACCGCGGAGGATTGTGTAGCGCTGAGCGGACCATTAGCTCATTTGTTTGACAGTTTGACGTCGCCGCACACAGGCGCAGTGTTTCCAAACAGTGCATCTGTGGGGCTCTCGGGCTTCAACTTCAGCAGGAGAGCCTGTGCAGAGAGGGGAGCGCAGCTCGCTGCCCGTTCTTGGGCGGTGATGCCAGGCTGATGGCTGATCGGTATGTCGCTGGAGGGCAGCAGACTTAATTGTGTCACAGAAACCTTTAATTAACAACCCCCCCCCCCCCCCCCCCCAGTGCCTGGGGTAAACCAGAAGCTGATAGTACCACTGACCTGCCAGGTACACTGTTCACTACGCGTGGAGATTTTTGGATTTATGCATGGAGGAGCCACAGCCATAAATTAAGAGTCAAACAAACACTGAAATACTGAAGAGCTTTTCATATGTCTTAAGATATTTAATGTCTGGATATAATACTGACTTCGGCAAGGTAATTTAAAAAGGGTTTATGAAAAACCGACATTTACCTATTTAGCTGACGCTTTTCTCCAAACTGACTTCAAGTGTTAACCTATCCGCACTTCTTTACCCATTAAAACAGCTGGCAAACTTTTCCTAGAGCAATTTAGGGTGAGTGCTGTGCTTTGCTCAAGGGTACTACAACTGTAGGTGGTATTCAAACTTGTAACCACTGGGTCCAAAGGCAACAGCTCTACCCAAACCTAAAAAAGCGTTGCTTAAAATCAGGCAGGGCCAGCAGGTAGTGTATTGGTTAGAGCCATTGCCTTCCACTTGAAGGACCTAAGTTTGAATTCCTGCTCCCTCTGTGGTAGCCGTGAGGAGGGTGTCACGTCCACGCCCACAACACAAGCGACAACGCCTGACTCTGCACTAGCTCCTGAGTAATCGCTCACTCTATAAAGACCCTCTTCAGCTCCTGTACCGTCGCGGAATCTCGTCTGAGACAACCGCCCTTCCTCGCGTTACTTTGCACACGCACTTACTCTATTCTCTGTTCACGATCTCCGGTTTTTGACTCCTTGCTTCGTTTTCCGACCACGTCCACAGATCCTCGTTCCTGTCCCGTTCGCCGATCGACCGACCCTTCGTCCGTCCCTGGTTTTGAGAACTTGCCTCTTCCCTCAACTTCAGGCGAACAACGCTGCGCTTGGGTTCAGCCGTCTCGGCTCCCTGTGTTCTGCGTGACAGATGGTTCTTGCCCTGATTCAGTGCTGTTTTAAAAGGCCAGCTCTGTAAATGGATATTGGAAGTACCTTGCTGTATGTACCATGGTATGCAATCCCACCATTGCAAGGAATTTTAAAAAGATGTGAATATATATTCATACACACACATCATCTGAAACTGCTTGTCCCATACGGGGTCACGGGAGCCAGAGCCTAACCCGGCAACACAGGGCGTGAGGGGACACACCCAGGATGGGACACCAGTCTGTCACAAGGCACCCCAAGCGGGGCTTGAACCCCAGACCCACTGGAGAGCAGGACCCAGTCAAACGCACAGCACCACTACACTCCCCTATGTATCCATATATATGATGTAAATATATTTATATACATGGTTGTTGATAATGAATGAATGAATGAATGAATGACGTACACAGTGACTAAGCATGAGAACTTCCAGAGGACAGCTGAGTCACGATATACCACGATATATCTCCCGGGTGAGCATCCCCATGCCATTCATGGCCACCCCAGCTTAGGCCAGCAGAACCGGGGGGAGCACAGTGTCGCCTGTGTTTCAGAAACAGGCACATCAGGGGTACAAGAGTGTAGTGTGTCCCAAAGTCAGACCATTCTCCCATGTTTGCACATGCCCGGCTACGTTCTTCACCCATTGTGATTCAGCAGCTCTCAGCCACATAGCCGCCGTCAAACGGACACACGCAGAGGAATGAGATACTATCCAGACTGGTCCAGGAGGAGGTTTGTGCTCCTCTCCTGCGCTCTAAACTACTTTGAAAGATGGCATGTTTTGTAACATACGTCCCAGTACAGTTGAAAACTTGTTGTTTTACATTTTATTCGTCTGATGTTTTAAAAACGTGCATCACCGGAAGGCCAGGATGCGGACTAGGATAAAGCTGGGTAAATGTTCTCCCGTCCAGGTCAGCCTGCATGTGAGAGCAGAGCATTTCTACAGAGAAGGTACAACCTAGAGGCAGGCCAGTGGGGATGTGAAACAGGGCTGGAGGAGCAAAGCACTGCTAGGAAGGATCAAGGGCTGAGCAGGGTTTGCACACCCATCTGCATCACGGGAGTCTCGCCTAGCCTGCGGTTACCCGGTTGCCATGGTGTGGACCTCGGAATGTGCCGGGGTACAATGGAGCAGATCAGCCTGGGCAGAGTGAGCCTGTTTGATAGCCACACGAATGTCCCACCAACATCTGGCGAGGGGCGAGAAGGCCCTATCTGCAGGAATTAACCTCGCAATGCACCCGTCATTAACCCCGGGCCCTAGGAGGTGGGAGGACAACGGTGCTCTATTTGTCAGCCGTCCGCAGAGGGATTGTGGGGGCTAATATTTTACCGCAAGCAGCGTGAGAAGGAGGCCTTACCCGGCCATTCCGATCACGAGGGAGGGGAATATATTTGTTTGGGAAAGCGGAGTGTTGCGGGAAGTTTGCCGACATCCGTCAGCAAGAATCAACCCTCCCCACACGACTCAAAATAAACCTGCATTTTTACAAATGCCAACGATGCAAAAGAGATATAAATATGCCCGCAGAAACTTAAATATTAATAGAGAGACTGTGTTGCTATGGATACATCAGCGTTTTGACTCCGACATGAGACCAGCCACATATTAAAAGAGAGGGAACAGGTGTCTGTTAGCGGCAGTCAGCTGGCTCTCCACCGGGGGTGCGGGAAGGGGGGGGAGGTGATCCCTCAGGTCACGGAGCCCGCTGCGCATCCACAGGTTTCTTCAGCATCCCGCGTTTGAATCGGGAGACAAAACGAGAGGCGGAAGACAACAGGCGCACGGGAGGAGACAAGAGGAAGGTCGGTTTTTATAGTACGGAGACAGAACCTTCTGTGTGTCCCGCGGAGATTAGGAACCGTATGAGGTGCACTAATGCACAGGGCCCTCAAGTGCCCCCATAGAAGTAATCCCATTCAGGGGTAGCTCATTACATGGGCAATTAAGTGCAGGGGGGGTTGGGATGTAGCAGAGATCCAGCGCAGAGCCGCCCACCATCAACAGGAGGAGCCCCCCCACCGTCTCCACCCCTCCTTGTTCCTTCACCTGGGCCTGCTCTGTGGACACCTGCCTCTCCTAATGAAGATACATGGCTTCATTTCCATTTCTGGAGTCATATCAGAGACGGCGGCGCACAAAACCAGGCTTGTTCCTGGGCCTGGAGAGCCAGATAGAATGACACAGCTAAGTGCTCTTGCGGAGCAGGCAGCTGCGGGGGCCCGAAAATGGGATTGGAAGCTGAAGTAGGCGGCTGCGCTTCCTTCTCATTAGAGATGGGTTCATGTTTGGATTGGCTACAAAAGGCAGCCGTGTGCTACCTCCAGGATAATGGCCTTTTTTCTTCTTTTTTTTTGCCTGGGAGGGCAACTAACTGCCCCCCACACGGGAGCTCCGTTGTCCCGGTGCAAAGAGCTCACGTGTTACATGGTCAGCAATTGCATGATAAAATCTACACATATCTACTAAACATGTCGAAGGCCAATTTAATGATAAGATTCTGGCTGAGGGTTAGAGACTCAAGCAGTGTGGTAAATGTATTCTTAGGCACTACGCAGATAGGTGCACGCGAGAAGAGTTTACAGCATCCCAGAAAACATGAAAAGTATTTTTCCAGTTTGAGAACACTGATAAAAGCCTTTCGGAGATTAAGATTTTCAGAGCTTTCTGTGTCTTTGGAGTTTCTGATAAAGGTTTGGACACTATAGGTTTAAGGTTTCCACATTACCCTATTTGGACACTGTTAGCTCCATGTCAGTTTCTACATGTCAACAGGGGAATATCCTAAAAAATCTTAAGGATTGAAAAGCTATCAAAATTGGCATTTTTAGATATTTTCTGTTAATGAAGCACCTTTCTCCAAAGTATTGTTGTTAAGTGAACGACGTTGATCAACTCGAGCCACCCGCAGAGAGTGCTTCCGGAACGTTCTGTCCTCCACTAGCGATTGCGCCCATCCGTCTGGTTGCTGGTCGTCCTCTTCCGCATTCATCCCAGTTTTTTTCTCAGTATTACTTCCTTTCGCAGACAATCGGGTCTTCTCATGAAGTGTCCAAAGTACAATAACCTCAGTCACATCATTTGGGTTTCCAATGAGAGTTCTTGCCTGAATGGATCCAACATCCATCTGTTTATTTTCCTGACACCTGCAGTGTCCTCATGTGCTTTCTACTTCGGCTGTATATCTCAAGACTAAATGGGGATAATTTTCATACCATGCAGATCCTTGGACTTTGCCGATTTTCTGAATGATGGAGGTGATGTTCTGTCATATTTCTCTGTAAGGTCAGTCCGTATGTCAGGTCTTCTCAGAGTATGGGGACACCTGAGCTCCTTCAAAGCATTATTATGAGAATTATTGTGAGCTGCTGAGATTAGTTTTGCTTTCCTGTCATGAGATTTTAACCTAAGATTTTGTTTTTTACGATGATCACAGGAAACACAGTTATAACAGATTATTGGATGTTGTTAGGACAGCTGAGGGACACGGGGAAGCAGTTTTCTGTGGAATCCTTTTGTCCAACCTCAGACTAAACACTACACTTGTCTCCTCTTTCTTTGCCCTCGTCTCTCATTGTTTCTCTCTTCCCATCTTCCATGTGTCTTTCAGCGCTGCGGACTCGGCTCAGCTTGTTAACATGTTCTAGCTCATTGACTCCCCAGGCCGCTGCGGAAGGAGGAACCTGGGGTGTCCCGGCCTCCAGGAACAGGAAGGACAAGTGGAAACAAACATCCCCTTCAGGATCTGCAGGCTGAGATACCTCGTCTCCCGGGTGGGGGGTGTGGGTCCCAGAATGCTTATTTGTAAATACCTCATAAATATTCATGCTGCCTCCAACCGTCACACAGCACTCTCTAAAGTACAGTGAAGTAGAAGTCAATGGCTGCTTTAATTTTGAGGAAATCAAATGTTTTTGCCCAGAGATCTTCGACACGCGGTGCTGATGCAAACATTCGCTCAGCATTCTGAATGAAGGCGCCGGTGATGTTCAAGACACTGTGTTAATGTAACAAATTCCGAAAGTGTATGTCGGTGTGTCCTTGTGCGCACGCAACCCAGTCGTATGTGCATGTGGACGAGCGCAAGCACTGTCGCTGGGTGGCTCATTGCCCAGCCCTGGTGCCTCGTTGGACCTGCGCTGGGCTTTGGGACGTGGGTTTGATTCCGGCTCAGAGCGCGCTGTAGAGTACCTAGCACTGCGAGTCAGCAAAATAATAGTCAGTAATTATTCCACTGTTCGAGCAGGGTATTTTACTGGAGTAATGCAGAGTGAGCCAGTTGCTCAAAACAGAGATACTCGAGTGTGTATATCAATATCAACGGAGCCAGGGCCAGGAATGGGCGGAGCCATTCGATGCAGTTTCCTGATCCAGTCTTCACTCACCTGGAACGAAGCACTTCCCCTCGCTCGGTCTTATCAGCGCACAGGAAATACCTGCCACAGGTAAACACGACCCCCTCGACCCCCGGGCCATCCGCCGAGCTTAAATTCAGGCAAACATACGAGATGTTTTTCTCTCCGCGCCGCTGAAAGTCCCCGCTCATCTGTCTCAAATGTAATCGACATATCAACAAGCGCAACAGCACGTCAAGCTCATCACCTCCGGGTCTTCGGTTGCTTTGTCGTAGTCTTGTGAAGTGCCTTATCTAATGTCTCTCTAAGAAATCATTATAACGTATCACTTCCCAGTTCGGTCTGTGGCTCTAAGGCCTCCATCCATGTGTCTGAGTTAATGAATTCAAGTATTTGAGGTGTTTGACCATGATTTCTATTCTAGAGCATACTATTCTTTGAGTGTTGCTGGCGAACTCTATGTACAAGAACATTTCTTGGTGCATTTCATCCAAATCTGTTCCCCAGTTATTACATTCAATTCAGATGTTTCTTTTAATTCCTTTTTTTAGGCTGCTTTTTGTTGTCGTGTCACTTTCCGATTATGTCCCTTTGTAGACACATAGCTGTAGTTTAGAAAATTGGATTCATTACTCAGGTCATTTTTCTCTTTTAGACTTTTTTAAAAGTAAAATAATCATGCTGCATATATTAACCATGTGAAAGTTTCAATAATTCTTACCGAAGTTACCTAGTCTTTAACAGTTCATTTTCAAATTTCCGGAGATTTAAAAGTGACTTTGCATTATATTCCGGTAAGTAATGGCTTGAAATCAAGAATCTGTCAAGCAAAGTAAATGAACAAACCTCTTAATCTGAGAGACATTTTCCGTGCATTTTCAAATATTTCATCTTACACTGTCCTGAAGCCTCTTACCTTTAGTTCTTAGCTGCTCTTACTGTTGCAGTGGGTTACTTTCAATTAATTAATTGATTAAAAGCTTGTCAGACCTGATTTAGATGGGAAAAGTATCAGTTCCATCGTTCAGACTCACTAGGACAGTTTTTTTAGGAAGAAATTTACAGTAATAAAGTAAAATACATCCTGTTACTTTCCATCCATCCATCTGTTCATTCGGAATCAATAACTGCCTGTTCAGTGCCGGTTCCTGGTGCTTCGGAGCCCATCCCAGAGACAAAGGGACTGAGGCAGGGTAGACCCCACCTGGGACAACAGCGCATTTATCTTCTTAACTCGCGCAAAATCAGTCTTTTGTGAATGTTTAATGGTTATAAACAATTTAATATTCAACAAACAATATCTTTGTAAAATTAAATGTTAAATGACTTAATTACATCTGTATTATTAAAAACATCCATACCCAACAAACATCTGTTTCTTTCTGCAAGCTCATGACAAAATCTCTGAAATTTTCCCCTTGTAGGGATTGATTAAATTCTGAACGAGTCAACAAAACCTAATTAATATTGAGCTCAGTTGAAACCGAAGCCACAAATACACTTTTTAACGAATGACAAACCAAATAAACCTTTCACAGGATGGCAGCCCTATGTTTCCTGCTGTTCAAAACTGATTCGGGCTCAGCCACCGGCTGCGTTCACATCCCTTAAATCGCCATAAGCATTCCTCTTTCTGGTTCCATTTGCCTACGGGACACAGGCTGGGTTGCCGCCCTCCGCAGCGCTTCTCTCCACCTTGAGGTCAGAAGTGCTCTCTGACCACCAAAAACACACTCCATCCATCCCCACGCTGCCTGATCGCTGTCAGATATAGTCCCCTGGCCACTCCACCCTATCCTCCTCCACCCCCAGTGTTACCTGAGCCCTCATGAAAAAGTGTCTCAGTGTGTTTGATGGATGCGGTCTCCCAGGGCGACAGAGCCGCGCGACCCCCCCAATAGACACACACACCAACATTCCCCCAGACCGACCTGTCCCTGGGGCTGGAGTGGAGATCCGGGGTAGATAGGACTAGATAACCCATGTGGCACACAACAGCGCCCAGGGGTAGGACGGGGGTCTGCTCTCTGGTCCTGTCTGAGAAACACAATCTAGGACGGACATCCTGCCACACACCTGCCCGCATGCTTCGCTGCTCTGAAAGGAAGAACCTGTCCAGCCGAAAACCGAACCCTGGGTTCACCGTCACGCAAATGTCCCCGTGTACTTACCTGTACCCCTGTACAGCAGAGCACAGGTGCGTGAACTCAAGTAATGTGTTTTGTGGAAAGTAAAATTATTACACGTTCAGGTGACGCTTTTCTCCAAAGCACCTTACAGCATTCAGCTGCTTACAGGTATTTACCCATTCGTACAGCTGGGTAACTTCTGCTGCAATTTGGAGTAAGTACATTACTTAAGGGTGCTGCAGCAGGAGCTTTCGAGTAGAACCCAACTCCTCTGAGAGGGAGGCAACGGCTCAAACCACTACACCACCTGCCGATTACGAAACCTTTTGGACGGAACTACAGGGATTTTCTGTAATTTTTTTGTAGTACCTACCGATAATGAGTGGCGGGCTGCTGTTAGAGCCGCAGCCCTCCGTGAACACATGACCACTCTATACCCACTCCACACTCGGACTCTTGATGGGCACTAATTAAAAGTATTGCCGCTCAGCTCTGCAATTAAGCAAGAGTGTTTTTATTATCACTGGCAAATAGGACCTCCCTGCTTCTCTCGTCCCTGCAATTTGCCCGGGCTTAGCGGACAGGCCGCCCTGGAGATAAGCAGAACAATAGGGTCCGGGAAGACCTGGATCAGCGCAGCTTCCTATCTGCCCCCATCTCCCACCCTGGGCGTCACGTTGGAGGATGTTGTCAAACCAGGTCAAACACTCCAGCATCCTGTAGTGTCACTCAGCACTCAGGCCTCGCTGGCTACTCTTTTTTATTTTGCCGTTGTTGTTTTTTCACGGGTAATCCTGTTTTCCAGAAGGTCTGGGGGACGTCTGTTCACGTTCGCCGAACTCGCCAAAGAGTCACCTGCACAACTCGTCCTTCTGCCGCGCGGGTGCCGTGGGCCGATCCCGTGTCAGCGGTATCTGACGAATGGTGCCCCTCCGACCTGTTGACCTCTCATGGCCAAGAGTCCTTTTAACATACCGAGACCCACCGTCAACCCCTGAGAATGACAGCGATCGCACGAGTATTCATCGCCGCACCTGACTGTCTCAGGTTGGATGAATTTCAAACCAATTACACATGTTCACGCCAAATTAACAAAGTTTGCACGGCATCGCAGAAAAGCAACCTAGAAAAACGAAACACGGGAACAGAACCGGCAAAGGAAAGCCTTAGTTTCCCGACTAACAGACAAAATAAATGTGGAAAAAGCATCGAAGACCTCTTCTTCAACCGAACGCATTTGAGGGTGCGCGCTACACGATGGCGTTTGTTTTGAGAATGACGACGCGCACGTGCTTTGGCAATAGGAGAGGGACACCCGCTGAAGGCAGGTTAATATCAGGACCACTTGGCGACAATGGTGTGTTCTGAAAAGCTGCAGCTGTAATAAGGTCTTTGTTGGGGACCTTTCAGGGAAGCCACATCATCACTCATCTTCCGAGCCAATTTGCTGGTCGACATGGCAACTGGAGCAGGTTGTAGGCAGAAGCAAGACTGGAATCTCAATGTTTGGAATGGCAAGAGGGGGAGAGGGAGCTAAAAAGAAGGAGGCTGAACAAAAACTTTTCAGAAGGGCCTTTCGCAGCCCCCCCAACATTATTTTTTTTTTTTAAATATATTTTTTCCTGTTATTGCAAAAAACAATATGTTATCGCTGTGTATACTGTACAGTGGTAAATATCTGGGAACAATGATATGGTCTTCTGATCAGTGTGTCCTCCAGACTGTCAGTTAAACCCATTAGTAATATTTCTTGTATCAAGTCGACTAGCTTGTGCAAATAAACAGGAAAAGAATAAATTCATTCATTCGCGGAAAAGATCCGCAATGCTGAGTGTTAATTTTGGATATTTGAAAGAGGTGCATAGAAGAAACCTTGGCTATCTACTAGTGACCTCATTGAACGAAAACGCCATAAAATGGAAACGGAATCGGCGGCAGAAGCGGAACTGTGGGGCCGCGTATGTGTCCAGCGCAAGGCCGGTATGGAGGTGCATCGTCGCGAACGGAGCAAGATCCGCTGGCTCGGGGGCACTCCCGGGTCAGCACCGGGCGGTCAGCAGCTGCTACCCGGCCTCCGCACCCCCTACCAGCCCCCCCCTCCCAGTTCCCAGGCTCCTGGGATTGACAGGCCGGTAATAAAATAAGGCGCCCCTCGTTGAGCTGTGTGCTGCCCCATTGTTCCCCGGGCCGGGCCCGCCGCTGCTGTTTGCTCTCTCCCATATGCATTATTCAACGGACCAGGGGCTCAAAGAGAAGGGGCCCCACTCTGGGATCCTCTTGCCCTTGTTTTGTTTTGCTAATTTTCAATTAAAATAAACCATCGTGCTTGAGGAGACTACGGGGTGGGGTGGGGGGGTGGTCGGCAAGGGCGCAGAAAGGGTCCTACAGTTCAGAATTTACACTCGGCAGAAAATCCAGTCAAGAAAGATTAGCCCGATCACACAAGTGAGTGAGTGAAACGCTCATTTGCATGGATCCGTCCGAGCGCGCTTCTTAAAATGTGTCAAACGCATACAAAGTGAACTTGTTATGAATGATAATGGATTTGTGTTGGTCTCACATTATCGAAAAGCTGATTACGAAGCCATGTTAAACTGGCAAAGAATCCGGGCGTTTACTATTTATATGCTGCATGGGTATGGTATTTAGTACTGTGAATAACAGTAGGTCGAGAACACGGGGAGTGGTTTGACTGCATGGAATTCCACTCTGAGAGTAATTCATATAAGTAATAATTCCGGCATTGTTCTTTGCGTTAAGCCGAAGGCCTAGCTGTGACTTTTTAAAAACTTTTTTGACTGTGGGACACAGCACTGATTCCCAGAGCTGTAACTCCTCGGTCGTTCTCTGGGGAGGAGCTGGTTGCTGAGGTGAACCACGGGGGCCATGGGCAGATGCGTAGCCGGCGGGGATGGAGGGTCAAAGATTCACCGTGCATCTGTCACACTGGCACAACCGTGGCTTCCGCTCCCACCACCCCAAGCCCATGCTCCCAGCTTGCCTGTGTACCGTTCCCGCGGCAACAAGTGTCACTTCACCACGAGTTCGTTACCCTGTGCCAGACAGCACTCCGCTCATGACCTCCCTTTCCTCACGCCGGACTGTCAGCCGAACGAATCCTCCTTCTTACTGGCACAGAACTCAGATCGGAGCTCGAAGCCAAATTTCCAATACTTTTTGCACAGTGTGGTGGGTCAGCAGATAACGCTGGTGCTCTCAACGTCTGGGCTGTACATATAGACAAGGGTTCGAAACCAGCACAGTCTGTGTGGAATTTGTACGTTCCACCAATATTCACATGGGTTTTCTTCTCTGCCCCCGCTGTTCAGGTTAGTCAGAGACTTGAAATTTGTATATGAGGGTTACATACATCGGGTGGACAGATGAGTGAATTATTGTAGGGAATATTACAGTATTACTGTAATGTATCTAACATGGCAAGTCACCATGGGTGTCTTGGGCTAAATACTACATGGTAATCATTATGCAGCCTTTGGAAAAAGAGCATCTGCTAAATGAATAAATGAAAATGTGTACAAGTGCATCTCTCATTTAACACCCTTAGATGTGTTTATGCATCTATGGTCACCACTTTGGTCACCACTGATGCATTCATTCATGGAGTGTCAAACGGATCACCTGCAGGTGACATGTCAGATCCCCCATGACCACCACCACTGTCTCCCCATCCCCCGGCATCGCAGACCCCCCAAACAATCCCTTTGTGTGAGAAGATGGTTTTACGACAAGGGGACCCGTCCGTCTGGCCGCACTAGAGGCCCAAGGGCGGTAAAAACTCCAAGCTGTGTGGCCAGATTGGATGGAAATGCTGCGTTTTACAGCCTTCTAACTCAACTGGCCAGAAAGCAAGAGTGCTGAAGTGAAACTGCCCCTGCCCCACCCACCCCAAACTCCCACAGTTCACAATCCAGCTCCGTCTGCCGTCAGAGCAGCAGCTCCACTCCGGGCATCCTGCTGACCAAGATCACCGCCCTTCTGCCTTTCTCTGCAGTTCCTTCCAAGATGTGTGTGTGTGTGTGTGTGTGTGTGTGTGTGTGTGTGTGTGTGTGTGTGGGCATACGCTTCATGTGGATGCCCCTTCTGAGAATCTAACACCAGCTGACCCAACACTCCCAGCAGCATATTTGTTTCAACAATGTATTAATTTGAAAAATTTCTCATCTTCATTCCTCAGTAAAAATTTTCAGGCATAATTTCTTTCTAGCACATTCTATGTGAAGCTTCATAAAGCTGAGTCATATTCATTCGCCAGTGTGCATACGGTGCAAAGAATGTTGCTCTGTGATGGAAGAGTAAAAAAAAAAGACAGAATGAATAAAAAAGTCATCGAACAAGGTCATTAACCTACATAAACACAGTACACATAGTCAGTGCTGTGCACATCCATCATAGAATACATCGCAATGATTTACAAGCCCACTGTCCATATTCCTATCAGTAGAGTTACAAAAAAAGTTACACGGCACAGTAATTTTTATTGTCATAAATAAACAAGCCTAACCATTGTAAATATGACGTTCTGAGTTTGCGTAACACTAACCGAGATACATGTTCCAATGTGTTGCTTGGATTATTTGCAAACTCAAAATATTTCACTTAGAGTTAAAGCGAAAAACATATCAGGAAACACACAAATGGCCAAGAACAATGCATAATTACATGATGGGGCCTTTGGAAGTTAAAATTCATGTTTGGGGAGAGGAGGCGGGTCAGCCTGCAAACTCTGACTGATAGGGGAATAAAATCAAGGGCCTGAAGAGGGGGCCTTAAAGGAGCTTTTACCGTTTTTAATCTGAGGTTATTTGTAAGAGCATCTTAAAAACCAATTACCAGAGCTGAAATAGATTATCGCTTTTTTCTAAGGGGGCTGGTTTATGGAGAGGTGGGAGGCAGTGGCGGCGGCGGAAAATGAGGAGGCCTTCTAAAAGAGTGAGTGGGGCCACAATAAAGACATAATCACCTCCTCTCAACTTTCCATTTCCAACTTTCCGATTTTAATTTGCTATTTCTGAAGTGGTAGCTAATTTACTCCGGCCCCGTCCCCTCGATGTGCCATTGTTACGCAGCCCGATACTTCGGCGCTTCCTCTCTTAGCTCGGCTTGGCGTGAAATTGGTTTAATGAAGCTGAAAGGTATGAAGCTTTCACAACACTGCGGATTCCAGCGGCTCCGCTTCATCCCCCCGCCCCCCGCCCCCCCGCCCCGCCTCTTCCTCCCCATGCACTCGAATTTTGCAGCTAATTTATAGCATGCCTCACAATAGATTTTTATCTTGCGCATTATATCGGGTGGTATTACGGACCCTCTCAGCGGTCTGGCGATAGTCAAAGGAATGGCCATTAGCTGCGGTGCGTTTTGCTCATCCGACTGCGAGCCAATTAACGCCGCCATATTAACATGCGTGTAATGTATGTTCTCGCTGTGGCTCAGCTTCATCGCAGATGATACGGATGGAGAAACCCATACCACAGAAAGCCTCGGTCGTCTCTGCCTCCGTCCGGCCGACTTTGCTGAAAACCCTTTCTCGAGTTACGTGCTCCCGGTGGGTGTGGCCCTAATGGGAACGCGAGAGGAAGTTGTCTGGTTTTGTTGCGGGAGCGCTTTCGCGCGAATGCGATACTCGACGCGATATCGCTTACGTCTCCCGGCCCGTTCTGACAATCGAAGGGGAAGGCGTCCGTAACTAAATATGGAGTCCCTTGCCGCTCGCAGAGCCTTCGGTTCCTGGTTCGCAGGAAGCAGCACAAAGAGTCGGGCCGCAAAATAACAGCAGCGGTGCAACACAAGACTCCAGGTTCTGCCGCCACGCTGGGTTCCCATGCCAGAGGGATACTCCCGGGCCAGCTAAGCCTGGGTGGCACTGCTCTGGGTAGACCTGCTGCTGGTTGCACTATGAGGCCTCTGTGGGAAAATCAAGCGAGGGGACAGGCAATCCCTGTATCTCCTGCCCCAAGAAATAGCGACAAAATTCACATTTACGCTTCTCCACTTAGCAGACACATTTCTCCAAAGCGATTCACAGTGTTACGCCAGAGCTGGGCAAATTTCAGTGGAGAAAATAAGGGCAACTACCTCCGCCAAGGGGTCGGCAGCAGTAGCTGAGATTCGAACCTGAGTACTTTGAGTCCGACAGCACTGGCAGTGACCAATACATCAGGGGAGGCAGATAATGTAGGGGACAGAGACACTGCCTTCATGATTAAAGGCTGCAGGTTTGTCTCTCCTTTACTGCTGTACTGCCCTTGAGCAAGGTACCTACCCTAAATTACCCCAGTAAAATTACCCAGCCGTATAAATGGATAAGTAACTACTGGTAGAGTAAGATAATGAGTCGCTTTGGCGAAAAACATCAGATCCCCGTTGAGGACAGCACAAACGTCCACCAGCTGTTCTGCACTAACATTTGTCTAAACCGGTGACTAACAATATTCTGGGAGCTCTAAACAAATTACCGACAGCCGCCCTCGTCTCTGAGCGGGTGACGGTAACGAACCTGTCTGGCACATACCAGCGCAGGTGCATTCCATTCCATCAGAGCGCCTACAAAGAAGAGCTTTGGAAGTGTCCCGAATCGCGATCCACCACCCTGCGCATGTTGCCAGGCACAAAACCAGTCCTCACTTTCCTGAGAAAGGGACGGCCCAGTCCCACACTTGGCCTCCGCCGCCGCAGCTGGCTGCGCTCCAGAGCGAGAGGGATGGCGTCTCGGCGGTCACTTTTACGGCCCCGTTTTGCACCGCGCGAGTGACGGTGGAAGGTGCGAGGAGCTCCCAGGTGACGTGGGGCCGGGGTGAAGCGTCTCACCGAAGCGTTTCGGCACGATGGCTTTGGAAATCCGCAGCGATGAAGGCAACGAGAGTTTATAAGTTATCACCACGGGAGACCAGCACGGAGGCGATGCACGCATTTCCTAATCGCAGTCTGGATCTAACATTCGCTTTCATCCTTCACCGGTGACATCAGCACCTTCCTCTCTGTGCATGACTGCATGTGAATAGTCAGTCTGCCGCAGGCTTCTGCCAACAACCAAAAATATTTTTGAAATGATTCACTTATGGTGCCACCTTAACCCAATATTCCACTGCCAGTTTGACATTAAGAAGATCGTGTTATTTTCAGATTAACCAAAACGGACAGAAATCTGACGGCGCGAGAGGCGACGCGGCGAAGGCAAGAAGATCCGAGCCGTGATCGGCCGCATCTCTCCCTGCGCGCCGGCAGTAAACTTCGAACGGCGACACCGTTCATCCTTCCAGTTCTCACTTCCTTCATAGCGTCGAGGATTCCGGAGCGTGACGAAGTTTTACAGAGCGCTGAAAACAATGAACACTGCGCCTGTAGCACAGAGACTGACCACCAGTGGGAGCACCTCCAATGCGTCCCTGGACCAGGGTCAGGGATCCTGCAAAGGAGGGTTTTTAAAAATCTGCCGAGGACACGGCCACAGTCTGAATCAGGCCGAAAAGGAGTTTGTTTCGCGGCCGACGTGAAAGCGGAGACAATCGGTTGGGAGAAGCAGATAGGTGAGCGTCAGGTCGCAGTAAGTGTACTTTGCACAAAGACAGATCTGATTAGAGGAGTTCCACAAAACATCCGAACAAACAGACCTGACAAACAGCCACACCGAGCCGCCTCTCTCCTCACGCTCGCTTTACCCCGCTTCGGATCCTCCGCTGCTCGTAAAGGTGCCCGTTCCCCACGCCGAGCCGAATCCGCAAGACGAGCCGCATCCTTCCCGCTGAGCGACGCGATCGTGCGGTCATGCGGTCATGCGGTCGTGCGGTCTGAAACCCCACTTTGCCAAAAAAGGCACTCTGTGGGCTTTCCCCTATCTAAGATGCTCAGATGGAGGATCAGAGGGGAGGAAGTCACCGACTCACGGGAAACCCCAGAGCGCACGGCGTTAACGCTCATGTTGGGGTCAGATGGCTTGAGAGAAACATAGAGCTGAAGTAAAGTGTGTGTGAGAGCGAGACAGAGAGGGTGCGTGTCTGTGTTCTGCCGCGTTTAAGTGCCTACAGACACAATACCGTGCTTCTCCTGCTGCGCAAAGCACCGCCGCTGGACTGGACACGTTCCCGTTTCCTTACAGTTCCGGAAGGACCGCTGCAAACGCACATCAGAAACACACTTTGCCTGTAGGCAGGAGAAATAACACACTTGCGGTTGCTGTAGGAAGAGGTTATTTACACAGCTTAGCATTTCAGCTCTTCCCCCCCCCATGTTGACAGCTGGGTGTCGATCAAAGCGATTGAAAAGATTTGGTACAACAGCAGCGCCGCGCCCGCGGTTTGAATCTGCGGCCTCTCGCCCTCCCCACCCCCCGAAAAAAATGGTTCCTTAACTGTTACACCACCTGCCGATCCTACAAAGTGGCAATTAGGATTGGAAAGTTCTGCAGGTTTAGACACGGTCCCCTTTGTTTGTTGGTTCAAAAACAAGGCCCAGTCCCTTTCCTCCCAGCCCTGTGGTCAGGATGGGGCTGTCCTGCACCCATGCTATTTTTAGCTCTGCTGATGTGACTCATAAACGGGAGACTATTTGCAGTTCCCAGCGCTGCGGGACAGGATTACACCTAGCGCAGGTATGTGCCTGGAAATGACTGTTAGTGCCGCGCATGTGGCCACGAGCGCCTTGTGCCCCGGTGCGCTTTGGGCCCATCGCAGCGGCCCGCCGGCGCTGAACCCAGCACGGGTTTCCCTGTGTGACGCAGCATTGCAGTTTTATTTTATTCTTCTGCGAACTTGCGGGCCTTTGCTGTGGCGGAGGGGAGTCCGAGAGGCTCGCTACGGGTGTGCTGTGCGCCTACGGCTCGGTCGGCGGGTGGGCGTGTTTGGGTGTGTGTGGGAGAGAAGGATAGGCAGAGCTTACGCCTGAAATCAAACACTGATGTGTTGTTCCTTTCAAAGACGGAGAGTGTGTGTTTGTCCGCAGTGTGTGTTTGTGCGTGCTGATGTCTGCCTTTATGTGTGCACCTGCACAGGGCATTTGTGGGGAATCGATAGGCCGGGCAGGTGTGCCTTAAAGAGAGTCGGTGATCGAGAGACGGAGTGACGGTGTGCCTGTGTGCCCGTGTGTGTGTGTGTGTGTGTGTGTGTGCGTGCGTGTGTGTGCGTGCGTGTGTGTGGGAGGGAAAGGAATCCATGTCTGGAGGGCGGGGTGGAGGACCATGTTTGGCAGAAGGACTGGCACAGCAGTCAGGCCTCAACCTGCAGCATACGCAGGAAGGGGTCCACACCCTCAAAACCCTCCTGGAAGAGTGGGTGAGAAAGGTGGTACGAGACCGAGGGAGAGCGACGGGGGGGAGGGGGGGCTCTATTTAACCTCAACACTTTTCTAAATGTCACACAGGCTGTGTTTGTTCAGAACAAATATTTACAGTCATGCATGCGCACAATGCTTTTCACCAAATCAACTTGCAACATTTATTTAATATTTATTAATCATATTTATTAAAAGCGAAATATACTTTTAAGCGACCAACAGTTTTTCCTCATTTATACAGCTGGGTAATTTCTTTCACCAAAAAAATCAGGGTAAGTATGTTACTCAAGAGTATTACACTGAAAGGGGGGGGCTTGAACTTTCAACCTCTGAGTTCAGAGGTAGCGCCGTTAACCACTGTATCACCTGCCGCCCTGTTACACCCACAGTGATTGACCCATTTGTACAGCTGGGTCGCTTTTGTTGGAGCAATTCAGGGTAAGTACCATGCTCAAGGGTACTGCAGCAGGATTTACTGCAGGTGGCATTCGAATGTGGGTCCTTTGAGTAGAAGGCAGCAGCTCTAACCACTACGCCACTTGCTGTCCCTACACACACCTGCACAGGGGTTGCAACTAGAGGAACAACGGCTACATCTCCTCCCACTCTTGCCGTCTGTCTTTATGACGACCCAGCAGAGCCCTGTGAGCAAAAATCTCAGTAGGCCTGTGCCCAGTGATGTTGCGGCTACGGGTCTGACCCAAGCGCCAAAAACCCACACCTCCACCAGAGTGCCAGAACCAAACCCGTAGGTCAAGTCCAGAACACCGAACAAAAAGCTCTGACTGCTTCTCCTTGTCGTTTTCCCAACGTGTCTGTAACCGAAGGTTTGAAAAGATCACATTTTAGTCGTGGCCCCGATGTCCTCTGGAGTGCCCATCCCTGTGCCCGCTCAATGACGCACGAGGCGCAGCAGGCAGTATTTGCGCAGGTGAGCTGGGACCGGCCTACGGAGGAGGTGGGAGTCCGGAAAGGCAGGTTTTCCCAGTGCCACTTGCCTCACCTGCAGAGTGCGAGTGAGTGACAGAGAAAATAGGAAGGCAAGGAGAGGAATCGGCTAATGGCCGTGGATTGCCCCCGCTCGTACTCACGCAAGGGGACTGTGGCGTGAGACAGCAGCAGAGGCTCATGGGAAAACCGCATATGCCTTAAACCCATGGCAGATGTAGAGATGCCGCTGGAGTGATAATCCACAGGTGGAAGAAAAAAAGGAGGCGGATACCGGCTTTACTGTAGATAAAGAGAAAGAGGTGGAACCACAGAGCAATTATCATTTTTGTGCCGCACAGCTTTTTACTGCCAGCTCCACTACTTAATGCTTTAGCATGAATGAAATTAAAAGCAATGCTTTCATTTGCTCACATCGGTTTGGGGCGCACGTTTTGATAAAAGTACATCAAAGCTGAAAAAGGCACAACAGTTAAAAGCTCTTTAAGGGTCGATGGTGGTTTTGGGAAAGAGAAACATGGATACGAGTTGATGGGGGGGCACGGCAGGTAGTACTGAGGTCTCGTCCACCTGGATGTCGGCTTGATCCTCATTCTGTTTGCGTGGGAGTGTTGCGTTTGCGTTCCCCATGTTTGCATAGACTTGCTCTCGTTCCCTCCCACAGTCCGAAGATATATCTTGGGAGAAATGATGACTAAATTACCCGTAATGTATGTGGGTTTTTTGCATTGCTGTGGTGTATGGAAAGGTAAATATTGGTATTAAGTTTACCGTAGTGTATATTACATTGCGAGTGAGCTCGGATAAAGGTGTCAGGTAAATACTGCGCAGCAATCACTGCACATCACTTTGGAGAAAATCTGAATGTATAAATGTAAATGTCAGATAGATTGGGTGTGGTTGGCATTGAGGCCAAAGGCTAGAAGTCTCCCATGTTCCACTTCTTCATGTGTCCTGCCACGTGTCCCTCTCTGAATTCCCCCACACCCCTTTGCGGCCCAGCCGTTTGACTCTGCCCATGAGAGCCCATCCCAGCGGAAGCCTTCCTTCCACCGAGTGGAAAGTCCTAAGCTCATCCGTGTGAAGGCGGAACACGAAGCTGGGCCAGTCTGCAACAACAGCACATTTTATATTGTGTTGCGGACAGGGTGCAGGTCCGGGGGGCCCTCCACAAGGGTCGGACGCGCTGGGGGCCGGCGCTGGGCGGACCGCCAAAGTCGACAGGGCCAGCAATGGGTGGTGATGTCATCGGGATTCCATGGAGGCACAGACAATGGCTATCTCCGGGCGGAACCGGCGGAAGCCGGGGACAGAGCCGTGACGGGTCTGCGGGAACCGCAGGGCGCCTCACACACCCCCCATTCAGCAGTTCGCAGCCCACACCTCACACAGGTCTCACAGAGCAAAAAAGCCAGGATGAGGACTGAATGCTGAGAAGGCGCAACAATGCAGGCAAATTAACTCAAACAGTAACAGACACACACACACCCATAGGCATACAGCTAAACACACATATAGGAAGACCCAGACAGACGGAGGCACACACATCCACACACAAACACCGGCACACGCAAGTATGCACACTTTCTGTTTCGCAAAGCGAATATAACTACGAAGGAAGAAAAAAACGGGAAGGAGAGCAAAAAGAGAGAAAAGTTATCAGCACATCACTGCTTTGAGAATCAATAATTTAATAAATAATCTGCTTTGTTAAATAAAGGTAACTGCGTCTAACTACAAGAGCAGACTGCCGTGCTCTCAGAAGAAGACGCTTTTCCATGGCCAAAACTTTATCAATCGTTGTGCAGGTACAAAGAAAAAATCTGAATACATACTTCAATGACGCTGGTTCCTAGTGCTAACCACAGTTCATAACATACATTCAAATGACGCCATTAGGTCTAATAAAACTTACCTGACAAGTACCACACCAACAAGATTTTCTTCCAAAACTGTGTACATGCCCAGGGACACACACACACACACATACACACACACGAGCACACACAAACACACTTCCCACTAGAACGGCATGCTGATTACCGGCTGACACAGGAACAGCCCAGCATGGTGGAAGAACAGGCCCAGATTGGCCCCAGATTATCTAATTACCCAAATGAAGAAGTAACAAGCCAGTCTGTCTCCCTTAGGCCAGGTGGAGGGGCGGGAGAGCGGCTGCGAACATCTCCTGATTGCTGCCGGCCACCGTTAATAGTGCCCCTGGGGTAGAGAAGTACGCCAGTTCTGCTCTGTTACCAGAGAGATGTGGGGGGTCGGGTGGGCATGGGGGGTGGGGGGGTTGGAGGGTGGTATGACACATACGGGTTTTCGGGAAGTTCACCGCATTTACAGAAGTCTGTATGAGCACGCTCTTACTTCAGTGCTTTGGAGCTGTCTTCAGCATCTAGCAGATGAAGCCTTTTGGTCATCCTGAGCGTAAGGAAGGTCTAGTCATCGGCCCAGCGTCTCATGCTGGGTTCACCAGCGCTATGAATCACGGACTTGCGTCTTTCGACTTGCACAAATGAAAAAGTCAGGGCCAAATGTATCAAGAGCTTTAGTGTTTTCACAATATGGAGGGAAGAATAATCATCTGATACTAGCTTTTAACGGTAAAATTGGTTAAGTAACAGTGACATAAATCCAGTTAATGTTCTGCGATGGTGTCACGCAGAACCGAGGGACCCAGAACGGATGGACCCAAGTGCAGGGTCGTTCATCTGGAGTCAAGGGATCAGGCAAATTCTTGGTGTTGGGGACAGGTGAAGGGTCAATCCATCAGCGGTCGGAGTCAGAGCGAAGATCCGTGGGCGTGGTCAGGGGACGAAGCGAAGGGTCGAAAACTGAAGAATGAGAACTGAGAATTAGGGATGCACGTGAACGGGACATCACGAAGGAGGGCAGTTGTCCCTGACGAGATTCCGCAAAGATATGGGCACTGAGGAGGGTCTTTTAAAGGGTGACCAGTTAGTCAGGTGCTGTCGACTGGGTTGCGGGCGTGAACGTGACAGCTGGGTTAGGCAAACTCCTCTTCTCACCATCGGAGCCGCGACCAGAAATGAATAGAATAAAAGGGGCAGGACTTTGGTATCAAAAGTGACCGAGAAGTTAAATATTACGCAAACCTGTTTTGTCCCACTCTACATATTTCAAGAAACCTGCAGAACTGTCTTCTCCCAGCTTTCGAACCTAGATATCTAGATGGGCAAATTCTTTTTAAAGAGTTCCACTTCAGCTTGGATCTCCCCCTGCAGAGAACAAACTGAAAGCCCCTAAAAGGTCACATTTGCCTGACAGAGGCTTCCGACAGGGCCAACACACCGGCATAGCAGACAGTGCTTGTGCCACACAGGGTTTCAGATATGTGTTCGAATCTGCCTGCATGGAGTTCACACATTCAGCTTGTGTCTGGGCAGCTGATAACATAATTGTTAGAGCTCCTTCCTTTGGATTCAAGGTTGTTGCTTCAAATCCCATCTACTGCTGTGGTACCCTTAAGCAAGGTCCTTACCCTAAGTTGCTCCAGTAAAATTACTCAGCTGTTTAAAGGGGTAAATAGTTGTAGATAGTTGAACATTATGAGTTACTTTGGAGAAAAGTGTCAGTTAAATGAACAAATTTAAATGTTTGGAACCCCACAGTCCAAAGACTCATTTCAGTATTCTTAGTGCATGGGATTGCATTGCAATAGACTAGTGTCCCATCTATGATGTACCCTGTGTTTCGCACAATAGGAGCTAGACCACTATGACCTCAACCTGGATAAACAGTTACTAACAGTTTATATTTAATCATTTAGCTGATGCTTTTCTCCAAAGCAACTTAGACTGTTAACCTACTCACAATTCTTTACCCGTTTATAGAACCGGGTAATTTTACTGAAGCAAGTTTGGGTAAGTACCTTGCTCAAGTGTACCATAGCCAGAGGTAAGACTCTAACCTGCAACCTTTAGGTCCAAAGGCAGCTGCTCTAATCAATACACTACCAGCTGCCCCAACAGTTCTGATGTATCTGTACTGGACACCACACATTCAGTGTGGTCTCCTTCATGACCTCACACTCACACCTTTATTTAACTTGAAGCTGTTTACAGACAGAAACCTGGTTACACCGAATAAAACACACACTACCTGTAACTCCAGCTTGCTTGGATGTAAAACGACAGAAAACGTGAAGGTCTGCGGAATTAAGGGGTTTTCAGATGGTAAGTATAGCTGAGGTTGGGTGGGGTTGGAGGGTCACCATGCAGGGGTCTTCAGTGAGAGCTTCCCTTTGATCCAGCAAAGTCATCCTCAGATCCTGGAGGAAAGGACAAGGAGAAATGAGGAAGGGCTTCTTTTCAAAGTGATGCTGTGGCTGTAGTGGTCGTGACATTGCTGTCCCTAGCTTCAGGGCATCATGGGGGTTACACTCTGGGTCAGGATCTTCATGGGAGGGAAACCACTGAACACAGACACCTGAATCACAAAGAGCTGTGTGTGAGGGTCTGCTATGGGGCCATCCAAAGATAGTCTCAAGGCAGCAGTGCATTGCAACAGACTGCCACCCCTCCCACCACCCCTTTGGAGGTTAGTCAAGTGCAGCGGCTACTATCCCCTGGGATGGAGCACAATTTTGGGGCATGTTTTACCAACACAGGTTCAAAAGCAAAAAAAAAAAATCTGGTGAAGTGGCTGCCCTTGGAAGTTAAGGGGTACAAATAGAAGACCATCCATGATAGTGAGAAACTTCACCAAATCAGTAGCCGTCACACGTGGTGAGGGCAAAAACAAGTGCCCCTGTGTTGTGTATGCTGCAGATAGTCCTCTCCGTGAGTGGCTGAGGGGGAGGAGTTGCTGGGCTTTTCGGGGTGAGTAGAACCCGTGGTATCCCCCCAGGTCCCCTGCCCCTCCTGTTCTCCGACTGAGCACCCCGCCTCCTGCCTTTGTTGCCCGAAGCCCAGCCCTCCCCCTTTTGTCACCCGGGCTTTCCGCTTTGATTAGCACACACAATGACCGCTCAGTGCTCTCCTCCTGACACTGCACCCAGGGCGGGAGGGGGCGCAGGCTCAAGGGTTGGATGGGGGGTTAGGGGCAAAGGAATACTAGGGATGACAAACACCCCACGTGATCAAAAATCATCCTTGCGCACCACCACCCCCCCCCAGATCCCCTCCAGATCCCCCCATCAGACCCCCAGTTTAATGCAACAGAAAACAAGTGTCATCAGAAAAGCACAAACTTCAAATATATAAATATGTATTTTGTAACTTATAAACATGCACTGCCTTGTTGTCAATTTTGGAAATTCGGTACAAACTTTCCAGAACAGTTTCCCCATAATCTTTGTCCACCTGTTCAGATGGGGAACACTTATAGAGGCACACACACGACAAAAGGAATTTATGAAAGTTGGTGAAACGTATTGCATATCACAAAATGCCTCCCTGTCTGAACGATTAAGACCTTTCACACAACGTCAAAAATCGAACCCGAGTCTTTACAGAAAAAACTAAAATAATCCAGAGTTGGAATCCCGGGGTCTGGATTTGACTGGAGACCTAAGTGGCATTTTGCTCCAGTGATATCAGTCTTGTACAACTACATTATCTGTGGTGACAGGGAATTATATAGCCATAAATACAAGTATTAAAAAGGGGAGGACAAAAGTAAGGGACACATTATTGAAGGACTGAATTCTGTCACACAGCCGGCAACATTTGGAAAAGTTGAAGGAAAAGGAAGTGGACAATCAACATCCAGAGGCAGAACAGAACATTCTGGAAGAACTATATGTCTGCGGTCGCCAAGAGTTGACATCAATGTGATGGCACTAAACAAGAAAGGCAACAACAGCGGCATTTGAAATTAAACCCTTATACTTTGGATCCAAGCCATCCTGTGAGTGAATGCACCTGTTGAACTTGACGGGGAAGCCAAAAGTTGAAAACGCCGCTGGGGTGAGTTGTTCATCGCAACCCATGAAGCCATATCAAACATCCCATGTCTCCTCCTCAGTCGGCAGCAAATAGCAAAGTTCTCCAAACTGACACTTATGCACTGCACATGTGATCTGCGAGGGCTTCACAGACGTACAGTACTGTGCAAAAGTTTAGGCAGTTGGGGAAAAAAACCGTAAAGTGAGAATGATTCCAAAAATAATGCTCTCAATTAATAAACTTCCTACAAAGCTCAGTAACCATCCACCGCCAACAAGCGCTTATCCCAAGGATGACCACCTTGTGTCTTGTCGCTCTACTCACTCTTGCCATGGTGTAAAATCTGAACGTTAAACTGCCACATCTGACGAAACCTCACATTTTCAGTGTGGTTGTCCCTCGCCCGGTTTTATTGCCTCTATACAGCTCTTTGTGCTTCAGTTAATCGGCATCCCATAAAAAGACCTCAAGTTCTCTATTTGGAAAGCGGTTTATTACTATTTTACTTTCTTTCTTTAACAACATACAAAACCCTTACTGTAATACTGTAACCTTTTGCAAAAGGAATGCTTGGAAATCGAAAATATGCTCTTTCCCATTGACACTAATGCTGAAGACATTAAATAACCGTCTAAAACAAATATTTTAGTGAAACGTCTAAGTGCCTAAGACTTCTGCACAGTGCTGTAGGTGCAGCGGGAAGTGTAGCAGCCAAAGTGGCACCTCCAGACTCTAAGACCTACGTTTGAATGTCACCTCCTGCTGCAGTACCCTTGAGCAAGGTACGTACCCTGAACCGCTCCAGCGCTGAATGTCAAGCTGTAATAAATGGGTAAATAATTACGAGTAGCTTAGTATCATAAGTCACTTCGTGGGAAAGGTGTCGGATAAACGAAGCTAAATGTTTTTACTCGGGGTTCTCTCCTGTGTAGAGTTGCAGTGCGACCTCAACCCAGTTCTTTTGCATCTGCTGGGGACCCCCCACTGTCCCAGGTTCCAGTAGAACAAGTTGTGGCCTATGTCAACTTCCCTACAGGCGCACTGAAGCGAAGTTCATGTAGGGCTTTAACCAAGAAGTGAGCCCAGCTAAATGCAGATATGGGCTCCCCATGGAACTGGGAACACAGAACAGAACGGAACAGGGCACCCAGCCAGAGTGAAGTAGAGGGAAGGCTGTGTAGTGGATTGATGGTGGTGGTGGTGGTGGTGGCTTGGGGGGCTTGACAGTTTATATTTCAAAGTACTGGCTTGTTCGCCTATATTTCACACCAGGGTGAAACCTTAAAGGCCGGACTGGCCTGGTCGCATCGCACCTCCCTCTTGCTCCCTGAGAGAAAGGAGGTGAGAGAGGGGCCTAAAAACAAATGCAAATGCCCCCAGAGGGGATAAGAAGTTGAGAATTTAGTTCAGCCAACCCGAATAATCAAATGTGGGAACAAAAAATGCCCCCCGAACCTCGAACCGCACCCTCCCGCCCACCTCACTAACCGCCCTCCCCTCGCTCCTGCTCCCTCCGACTCCGCACTCGAGACGAGCACAGTGCAGGCTCTCATTAGGATCTCCTTACAGGGCAGGGGAGAGGGAGAGGGGCCTGGGTCATGGTGGGCCCGATGCAGCACAACTGGCGGTGACTGATTACGACACCATTTTCTCAGCAGGCAGCCCTATCTCATCCTGCGCCATTGAATATGGATCGGAGGTCCAGCCAATCAGCGTGCAGCTCTCACACGCCTAATGACAAAATTGAGGCGATTTGGGGTAATTTCGCCAGGCTTTTTTATGTTCGGTTTTTAGGTCTCCGAGCTCCGTTTTTTTTTTTTTCCTCTCTCTCGAAGGCGGGGGAAGTCTTACCGCGGCGGTGCCGGTGAAGCAGGGTCTCATTTGCAAAAGGTTACAGAATTGTATGTTATTAAGTATTTTATTAATTTTACATAAACTGTACTGTAATTTGATACAGAGGCCAGACACACATCAACAGTGCTATAAAGGAAACCAGCTGTGAAACAAAAGCACTTGAAACTAGTTCGTCTGCAAGTGTCTCACACGCAGTAATAATTACGTGCTCCAAACTACCGGTCAGAATAAAGGTACACTTCTCAAAGGATGGGAGTTGCGGCGAACACCATCACGCACACATGCGCATCCGAACACAGTGAAGTAATTTAACGAACACGCGGAGACGCGCTGCGCTCGTGCGCTCGGAGCACCTGATCATGCTGAAAATCCGTCTAAACTCATCGTCCCCCAAGCGGACCTCGCTCATCCTGTTTCTGCAGATCCAGTGAACCGCTGAACCGCAGATAAATCACTCTCTGCTCCCCATCGCCGGCCTGGGCTGCAGAAAGCGCCCCCCGCACTCCGTGCAGGTGTGGATGTATACAAGGGACATGCTGGGGGAAGCGGGCCGAGACTGGGGGTGGGGCAGCAGGGGGTTGTGGGAATGGTCAGCATGGGGACAAAAAGAATGGAAGCATGCTGGGATATGCCACCTCCCTCCACGTCCTCCTGATCTCCTCTCTAAGGTTTGAGTTCCAACTCCGTAGCCCCACCTCCCACCCCTCAAACAGTGAAGCACACACACAGAGTGATACACACAGGCCACACACCAATCCTCCTGCTCTGCTCTCGTACAGCTGCAGGGCTGCAGATAATAGCCGTGACCGGTTCTACTGGTCGCTGCCAACCTGGGTGCACGGCGCGGGGCATCCAAGCGGCAGAGCCCTTTCTCCTAATGTAGCAGAGTGGCAGCAATGCCCTGGGCACGGAGGGAGGGGTGGTTTCGGTGAATCTACTGGACTGCTGCAGCTGCGTGTCCCCCGCCGCTCCTCTTCCCTGCCCGGGCTGGACACTCAAAGCTCCACCACCTCTCGTTCTTATTGGCTCGCTGCAGTCAGACCTCCAGCACGGCGCAAGAGCACGGGGAAGGCAGAGCGAGAGTGTACCGTTCGCCATACCGGTCGAGTGGCTAAAAGCGCCCGATGCTTGTGTTAGATATTTAACCCGAATGGCTTAACTGAAGAAGTATCCAGCTCTGTGAATGTGTCTCTTGTGTATACATGTTATAATAATCATCTTATAATAATAGTTTAATAATGTTGTGCAACCTATACTGGTGCTGGCAGTGAGTCCTTCTTTTCATGAATTTTATTATTTATTTTTGGCTTAGCTAACACTTTCACCCAAAGCTATGTACGCTATTTGTCTCATTTTAACAGGAATTTTATTAGAACATCTCAGGGTAAATGCCGTGCTCAAGGGTGTTAAAGTCGTAGTGAAAAGTGGGGCTTGAACTGACGACCTTTATAGGTTATACGCCCTGGTTATAAGTCCATGTCTTCGGCCACCGCTCCGCCTTCTGTCCAGCTCCGCTCTGCCTCGTCCAAATTCAAAGGTGGTCCCAAGTTCTCATTTCGCCCCTTAAGAGGTCTCCAGGTACGCTGCCGTTAGACAAAGAGCCTGTGTTTGCTACTTCATTAAGGTCAGGGCAGAAAGTGCAAAGAGGTGGGGCCCAGGACCCAGCAAGTTAAAACCTGCATCCTGGAACACGAGGTGAACTGATGGGGGGGGGTATGGTAGGGGTGGAACCCAGCAATGTCAAACTCATTATGATACAACGCCTGTGTGAATTACCTGCCAAATTCTCACCTAGATCACTCTAAGCCCCCCACTTCTCTCTTTTCCAGTTCCATTGCTTGCTCTCAGTAGACCATTCCAGCACGGAACAGAGCACTCGTCCTTCTGCCTGCTGCAAAGGTCTCTTACCCTGCAGGATCAGACCACTTTTCACAAACAAAAGCGGCCTTTTTGCTCTCCTGGGGCTCTGCGAGGAAAGTGAAGACAATATGAGTTCTCGCTCCTGGTGGTTTTAAGACAGCGGTACCCTCTCATGATGAATAAATACAAGATGCAGGTATGAAAACACAAAAACACACACATACAGTACACATGTAGGATCTCCAATCAAATGTCATTTTCTTTTTTATGTGATGCTGGCTCCAATCTGAACATGTTTAATAAAAGCTCATTTATGCTTGTATAATTTCATTTGAACCTTACTTATGCAAAACATTTAGCAGACACTTTTCTCCAAAACAACTTCCAATGAACTCTATGTAGTGTTATGAGCCCACACACCTTATTCACCACGGTGACTTACATTGGGTCACTTACACCATCTACTAGCGCAATGCACTTCCTTTCTCTCCCTCACCTACACACCCACTCTGGATGACTTTAGAGTCACCAATCTGCCTGAACAGCACATCTTTGGACTATGAGAAGAAAGTCACACAGACACAGGCAGAACATGCAAACTCTACACATACAGGATTTGAACACACATCCTGTCACACCACCCAGGTGCTGTGACACAGCAACGCTGCTCACTGTACCACCATGCCATCTTGTAGGTTTAATGTGATCTTGAGTAATGAAAGAATGTATTGTTGCCTTATTATGCCATTTCTGTACAACCCCAGGATCCCTGTGCAAACGTGCTGGGAAAGACCACTTCCAGGAACAGTCCTCATCGGCTAAGAGAATGGGAGTAATGATGGACTTAAGTCTGTCTTTCTTTCAATATATCGAAGCCATAACTGGGTCCTGCAGATACATCCTGCATAACATCTGCATGATCCACCTGTATCTCACAAAACACTCCACATAACTCCTAGTCCGGGACATGGTGATATCCAGCCTACACTACTGCAAGTCTCTCCTGTCTCACTTTCCAGCCTCTGCCATCAGACTGCTCCGGTAGATACAGAACCCTGTTGTACGAGTCGTGTTTGACGGGCCAGAGCATTCTTATGTGTCCTCGCTCTTCATCGCTCTGCATTGGCTTCCTATAGCTTCAGACTGATCAAATTCAACATTCTGGTTATGGCCTGCAAAACTATCAATGGATCTTCTCTCTTCTATCTACAAGACCTGACCACTGATCACTGGCTACACCTGAAGCAGACTGCTGCGCTCCTCCACCTCTGCCCGCTTGGTGGTCACATGCACGGAAGGTCCAAAATCAAAAGCACAAAGGTTTTTGGTTCTGGCTCTGATGTGGTGGAATGACCTCCCTCTCTCACTCAGAACTGCTGAATCACTTCCTGCGTTTATAGAAGAGTCTCAAAACTCACCTCTTTTGAATTCTTTTCTCCCCTGATCTCATAAATGCATAATTAATGAGCAAGTGTATATGTTTAACATTTTTTAAATAACACACACACCATCATCTGAAACCGCTTGTCCTATATGGGTTCATGGGGAGCCAGAGCCTAACCCAGCAACACAGGGCCAAAGGCTGGGTGAGACACAACCGGGGGGACACCAGGCCATCGCAAGGCACCCCAAGCCAGACTCGAACCCCAGACCCACCGGAGAGCAGGACCCGGTCCAACCCACCGTGCCACTACACCCCCCTTTCAAATAACTATTTTTTTAATAATGGAAAAACCATTTTGCAGCTACTCATGTGATGTGTACCGGTTCATCTGGTGGAATGTGACAAATTGTGCTTTAGAATCATGTGTCTGCATCCAAATCTCTCCTTCTGTTGATGTAATGCACTCTGTATTTTTCTCAGTTGAAAAGCTTCTGCTAATGAATAAATGCAAATCTAAACAGTCATTACTGTGTCTGACCATAGCTTCTGCTGCAGATCCTTCTCCTTTACTATAATCTTGTGTTTACCTGTGACATACCTATTTTAAGTCTTTACTGAAAACAGTTTTATTTTCTACTGCTTTTACATAATTGATTTCTTTTACTTGTATTATGTGACTGGTACTTTTAATGTCTGTTCTTAAATGTCTTAGTATTTTATACTATATTCTTTTAATTTTCATATTTATTCCTAATTTATAATTTTACTTATGTGTACTTTTATTATGCACTTTATCTTCTGTAAAGACCTTTGAACGACCATTGTATTTGAAAATGTGCTATAGAAATAAACTTGATTCGACACTGTTACTGAGTTCCGTCCCGACACTGAAGAAAAACTGATTCGTGATAGTCTGTCTTCCTACCTGTAATTTAGCGAGTCACAATGGCCTACTTCCATCCCGACGATCATCTAAGTCACCGTGGCCTATGTTTACACTGGTTTACCTATGAACACTGCACAGTGACACACGTGGGTTAAACCCACCTGATTTCATTCTGCAACACAGCTAGATCAGAGACGTCGAGGCCACACTGACACGCAGCTAGTTCGGAATTGCCAGAACGCACTTAGAAACACAGCCGGTTCACACCTTGAGCAGTTACTGAGAAGAGGGAAAACAGTGTAAAGACTGCCAGATTCAGCTGCTGAAAAAACTGCCAGGAAGATGTAATACATGAAGAACGATGACTAAGGTGCATTGCAATTACTGCTGCGTTTCAGTTTGCTTTTTGAATAGTGTACAGGACGCCATTGTTATTTCAACTTTTGATAATTTTCCAGGAAAACTAGTCTGATAGAGAAAAGAGGGCAGTAAGTACTAAAGATTTAAAGGAAAAGCTGTGAAAACAAGGAGGGAGGATTGATTTGTGGGAAACAATTTTCTATATAGATAGTCATTTACATCACAAAATATTGGCAGCCCTTCTTAAGACCTCCAGTGTTTTTTAGAATATTTAACTATTCCCCCACTCACATGTGCACACACTCATAAACACGCAAACACACATTAAAAATCTTCATCCGTTTGCTTTGGCTTTTAAATCTGCATCTTGACCTCGTGACCCAAGGCTCTCATCATAAATGGCCCCCCATGGATCTATGGCCTGATTGGGGCATTTGAATATGAAATGGACCCATTGGCCATAGAAACAGCACCATGCACAGCAGAGAGCCAGGCTGACTCCCAGGAGAGGGGCCCACTCGCTGGCCGCCGCAGGGGCCAAGGAACTTTTTGGATCAGGATTAACTTGGACTTGAGGAGCAGACAGAAAGGGAGAACAGGAGAGCGAGACAGAGACAGGGAGAGAGGAATTGGAGAAGAGACAAGAGCCCATTCCAGTTAGCATGACAAAGGCGCCCGCCATCTCCCCTGATTGGTGTCAAAACTCAGCACTAAAGACTCCCAGACCCCCTGCAAGGGCTGATGTGTGGAGCTCAGTCATGATAATGTACCCAGGCTGTGAGATTTCGATGGGCGAAGGTGCAATGATGGGGCACTGACAAGAGGCTGAGGGGAACGTCACGTTTTGGGTGCGCATTTGCCATATGCAGCAGTTTGTGTCTCTTCTCAGCATTGAAGAAAGCGCAGCCACGGTTCCTTTGGATTTAAGTGATTAAAAGTACGTCACTCTTACTTTCATGCAGTACGTGGTGCCTCAAGAAACAAAGCAACTCAAAACGAACCACAAAATGAAAGATAACTTCACCTCCACTTCTCTGTCTTTCAACATCCAACTCTCCTGTCCATTGTGTCCCTCTTCAACCTCTTCACACTTGCTACCGCAATGGTCTTCCCTGCTGTGGGCTCAGTGCAGTTAATGGCTCCCTAGGTGTCAAATACCTGACCCTGGCCTTCCACAAGTCTGGTAAGACACACGTGTCTCAGAACATCAAGGTCTCTAGCAAAGAAGAATGCTATAGTTTCTCCGTCACTTTGTTGGGATCTTTCAACAAATTTAAAAAATGTTTTAGGACTTACACTACATTTAAACTTCACAGCCATATTCAGCCAATCCCTGACTTTCGGAGATATATTATGAAAAAGTGACTCAGAAAATGTGTTTTCAGGTGACATGGTGGTGCATCTCCTGGACTGTGGGTTTGAATCCAGCTCAATCTGTATGGAGTTTGCGTGTTCTCCATCGTCTTCACATGGGTTTCCTCTGGGTTCTCCGGTTTCCTCCCAAAGTTCAAAGACATGTATTTCAGGTGAATTGGTCATTCTAAAATTTCCGTAGTATGAGTATGTATGTGTGTGATGGACTGATATCCTATCCAGGACGCACTCTGGCTCATTCCCAATGCGTCCTACAAAGGGTCTGCACCACTATAGCCTTGCTCTGGACAAGTGGTTAGTGATAATAAATGAATAAATTTGTTCACCCCATAAAAATGACAGTTGACCTTTGGGAAACACTTGTTATCCTTGAGTTATTATATTTAAAATTCAGCTTTTGCCTTTCCTTGCATAAACCGATTTGCCTGTTTATGCAGTGTTCTGTGTTTCAAGTTGATTACCTTTTTTATGGTTTTATGCAAATACTTCTGATTGAAGTTGTATGCCTTGAGAGGAATAAAAAAGGAATAAATAAAATAAAAGCTATAAAAAAATTTCACTCACTACCTGTAGTTGTCTCCAGTTTTACATCTATCGTTGTACATAATGTATACACTATCTCATTAAAGGTAAAAACATGTCTGAAAAATATGCTGTCATATGCTTGCTCAAAAGAAGACAGGGAAATCTGACCTTGATCAAGATACAGAGAAATAAAGACAAAATAAATGTTACTTACAATGACTTTCTTCCCTGGCATCCCTATGAATGGGGCAAGCCAGAAGAATCTATAATCTGAGAGTGTGAGACTGTTTATACTTTTTTCAGATGCATATATAGGAGCTATCATTCTGGGTCTTAATCTGGAAATGAGTTTGGACATATCCTTCAACATAATCCAGGTACCACAGTAAAAACCAGGTCTATGTATGTATGTATGTATGCATGCAAATCTATCATGTCATTCTATGTAATACTCCAGAGCTGATGATTATTGATACAAATATTTTAATCCCTGGTTGTCCCATTTCTAGAGTAACTGCCCTGAAGACATTCAACTGAAATGGTGCTGACCCTTCATGAGTCCATAATCTGCATAAGTGCAAGGCAATAGCCATAGACGGGGCACATTTGATGCTGACCGCACCACAGCTGAAGGTGCCTGTGCACTGGCACTGGTATAAAAGACCGACGACTACTAGTGTGTGAGAGGCACTCCTGACAAAAGAAAGACGAACCAAATTCACTGACCCCAAAATTGACCAGCATTCATCAAAATTCACACAAGCCTCATTTAAAGATAGCGCCTTATCTAAACAACACTGCCTGCTGTCCACAGACCTTCAGGACCCAAACAGATTTCCCATGTGCTTAACCTACAAGTCCTTGCATGCCTAATGCCCCTCAGCGCATCTCGCTGGAGAGGCTGAAAGCAACTGAGCTCTTAATCTTTTGGAGCTGCGCTATACCAGTCTATGTAACGTAGGATCAAGAAGCACCGCCACGGTAACACACCGCACCCTGTGTCACGTGCGCATGTGTAGGACGCACAAGTGGAGGGTATGGCCTAAAGGGTACTACTCCTGTCATTTTCTGCACTCACAATTAAAAGCAGTCTGTGTGCAACAACAGCATAGGAGGACAAAGGGTGAAAGTGAAGGACTAACAATGCAGCCTGACTGCACTACAGCTGGTGATTTTGTGCCCAAGTTCTCTCTCTGTGTGTGTGTGTGTGTGTGTGTCTTAGTCTCAGATTGTTTAGTTTTCATCGCACGATTTTACTCCTAATGTACTTTACCTATAATAGTTTATTTTCTCTCACTTAACTCAATAGCTTTACAGTCCATGACCTGTATATCCATATACATCTTGTTTATTATGGGGTTATTATGGCGACTGCTAGTAGTATAGTGGTTAGAGTTGCTGCCTTTCAGCCCAAAAGTGTGAAATCCACCTACAGCTGTAATGCCCTTGAGCAAGGTACTTGCCCTAAATTGCTCCAGTAAAACTACCCAACTGTAGAAATGGGTAAATAATTATAAATAGCCTAGCACTGTAACTCACTTGGGAGAAAAGCATTAGCTAAATGAATAAATGTAAATGATATCAAAAAACTCTACATATCCTTGAGGTTTACCTTTAACGTTACATTCTAATCAATATTTAACGTAGTGATGTTTTCTGATCATACAGACATGTTTTTATCCCATAACCATTCCCTGCCATTTCCAATATACATCCTCAAAACCAGCTTGACACAGCCGTCATCCTGGAGGACAGAATCACTGCTGGACTTCAAGGATGATGAAGTCGCAATGGCAGATAATCAATAAGTGACAAAATCATTCTGTCCTCATCTGCCTCAGCTGCTGTCAACAGCATCAATGTAGCAACTAAATCAAATGTCCATAAGAAAAGAATTTTAAGACCAAGCATAGAGCAGTCCAAAAAAAGGAAAAGCTCAAAAGCCAGTACAGGAGCCGGGAGCGCAGGCCAAGGTGGGTGGGTGATAGTCGGCAACGGCTTGATGTGAGCCTTCAGTCTCCGTCACATTTGCTATGGGATGTGTGAAAGCACATCTTTACAACGTGGCGTGGATTATGTTGTCATTTGGGTTGCGTGTCCCGACACCAATAAAGAGTGCATGTGTCAGTCATCTTCTTCTGCGATAACCTTCACTGACACTAATCAATATATTTGGCCTACATGGTGGGGGTTGACCTGCCCTCAGGGCTCCTCAGAGGCCCCACACTTACTCCCCTGAAATGATTTCTCCCACGGTCCACATTTTGTCTGTACAGTCACAGGATAACATCACGACAGTATCTACGCCACTGCGTATATTCCAGCTGAGTACATTCATTTACTGTCCCTTGGTCCTTTCATCTCGTACGGCACAGAAGGGTCTTACTATTCTTACAGTTTCTGACTATATCGACATGTACGACTTACCGATCGCTTTGCCCGGGTTTCAGAAAGAAACCTTTTCTCCCTCGCACTTCTTTTCTCGCAAGCGGAGTTTATGCACGGCTATGATATCGGTCACACCTCTCCATACATGCTGGTATTTGAGCTTTCATCTATAAACCTGTTTTATATATTCTTCTTTGCGCGTCATTAACCATTAAAATTATCCTCCCAGACAGTTGTAACAAAGAGACTAAATTCCACAGAAACAATTTTACTAAGTCCTTTTCATATAGCTGACAACTAATAACAGTTTCAATAAGCGCTCTTTCACACACATGTGCACATACTGTACACAAAGGACAGATTGTACATGTAATAGTCATTAAGTGTAAATTGCCTTGTTTCTAATTTCTTGCTATTAAAAGTTTTGATTATCCTTCATTTTTATTGATTTTCATACAAACCCAAATGAATATGATTTCATTTTCAGACTTTTTAGTACCAGCCCTGATTTCTTATTCTTTCCAGTTCTCTACGGAGTTGTACGTAACGTTGAACACGCTGGTATCATGCAACCAGCAGCAAACTGAATGGGACAGGGCTGCCGTGAGTGGTAGACACCGCCCCGGGTGAATCGCTGAGCTCACGTCCAGACCAGCAGACCTACCTGGACACAAAGGCAGCTTCTACTTGCACCCGGTAGTCTGCGCTCATGTGATTTCTTTTCAAAGTGGATGTCAAAAGGGCAGCGTGGGTGGGCTGACAAGCTGCTTTAGAATCTACCTGAAACCGGTCTCTCTGTCGCCACAGTGATTCTCCTTGTTTTGCACAATTTCCGGCTGATTCTGTACAGTTCAGGGTTCCTTCAGACATGCCATTGAATATTAAGACATTAAGCAGTAAAACCCCAGTGCAAACCACGTTACATGTTCAAACCCATAGCGATGACCTTAATGTGGATCATTGCGGCTATTTGCATTTCAATGTTTTCATACATTCATGACTTATGCGCAGCCAAGTTGACACATTTGCATTTGCCGGAGACTTCCACGTACTTCCTTTCTTTACCTTACTCTGGCAGTAGTGTAAGCCATTGGCTTTTTACCTTTAAGTGAATCTAACGATGAAACTATACTCGACTCCTAAATTACACGCTCGCATTCTTTGCGCCGTAGTAATACGGGAAATGCAGAAGTCACATATACAGCTAGAAAAGCCATGGAATCTGAAGAAGTAGACTGACACCCACGTTGCACTGCATTGAAAATTTAAAAATCGAATAAAGACAACGTCAGCTGTCCTCGTGACTAAATTTTAAGTGAACAAGAAACTTTTTTAGAAATGTGCGGCAAGTTGCCTCTGTCTGTGAGTCAGCACAATCTCTGACCCCGTGAAGCCTGGGTTCTCGCTTTCCCACGAGCAGAGGGAGGAGATCATAGAGGGGCTAGCTGCCAACATCTGCCCCAGTTCGAGGAGATTATCCCCCCATTGCCCTCTCAAACCACTGCGCTGTCAGGCTTAGTGCCCCATACGGGTCCTCTATGGCTACGAATCTTCTTTCAGCGTGGCCTGTCTTAGGTTCTTTCTGAGACAGACCGTTAAGACACAAGATTATTATTATTATTATTATTATTATTATTATTATTATTATTATTATTATTATTATGCCTCACTGGTATACTAGCAGTGCATTCTAAACATTCTGAACCACTTTTCAGCCTGCATCCCCAAAAGAAAAAAATACATACAGTAAATGTAACATTTAACAAAACAATTTATAACTGTGAAAATACAGAATATGAAAAACCATCGACTATTGAAAATTAATTCAATTTCATTAACTCCTCTGGTAAACTGCAACCTCCGCTTGCCCTCGTCATTGGTATTAAGTACTTAATTTGACTGAAAACACGTTCGTCCGTAGAAGAGCTGTGTTGTCAGACTGTCGCAGAACAGGTTGGACGATTGGAGAAGTGATGTCAGCTCTCAGCCATTCACGCGGATTACCGGTAATGTGATCGCCACACAACAAACAATGCGCCAGGGCCACGCGCAGCCGTACACACACGCACACACAAATGCGGGGTGGCAGGAAAGGCCGAGGCCATAATTGGGTCCGTTCTGGAGAAAGGGTTAACAAATAGGCGAGCAGGGGTCATACACAATTGGGAGCGGGCTGTTTCTGCACTTGCTGAGTGGGCAACGGAGCTCACATGACTGGGTCCAAGCCCCGAGCAGGAGGAAAAAGTTGCTGAGCTTTCATCATTAGAATTAGAATTAGTGCGGCAACAGTCGGGCCGATTCAGCAAGGCACGATACAAAACAGGAGTAAGCTGTTGCCATATTCCACACGTTATGATGTGTATTTGGCAGGTCCAGCTTGTCATACACACCTGTTGCTATTTAGTGGTGTATCACTGCTCAGTTGATGCCCTTAGATTTCATTTTTATTGAGCCTATATCAGTGCGCAGGCCACAGTTTCTTCTCTGAGGTCCGATCTCCTTCCGAAATGTTAAAAACACACACTACAAACAAAAAAGTTTGACCATTGGACCAATCATTTGCCATCTATTCCACCAGAAATCCAAGCCTTACTGACAAAGTGTGACAGTCAACACATGGGGGACAGAAAGACCACCCCAGATACCGCCCAAAAATCTTCAATGTGTCGGGCCCAGAGAGTTAAAGCGGCTTAGTTTAAAAGAACAGGAAGAATAAAAAAAGGAGTAATGGGCATCGGAGCTGCTGCTGAGGCTCTGGGATGGTTTAAGGCTCTGTTGTTGAATGCAGCGAGGATTGGATAAGCTTTTTCTTCCACAAAGGTGCGCAGGGCTAATCCCGGCTGCTGCGCTGAGAGCTGCATTAGGCACTCACTGTGAGTGTGGGAAGTCCAGCAGGCCCATCGCTACTCGCACCCTTGCTGTGGCTAGGCCAGCGTATCCCAGGGTGCCCTGCAGCAAGCAGCCTGCAGGCACAGCAGGCATCCTGCTGTGAAGGTATTATGTGTAGCAAGCGTGCGAGGCATCGTTGCGTGAGATTTTACTCTTCATTTTTTACCTTTAAACTGCCTATCTGTCACTTTCTAATGATGACAATGATGATCATTATTATTATTATTATTACTGCTGTTAAACTTTGGCCAGACTTAAATAGATTAAACACTGTGAACCAATGGCTTTATTTATAATAGAAATGCGCATTCAGGTGTTTTTAAAAATCTTATCAAAGGCATCACAAGCATGTTAAAGTTTACAAACAAAAATCATTTTAATTAATTGTGTTTTTTAAAAAAAAAAACTTACCCTATTGGGGCTTCATTAAAGTAAGGATTCACTAAAGAGATCACTGGGAAAGTTTTTTTTTCTTATGTGGATATTTGAAGAAACAATGATTAGGCCAAATTTTTATTCACAGTTTATTGGAATAGGTGAGGAAATCTGTGATTTTACACCAAAAGTAGAATATTCCGCTTTTCCACACTTTTATTTGTAACACATGAACAACTGAAGTCATACCACCGAGAGCAACACGTACGTGTATGTGAGCAGACACTGGATTTATTCCACACTTAATCATAGATTTTAGTCTGATTTTGTGATGATGAAAAAAAAACATCATCACAGTTAAGACGAATCTTGATTTGAAAGTTCTTGTTAAACAGTAAAACAACTATCCCACCTTGAAGCGATGATTGGTGTTTTGTACGGAGCAGCAAGAAATGAAATGCAAGGAAAAGTGGAGCACAAATCAATAAAATGTCTCTACCATGTAGATGACATTTAATTTTAATTTGTGTATATACAGTATATACACCGAAATACACGTTATGCTGAGTTTCATTGCGATGCATAGCTTCTCCATCACTGACAGTTTCCTTGAACAACTAAAGATGTAAAAAAAAATTAATGAACAAATGACCTGAGCACATGGCTGAACATTGTGAATGAGGATCAGTGGTAGAGATGTGCCGATCTGCTCATCGCACTTGTATTTCGCTCTTGGAGTACAATGATATCCACTTAAAAGTACAAAGTGAACTAAACTGAGAAAAAAAATCAAACTCCTACGAAAAAAGGACCTGGATATACTGTACTTGTACCTGGTTATATGCGTTCTAGTCGTTTCACGTCCTGCAGCAAATAGAAACCTTATACTTTAACTCTGTATTAAAGGTATAAACTTAACTCGAGGACTTTTTCGGAAAAAGAAAAGAAAATAATAATAAAATCCAATGCAGAAAGATTCCCTAATTACTGGCATCTTTTTTGTTCAGAAATACCTCTCCCATCATTTCCTCTGAAGCCGCTATCTCAACTTCTGACACTTTAAAAATGGGCCTAACAAGGTATAATATGGAACTTCATTCCAGCTTCATCACACGAGTAACTTTCTATTAAGTAATGATGAAAGTTGAAGATGTTAAAGAGCGACATCGGTCTGCAGACGAAATTAATTTAGACTTTTTTAAATGTGAGAATTGTATGCGAATACGGTCAATTGGATATCTAGGTCTGTCCACTAGAGCCAATAAAGCACTTATTGTGTTATTTCCCATGCAGTAAAGCGTACACACAGACACAGACACACACACACACACACGTGTGCTCAAAGAGGGGCATGATGAGGTCTGGATGACTGCCTCACTGGCCTGTCTGTACGAATGAGGGCTAAAAGAAGCTGACAGGGAGACTGTCTTTACCTGGAGGGGCTCCAATAAGCTCTTCATCACAGCAGAGTCCGAAAAAACAGACTGTCCTCACTCAGCGACACCCTGCCTGTCCACCCTAGTTTACAGCGTTTTACATACCTTGTACATGGACAACACGGAGCCTTTGCATTTTTAATAACTCTCCCTTTTTACACCCATAAAAAAAGATGCAAGAATTTCAAACTGACTTGGTAGAAACGAAATAAATGGTGTATTTTTTACAAATTACCTTTTCTATATCACGCCAAATAGCGGAGCAGCGTATTAATTAATATTTCCAAACTTATAGAAATAAGTTGAAATTTTGCCCGCGGTTTGATTTAAACCGTTTTGTGTTCTATAAAAAACGGTTTCCAAATGGATACCAAAAAGGCCAAAAAAAAGGCAATATTACATATGTTTGTGTTCTCATCTGAAAGTGTTTTATGCAAAGAAATACTTAAACTATAGTTGTAGTTTCACCAACGCTGAGTAGCGTCAATATAAAGAAAAAAAAAATATAAAAAAACTGGGGAGACGATTGGGTATGGACCAAAAAAAGTTGAGACCGTAGAAATATCATTCCTTGTGCTTTGTACAAATTTATTTATCCTTTTGGAATAGAGAATGATCTTAAAATCTGTAGAAACATCTGTTTAAATAGATTCTCCACTCGCGATATAGATCAACCTGATGCTGTCAAACTTATCACAGGAAAAAAAAAAAAAAAACTCACAAACCAAAAATGGAACATATGGACAAAAAAAAAAAAACGCACAGAAGTTCACAAGCTTTATGAAGAAAATTAAAATACACAACTTACTATAAATATAACTTGCGCTTGCGACCCGCACAGTCTCTCGTGGTGTTAAAACCTAAATTCATTGAAAACAAATCTTTTTTTTAAAAAAAAAAAAAAATTAACCATCTCTACACAGATTTGGACACAGCCTCGGACAAACCTTGGACATTCTACATTTTGACTGTAAACAATCACTTGTGATAGTGTGCTTTCCCTCTTCATTGACAAGTCAAAGTTTTTTTTTTTTGTTTTTTTTTGTTTTTTTTTTAAGTCGTAAAGTTTCTTTTTTTCTTTTAATGAAATTGGCAACAAAACAAGTCCCAAAACCTCCTTCTAGAGAAGACCCGGGGACAAAAAGCCTCTGAAATAACAACACAAATGACTCAGCTGGGGCTCGCCACTGATGCGCAGGAGTCCAGAATTTGCTCCCGTTAGGAGGAACTCGTCAGATGAATATTGGCTTTTCTCTTGGGGGTGGGGGTGGGGACAAAAAAAAAAAAAACAAAAAACAAAAAAGAAAATGATAATAAAATGCAATGCACAAAGACCTCCGAATCGCGCTCTAAATTCAGAGGTGGAAATGTTCAAGTATTTGACGCACTTTTGAAGTGGAGCGAGTCCGTTCAGATGTGAGTGAGGGGTAGGGTTCCGTTCACCCCAGTCCCGGCGCTCTGGTAGTGCTGGTGGACCCCGTGTAACCGGGTGGTCTGCAGACTCGAGTGATCCGATCCGTCCCCCCCAGGTGGGAGATACATGCTTATCATATCCCGCAGGTCTCCCAGACACGCTCTCTGCGAATGGGACGTGATGGCAGGGGGTGGGGAACTCGGTTCGCTCTTACACACGGAAGCCATGGAGCCCAAGCCCATGGCGCTAGTGGTCTGCGGGGTGTACGCGGGGGACATGCTGTACGTGGAGCCCGCGTTCATGTAGGTCTGGGCTGAGGACATCATGGGATACTGGAGCCCCGCCATCTCGTAGCGGTGCATCTGCTGGATCTGGGGGCTGTTCATGCCGGGGTGCTGGGGGTAGCCCAGCTGGTCCTGCATGAGGGAGTAGGCGCTGTTGGTCCATCCGTTCATGTGCGCGTAACTGTCCATCCTCTGTCCCACCGACACGGCGCTGTTCACGCTGTTCGAACCCGGCGCCAGAAGTCCCCCGGGTAAGGAGTACTTGTCTTTCTTGAGCAGGGTCTTGGTCTTCCTGCGGGGTCGGTATTTATAATCCGGGTGCTCCTTCATGTGCATGGCTCTCAAGCGCTTGGCCTCGTCGATGAAGGGTCGCTTCTCCGCATCGGTCAGGAGTTTCCAGTCTGCGCCCAGGCGCTTGCTGATCTCCGAGTTGTGCATTTTGGGGTTCTCCTGAGCCATCTTTCTCCGCTGGCCCCGAGACCACACCATGAAGGCGTTCATGGGCCGCTTCACTCGGTCCTGGTCGTTAGAACCGCTGTTTTTGCCGCCGTTGCCACCCGAGCCCGCATTGGACTGCGGGAGCGGCGTCTTGATCTCGGTTTCCATCATGCTATACATTCAACTGCCTGTTTCGCTGCCGCTTTCCTCGAGAAATGAGTCGCAAGCCAGGAAACTGGCAAACAGCGAGAGTGCTGAGAGAAGAAGGCACTCGCGAAAGCTGGAGCTGAACTCGGTCCACTTTGTGGCGCGTGCTGCTTCTCCGAGGTTCTCGGCGCAAAAGCTCTCCCTCTCCCAGCCCCGCAAGAGAACTCTGAAAAGTTGCTCTCCAAACCTCGGCTGTTAATAGTGGCCCGGCTCGGTGATTGACAGCGTGACAATGACGCGCTCTCAGCCAATCAGAGTCGACCGCTCGGGCCCCCATCCAACCTGGTGCACTGGTTGGTAAGCGTTCACTTTCGAGGTAAGCGCTTAACATACTACTGTAATTTAGATTTCATTTCTAGCAGTAATCAAAATTATTTTAATCATGCTCCTCTAATTTCACATTTTTATTATTATATCATTGTTATACGTAAATGTGAGCAGCGTGCCACTTTGTTAACATGTTATACTATATTATATATTATTGCAGATATTTCTGTTCCCAAGTCACTTTACAGCAGTTATAGTGTAAATACAGTTCATTTATTTTCTCGAAGACAGAACTCATTTTACGGCGAGTGCTGGATTAGCGCGATCAGTCCCGTCGAACTGCAAAAACACTTTGTTTGCACACAACATGCAAAAACTATGAAACGTCGGGTGCACTATACTGCAAAAAATGTTCCAGTCCCGTTGAAGGTCACGTGATTTAAATATTTCAGCAAACTTTCGTGGTTTGAACAATTAAAAGTGGCTGGTCATACAGATTAACTCGAGACTGGTTTAGAACAAACTTTTTTTTTAATGAATATAATGAAAATTATCCGCGCTTCGGCCTGCCCCAGTTAATGCCTTGGGAAAAAAGCAGAAATTTAGTTTTTAATTACTTAGCTTTACCACCATGTCAAAGAGGGAAACACTACTTATGGCAACTAAGCTGTATCATCAGCAGTCGGAGATTGAATACTCATTGAGTCAATGAGAAATCTGTAAAACATACTAAATGAACATTTTATAATGCATTAACAATTTGCAGCCTATATATAAAGAGTAGTATCTGCCGTTTATGAACCAACCGCCCAATGTTTCCAAACACGAAATGACACTGAGCTGCAACCTTGCGTTCCAGTGCACTAGAAATTCACTTAGACGTTTATATTTATAATATCTTTGAGGAAATACCATGGAAAAGGACGTCGGAATTCCTATCAGGAACGTATAAACCATTACGTTCAAAATGTTAACATCGCTTAGCTTTAATTAGCAAAAAGGAATGTGTTCTCCGCAAATCTGACCTCGCAATTATTATCTAGCACTTAGTCTGTGTTCAATTGGAAAGTAACTTCTCGGTGTATTCGGTCTCTTTATAATCAGGTGTGTCAGAAATTAAGCGGACTTTAGGTCCTGCTGAAAGTGGGAGAGGAACTTTTCCGTGGCGTTCAGGGAGAAGCGAGAAGAGAGAAGGGAGAAGCCAGTTCACGAATCACGACACGGGCAGCTCAGGAGGAGCCCTGAGCACTGCGTTCGTGCCCTCTTGCGGTCAGAGCTGTGCTCTTTGCGGAGAAAAGCGAGTTACACATCCAGTGTCATCGACGCTCCAGGAGCGCCCGCACGGAGGAAAATAACCGCGTCTCCGAATAATTAAATAAAACCTGGAAAGGTCCAGAAATCTGGCTGCACGACTAGTAAATCATGCAGCGCTGAAGTTAAAAAGTGACGCTGTGCTCTAACTATCATGTCAAGCGCGAATCATGTTCGCAATCGTGCGACTCGTCGTGATAAATTATGAACTTTGTTTCAGTTAGAATGAGCTAAGCTTTTAAAATGTTCCCTTTAGCCCACAGTAAAAACGGTGCTGCTCTGCAATAGCTTATTTAACAAGAGCACGACATTGTTGTTCAACACACAAACACACGCTACAGGACCTTTAAATACTAGGAAACGCATAAATAGCGTCACATTCAGGTTTACCTCTTGCGCTCCACACGAGTGATCCATCAAGGACGTGGAATTTTACCAGCAGCTAAAACCTTTCAGAAAATAAAGGTCTGCCCTTCATCAATTTTTAAATTCGTAGTGAATATGACTGGACGTTCGAACATTGGCAGGACAAAAGTAGAAATAACCTAACGACAGGTCTAAGATTCATGCTCTTTGCAAGAATTAAGATTTATTTTTAACCTTTAAATCTAATCTATTTTTTTTTCAGTTTTCCACACCAAATATCAATTTCACAAAATATGTACATGCCATACAAGAATTTAATAATCGTATACAATTCAATTATAGAAGAGAGGTTCATACAAAAATGTTTGTGAAATATGATGCGAATTCAGCAAGCTGCACCACAGAAAGTGTCAAAATATTTCTCTTATGTTATCAGTAGACTATTCTTACAATATCAGTATTGATCAACAACTAATTCCAAGGAACACGGCTCCATTCCCAAATTAAAGCACTTACTGTGTATGAACCGTTAAGCCTCTATGGTGGTTTAACACTGATCAATACACAAATCCACGAGCTGCCATTAAGGGGTCTCCACAGGAGGTAAACTCCTAATTACTGGCTGATTCAACTCAACTAATTCTGTAAGTCCAGTGATTTGTTATTTCTCTTATTTGCTGTAGATCCGTGGGACTGATCCCCTTGTAATCTTCTTATAAAATATTTCCAGCAGCAGTAAAAGAAAGTCGTCTTACCTGATAATGAAGATTCCATTGAACAAAGTGAAATAATGAATGAAAAGGACAAGATGAGACCACCAGTTAAGAAGAGAAGAGTTACTGTTTTACCAGACCTTTAAGACACAAGGGCTGGGGACACCGGAAAGATGTTCAAGTATTGCTGTGAATTCTTACTGACACGGAACCAAAATGTGAAAGCCAATACTTAACACATTTGTATTTTGTGAAAATTATATCTACTATGGTATGGTTAGAATCCATTACAATACATAGGGTCTGTTCAATACAGAGACACTAATTATTCAAGTGTCGTCAGCCTGAGAGGTTTTAATTTGACCAAAAAGACACAGAATTGAATAGTTAGTAATACTGTAAAAAAATATCAGTACAGCCTTTTATACTAAAGATTGACAATACTAATTTAAAGTCACACAATGGAAACACACAATGACATAACATTTTAAATACTGATAACAAAGATCAATACAGGTGAAATAACGTCTTCAGTCCAATTAATTATCTGAAAGTCAAAAATTGTCATGGTATCATCAGCCGTAAGGTCTCTGCATGACAGAATTGTTATAAATATAATGTAGAGAAATCACATGATAAAATGTTATCTAAATAATATACAGTAAAACCCATTACTGTTTAATGTCTGAATATAAAACGTTTTCAAATGACTTCAGTCACAATTCCTGTGAATAAATATATTTAACACAACATTATCTGTGTAATATGTTAATCAGCTCATTAAAGAAATTGCACGGCCAAATTAGACTATATAACGTTAGTCAGCGCACGAGACTTGGTTCTGATGTTTAGTGGCAGATATTATACTTATGAAAAACGCTGATGTCAGCCATTTTTACGGGTTATGCATTTGATCCTATAACGGAAAGTGGGAACGTGGCTGTAAAATGGATTTTAGACACACGTCTGAAACTGTAACAAATTTAATAGCGCAGGATAATCTGAGAGTCCATTCTGCGAATTGTGTTTATAACTTCTTTTTTTTTTCCGCGTAACAATCACAAAGCACAATCAAGTAGAAACTGCAGAAAATCAACACTTCAAATCAAACGAAAAAAAAAAGCAAATCAAAGCCGAATTCTAAAATGCACCAGTAAAAATTGTTTCCTACATTCAGCTGCGTGATTCTTTTGTCGTTTATCTTTCTGCGTCTTTACTATTAAATCTCGTGCATTAGCCACATATGTACATGCCTATACGCTTATAAATGCATAAAATCGCAATAATACCAATTTAATTCTCGAGTGAAACCCCTGGAATCAATAACTCATTTTTCCCCATCTCAATGACCACGGACAAGGCCATTGACTAACAGTAATTAACACAGAATGGGTTTTCAATTATGACGACAATAGAGACAGTCTCATTAAGATTTGCATGATTTTTGGATCCCTAATGCAAATGACCATACGATTTGAACACGGTCTGCTTTTCCCATTGTGTCGCCGTGAATGGTGTCGTGGCCGCTCCTTCTATCGCAGGTAAAATAATATTCACGGGCCATTAAAAAGAAGGACACCAGAGCAACACAGGACTATATCAGCGAAAGACAGAAATTACCGCAAATTTAAATCACGGGCCTTAATTCCTAGAAAATGTGACAGGTTACAGTCTAAAAATATAAAATGGAATTTTACAAACAATCTACTTCAAAACAACGTTATGAAGTGCACTTTTGTCTACCAAGGCTGAAATAAACTAATCCAGTCTATAAAACGAGTGTTACACTATTCATCTAAACTTGCAGCTTTCAAAGTCGTAAGACCACGTTCACTTTTCACTTGCTCGCAATCCTGTGGAAATTATACGTTTGGCGCAGGTATTTATTTCTTTTAGATTCCCAATATATAATGTTTTGAAGCTGTCCATTTGCAAACTACAGTTCAGGTGGATGGATCACTGAGTGTAAACACAGATTTCTTTTAGGACCACACCTATGCCCCAATCCTTATGTATTTTTGCTCAGAAATTAAAAAAAAAAAAATGTAATTAGCAATAAGGTGGAATATAAAAGCAAGGGACATATAGAAGGCCGCACAAAAAACTTGGGGAATTTTTGTGTAACACAAAATGGTGTGTTGAACCTTTCTATTCTAAAATATTTTAAGAGCGCCTCTGCTCCAGCCCAATGAGCACTGCTTTATTTTTTTTTTTCCTCCGGTATCGGAAATGTTTTCAGCCAAGTTAATCAATTGGTTTAAGATTAATAAGATTAAACAAAGCAGGTATCTGTTGAAAGGACAAAAGACTTTCTGACTGAAGCCGTAAACTTTCCAGAGGTAAACCTGCGGTAACGTTAAGTGCTGAATAGGGTGCAAGATGACGAGCGTCCTCATAAGGTAAGAATTATTTCCCTTACCCATGGCATGCGTGCATCTTTGTGTATCCATACCAAATGAATGAGAAAGGACATTGTGTGTATCTTTCTTAAATATACCAATGACACTGTTAACATGTATTTTGCATTTTCTTCATTTAGGCGACTCCTTTCTTCAAAGTGACTTACATCGCTGGAGATACTGCAGTAAAGTCTCAATCATACATGCTGTGGAAAGAAACAGGAAGGGCGCCTGCCTGGAAGAAGCACTCCAACACGGAAAAAAAAACATGTAAACTCCACACAGACTGGGCGGGGATCGAACCCATGTCCACTCGTACTACAACGGCGTTGTGCGACGCCTCAATGATTAAACTAATTATTGTTAATTAATAGTTAACCCTGGCACTTTGATTCAGTTGACTCCTCAAGCAGTGCAGAAGAGCATCCAGTCAGGGCAACTGCACATTGGGTGACACACGTGGCATTACATTTTGGCTCCGATCATCAATCTGTGCGATGAGCTCTTGGTAGTTTCCCGCCAATTTAATTAAAAAGAATATTACATCATGTTTATCTTACTGTTGCCATCATTATCGCAGCTAATTACATTTTCTAAGTCCTTCACTGAAATTCATATTTTGGTTGGGGGTTTGCCTTAGCAGCAGCAGAATGTAGTTATTAGTAAATTAAAACAGTGGTGAGGTTTTTTTTTTTCTTTTTTTAAAAGTCAAAGGGTTTGACTTGAGAGCCCTGGACGAATCCATATTTCGTAGCAAAATGCGTTATGTCACCGCGCGAACAAGTTTCTTTTCCTGTTGTGACAATACTCGTTGCGGGTTTTTGTAAGACGAGGAGGAGCAGTTTTCTCCCGGCCCTTGCGGCGTTCCCAGTTCCCGCCTTATCCCTTCAGCGCGCGCGGGGCCCGTCTCGAGCGGTTTATAAGATCTGATGAATCTGGTTCTAATGAGCGAGACAGGAAGTTTATTCAGCTCGCGCTCCGTATCCCTGGCGATGAATGGGCGCCTTCCTATGGGCGCATCTGTGTAACTCCCAAGTGCCTCGGCTCTTTATGCGCAGACACAAGACATTCACTTAAACCCGAGGCAAACAGGCGCGCGCACACCGACAACATTTCCCCTGTCACTGGTGCAATTCACTGCAAACCTTTTTTTGTGCGCCGACAACAAAACCGCTACGGCCCAGGGAGATTTCACACTTGGAGCGCGGCTGACACAGAGCGCATTCTTACGGGCGGCTGTTTGAACGGTACCCGCCCGCGCGCAGAGGACCACCCTGTCGTCACGTTTCGCGAAGCGCAATCTCAATTCATCGTCGCGAAACGAGCAAAAAAACGCCACCTTTTATTTGCCGAATAATGTCTTCAAAGGTCACTCCTTTTTGCTCGCGCTTCAAGCAGATCCGTCCTAATTGTGTTACACTGAGCACGGGGCCCGACCGAGGCCGCTGACACAGACCCGGGTGTAATCTCTTTAACTCGGAGACTGTGTGGGGAGAGACAGGGCGTGACCGCGCGACGCTCGTGACTCCCGCGTTCCGTACAGCGGGGGCCGGGCGCGCGCTCCGCAGACGCGTGGTCTCGCCACCTTACATTCATCCCACGCCCAGACGGATAGCATTTACATTTATAATTTCGTTTAGCAGACGCTTTTTCTCCAAAGCGACTTCCAACGGATACTGTGTAGCGTTATCACCCCACACCCCTTATTCAGCAAGGTGATTTACACTGCTAGATACACTACTTACTTGGTCCCTCATCCATGATGATACATCAGCGGAACACACGCTGCCTGTCACTCAACACTATGGGGAACCTGAACAGCATGTCTTTGGACTGTGGGAGGAAACCAGAGCACCCGGCGGAAACCCACGGGGATAACATGCAAACTCCACACAGACTGAGCGGGGATCGACCCCACGTCCTCTCGCACCACCCAGGCACCGTGAGACAGCACCGCTACTCGCTGTGCCACCGTACTGCAGATACAAGACCACCACTGACAGCATCAAAACACAAGTGCGTGCACCTATGCGCTGTCGTATTCATGGTTCTGTATCTATTACTTAAAAGCCAGCAAAAAAGTTTTGCCAGTCCTACGCTAAAGCAGAAGACTCTTGGAATAAATACTGCTTCTCTACTGAGCTCCATCTGGCCACTTCGCTTTCAGGTTCAGGGCAGCATCATCCATAATAATGTCAATGTATTAGGTATATGATGCGTTAAATGAAGAAAAAAACCCCAAGACTAGTAATTTCTCGTCCTTTCAAAATCCATTTCTACTAGATTACTCTTTAAATTAAGCAGAAAATTATTATAAATATAACTTGGCCACGAAGGCATTGACTCACAGTAGATGCTACTCACGCTTTTTCAATGAGGACAATAGGTGTTTGGTTATATGCATTCTTGGAATAAATACGTAAAGTTAATATAAAAATGCTCTGTATGTTATTACCAATACTACAAAAACGTTGTCGTCACAATACAGACATATATATATATATATATATATATATATATATATATATATATATATATATATATATATATATATAATTTAAAGGCGTATACACATTAAAATGGAAACTAAAAGACGCACAATGTTATTACATGATTTTTTTTTTTTTCATCTGACCCCTTTGTCCAAGGCGACTGAAATATCAGGTTGTAAAATAAGATGTTTAAAATCACACATCTGGATAGATAACGCTTACTGGATTAATTTAGGATTAGTTAGTATCTTGTTCATTGGCATTACAGCGGAAGCGAAAGGGGAACCCAGAAAATCCTGATTGCAAGTCATCACTTCTCTGCCTGCTGCTCTACTGTACTTATGGAGAAAACTAGTCGCACAAATACTGGAGGATGTTTCTGCTCAGTCCCCATATATCGTGCTTTACAGAAAAACACCTGCATTTACCAAGTGTGCTCCTCAGTAAATGATCCGCGACAGGACGATTACCGTCCCTTATGCCAATTACAGCCGTCATCACTTCACACATGTATCTTTTCATCATTCTCATGTACTGCAGTTTACGCAAAACAATGGGAACTTTTCCCATTTTGCTGTTTAGTGGAAATCGCTGAACAGACACTTTTATTTTTTACGTTATACAATGCTCAAGCGGTAGTTACCTTTTGTTTTAGACATAATTGAGATCTCACTAATCTCCCTCCCTTTTTTAAAATACCGAAACTGCTTCTTTGTCACACGTTCATTAGCCAGAGATAATATTATGCAGATGCGTAATTAATTCGAAGCCTCTATCTTTAATGAACTAAGCACACCTAATTTTGTAATATGATTAAAAAGTTGTTATCTGCGTTTGCCGCCAAAATGAATACGTCACTGAAAGGCGCGCGCGCACTAATGGCGGGAATAAGAGGTTTTTTTTTTTTTTTTTTTTTTTTTTTCGCGGATGTCGCCCGCGCTGCTAATTACAAGGGAGAGCTTATTAAGCCTTTTATAAAGAAACAAACAAGTATAAATTGATGGATTAATTATGAGCTCTATTATGCCTAATCTCTGCGTGACTCAGGTTAAAATGACAAATTGCTATCACTTGAGGAGCACCTGATAATGAAGATACTGGCCAAAAAATTTTGTGTCAGTAAAGGTCTTATTAAAAGAAGCATAATTTAATTAAGAGGCAGCCACAGCCCCAGAAAGCATTAATTACCTTCAGTGTGAAAAGATGAGGTGTGGGATTACTGATGATTTAATTAAAGACAGTGTTGGCCGTCTGGTGGAGACTGGGCTCTGAAACTCTCTGTTGACAGGATAATGGATTGTGTGGCCATAGATGGAGATGGTCACCTTGCCTAGGGAAAAGGGACAATGTGCTTTGTACTGACTAGAGGGACGTGGAGGACCTTGGTCACATCTTCTGGTGTGGTGACATGTGTAACCTCCTGGAGAGTAGGTTACCAAGCATGCAAACCCATGTAAGTTACAAGCAGGCCTACGGTGAAATTCACGCAAATGGTTCAAACACATTTCTGACTCTGGTTGTGGTTGTTTATTAGAAGCACAGAATGCAGAAGAGATTAAAGTAAGTCACAGTCAGGGAAAGAAACTGAAGAAGCTCAGGTTTTGAAGAGACCATATAACAGTTGCTTTTCATACCTTGATGGCTTGTTTCTCCACTAATGGCAAACATGAAGAGCATGTGAAGAGTCTCAGAAGATGTCTTATTGAAAGGTATTTACAACTGTTGGAACAGTGGATGATGGTACAGCACTTTGCCAGTGCATTCATTGGCACAGAACACAGCAAGTGCCAATGGCCTGGCCTTGATAGAACACACAGCCATATGCAACTACATGCATGCAAATATACAGAGGTGCATAAACATGTGCAATAACTGTCTCTGTCACATACCGACACTCATATTAAAAATATACGTATGAATACTTCAAACACAAAAACCACTCAGACCAATACATGCTCATGGGCACATTTATTTGTCAAAAGTAAATACATATTTTCTAATTTAAATGAAGACGGAGAGGCTGTCTGCTTTTCATACTCTTTTCATGAATGTTAATAAGCTTCTTGCAGAAAAGAATGCACATCAGGAACTTATTTCGTAGCCTGTTTACACAGGAATATTTGACTTTTAAAATGACTCATACTGATTAAAAAAATAAAGGATTACTTTTCATTGTTTGTTACAGTATCTATGTATATACTTTTAACAAAATGTATCTAGAGAGAAGGATGAAAAATCAATCCTGCATTTAATTTACACATGTTTTTATTGCATTTTAATACAATAACATTTATTTTAAAAACTTGCCCGTTTGTCATCTTCTCATCTTTATTATGTTTAAGACCTCTGTGTGTTATTGACGTTAGCGTGCAATTCCAATTTTGAACTGCAGAATTGGATTTCTTTTTCATAGACACATTCAAAGTAAACATGTGATCTTCTGCAACATTTCGCTACGGCATCTTGCTGAGAATTAAAAGCTGAGCGTTAAGCATTATATCCACCCACGCTAGATGCAATTTCAATAAATGTCAGAATATAGTGTGAAAGTGCTCTTCGAAAAGGCTCATGGTCGCAGTACTTCACAGTGCAAAACCTCATCTGCTGAGTGCATTCAGTATGCCGTCATCCCGTTCTCCTTCAAAACTCTCAAATATAAGTTAAATTTTTTGCACAAGACAAGCTGTAGTGAGGAATTGTAGAACAGCAATGACATAATGGAAAGCAGTACAGTTCTCATGTACATGATGGGGATGAAGAATATTTCTTCGGAAAAGACGCAGTTTCATTTGTGTATATGTGTCCAGCAAACACATGCAAATTTTTGTCTGCCAAGGTCTTATAATAACTTTTATTTTAAATATTAATTTCTTTTTCCACTTTAACTCTGTATACATCCACATAGCTGCATGGCCTTTAATCATATCTGAACATACATTTTGCGCAGAAAATGCAAGTGAAGCTGTTAAAGGTGCTCCTACTTGATACTGAAAAATGTCCTTATGCATAAATGTTAAAATGTCTCTGTCCCTGTGTTTAGTTTTGTGATCATTTATTGATTGTTGAGTGAAAAAGACTGGTTTTGTGGTGAGGAGTGGGGTGTGGGCATGGGGCGGGACCCAGTCGGCTGCCCCAGATACCAGCATGATTGAAGGCAGCCAGGGGTAATGTGCTGTGCTAAAACAAAATGATGTATCACCTCATTAGCCTGTAAAACAATGTTATTGTATTAGGAAAATGAATTCCCAACAGCCTGATGATTTATTTACTGCCTGCTGATCCTCATCATCACACCACTTACAGACTTAGGTCTCTCACTCTGATAATTTTTCACGTTTATTTCATTCTTTAACACATAGTTTAAGTATCGTTTTGCATTAAGCAACGTTTTAATCATTGCAATTTTATGTCCATTTAATACTACAGTATATATATTTAACATTTTTTTAAAATAAACTGACCATGACAATTATGCTTCTAAAAAATTTTCTTACTACGAAATTACTGTTTTCTTGGAACAGTTCCTTAGGTTTTTGAAAACATTCATGTTATGATTATGACATGACTTATTAAAACAATTATCTGTCTGTCATAATTTTGTCTGTCTTCAAATTCAAACCACATGCCTTTATTTCCTACGTAACCAACAAAGACAGAAAAAGACTTGACATATATATCCAAAAAATACTGCATACATTTTGGCAACAAAATATGTAGAAATCTTCAAAATCATTCATTTGTGTTTACTTCAATCAGTTAAGAAATTAACTAATGAAAATTTCGTTGACAATTTCCAAATTTTAGGAAAAATTTCAATGAAAAGTTCTGTTTTATATATAAACTTGAAGTATGTCAGAAAAACATGTTCAATGCTGAGAACGAGTGTTCTGTTCATTGCTAATTAAATATAAACCACATTTTGAAGTTCCGAAATGCTTTAAAGCACGCTTAACTGTAGAGCAATAAATGGCAAACAAATTAATCAGTCATTGACATGCAGGCACTTACGCATGGGTCAGCACGTATATACGCACACACACACACACACACACACACCCAGATGGACACATTCACGCACACAACTAACTCTCAGTGAGGTACTCCCAATACCAACTACTTACCAGTAGTGAGATGTCGTACCCCTGCCTCAAGGCCGTGAGTCATTGGAGGCAATCCGAAGGGGTGGCAAGAAGCCCCGGGTCCCCGGTGTGGTCACAGCAGGAAATTCAGTCACTGAGCCACACCACACCCGATGACCCTGAGCAACAGCTCTACTCTCCATTCTCCGGACCACCCTCAACGTGCCTGCCTGTCAAACAGCCCAGAGCCAAACAAAAGCCACCGGCGGCTGACGAGCAGGCGGATTTCCCATGCGGAGGAAGTGCGCCGCGAGAGCCGGGCTGGGGCGACGGCCCCCGGAGTGTGTGCCCCAGCTGGCTCCAGCAGCACTGGGACCATCTCACTCAGCCAAGATGGCTTCATACAAAAGTTGACAATGCGCCGCTGAAAGCCTTTGTTGATATTCAACATTTTTCAAATAGCTGAGCAGGACAGACAATATGGCAGGCCGCAAAACTTGGCGCGGAAACGGGCCTGGAGCCGCTGGCTGAAAGACCGGTGTGACAAAAAAGGAAAAATGTGATCCTGTGAAAGGGTCTAGTTGTCATTGACAGCACCTACGCTGCTCTGTAACTCTGTGGTGTCTCTGTCTGTTCGAGTGTTCCTCTTTGGCAGCGTCGCCCCGCAATGAAAGAAAATGTGTACAGTCTCTCACTGGCATGCAACAAAATTAGTGAGATTGCACAAACACACGAAAATGCGGTAGTGATAAAAGCACTTTCAGGCACATTGCAAAAACTGGGAAAACAGGTGGTACGTGTAAAAGTTGCGGGATCGAGGGAAGTAGTTACGGCAGCGTTGTCATGACGGTGCACGCCACATATCACAATTTGGGTTTAATGCAACGCATTCAGATTCCGATGGAGCTAATCTTCCCTGAGTGTCATTCCCATCACCGCTCACAATGGATGACTGAGAGTCAGAAAACTACCCCGGTCGACACTGTTTGCACCAGGCCATCTAATGGGTTACGTAGCATTCAGATCAGTCACCGGATGGATACACGGTAAAACAGTGCCATTAAAAAAAAAGACACTTTGTATTAGGCTGATGCATGATTTTTTTTTCCCTTCTCAATCTCACTACCTATATTATTGTCATCTTGACAGGGACCATTCATTTATGGGCCTAATTGTTGGTTTGATGAGCCTTTGATGGTTGCTGACAGTTAATGGTGTCCTGTCGCAGTCATCACCGTCCTGACACCAGCGCATTAATCTGGATGCTTAACCTCCCATTACATTAGTCAGTTTTGCTCCAGGATAACTTCAAGTGGCTCTATTAGGAAGTGAAGCTGCTACACAGCAACAGCTGTTTGACAGCTGTTTCTACTTTGAGATGGATATTGTCAGGGTACGGGGACACATTCATCTCTACATTATATTAAACAATATACAATCTATATCTTATTAACCTTTCTGTGACCTTTTTTTTGTCTGATGCCTGTTTGGATGAATAATTCCTTCAAAGAGGAAGCAGGTAACATAGCAGTTAAGCCTTTTGTTTTGCAAGCAAAGGGCCCATGCTTGAATATCGGTGTTGTACCCTTGGGAAAGGTACTGCTATTGAATTACTACAGTAAAAATTTCCCAGATATATTAGTGGGTAAATAACTGTAAGGAGCATAACATTGTTAAGTTTTTTTTGGAGAAAAGCATTAGTCAATAAAAAAGGGGGTGCGGTGGCGCAGTGGGTTGGACCACTGTCCTGCTCTCCGGTGAGTCTGGGGTTCGAGTCCTGCTTGGGGTGCCTTGCGAGGGACTGGCATCCTGTCCTGGGTGTGTCCCTTACGCCCTGTGTTACCGGGTAGGCTCCGGTTCCCCGCGACCCCGTATGGGACAAGCGGTTCTGAAAGTGTGTGTGTGTGTGTGTGTGTGCATTAGTCCATTGAATAGATAAGTATAAAATGTATGCCATTACAACACAGAGACTTAGTCCATTTTTACCTTCTGTAATTTACTGAATAAACTGTGGCTGATAACCTTAAAATACTGCATGTTGTCTGGTCGATCTATTTCCCAGATTTCTAGCCTACATCTATACATGCTGGATTTTTACTTCTATTGCTAGAGCAAAAATAAAGTCATCTTTTATAGAACTAAGATTTATGGAAAATGAAACATACATCTGTATAGTGGATCTTTATATATGTTCTTTCTTCATGAAGCATAAATAGATCCTGTTTCGTAGGTTTCTTTGTTTCCCCAAGTGAGATGCAGAACAAAGGCAGAATTGTGCTACCCCGTGAATCATTTCCCACTGATCCATTTATGAAAAGACAGGGATTGAGTTAACCTGATATGTCGTGAAGGAGCTGCAAGTGTCTATTATATCCTATAAAAAAATCCTGCACTGAGGCGAATACACAACCGAGTGTAACTTTTCAGTCATGCAGTGAAGGACATAGACCAGAAATGTTCTTCATCTTCTACTGGGTGAGATTCAACATTTTTCTTCAAAAACTATTCCCTGCAAAACTTGGTTTTTTTCATATAGCATCATACACAGCTTTCTCCACCGCTGAGCTTTAAACTCTACACACGCTAAGATCACTGCGGGAAAACGATATTGAATATTTAGCCCATGACACCCATAGGAAAGGATATCTTGCCCTCTTTGACAGGCTTTAGGGAGGGAAATAAGCACCTCCGTATTTGTAAGGAATTATATCTCACTGGGCTGTGAAGCAAGTGACATGTCTTTCATACTCTACCTACAATGTCTCATCTGCTCATCCACGTGGGGGTGTCTGCTTCAACAAGATGCCTCTGGTGGAGAACATCGGGGTGCTTTCCTGTCCAAGGTCAGGCCTTCTATTACACGATATCAAGACGCTGGGGACGTGAGCCTGTAACATGGCCAACTGGCTGAGACTGAGGTATCAGGCGATGCTGTATCAGTCCTTGGAGCCTCTTGAATGACTGAAGTGTGCTGTCCAGAGATCAGACCACGTTCGTTCCTCTTTTGTGTGAGAAATAAAGTTCTCTGTTTCAGTGGATAATTTCTTCATGTGACAAATTGATTGTCGGAACATCGGTTGAACATCATTTGCTCATTCTGAGAGACAGAAGCAAAAATCCAGTTACAGGTGAGCTGCATACAAAAACAGACGCGTGTGCGCACACATACACACAAAGAGGCATTTTTCCATGCTCATCTGTTGTGCTGCCCTTGGGACACCCTGAATGCATTGTATGAGACACGTCCCTCCTTCCCTTCAGAGTGAATTGTGCACCCGCTGCTAACTAAGGACTAATGTTCCCTCCCATGCACAGAATATCAATTAAAGGCCTTTTCTTCTTACCGGCAGCCCCTTTCTCCGCTGCGGCTTCATTGTGCGTTCTCTCCCTGGCACAGGTTAATATGGGTCCCGAGCTGTGGCCTTGGGAAGGCCAGAGAGGACAGGAAACACTTGATTCAAGTGCATCTCGAACCCGTTGTTCTGCTCCTGAGGTAGACATTGGACACACCTGTATAAGGTGTACAGACAAGTGTGAACACAAATGTATGCACAACAGCAGTGCTGAGGGAAGCCCGAGGTAACTGGGAAAACCGTGACTTTTAAACAATTTAATTTGATGTCGGATCTGAGTTTCTCATCAACTCTCAAATCTGTCAAACAATTAATTTCGTTATTTTATTTTAGTTTTAATTTTATTTAATTCACTTCACAGAATAAAAGCAAAGGGATCATGACCCAGGAGAGAAACCTAGCGTGTCTTTACATGCATCTTGAAAGCCAAGTTACTTCTTGTAGCAAAAAAAGAGCCATTAACACTGAAATGTGTATTAGCTGTTGGTAAAATTTGCTTTCGATTTCTTGTACGTCGTATTTTTGTGTTTGTTTTAAATCAATTTAGTTTGACAATCATGAAAATTATAGCAGGCCTTCAGCTCACCCATTTGGTTTTAACTGGCAGTAATGGTGAGATTTATCAGTTTATCACTTCAGTCAGCTGTACAATAGATGAACATGTATAGAGGTTTTTTAAAAAATGAGAACTTCATCTTGTGCATCTCAGCATAGCTCTTTATTCATTTTGTGTCAAAGTCTTTGGCATATTTTTGACCACATTAACTAGCCTATTTCACTCTTTCTTATTTGCATTTATTCATTTAGCTGACAGTTTTCTCCCAAGCAACTTACAATGTTAAGATACGTTTGATTATTTAACCATTTATACAGCTGGGTAATTCTACTGGAGCTATTTAGTGTAAGTACCATTCTCAAGAGTACTACAGCAGTAGTTGAGATTCAAACAGGAAACTTGTGTTTGTGTATGAGTGACAGAGAGAGTGTGTTCCACTGATGTATGGATGAGTGAGCCACTGTATGTAGTGTATCTAGCAGTGTAAGTCACCGTGGTGAATAAGGTGCGTGGCCTGATGACACTATATAGATTTCATTGGAAGTCACTTTGGAGAAAAGCGTCTGCTAAATAAATAAATGTAAATGTAAATGTAACTTTTGGATCTAAAGGCTGCAGTTCTCACCCACTACCTATGATGTGTCCTCGTTTTAAACTCACCGGCCCATATCACGTGTCAACATCTAATGTCATGTCTGCTCGGCCCACGTTCAAAGCAAGACAGTGTTTTATTTAAAGTCTTGTGACGTTCTTCTCCTTTTTATTGTTTTTTTTTCATACTCTGAGGACAACAGAGCAGCCTGTCAAGAAGAGCATTTGTTGGTATATTTCCAAGAAAAGCATTTCTGTCACATCTTTCTTAGAGTCCCGCTGCAGCACCCACATTCACCTGCACATGCTTCTTTTCTGCTTCAGCGGAAGAATACATGTTTTTTTCTTATTTCAGATCAAAGGTTAGCTCTGGACCGTATTGTCCCTCCGCCGTGTTATCAAACATCGTTGCTCATGACCTTTGTTCCACAACCCACTTCTCTCAAAGCATCTTTCAGCAGAAATAACTGAATAACATTTTTATAAAATAATAATAATTACAGTAATAACACTGTTAGTGTGCCTCGCAATCATGTCCATCTCCTTCAATCTGGCAAATAATACAAATAATATAATAATGCATTCTAATGGATTACACCCTCAGCAACTGTCTAGTGGCGCTTCTCATTTCACCTAATCTAATGGGGCAGTCTAATTAATGTAGTCTGCTTTCATTTCTCTGAGGGACAGCAAAAACTGACAATGGGCCAATGTTCTTTTACAGAGGCTGTGATTTGCAGAGACCTGGTCGGAGAGCAGACTGTATTCCACCACAAAATATCAGAAAAAGAAAAATAAAGTTCTAGTAAATCATCCTGAGAATTCACTGTTCTAATTTAGTATTATAACTACTTACTGGAGAAAAAATCAAACTGGCTTAGTATGTACCATAGTGGTTATGACCATTGTTTTGCTCGGTTGCGAGTACCTACTCCTGCTGTAGTACTCTTGAACAAAGTACCGACTGAATTGCTCTAGTCAAAATTTCTCAGGTATATAAATGGGAAAATAACTGTAAGTAGCTCAATGTCCAAAATAACAATTTAAGTCACTTTGGAGAAAGGCATCAGCTGTGTGAATTAATGTAAAATACTCTTTCATTTACTTGAGTATGAGTGTAAAGCTATTGTAAAGCCCTCAAAAGGATGCATCAAAAATGAGTGTAATTTGATTTAATTGGCTCGCATGTGTATCGTGAAAATATATGAAAAGTAGAATAATGCATAGAAATGTGAGACAAAAGTTGGTAGAAGTGAAGAAGAAAGGGGCTCTCCAGGGACTTAAAGGAGGATATTCATTGTGGGTGATGGACAATGAAGATGTCACTATAAGACCGCTGGTGTTCAACGAGTGCTCTTTGCTTTGAACCTTGTCATAACCTTATTCTTCTGCTCGAACACACAGTTACAAGCTTCAAAATCATGATTCTGGAAAACATAAATGATTAGAGCATAATGAAAAGATATAACATAAATGTCTCCGTTATAACGGACAACCGTTCAAGCAGACCTGAGAAAACAAGGTACATAACTGAGACACCGCAGAAAGGGTTGTGAGTTTCTCCTTAAACATGACCACATCAGAAAAATGAGGACAACAAAATAAGTCCAATAGATTTGGAGGCCAATTCTGAAAAAAAAAATAAATAATCAGATGTTAAGCAATGAAGTGCAGGTGTGCGAGAGTATGTGAGCGTGCGTAAATATACCGGATAGAGGTGGCATTGGAATTACCTGGAGTGTGATAATGGCAATGCATTAGATTAACTCTCGGTCCCTAAATGCAACACATTTAAGTAATCTTGTCCGCCAACAACATGTCGGTGTGTCTGAAAGGCGGGCCCCCGCGCTATCAGGAGGCGCGGGGCCCCTGTGCTGATGCAGCTGGCAAGGCGCTCCCGCTGACTGTCAAAAAGCAGCGCGAGATCTACTTGGGGAATAATTGAATTTTCATATCAGAGGGGACCAGAGTTCCTCAGACAATGGGAGTGCTGAGTCTTCTATGTTATTGGCACAGGCCCTTTGCCACGCGCATGAAATCAGTATGGTAATGTTCCAGCATTTTCTTTTTTTTAAGGGCACTTGTGCTCTTGCAATGCACAACCAGTGCCGTTTCAGAAAATGGCCACTGTTGATGGGTAGATACCTCCCCCCCACCGGACACCAACAAACCTGCCGTCGGAGGCGCAGGACGACCCCCCCCCATACCCCTCCCCTTCATGTGCCCTATTATTAAAACTGTAATTTACTTTTCCAAATCAAACTGACAGCTTGCTGTCTTTTCTTTACGGCAGGCGGCGAATCGCTGCGCTTTAATTACTTTCGTAACTTCTCTGACCCTTCCGCCGCCAGCATCGCCAGGCGGGAGAAGAGCTCCGGTGACAGCAGACCTCCGGCATGCACGTCCACGTTCAATTTTTAACTCGCCAAGTTTGTCAGGCCTTGGATTTCATCAGATTCTTGTTAACATTTCACCTTCGCTTCGTTGTGCTGATCTTTTTTCCCCTCTTCCTTGCCTCTGTGGCTACCAGTGGAAAATGATTATACGAGATCCCACGCACTGTTCTCCATGTATTCTCAGCAGAAGACAAGGAAAGCATCTGTAAACAGAAGCGAGGATGAAGGAGAACAATCTGCCCGTTCAATTTTCCCCGCTGCGATATATTGTAGCGCTCTGCTGCAGGCACATGAGGAACTGCGCTTTGTGGCCTTGAGCAGATACGACAGAACAATGAAACAAAACAAAATTGGTACTTGATTGCAAGCTAGACATAGACCCAGGTATGACACTTAAAGAGGAAATGTAAAGGTGTAACCACAGATGACGAGGAAAGTAGGGGCAAATGGTTCACCTTGCCAACCTCTCATTAATTTATTTTTTAAAAACTACTAGTATTTATTCATTGACAGGATGCTTTTCTCCAAATCATCTTCCAATGTTTTGCTTGTATAACCAAGGCACTGCTGTGATTTGCACATTTACACCAGCCAGAAATATATGGTACGTACCTTGTTTGCGAGCATTACAGTGGAAGCAGGAATGCAAACCTGGGTCCTTCAAATGCAAAGCAACAGCTCTAACTACTACCCTACGTCCTGATTTACAATCTAACATCCGGAAACCCTTTTAAGGAACCTATTACATAAACACAAGCACAGTGTTTGTACAAGTTTAGCCATATGTGAAACAGCAGATGCTGGTTCCCAACTGGCATATTTTGGATGATGCATTTTCTAGACCTCTTTTTGTTTTCATTGCTTTGAGCCAAGACAGGTACCGGCTTACATTTACATTTATCCATTTCGCAGATGTCTCCCTCCCAAGCAACAGCTTATCATCTCCTCTCATTTTCTAAATATACATGATTATTACAGATTTTTAGTCATTCACTCATTGCTCATTACCTCCCAGTGTAACCAGTATGAACAACCACTGTGTTTAAGATGAAGGACGAGCAGTGCCACATAGATACAGACAAGCAACCCATAGGTCATTTAAAAAATTGAAAAAGAAAAACTAAACTGGAAAAACAGTACATCAAATGGAAAAACAGTGCAATTGAATTTCACACACACTTTCTGAACCACTTGTCCCATACAGGGTCACAGAGCCTACCTGGCAACACAGGGCCTAAGGCCAGAGGACACAACCTCAGTCCATCACAAGGCACCCCAAGCAGGACTTGAACCCCAAACCCACTGGAAAGCAAGACCCAGTCCAACCCACTGTGCCACCACACCCCAACTGAATTTCAACAAATTACAAATCCATGTAAAATAGATACATTACTCACAAAGTAAAATTTACAGCTTTCGTATACTCCTTGTCATTCATAGTTCATTACAGTGTAATGAGGAAGTAAAGAAATTTACATTTTAACACATCATAACTGATAGCTATAGAAGCAAGAATTGTAGATGACACAATATGCTGAGATGGATTTGAATTTCATTTAATACATTGTTTTTGGTTGTTAAATAAATAACAAATAACATGAATAATTACAGTAATTACAAACAGAAGGGTGTATGAAGATTGCACAATACATAATGATAGTATTCATTCTCTTACTTTACTTTAAATCAGGAAGTCAACCAGATTCGTTAGAAACAGGCTGGGAGGTTTAACATAAGTTTAACTGCTGCTAGGAAAGATGAAAATAAACTTTTACCGTGTACAATATTCAGTAAACACTTCTTGCATAACCTGCATAAACACAGTAGAACACACACACACACACACACACACACACACACACACACACACACACACACACTTTCTGAACCATTTGGGGTCGCGAGGAGCCAGAGCCTAACCTGGCAACACAGGGCGTAAGGCTGGAGGGGGAGGGAACACACCCAGGACAGGACGCCATTCTGTCACAAGGCACCCCAAGCGGGACTCGAACCCCAGACCCACCGGAGAGCAAGACCCAGTTCAACCCACTGCACCACTGCACCCCCTTTATACATAGCAAAACAGCCAAACTTTAAAAAATTTAATTAAAAAAAGTTTAAATTTAACAAAATTTAAACCTGTCAGCAATCAGAGTAGTCTACCAGATTTTTTCAGTTGCAAAAATTTGAATAAACAAAAGGATTATACCTTATTAATATTGAAAAGATGCCATATATTTATATACGCTAACACAGAGGGAGTATATGTTATATACAATGCATGTTTTTAAAAGTGGGCTAAGCACTATCAGTGTTACCTATATTTGTCACAACCTCGGGGAGATTACACCAGAGGACCACCGAGACGATCATAAGAGCTAATTCCACATACATTATTTTATGTAGCACCATGGTCCTGGAGGAACGTTGGTTCATTTCACTGTATACTGTACCAGCTGTAAATGGTTGAAATGACAATAAAACCTCTCTTGACTCTTAATACATGACAAACACCTGCACCTCATTAAAACATTCTTTAAAAAAAGAAGAGGACTTACTTGCAGCGTTCTTGAAAACTTATTGAGAAGTACTGCCTTTCTTCACGCTCAGATTTGTGCTTCACTACTTGTTAATTGTTCTTTGGATCATGACCTATGCACCTCAAACTACAATCTCTGCTTTTAAACCACAGCACTTCAGATCACAACCCGTGCTGCTCAAACCATGACCACAATTCTCCGGACTATGCTCTTTGTGCTCAAACCCCAACTCTTCAGATCACAACCCTCATTCTTCTGACCACAACCACCAATCTTTGGACTACGATCTTCCCACTCAACCGTGCCAGTTCCTCTCCAGGTGGAGATGATTCAAACTGACACATTCGTTTCTTCCTAATCAAGTCCCCCTATATCACTATAATATCAGCCTTTTCCTGGCTCACAGCTTATGATTCTGTATTGTCATAGAGTACAGGTCCATTGATTTGTTACTTGGTACAATGCCCCTTAGGGGAAGAGTGTATCCACTCCTCCAACAGAAACAAGAAGCCATGGAGAGTTATATTACCAAAGCTTTAAAATCTGATCTTATTTGGCCTTCCACTTCCCCTGCACTAGTTGGTTTTTTTTGAAAAGAAAGACAGTGGCCTTCAGCTGTCAATTGACTATGGAGAATTAAATACCATAATAGTAAAATATCCTCATCCCCTGCCCCTGATTACCTCTGCACCCGAACAGATTCATGGTGCAACCATCTTCACTGAGCTTGACTTCTGGAGCGCCTACAACCTAATTCAAATTAGACAAGGGGAAGAATGGAAGGCCGCCTTTAGTACTACCCTGGGCTATTACAAGTATGTTGTTATGCCTTTTGGTTGAGTTAATGTTCCCTTGGGTTTCCAAGCATTTATTAATAATGTCTTCAGAGATATGATCAATTGGTATAGTGTATCTTCATGACATATTGTTATGCTCATATGAGGAACATGTTTCACACGTTAGGGAAGTTTCGAAATGGTTATTCATATTGGACCACCAACTCTTTGTAAAGGATGAAAAGTGCCAATTTCACAAGGACACAGTGGAATTCCTAGTGTTTGTTTTCGGTCTACAGGGTGTGGCCATAGACTCAAGGAAAGTTGAAGCAGTGTCTTCCTGGCACAGCCTAAGTCTTTGAAGCAGTGGTAGAAATTTTTGGGTTTCACTAATTTTTATAGGCACTTCATTCAGGACTTTAGTAGCATTGCTGCGTGCCTGATGGCCCTGCTTAAAGGAACCTCTCGGCACTTTAATTGGAACCAGGAAGTTGTACTGAAGACCCTCCTCTACAGACGCCCCAATTCTAGACAGGGTATTTTCATAGGAGGACCTGTACTGCGGGCTGAGACAGGCCAGATGATCTTCACTACTGCAGATGTTAGAGTGGCACGGGAATTTGCAGTCCCTGGCAAAGTGGCTGGTCTCCAAGCAGTGCCTGCATTTCAAATTTCTGCATTCTTCTGCTGTGTGCCCCTGACCCTGTGTGCCTGCAGAAGGGAGGCTGCTGGGGGTAAAAGAGGTACGCCTTATTATTTAATCTACTGAAATATGCCAGGCGATGATGCAGTCTGTTGGGGAAACAGAATGGGGCTGCAGGTGTGCCTGAAACTGCCTGCACCCATTCCATATAACATTCTTGTCCCGAATATCCCTGTGGCCCGGAAGGAGGTTGACGTGATGTTATAGATAAGCACAAATGGCCTCAGTGGGGACAAAGGGATTGGAAACATGGATAGTAATTATCCTGCTATCCATCCACCACAAGTGCTCAGTCTTATATTGTTTCAATTTCCTGTCCTTTTCCTTCTTACAAATCTCCACTACCTTCTGGTACACATCCTTGGCGAGATTGGTAATGTCAAAAATCTGCTGGGGTCCATTCCTTTGGACACAAACAACTTGTCCAGCAGCCAAGCTCAATGTCCTGAAAATCACCTCCCTAATGAAACCGGTGGTTCTTGGAAGTCCTCCAACTCCTCTGTTTTTCTCCATCTAAAGCATGTGGTGTGCTTTAATTTTAACCTGAAATTCTAATTGAAGAGGACTGCTTCTCTTCTTCCTCCAGGGATCCCACCGGGGCAGCAGAGCTCTTCTTCTTGGGCCTGGCTGCCTCTTCTGCAGGTGAGGCCAATGATGCCTGAAGAGCCGTCGTTGCCGCTGCCTCCACCGCCGGTCCACCTCCAGCCGGCGTCAGCATTGTGGTTCCCTCGATGAGTGGCTCCTGCATCCCCAGTCATCCTTCTTTCTCCAGGGAGCTCTTCCGGGTGGACGAGCCCTCAGAGAGAGCAGTATGAAACTGCTTCCCCAGAGGACATGGCCTCACGTCCCCCCCAGCAGTTTTCTTCTTTCGTATCATTGTCTTCATCGTTGCTGCTGTCGTCGACCTCCCCGCCAACCTCCCCGCTGGTGCCTGGGATGTCTTCATCCCCCTAGTGCAACCCTGGGCAGGATTGTAAGTGCTCAATAACCCTTAAAAGGGCTGGAAAGTGCTCGGATTGCAGTATTTCACTTTGATTAAAGACAACAGGTCAAGAAGTGATATGATGAGTGGATGAGTGGTACAAACAGAATGAGGTGGTTTAGAAGACCACCCATATTCAACTCCAACAACCCAGCCAGTCTCTAAAGGTCTAGGTGGATAAATGACAGACGGTGCTGTACAAGTCAGGGAGATGGTGTGGCCCTCTACATAGAGCCTTAAACTCCACCTCCCTTCTAAGGAGCTGTTTCCAAAAGTCATAGGACCTTTCAAAACTGTGACGTGCATCAGCCACATCACGTACTGCCACTAGTCTGACAGTGTAAGCTAGGGCCGGTGGAGGTCAGGTTTTGCTTCGTTCTACACTGTCAATGTCTATCCTGAACTTAAAAAGGAGGAGTGGGAAAGTATACTTCTCTCTGGTGGACTGGGAGGGGTATGGCTTGGAGGAGCAGTCCTGGGTTCCTGCCCATAATATCCTGGATTCAGCCCTCATCAAGAAGTTCCACAGGCTGCACTCGGACCGATACGTGGAGGCCAAGAGGCCATCCTCCCTCCCAGTGTAGAAGTACGGCTGGAGCTGCCCCTAAAAGGAGGAGGGTATGGTCACAAACTAAAGGAGATTACACTAGAGGGCCACAGGAGAAGGTCATCACAGCTAATTGCATGTGGATGGGCATGTGGATGGCAAACACCTGCACCTCATTAAAACACTCTTTAAAAGAAGACCTACCAGCAGTGTTTGTGGAAACCTTGAGAATCCTTGCCTTTCCTTGCGCTCAGCTTTGCTCTTTACTTCTTGTAAAGAGCAAATTAATTGTTCTTTCGATCACGACCCTCGCGCTTCAGACAATGATCTCTACATTTGAACCACGGCTCTTCATATCATGGCCCTGGCTCTTCAAACCATGACTCCTCAGACTACGATCTTTGCATTCAAACTCCAACTCTTCGGATCATGACCCGTGTTCTTCAGACTACAACACTTCAGACAACAATCTCCACACTTAATTTCTTATCGACACCTTACAAGAATCATGACAATATTATCAAAATGGAGATGGTAATAGAAAAATATTAAAGGTTGTGTAGAAATACAGATAGCTTTACACACACTGTCCCGAATGGGGTTGCAGCAAACTGGAGCCTAAGTTGGCAACACAGGGCGCAAGGCAGGAGGTGGAGTGGACACACCCAGGGTGGGATGCAAGTCCGTTGCAAGGCACCCCAGCAGGACTCGAACCCCAGACCCACCAGGGAGCAGAACCCAGTCAAACCCACTGCACTGCCGTGCCCCCTTATCAGACAGCCTTGTACTTGGTGAAAACAACAGTTCTGTGGGGGTGCAGGGATGTAGTAACTCTACTTGCCACTTCCCATCCCCTTGATTTCAAAGGGATATTCAGTTGCTGACCAGGAATACATATGTTTAAGGTAGTTTTTGGCCTTTGTGGGTGGGATTTGCCAGGTCTTTTGATTGTAAATTGGAACATGGCTTGGCAACTCTCTGAGACTTGAATTGAACATTATTTGTTAACGTCTTTATAACTGTAGAATTTGTCTTTCCTAAAACATAACAATTATTTAACCTGACTGGGGTTTTAAGTCTTCTGGATGAGATCGCGTTGTGTAGGAAACTGTGTATATTTAATTAGTTGAAATTAAAATCCTTTAATGCTGTTTTTCAGTTAAAGGCTTTAAATTTGGTTACAGATTAAATATTTGATACATGTATATTTTCTGTTGCTGAGTAATGGAAAGAGCACCGTTAAGAACTCTACAATGCATCATATGATGTCATGAAAAATCAGACAGAAAATTTGTGTATTGCATTGTTGTTCTGTATATAAATACAATAACATAAAAGTAGTTAATAAATTTACACCCTTGTGAGAATGACCCAGTATAATATATAGGTCACCTAATCATTGCATTCCTGGTATCTACCACAGAAGTTTAAATGTTTTGAATTTTAAATATAATGGACCGATCAAAAAGGAAATTAGCACCTCTAGTCTCTGAATGCTCAGCCTAGAGACCCCACCTGTTTCGTGATACTAGTTCCTATGACTACAGTGGGCTTGTAATGTATTTAGGTGGATTTATTTTCTGTTGAACTCGATTAGCTAATCATGCAAATATAACGGTAGCTAGAAGAATCCCTTTGTTATCACTAACATCAACACACATTGACACAACAGAGAACTGATTAGGGACAATGATGACGGCATTTGTTCATGGAGAGGCCCTCAGAAGGTAGTAAAGCTTCCCACTGAAATCTCTGAGACATGCCCCTGCCTCTGATTACATGTTCCCATGTTGGGTGTTGACAAAATCTCAGATTGTCTGAGGGACTTTATCAGTTTCAAGACTGATGAAGTCTGAGCCTTCTTTTGTAGAGCTGCAGAACCATTCACGTCTCTTTGTTGCAAAGGACAGGGAGATGTTATGCTGTGACAGTAAGCATGTCCCTGAATTTGAAATAACTGACTTTATCAAACCTTGTCCAAGGTCAACAAGGTAAAATGTTCTGTTGCGCCAGGATTCACAGGCCAGCTAATGTATAGTTTATATTACTTTGTTTAGTTGATGCGTTTCTCCAAAGCAACTTACAATGTTAAGCTTTTTATAATTATTTACCCATTTATGCAGTTGGGTGATTTTACTGGAGCAATTTTAGGGTAAGTACCTTGCTCAAGGGTATTATAGCTGTAAGTGAGACTTAAACCTGCAACCTTTGGGTCCAAAGACATCAGCTCCAACCACTACACTTACCAGCTGCCCTCTTGTTTTTCCCCAGCATGCACCTGGTTAGGCTTCACATAATATTTTCTCAGTTTTTACACACTAAGTAGGAAAACCACAATGAAGATACTCATGCCAGACTTAATGTGGAGCAATATATTTATATTCTACAGCTTATAGTAACTTAAATTTTTATCCACAATCATATTTTACTAATAAATTCACTAACACCTCATTCTATTATGGTTTCATAGTGTAATTCAAAATTTTGCTGCTTTCTATTGTAAACAGGTTAGTGCAGTCGTTACGCAGGTTTAACAGAGAAAAGTGAGTTCGAAGGTGTTCTATCTATTTGACATCGCTCACAAAGTGACGAGAATGCCCAGTCCAAAGTGCAGTCAAGAGCAGCCGTTGGGTGCTTGTAGCAGATTTAGAGCAAAATCTGCACTTATTCCAGCCATCTGAGTAGAGCAGGCAAAACAGCTAGATTGTGATTCTGCATTCATCTCCCTGCCAATCAATACCTAACATTTATTAACATTGAAAAGCAATATTTTCCTTTTTACCTCTGTACAATTGTGGTTAGTCCAGTGAAGTACCTTATCACAAGTTCGACTGTGAGAGAAAGGCCCGTTTCCATAGCAACCATGAAAGCCATCGGTTTCCTTTTCAATGGAATAATGGACTTCTCTCCTCTTTATGTCACTCTTTCACTTCGTTCTCAGTCTCTCTGATTAAATTCTGGTCCATGTGTCCTTGAAATCTTACATTTAATTTTTTGGAGGGTTGATGGGGCACAGAGAAACCATATGAAAAAGCCTTAAAGGCATTAATTAGAATTTAACACAACACTTTTTGTATTGGAAACTCAACTGTAAAGTTTGGAGGCAATATCTTTTGATAAACAAGATCTTCAAGTCCATAATATGTATATGTATATGTATATGTATACCTACAGTACTGTGCAAAAGCCTTAGGCACTTAGATGTTTCACAGAAATATTTGTTTTAGACGGTTATTTAATGTCTTTTGCATTAGTGTCAATGGGAAAGAGCATATTTTAGATTTCCAAGCATTCCTTTTGCAAAAAGTTACAGTATTACATTAAGAGTTTTGTATGTCGTTGAAGAAAGAAAGTGCACACACACACACAGTGTCTGAGACCATTTGTCCTGAACGGGGTTGCGGTGAACCGGAGCCTAACCCGGCAACACAGGGTGGAAGACTGGAGGGGGAGGGGACACACCCAGGACGGGACGCCAGTCCATCACAAGGCATCCCAAGTAGGACTCAAACCCCAGACCCACCAGAGAGCAGGACCCAGCCAAACCCCCGTGACCCCACTGGGGACAAGTGGTTGTTTACGATGAATGGTTACTAATCTTTGTAGGAAGTTATTAATTAAGAGCATTATTTCTAGAAGCAGGGGGCCATGGTGGTGCAGTGGGTTGGACCACAGTCCTGCTCTCCAGTGGGTCTGGGGTTCGAGTCCCGCTTGGGGTGCCTTGCGATGGACTGGCGTCCCATCCTGGGTGTGTCCCCTCCGCCTCTGGCCTTACGCCCTGTGTTACCGGGTATGCTCCGTGACCCCGTATGGGACAAGTGGTTCTGAAAATGTGTGTGTGTGTATGTGTATTTCTGGAAGCATTCTCATTTTACAGCTTTTTTTTTCCCAACCAAGTCACTAAAACTTTTGCACAGTGCTGTATATGTATATGTATATAAAATATTAGTGACATAAAATATAATTTCATCCCATTCTAATACTGGTACTTCAGTAAGAACTATTGTTGATATGTTTTCTTCTCCTAGGTCACTAAATTGCTTTACACATAATTTTACCTCATGCTCAGTATCCTGTGTAATTACTTTTTACTTTGATCAGAAGTTTTATTTTGTCTCAACTTACAGTACATTTCATAGTTCCCTTAAAACACATTTATTAGGTTTTGAACTGCTATGTCTTGGTCCACTTACTACAATAATAGTAATGCAGTAGAGTAATCTTGTACTCGGATGTTATAGTCAGCCTGGCCTATAGTAAAATGGTGACTAAAGGTAACTCGTCACTTGGTTCAGTGACCTTTAATGAGTTTCCGTTTTGTTTAAAACTGCTCTAATTAAATTGACCAAAGATTGTCCGTCCGAAGTACACTTCTTATACATGAATGCATCACTACAGCCCCTTCAGAGAACCACAGCACAGAAATTACATTCCAGAATATGCTTCTGATATTTTCCAGAGAGCCTCTATATGGTGCTGCTTGTCCCATATTGTCTTCCAGGTTCCTTGAGGTAAATGAAGAAACGCTTTGTCCCACTATTAGTCCTAGCAGTGTCTTCTGGACAGATGGCTCCAACTAAAGCTCGAAGGCCTGTGTAGGAACTTTATGGGACATAGAAGGGGTGGTCCACACAGGTGACTCTGCCATAAAAGTCATTTCACATTCTTAAGTCCATATGGTTTAACATTTCAATTAGAATGAGCAGCTGAATGCACAGTCCAAAAGGACTTACTGGGCAGTGAACAAAACAGGAAACTGATCCACAAGACCACCATGAAAGAACATTCCCTTGTAGATGTATTTGTGAGAAACAGAGCTTTGCTTTATTAGTTTTTACCAGATTAATTTGGTTATATGAGTTTTTTTTATATTCTTTCCATCTTTCCTTCCCTTCTGCAGAAACATCAGTGTGGATGTTTTTAACTTTTCAATGTCCAAAAAAAAAAAAATCCTCACTTTTTCATGAACGGTTAATTATTTTCTTTTATTGTTGCAGGATGTCTGCTAGATTGAGTCCCTGTACATTCAGTATTGCTTTCCTTTCACCTGCTAAATGCTCATGTCCTTGAGAGCTAAAAGGTTTCTCACACGGTAGGCAGTAAGATTGTAAGCAAAGATGGGGAGATGTGCGACTGTCCATGTGCCTTTGAGTGTGTGTGTGTGTGTGTGTGTGTGTGTGTGTGTGTGTGTTTACTGGAGGAAGGAACTATGAGAAGCAGAATTTAAAGAAATGTCTTTTTTATGCAGAACAATCTAAGTAAACACTTCTTTATTTACAATATTATATTTCACCCAGGTCTATAATCCATTTTAATATATCAGATGTTTCCTTTAAAAAACACTGTCTTAAAGCTATAGCAAAACACACACACACACACATCTTCAGAGCCGCTTGTCCCATACGGGGTCACGGGGAACCGGAGCCTACCCGGCAACACAGGGCGTAAGGCCAGAGGGGGAGGGGACACACCCAGGACAGGACGCCAGTCTGCCGCAAGGCACCCCAAGCGGGACTCGAACCCCAGACCCACTGGACAACAGGACTGTGGTCCAACCCACTGCACCTATAGCAAAACATTTTTGATTAATCACTTTTGACTAATCAAAGTATAGTATGAAAAAATACATCTGAAAGTTCTCTTACATTCACAACATTTTTCTAGTTATTTCACAGCCTGTCCACACATTCACACATACTTTTAAAGGCTTGTCTGTATAATGAGCTGCTACCGGGGAGTCAGATGCTCAGTAAATGTTTCACACTTGTAAATGCCAAATTATGTTTTTCCAGACTGAGAACTGAATTAATTAAGTCCACATCTAAGACCCGTGAACCACGCGGCTTTCCAAGGGCATGTTTGGCCACTGCTGGTGTAAAGTGCCACTAACTTAATGCCTTTGCACTTTAACTGCAGTGAAACCGAATGACTGTTTACGTGCATGACCATTGTTTTTAGTACCAATCACCAAGAGCTTGCTTCGCCTTCACAACAGTTTGTTAATCGTAAGTCTCCGGAACCCAAACCAGGTAATTTTTACATCCCGTTTCAGAACAGAACCCCTGCGTAATGAACATCGGGCAGTTTGGGATGAGTTTCCCCCTCACACTTTGGACTAGAACACACATCTAATTTGACAGATACAATACAGCTTGATTCAACTTCTTGGGCTCTTTACTGTTTCACAGATTTGGAGAAGAGATCAGATTCATGATTAATGTTGCAGAGAAGTTGATTCTCGCCACAGGGCTCCCAGTCTCACAGATGGAACTAAGTACGGAGGAAGGCACGGCACACTTGCGATGCATCTACTGGGAAAGAGTACAGAAAGTACCATGAAGACCCCCAGCACATGTCCAGTCACTTTGACGAGTGCCTGGGAGAGGGTGCCCTCTCCTGGCCAGAGGGGTGGGCAGCACAGCTCCTAGACCACCAGGCAGTGCCTCATTACAAATAGGGAGAAAGTCCTGGGTCTGGCACCTTGCCCCTTGGGACAGCACAGGCAGAGTGTGCAGAATGCAGAGATTCCGGTGCTCCAGAGCAACATTTTTTACGAAAACACTGTATAAAACCTAAGCTGAGAAACACTGCTGTGATGCGTACGGTCAGACTTTCAGGCTACAAGCAGCAGAATGTACATGAACTCAGCAAAGCGGTCTGCCTTCTCCTCTCCGACTCCCTCTGCCGTCTGAGCAGCGACCTGCAACCTCCTCTGTCTCTGCTCCCTATCCGACAGTTAAAGCCAACCAACGTCAACAACCGCTTGTCCCAAGCGGGGTCACAGCGAGGCGGCGCCTACTCGGCAACACGGGGCACAAGGCCAAAGGGGGACACGCCCAGGACAGGACGGCAGTACGTCGCAAGGCGGTCCAAGCACGGCTCGAACCCCAGACCCACCAGTGGCCGAACCCACCACGCCGCCATGCCACCACACCCCCTGACAGTTTAAGCTTTCAAACAAAACAAGACAGATAATCCAGTCTAGAAATGGAATTATGGAATGCAGTGCAACCAGGAAATAGAATAGAACTGCTGGTAGTGTGTTAATATTGATTATTTTATCTTTCAACACAGAACTAAAATTAGACACTTTTTACTGAACATCAGCTTTTTTATTACGATGCAAATTTCTCCCTCATCTGAGGGTATTTAAAAAAAGTAATTTGTGACATATCCAAATATTCATTTTTAATAAATTGTTTGTAATAGGCTCTGACTATGAGGCTATCAGAATATTGTGGAAGTCCCATCCTGTCAATATCTAATATTCATTGCAAATAATAAATTAAACAGATTTAGCACAAGGCTTTTCCTCCCTGATAAGGATGATCTTCCAAACCCCAGAATGTGATTTTGTAATTCCAGTGTAGAAATCCACACCTTCTCTTGTCCGATCCAGACATCTGGTTCACACCTTGCCGCAATAATGAGAAGGCTGCTGTTGATTTATTACTGTTCTCTGCAAAACTTTCTTCTGCCTGGTATAATTTTGTGATACTCTAAGAATGTGAAAAAAGAGAAATAGTAGAAACTGTCTAATAACATTTTCACATTCACTGCACAGAATTTCGGAAAAGACTGGCAGTAATAGAAAAGTTTGTTATTCCTTTAAACGCATGTTTTATCACCATTTGTTGAACAGAAGCCATCACTATAGAAAACAGCAATTACTGATTCATACAATTCGGTGAAACCCAAAATCTGGCATCCAGAAAAAGTAAGCCTTTGGAAAAAATGTGGCTATAAATAAGATCCATGTCTCAAAATATAATCAAAGCAAATAAAAGTGCATTTTCACTGTTTTTGAGATTTAAATGTGGTGTTAACGCATAATAATTTAATCATAGCTATTGGCGTACAACCCTACCAGTTCCGATACTGTTCTGACACTGCAAGTCTTTACACATCTCAACTGATGGCACCCAAAACCTTTACTAATCCTTGACATAGTGGCTCTGTGCCTTTGGGTCATACTGCTACCGTTAGATTTACATTCATTCATTTCCTAGCCTCTTTCCAAATAGACGTTACCCTTGAAAGAACAGCATGGTAGATGAATGTCTTGTCGGAAGAACTGGTCAGAAACAGAGGCTGGACTGCTGGACCCCACGATCGCAATCTTTTCACCCACTGACCCTTCCTGCCACTCTCCAGCTTTCTGGGTCTCACTCAAGACAGACACACACTCCTCTACACACCCAAGCAATAGATTTGATTTATAGCTGCCAGTTACTGTGAAAGGGGACTTGAACCCATCTCTTAACGTCTGCAGCTCTATCTATAGACTCTGTAATGTGATTTAGCAGATTAATTGGGAGCAGCCGTCTGTTGTCGCCGTCAGATGGTAATAGGATTACTCAGTGAGACTTCTCCAGATCCTGCTTTTGTGCTTTTTTCTTCATGACAGGGTCAAAAAGCCACAGCACTGTGGGTTTTTTCAGTCTGAGCTTTACTGTTACCATGTGAAATATAATTTAAGGTAACTGACTGCTTAGGTCCCCGGTGTCAGGTGCAAAAGAAAGAATCTGGCTGGATTCTGTTCTTGCTGATGTGACAGTTTAACAGTAGTTCTATTTGGCTTTTTTGAAAAAAGTGTCATGCATGTTCATTAGAAGATGGTCAGTGTTTATAATCTGTGAAGTTCGAAAAGCCACAGATGCTGAAAAGAATCACCTCACCCTTCCTGAATCAGGACTATTGAATTAACTCTATCCTTCAAGTACGGTGCTGTTTGAAAGTACCGAACCTTATTGGGATGGTCGTTATTCTTGTATAAAATATTAAAATAAACCTTTAAAATCTAAATGTTAACTAAAACTTCTAAAATGAATAAACGATAATGATTTACACAACTGATTGTAATTATCTACTTGGTTTAACCAGTGCAACTTGGGCTTCGCTTATTTTTGCACCTGCACTACTTCCGTGTTTCTACTACACATATGATGTCCTCTGAAGCAACATATGGAACTGGTCATCATACACCTGTTGTGTCCCATGAGAAAGACTGCTTCTCATTAAGTAACCATTTCATGGTAAAACTCAGGGACACAAGGGGTTCACATACTTCCAAGCAACACTGTAGATCTAAAACTCATTCTTCTGTGTTACACTTTACCCACAAAATACTGAATCTCACTGGTTATCCCAAGCACTGGGGCAGACATACATGTTTTAGAGAAACTAACAATGAGCACTTACATATAAACTTTTTCTTCTCATCATTGTAGTTAATATTTCATAGGATTGTTAGTTTAATTCTATCATGGGCAGTAAGAATAAATTCCTAATATTTTGGGCAGGTAGGGGGTGTGGTGGAGCAGTGGGTTGGACTGAGTCCTGCTGTCCAGTGGGTCTGAAGTTCGAGTCCCACTTGGGTTGCCTTGCGATGGTCTGATGCCCTGTCCTGGGTGTGTCCCCTCCCCCTCCAGCCCTATGCCCTGTGCTGCCGGGTTAGACTCCGGCTCCCCACGACCCCATATGGGACAAGCGGTTCAGAGAGTGTGTGCGTGTGTGGATGAACCATCAGCCTTTCATGGATCCTCTAACTTGTCTTTTCTTTTGCAACAAAAGACTTATTCAGGACACGGAAGGTATGTAATACAGGATACTGGGGCAACAAGAGATTGCAAATTAATTCCTTACACTAAAATATCATAAATCACAGCCTAAACATTTAAATGGTCACTTTCCATTTGAGCAACAAAGGATCTTGAATAAGTAAAATTTATATGGGGCAGCAGGTGGTTTAGTGGTTGGTGCTGCTGATGTGTGCTGAAGGAACCAGGTTTAGATCCCACTTGCCGAATTTGTGCCTTCAAGAGAGATACTTTGAACTGCTTCAGAAAAAAATTGTCCAGGTGTATAAATGGGTAAATAATTATAATTAGTGTAACATTGTGAGGGGGTCGGCGGTGGTGCAGCAGGTTTGGCTGGGGCCTGCTCTCTGGTGGGTCTGGGGTTCACATCCTGCTTGGGGTGCCTTGTGATGGACTGGCATCCCATCCTGGGTGTATCCCCTCCCCCCTCCAGCCTTGTGCCCTGTGTTGCTGGGTTAGGCTCCAGCTCACAGCAACCTTGCTTGGGACAAGTGGTCTAAGTCAATGTGTATGAGCTTTACGTTTTCAGTTTCTTTGGAGAAAAGCATCAGCTAAATATGTATTGTAATTTTTAAAAGTACGCTTGTGCAAGAGCATTGCCCTTGTTGCTTTTCTCTCCAAAAGTTGCACTTTAGTTCACAAATGTTTTGAAAGTTGTGCAACAGAAGTTATTTACTTTCTCAAAAAATATGTTTTAAGTGGTAAACAAGCAAAAAAGTAGCAAAAAGTATATTTTCTAATACTTTGTTTTGATGTAAAGATGCCATTTTCTCTGTACATTTACATCATTTATTGGGCAGATGATTTTCTCCAAAGTGACATACAACTCAAAATTAAAAAAGTCCATTTCAGCAGCAGATGGAAAGACACAGATCCATACACATGATTCTCGAGTAACAGCCAGTTTGTATGATATTATCGTTTGAACCATTACATATATATAGGATTGTTTCCAATTCATTTTTATTATAACAGTAATCAATAATGTATTGAAAATTTATGGACCGAATAGGAAACCAGGAGGTGAAGGATCTCAGTTACCTACAAAACGTTCTGTTTACAAAGATGAAGTTCAGGGGTGGTTGTAGTGAAGTCATACAAGCACATGATACGCCTTCCAACAGAGTTCACGTTTATCAGCTGAAGAGGCCCTCGGATCTGCTGAAAAATGCGGCAACTCAAAATGCAGGGAAAAAAAAGTGCAATTATTTAAGGGCCAGGGGGTGCGGTTGTGCAGTGGGTGGGACTGGGTCCTGTTCTCCGTTGGGTCTAGGGTTCAAGTCCCGCTTGGGGTGCCTTGCGATGGACTGGCGTCCCGTCCTGGGTGTGTCCCCTCCCCCTCTGGCCTTATGCCCTGAGTTGCTGGGTTAGGCTCCGGTTCCCTGTGACCCTGTATTGGACAAGTGGTTCAGAAAGTGTGTGTGTGTATTTAAGGGCCATCATTCCATATGGGCAGCTAAGGAGATCGATGCTTTCAGTGCCTTTAGAAGACTCCCTAAGGTCAAAGGGATTTAAGAGTGCACTCAACTGAGAAGGGATTTCCAGATCACTAAGAGTGAAATACTGGCACTGTGGAGCTGTTAGGCTAGAGCTGCTTACCTAAACCCTCAAACACATCACTGTTGTGCATGAGGCCGCTCCTCTGTCACTCACGCAGTGGAAAAAAAAAGCGGCTGATTAAAGGGTTACATGCAAGCTTTCTGTTTATGCGTGTGCCTCCTTGTTGGCTGTTTGCCTCTTTCTAATCTTTGGTCAATGTGGCACTGTAGACGCCTCTCTCGGAGCCGTACGGGGTTCGTAGACCACTCATTGCTAATTCTGCTCTCAAATATCAATGGGCGCAGCCCTTAACCGCTGCAGGGACTCACCGTGTGTAGAGGAGTTTGTATAATATTTGGTCAAAGTTGGTCATGAAATCCGTATTTTGTTCACTCTTCCCCACTTGGCATTACCTATAATTGTGTTTTCCGGACATATCAAAAGGTTTGAACATGCGTTTGTGTCCAGCAGGTGGCATCACGGAGACCGCCGCAGACCGAGCTCTCCTGCATCCAGGCAGACTGAATACTCTGCACCTGCCAAGTTATGCATACGCAGATCACTGAAAATGCATTAATTATGTGTTTATTTGTTCTGATGGACACAAGGCTTGTGTAAACAACGGAACTTGACGCCAGATCACTCAGTCTTTGATGAGAGCAACACAAAGGACAAGGATGTGGTGCCTTTTTCAAAGGGTCTCATCCTGGCATCGCCCAATAAACTGTTGCATTTCATATGATTTTGAGAACATTTTCATTGTCTGCATTCATATCTCTCACCTGTTGGCATAATGTGCTTTTATGTTGTTCCCTGAGATGTAAGTGGCTTTGGGGAAAAGTGTCTGCTGAATGAATAAATGTAACGTAAAATGATCAGACCTAAATGACACTGAGGTCAAATAAGCACCTGTGTAGCATTTAGAAACAGTCTGTGGAGAGAAGGGCAAGAATGGCTGATCTAATGTCAGATTGGCACTCTGAAACGCTTCTGCACAAATGTGTCTGGAAAAGTGGGGTTTACTGTGTACAGCCTATTTATTTTTTCCCAGCGGTCTCAAAACACACAACTGCACATGAAGAAACATTTGGTTTTTTTTTCCTTGGAAAAGGAAACAGCTGGTAGCATAGTGGTTCATGCTATTACCTCTGGATTTAAAGATCACAGGTTTAATCCCCACTTCTAGATGTAGTACCCTTGAGTAAAGTACTTACTTTAAATTGCTACAGTAAAATCAACCAGCTGTATAAATGGGTAAATAATTGTGAGCTTGTAGTAACTATAACTTTAACATTGTAAGTTGCTTTGGAGGAAAGTGACAGCTAAATGAATAAATGTAAAACCAGTTCTCCACCCCTCCTGGTAATTCATGGTATATCACTGCAGTCACAGGATGGTGACTCCATGTGTTTGCACTCCACTAGCAGAATTAGACCAATGCATATTAACACACTCTTCTTAATCTTAGACAATACTCTTGCTGCTCAGGATAGACTGCTTTCTCACATCTTAGAGGGTCTGCTGTCATTGTCCCTGAGGGGATTCTTGCAGTTGGGTGGAGTTTGCGATAAGCGTTTGGTTAATCCTATTGCCCGATTAATCAGTTTCGTCCCGCCTTGAGTTGAGACTCAATGAGTAGAACAGGAAAGGTTACATGTGAATGTCCTCTTATCGCCTGTAGAGCAACCCAGGGCTGAACAGGTATTGTGTGGAGTGGACTTGAAAACTAGATATATCTATATAGTGAAATACCGTACTGATGATCTGTCTTCAAAGGGTGAATGATGGGAGCTGCAGGTTCCAGTGTGTTGCACACAAACAAATCTGAATAGAAAATGTTATTAACTATAACAAAGCCTAAACATCTACAACACATTCATTGTCGAATCAGTTTTGGTGTAAAATTGTTCTTTAACTTTTTTTGCCATCGAAAGTTAAAGAAGTGCAGATTTAAGGAAAGCATGTTGTCAGTTATGTTGTATTAAAGATACTAATTTATACTGTACAAAATTCATTCAGATTAAGTATGAAGGATAACATGTGACTGTGCAAACTTGTCATCTGCCAGTAAGACTAAATTAATGTAGAATCAAAGGAAATAAAAAGGGAGAAGGCAAGCTGACTGAACACAAAGCTAATTTCAGAGGTAAGAGATACTGAGAGGAGATATAAATACTCTGGCAAAATACCATGGTAAGTAGTGGGGTTACAGGGAGAATTTGGGAGATGAACTTCTTAGGAATTGCAATCTGTGCTTGTGTCTGTGTGATAGTCATTTCCTTTAGCAGTTTTAAAACTTGCTTAGGAAATTAAAAAAAAAAAAAAAAATTAGTCTTCAACAGAAGTGTTAAATACTGATAGGTTAACTATAGCATATAGTGAATGTTTAAATCAAGACCTGAAGGCCCTGAGGTATTAAACAAAAGAAAAAATGTTAAATTTTATGAAATGTGCCTTTTGTATTAGTTGTTATGTATAATTATATTCCTATATTAAATGTTTGTTTCTGGCAATACTTTTTATATGCAGTATAACACACAAAAACACACAAGTCCAACTATGTGACACCACATCTCAACAGTTAAAAACATTGATGAAGGACGCCTGGTCTTGTTTGCGTACTAAATTGACTCAGTTTGGTTTGTCTCAGAGCGTCTATATGACGAAAATAGCATTTCTTTATAAAGAATTCATTTGATAACATAGAGGGTGTCAAATCACCACTGTGAGTGCGAATCGAATCTATCAATAGATCACGCTGAGCCAAAATCATGCTTTGACTTGGGGACAGCTATTCTGGAAAGAGCTTAACAGTAAGGGGATTACACTAAGTGTGCAAAAGGTTACTTACAATCAAAATCTCTCCACGAGGAAATAAGCTGTGAAATACAGAGTTTCCACCGGCCGTCAGGCATGTTCATAGTTGAACAACAATCCTCTTAATTTTACTATTTCAGTTCACCCAAACAGATGTTATTACAAGGAGGAATAATTCCAACACTTCTGCTTATTTCCTACACTGAAAAAACCACAGTACAGTTAAGTATTAGATGAGAGAGCAATGTTCCTATTCAGAATTTTACATGAAATATGAATATTGTCCATCCATACAACAGATTTGCTTAAGTTTATTTAAGGGCACTTAGGATAAAAATTCTGAATAGGTCTGAATTCTTTCTGATGATTTGATCGGCAAGAATCTGGGCCCCAACTGTGCTCTTCAGCACAGCTATCATTATATAAGAGCCTGCTGGTCATTCTTGTGAGAAAAATGAGAGCGCTGATATGATCTGTCACAATGATTGCATATAGTAAACATCCTGTGACAGCAGGGCTTCCTTGGCTCCTACTCTGCAACATAAGGGACACTTTCCTTCTTATCCTCCTGAGAGGATATTTTCAGGATTTATAAGATTTCTAGGATTTTTAGGAAGTTGTCCAAGCCGCATTCCCAGTTGTGTGTTATCTTTTAAAAGTATAGCATGTCATCAATAACGTGCATGACAGCTCAGCATATTTTAAGCATATACAGTTGGAAGCTACTCATATGGTAAGAACATCTGTCCTCTAGAGCGGACAAAAATTAATAGCTTAGTCTCAGGAGAATATATTCATTGGAAACTACTGCAATAGACACACACATGTTCAATGGTAGCAAAGTGTTCAGAAGCGCAAGGAAAAAAATTTTCCTACTCAGTATTTGTGAGCGAGACGATATCTTTCCTGAGTTTAGGGAAAGCGAATGGAAAATGCACTTTTTTGCACAAACTAAGCTGCAGTGTCTTGGAGCAATTATAGCACCCAGAGTCCATCAAGCCACCACTCGTATCTCCTCGTTGCAGTGCCCCAAAGTCCCTTCTAAAACCTTAGCTGGCTGTTTACACCTCTTTGCAAGGGCCAGGTGCGTCTTCCTGATTCCACCAGATGGCTGTCTCCCCACTGGCTCTCAGCCGCAGACCCCCACACTACTGCACAAATAGTGCCTTCGACTATTCTTGGACGTCTGTTGTACTCCTAGGCTTTGGGTGTCACCAGGCCGACCAGCCAGCAACAGACTTAACTGCTCATGTCAGGCCTTTCTGTTACATGCGTAATCTCAGTGACGTCACTTGAGTCTGGACTCTCTTCTGTAAGTATGAAGGCACTTGAGGTAAAGAAAAGTTGCTACAAATATAATTTTATTAAGAAGTATGAAGCATCTTCAAAGCAAACTGAATAGGAAATGAAATGTTAAATTAAAAACCATGAATAATAGAGCCATTTATGAAGAAATAGTATGAAATGGGAAATCATTGATACTTGTACAGAACATTTTATGATAAAGTCACTATTTGAACCCTTGAAAGATACATATATCAAGTCAATATGAACTCCAAATTATGAACTCTCCTCTTGGTTTAACAGGTTTTTCAAGTCTGTTTATTTCTTTTAATAGCAAGCAGTAAATCTAAAGATTCAAGGTAATAATTTGTGTTGAATACTGTAAGTGAAGTTAATACTCATTCTGAACCTTCCAAAATTTATCTAAAACATTCAGTCAAACAGTGTAGAATGAAAAGAAAAAAGATGTAGATATTATAAGAGAGTCAAAGGTTCAGGCAGATACCTACGGGATCTGATCGTTCACTGCACCCCAGTAAGTGCACTGCACTTCTCCACTTCTGGCTGCTAGGTGGTCCCATTCATAAGGGGTCCAAAGTTGGAAGTACTGAGGTTCTCGGTTATTTTTTTCCCATTTATTTTGGTTTTGGCTCCACCGTGAAATAAATTCATTCTTCACTCAGAATCGCTGAATCCCTTCAGCATTCCAGAAGGGACTCAAAATATACATCCTTTGGACCTGTTTCTCTCACAAACTCTTAACAGATAAGCTCACATCCTATCTGCTTTGTTCATTTTTGCATTTTCTATCTAATTACATTTATTCACTTAGCTGATGCTTTTCTCCAAAGCAACTTACAATGTTAAGGTTACAACTATTTACCCATTTAAACAGCTGGGTAGTTTACCTGGACGAAGGTAGGGAAAATATCTTACTCAAGGATACTACAACCAGAAGTGGGGATTGAACCCATGACCTATGAATCCAAAGGACATAATGCCAATCACTATGCTAACTACACACCACTCCACTTTACTATGCTAACTCCAACCACTAAGACTAGTGTTGACTGGGACAGTGGTCCTGAAGATCAACTCCTTAATGGTGGACACTACTGTAGACCAGTAGAGTGGTCCGGAAGCACAGCTCCACATTGTTGACGGCAGTGTTGACTGGTATGTGGTCCTGAATGACAGGTCTTCAATGTTGACATCAGTGCTGATGGGTACAGTGGTGCTGAAGGACAGCTCCTCACTATTGACATTAGTGTCACACACAGCTCTTGACTGAGTGCATTTACATTAACATTTATTCATTTAGCAGATGCTTTTCTCCAAGAGAAGTACATCTCAAAGTGCATTACATATACCAGTAGCCAGGAAAGGATACCACTGGAGAACAATGTAGAATAATTGTGATGATAAAGCAGCATAAAAATCTTCACACATGAAAGTACTAAGTAGCATTATTAGGATATTCCATATTTAAAGCAATGTATTGAATGCAATGGAATTTTTTTCATTTTCCTTGCTGAAAAGGCTGCAGGTTTGTTAACAGTATTTTAGTATTAAGAGGCTTTGATACTATATATATGCTAGATTTCTACGTACTTTGAAATGCTACAACTGCTCCATGTTGTAAAGATTACAATGACAGCAATTCACTTAAGGTGCCATAATCCCATAAGAACATAGAGCCGAATATACGTATCCATTATATATTTGAAATACATGTATTCTGTTTCTAGCCAAATAGTGGTGAGGAATGGCTGGAGTGAAATGTCTGTAACTCGTGAAAGCCTATAATGAAAACTGATATGGCAATTCAAAAGAGAGTAAACCCTACAATAAATACCAATTTGATAAAGGTCTCAAGCCTTTAATAAATATAGATCTGAAAGAATCTAATCATTCTTCTATGCCTCCATACATGTTATATTTTCAGCAATGCCATACCAGTATTTGTCAAAGCAAACAGTTTGAGACAGTAAGAACGCTGACAGACTTCCAGTAGTTCTGGGCCACCCAGTCACACAGAATATGCTAAATGGTTAACTGATGATGTGTAAGGAATGCTCAAATGTGAACACTTAAGCCTATTTAAAAACAGACTTAAATGAACCTCTAAAAGCAGCCCATGAATTGTAATTTACAATTCTTAAATCTGACACTTCACTTTCATATTTTTATTCAAACTTGGTCATATGTCAGATTAATCCCCATTTTTGCACCCTCTGTGTATTTTTAGACCACCGTGAAACCTAAAAAAGCAGACAGCTAAGTGATTAACAAGATTATGAGAGAAAGAAGAAGCCGTAACGGGGAAGGTAAGTCCAGTGGAAGGTGCAGAGATCAGGGTATAAAGGCAACCAAGGAGTCCAGTAAGCACACCACTCAGGGATTACTAGGAAGTGAGGAGAACACATTCACCGGCCGCAGCAGGTAAGTCTGCTCCATGCTCCTTTCTGCTTATCTAAACAACTTTTCCCCACAATGGAAGAATAAAACTGGGTGTAGATGGCTGGATAGTACAGAAAACAAAGAAGGTGAAAGAGACATAGTGTGAGAAATGAAAGTGAATGAAAGCATATGTGTTACACAGTGGGTTGAGAAAAGAATATGACCAGAAGATGATCAATGCATCACAATTCATCAAAATTCACATAGTAACTAAAATACTATGTCCAACATCTAAAGTATTAACTATTGTTCATGAGGAAGGTAAATAATCATAGTAATTCAAGGTGGAGCTTCATTTGCATCATTGTTGCTTAGTACAGATATTTACAAGCTTTATATTTGCTAGAATGTCTGAAAAAGGAAATATATGTATTTCAAATATGGCAAAACTATTGTACTAAAAAACATTTTTAAAAAAAATTTATTTAGAGATGAGCCAGTAAGTAAACTTTTGTTTTTCGTTACCGAAATTCAGCTTTTCCTTAGCTACAGTAGCTACATATATTTTTTATACTTGTGTAGTAATTCTGTAAAATACCCTGTTTGGGTCTTTTCAGACATGGGAGAGTGAAGTGAGTGACTAATGTAAAATCAAGTATTGTGGCTTTATGCCAGGATAATGTGAATCCAATAAGTGTGACCTGTTCACTTGAGGCAGGATACCGCTGGTGTGTGACATTTGATGTAGCACAACTGGCTGCATCCAGTGCTTCTCTACGGAAAATGATATCACCTTCTGCCATGAAGATCCTCTGAACATCCTACAAAAGATCAGTCAGTTTTTGAACTAGTCCTAAATCTTATTACCTGTTAGGATAGAGATTTTATTGCCTCTCTGGGCATACCAACAGAGCTAACACACACTTCCGTAGTTAGCGTCTCAGTTTCACATCTTTTCTTTTGTTTGCCCGCTTTGTTCACATTCTAATATTTTTGGCCTCATTCTAAATAAGACCATAATTAGAGAAAATATGGCGTGAGCTCGTTTATTATACAAAGACAGGAATTCAAAGTGAGAAAGGTGTAAAAAACAGAGAAGGTATGAAATAGACACACTGTGTGATAAATATTACACTCTAAATCAAACAACACAATTTTACTTGTTAATTTACCTAATGTGAGAAAAATATAGTCAAAATACCAGTTGAGTTCAGACTGAACAGTACATTTTTCATTAGTATCTAAGTTCCTGGAAACAACGAACAAGTAAAAATATACCAGTGTAGCCAAAAGGCTAAATCAAACCAGACAGAAGGTTTGTGTTTGAGCTTGTGATGAGAATGTAAGATGTAAGCTTGTGCGCATTCAATGTACCTCCAAACTGGGTAAATAACAGTTAAATGGATATGTCTCACCCTTACAGCCCTGTCAACATAACCAAAGTTTGAGGTGTAGCAGGGTACTCCAAATATGGAATAATGCCAGAGCACTGTGTTTTAACTCAAGAGAAACAAATCCCAACCACAATACATACACACACATACACATACACACAGCAAACCGGAGCCTAACCCAGCAACACAGGGCATAGGGCCGGAGGGGAGGGGACACACCCAGGACGGGACGCCAGTCCGCTGCAAGGCACCCCAAGCGCGACTCGAACCCGAGACCCACCAGAGAGCTGGATCCAGCCAAGGCCACTGCGCCACCACACCCCCCTGTCCAACCACAAGATTTGGTTTAAATTTGTCAGAATTCACATTAGCCATGAATCTCATTTGCCAGGATCATAATGTTAGGTCTGGACAACAGGTCACACAGGGTTATAGGCAATATGGTGAGAAACAGTGCTGGATTTCCCATTAAATTTATCATTTTTTTCCCCTATTAAAGAGGGTGAAAATTTAAAAGGCAGAAAAAATATGGAAAAATATTAATAAATAATGAAAAAGGTTGTGAAAGAGAAATTTAATACAAATAAAACTCCAAAATTACATTTGAAAAACATAATTTCATAAGCAAGTTTCTTTCTTCGGCTTCTCCATCAATCACATGATTTAGCATTAGAATAGTTTAAAGCGTATCATTTAAGTTGTTCAGGTGGCATTTAAACCTCTTTTTGTATAGTTCACAGTGAAAACCCTGTCCCTGCTCATTTAATTTATTGTTTTGTTACCAGGCAGTTGTAAATGTATTTTTGCTTACTGCTGTTGTCTCATGCTCTGTAAAATTCCCCCTGCTTTACTTCTAAGATGTTTTTGAACTCCTGGTAATCAGATTTCCCACAGAAAAAAATCTTTGCTGACACTACCTACTTTTTTCTACTTCTTTACAGGCAGAACAAAAAGAAGCAAAGAAATGGCCAAGTAAGTTTTCTAAATTGCAAAACAGTGTTTCTGACTATAAAACGTACAAATAGATGTTATGTGTAAATATAAAGGACTTCCTCGTCACCTACAGAAATAAATTATTCAGTATTGCATTCAACTGCAACATCAAGGCATGTCAACAGTCATGAGTTAGCAGCACAAAAAACTTTAAAATGACCCAAGTGTCATATTAACGAGGAACAGATTGCTGCAAGGCACTTCAGCATAAACCTAGAATTTAACGGCTTATCTGCTCTTGACAAATGCAAGGATTTTTGAGGCCAAGCCCTCAAAAGCCTCTGGATTAAAAAGATCAGAGTATAAAGGCAAGAAGATCAAAATCCTGGGTGTCAATGGATTGTCTTGATTAGGTCAAATGAAACACTTCACGTGCAATTACTAACAGTGTAATGTCTATACCATCTGTATTTCGGTAAAAATACACATGGAATATGTATGCTACAAACATTAATATCTAGGCTCTGTTTGGATTCCTTCCACTATACAGTTTGTAATTCTTTTTCTTAGTCATATATCATAAATCCATACCATGTCTGATGTTTCAGCACTCAGTTTAGTCATCCTAACTTTAAATATGCTATACAAAGCAGCAGCTGTTAGTTCTTGTCCTGGAACACCACTCTGTTTACTGGCTAAGATTAAAATTGAAAATTCAACTTATTGCTGTTGATTAAGATGTTTGTTCGATTGAATATTATTAAACATAAATTTACTAATTTGGATTTCATTTCAGTTTCGTCAATGAACTCATTATTTTCATTAAAGGCTAATGTATTATGACTTTGGTTTTATAAATTAAAAATTTTTTTTTAGCAAAAAAGCACTTGCATCCATTTTTTAAACATCTTAATTGGTATTGATCATATAAATTCGATTTAATGCTAATGAATATTTAATGAGAGGCGTTGACTTAGTCATTAAGTTTGATGTAATTTGGATCATGTGATGTAGTCAACGGCTCAGTCAAGACAACTGAATCCCTGCCTCATCTGAAGGAAAACAAAACAAACGTAATGGAACCACAGAACCAGGAGTGAGACCATTGAAAACCAGTGACCTTAAGCAAAATATTTTTTTTCTGTATAATATCTTGACATCAGTCATGTTCTGTACAGCACTCGAAGATCTGCTGCATTCATGAAAAGCCAGGGGTTGATATGAGGGAGGCAGTGGGAACATTTCATGTAACAGCGAGCTTTGACGAACAGGACACCAATCGATTTTCGACATCAGCCACAGAACTCCCTGCATTTGGGCACAATGGGCATTTCCTAAGTTGTCTCACTGGATTTAGCAGGATTAGATAAGGGCAGGCTGTGATTAGTAGGAAATGCTTTAAATAAGAAGGGTGAGTGAGGAAATGAAAATCTGTTCAAACAGCCAAGGACTTGGCAATGGCTCAGATTAAGCCAAGTAACATAACATGTTTAATTTTACACCTGTTAAGTGGTTGACTCAGTATAGTCACTGTTCTTTCTTGTTTTTTGGTGTATATTTGTTGATTTGGTTAACCACTGATTTAATTATACTCGGGACAATGGAAATGAACCAGGCAATGAAACAATGTCATAAGTTCACTTCAAATAACAAAATTTCTTGTGACTGCATGGTTTCATTTTAAATATATTTATTATATATCTTTTAAGAGTTTGCCATGAGCCCTACATCATGTCTGTTTCCATGGGTTCAGTTAAAAACAGAAGATACGATTCCTTCAGTTGACTGGTCTCTGTTTTTAAACTGCTTACAGGGTCTACAAGAAAACCAGTGGCAACGGCTCGGTAAGAGGATACGATGTTTTCTTCTGGACAGTGATTTCTTGGAGACTCTTCAAACACTTGAAGTCTGTGGACACTCAAGTCTAGTCAAAGAATTAATAACCAACATGTGTGTGCCACCAAGTATACATTGTGAGCAGGTAGCAATGTACGGCTGCTGGTGTCACCTGTTGTGTTATGTCTCCCCAGCTCACCCTCTACCTGGGGAGGAGGGACTTCGTGGACCATGTGGACACTGTGGACCCTGTTGGTGAGTCATTCTGTGTTCATGGTTCCATTTTGAAAGAATTTAACCAAATAATGAATGCGAGAAGAGACTGTAACACTACCCTGGGGCTGATGACATCTCTCTGGCAGATGGGGTGTTGAAGGTTGACCCTGCTGAACTTGGAGACAGGAAAGGTACAGTTCTCAATCTCAATCTCAGTTCTCAAGGTTAGGCATGGATTCATGTCTGTTTGTCATTGTGTTTCCTATGTCACTATAAGGTTGCATTCAGAAGAAGGTTAGCATTCTAGTGTGAATTGACACTATGCACTCTTCCTCATCCTCTCTCTGTAGTGTGGGTGCAGCTGGTCTGTGCCTTCCGCTACGGCCGTGATGATCTGGATGTAATTGGCCTGTCATTCAGGAAAGACATCTGGATTCAGCAGTTGCAGATTTACCCACCTACTGGCAATTCATCGCCAAATACCCCTATGCAGGAGGTTTTGCTGAAGAAAGCCGGTGATCAAGGCTATCCTTTCATTTTCCACGTATGTCCCTTTCACTTTCCAGCATCTTTATCACAGTAATGCCTATGGTCAAGTCACTGAGTACACACTTAAAGACTTTTATACTGTACCTCAAACATATAAACTATGCATATATGGGAAATGTTCTTCCTATTATTAAAATAGTATGCAAAGCTGGACCTCTGTATCACTTCCCCTGTAATGCTGCCCAGGGCTCACCCTAGCTGTCAGTCTTGAAGTGTCCTTTATGCTGCTGGATCCTGGAGGTTTTCATCTACAAAAGCATAACTTTTACCCTCCAGTAGGAAATCAGGCTTTGAGCAACCCCCAGTTAACAGTCATTGTCATTGGGCTATCCTCTGAAAAAAGACCAGCCCAGCCAGTTAAAGTAAGCTTTCTCCATTTATTTCAGCTTCCAACCAACCTTCCTTGCTCAGTTACTCTTCAACCAGGACCAGAAGACACTGGCAAAGTAGGAGATTCTGTACTGTTATGTAGGGTAAATAAACATCTTGAAGATTTTTAGATTTGGTCCTTAATGCTCATCACTTTGTGTCACTTCAGCCATGCGGTGTGGACTTTGAAGTGAAGGCATACATTGCAAAAGAAGCAGATAATCCAGATGAGCAGGTGGACAAGAAGTAAGAGCAGCCCTGTCTTCCAAACCTATTCAGGACCTTAAAGTTCCCTGTATGCTTTGTTTACCTCTAACCAAACAAAGCACTGGGGAAAAAACAATTCTACAGCAGTTAATGTAGGGTTATATGAAACTTGTGTAAAAGTTTAGATCACCAATATAGGAAATGCTGACATTACTGATCAAAATAATGATTTGATATTACATATACTGTTATCATAATTAGTATTGAAAAACTTTTTGTTTGGATGTGGTCATGCACATTGGCACATGTGAGAACTCCTGTCCCTCTCTCTGCTGATGCAGGGACACCTGCCGCCTCATTATTCGCAAGATCCAGTTTGCCCCTGATCAAACGGGCGTCGGGCCCAAAAGCAACATCAGCAAGCAGTTCATGATGTCCGACAAGCCGGTCCACCTAGAGGCTTCTCTGGAGAAGGAGGTGGGCTCTCTTTAACTTTCCTTGTTCTTGCCTTATATGGTCCCAGCCACTCAGTTTTTACATTCTGATGCTGTATGCTTGAGACACTGCCCAGCTGGACTGGATACCTTTTATATTTAGCCCTATTTATTAATGTAATGTCTGCATGTTTAATATTATTTCCATTTTCTCTTTATCAATGTCAGATCTTTTACCATGGAGACCCAGTCCCGATTAAAATTAAGATTAATAATGAAACCAGCAAGGTGGTGAAGAAAATCAAAATAACTGGTAAGTATGATAAGAGCATAATAAAATTAATGACTGTTAAGGGAGTCATCATGCAAAAACTAATCACGTGGACAAATAGTTACATTTTTAAAGTATAAAATATAAATCTAGGTAATTTTTACTTTATTTTCTATTTAGTAATAATTGTGTGGGATAAACAGAAAAACTGACATTTCAGATGAATAACATTACAGCTGCAATAAAGTAAAGGTTAAAGTCAAAGGGGTCAGCACCTTGTGCAGTACAGAAGGGACAGGATTTGTAACCTTAAGGATGTCAGTTCAAGCACCCTGCTGAAGTTCCTTCATGCAAGGTTGTGACCCTAAATTGCTCCAGTAAAAATTTCAAGTTGTATAAATCGGTCAAACACTGAGAGTCAATTTGGAAAGGAGACTCAACAATGCAGTGAATTCATGACAATACTGGTAAATGAATTGTTAGAGTATCTAACTGTGGAATTCCTTTGTCATCAGTTGACCAAACTACAGATGTGGTGCTCTACTCTGCCGATAAGTACACAAAGAATGTACTGAGTGAAGAGTTTGGGTAAGAACATGAAATCTAAATAAAGCCTTTATTCAGCCACTACTCTGGCACTGTTTTTGCTTGCTTGTGTATCTTATAATATTGTATATAAAAAAAAAAAAATGGTAGGAGGGTATCAGGATTGGTCTATAGTGTGTTTTATGCACCTACTTGAACTATGAACCTCGGTGCAGCAAGTGGTAGGTAACAAACTAGGTTTACTTGAGTCACATGTCTGCAGCTATGTCTCTTTCTCTGAATGTAATGCATAAATTGTACTTTTGCTGAGATGTATGTCACTTTGGACAAAAGCATCTGCTAAATGAATAAATGTAAAAGTAAATCTGTTTTCATAATCCATTTATAATATGTATCAAGACTAAGCTATATTAAAATGTGGTGGTGAAGCAGTATGTATCCAAAACTTGTGAAAGTCACTTATCTACTATGCAAGCAGGATTTTAAATAAGCTTCTAAACTGCGTTTAGTCTTGCCTTCCAGGAGAGGATAACCTCCATTTCTTCCTGAGGTCCCATGATTAATCTAATTTGTTTTGTGTGGGAAATCGGTCCATCTGTTACAGGGAGACAGTTGAAGCAAACTCAACGTTTGAAAAAGCCCTCAGCATTATTCCCATACTGGTCAACAATAAAGAGAAGCGTGGTCTGGCGCTGGATGGCAGGTTGAAGGAGGAAGACACTAATCTGGCGTCCACTACCATGTAAGTGTGCCGATTTTGTAACACGTCTGGCTTCTGTAACATTTCCACCACACTCCAAAGGGAACAGTGTGTTCTCATAGACAATGTGTGTCGTTCATTAGACCATTACGAGCAAATAAGACTTTTATAGCCAGGCCAAGAGTTCAAACAATTGCCTGAAAAACCTTTAGACGGAGCTGGTACAATTAAAACAAGCCACTTATATAGCAATCGGGAGGCCAAATATGTCTGTGCATTTCAAGTTTTATTTTAAACGTAATTGCATCGCATGGACTTCACTCTGCAACTTGTAAATCTAAAGAGTGAAAATCATTAACACGAACATCAAAATCAAATGTTCACTAAAACTGCACTGCCCTACAAACAAAATACTAAAAATGTGTAAATATTTAAGAGTTGCGGTATTTTTTTTTTTTTTATTATTATTTATTTTTACCAGCCTCAGACTTTGTTTTCTCTTACCTTCAGGTTGCGGCCTGGCATGGATAAGGAAGTTTTGGGAATCCTGGTCTCCTACAAAATTAAGATCAACCTCATGGTTTCCAGAGGAGGGTAAGGAACAGTTTCAGAAAAATGTCCTCAGTCTTCTAGTCCACAATGCTCCGGTCATTGAAACAATAGCCAGAGAGGCAGTGGAGCTACACAGTATTACTGTATATCACTGGCATTTATATCTCTTACTATGACATGTAGACAGTATGCTTAAAGGGCAAACAGTGTCCCTAATATTTGCTTTTTTCTCTCTCTTCTAGTATCTTGGGAGACCTGACAGCAAGGTAACTTAATATTTTAGAAAAAACTATGAATTCTCAAGTGAAAACCAACAATATTTTGCGGCATGACTCTAAACAACTTGTTTTCACCATAACATAGTGATACATACCGAGTGGTTAAATGATTCTTGTTACGTTCTTACAGTGATGTTAGTGTCGAGCTTCCTTTGGTCCTGATGCATCCCAAGCCTGCAGGTAAGAAGCAGACATAATATATCTGAGAATTTATGCATTCCTTTATATTAATGAGTTCATGATCTGAGATCTTCTTAGGCAATAATTAGATAGCTTTAGTGTTCAGATGTAAAACACTACACATTTAATATGAGTAAGCTCAGGATAAACTAATGTATGATTATATATCTTTTGATGCAGTTACTAATAGTAATTTTTTTCTACCCACTTCATTGCATCCCAATGAGAAGATGTGTAAGTATAACAGATTACAAGATAGCTGAACAAAAAGGCAATTGTTCAATATGATAAAGTAAATGTACAAACATGAGTAACATCTGTTTAAAAAAAAAAATAAACCAGTAGGACAGTTAAATGTTTAATTCTTTCAAAAACACAACTAACTTTTATTGTGGTCTCTACTGAATCTATTCAAAACAAATAAACCTGATTATTCTTGAATCAATAATGGAAAGAATAGGAGACAGGGAAAGTGCCTGGTAAAGTCTGAGCAGTGAAGTTTTGGTTATGTCGTTGATGTTCTTGTATGTTTGTGCACTTCATGATCTGCAGCCAACTGGAGTAAATCTGCCCACTTAGTGAAGGTGAGGCCACTTCCCTCTTGAGACAGTCTGAAGCAGCTCTATGACACTATTTACACAGTTAAAGATTCTATCTACGTACAGTGTCTAATCAAAAATGTCTGAAAAGAACTGCCACTAATGGTATGTTATTTCTCTTTTGTATTTTTCATGACCGGAAGCTCGGATATTAACATTGAGTAGATTCCCCAGAAGAAAAGGACAAAAGGGCCAGGAATAAGAAGCCGACAGATTGAGAAAATGAGACCGAATGATGGACAAAACAAAGAAGCAGTATGAAAAAGTCCAATACTAAAAGTAACTTCTCTTTCCCTCTTGCCACACATGGTGAAGATTTACACTGGCATTGGGGTTAAACATCTACAATTTTTTTGATGTTTACTCAAATGAGAGGTTTTTATATCTTTGAAAGTTTTCTGCTTTTAAACCCAGATCATTCTTAGATGTTACACACATTTGGTTGGAGAATCCCAAGAGCATCAAAAACAGCAATCAGTTCCGTTATCATTATCTCTTATGATCCACCATAACAAACAGTGATCAGAGAATTCACAAGAGTGACTTTGACTAGTTCTGTGGCACATCGGTGTAATCATCTGCGAAGCCAAAAATATTACGCACACAAATATATATGTGTGTGTGGGTGGGTGGAGTCTCTCGCTGTGATTCAATGTCTGTTTGAATTATGTATGTTGGTTAGTATTCTTTTTAAATAAAAAGAATGTGTCTACTGTTATACAAGTGTTGTTGTGCGACTGTCCGAAATAAAACTACTCCCAACTATGCACGAGTCTTCATTAATTCAGTTATTTTATAGTTCTCCTATAAATGATATGGCTAAGTTTATCTGTGGCTCTTTTGAAGACAAGTGCTCTCTTTGATACGTTATTTTGCAGATATATTTAGACACCTGAAAGCTGAGAATTCAATAACGTTTTTAACTGATGCACCAGCTGCCGCTCCATCTATGTTGAGTCACGGCCTTACAGATCCAAGGAGGTAAAAACTGGCCTGAAAGTAACAGATTGTAAATCCCCTAAACCTTTTACCACACCCACTAAGACTTTTTTTGGAATGAACTTTGACCAAAAAAAAAAAAAAAAAAAAAAAAAAAAAATTAGCAATTACAGAAGTTAGGATCATAAAAACAAGGAACCAGATCCAAATATTACAACCATGCCAGAGAGGGAATAAGATTAAAAACGAGTATACAGACAAATTAATAAGAAAAAAAAAAAATAAAATATACACAAAAGTAAATAAAGATTTCACAAATGAGGTAAGTACAAACATAGTTCTCACAGCTTTGGGGTTTTAGAAAGTAGAACAGTGTTCTTGTAATGTTTAATTTCTTATGGGGAAAAAAGGCTTTGAATGACTACATTTACAATAATGTATATAATATTTGGCTACCAAAAAAAAAAAAAAATCTGTAATTATGTAGGACTTATTGTCATCTCTCTCACATTTGCAAAATCCAAGCAAAACATGCTGAAATTAAAGGAGAAATCAGAGAGAAAAACCAAGTTTCCATTGAGAAGGCCCGACCAGAATTTCTGTGCAGAAGAACCAAAATAACTGAAGAGTTGTTTCTGAGGGACTTTCACAAAATGAGCATCTCCTGTCAATGTTGTTTTTTTTTTTTTTTCCCGTCTTTGGAAAGAAAAACCCTTTACTTGGATAAATTCTGTGAATTAAATTTATAGGAGACTTCTCTCACTTTATTGGTCAAAACAAACTGACACATATTTCGCTCTTACCGCAAAAGCACATTTCCGGTTCCTGTACCGACGTTCGAAGACGCGAGATGACGTAAACGGACACGTACGGTACGTGCCTTGCGTTTCCATCTTTTTGACTATTTCTGTCTTTCCTGCTGCTGCCGGTGTTGTCTTCTGCGGTCGTCGTTTTTGGTCTGCTCTCTTCACGGCCGCCCTGCTCCTCATCTCCCCCTCAGGGTGCGGACTCGCTCTACTCCGGTTCTTTTATTATCTCACTATTTTCTCTTAATAAACATTTGCGACAGCTAAGACTGTACTTTCGTGGGCGCAAGCGAGGAAAATAATAAAAAAAGGAGCATGACGACGACGGGCGGCGGAGAGTTCGGGAACCCGCTGAGGAAATTCAAGCTGGTTTTCCTCGGCGAGCAGAGCGGTGAGTTGAGTCTCAGTCTGTCTGTGTGCCTGTGTATGTGTATGTGTACACTGTATGTGTACACTGTATGTGTGTGTGTGTGTGTGTGTGTGTGTAAAATGGCCGGGGCTCTCGCCAGTTTTCGAAAAATATACTTAGACTATCTATCGCACCCACGATGGGATCCTCGAACTTACCGAGCGAGGCGTGGACCGTTTTACTGCATCTTTGCTGGGCGGGCGAGAGGAAAAGGCCGCGGGCGGGAACAGGCCCTGGGCCTGGCTGCTGCGGAGCGGCGCTACCACCGTGTTATTCTTATTGCTACAAAATGGCCACAACTTGACTTATAATTATATACGCACGAATATTGAACAGACAGGTGTCCACTGACTTTAAAGTTTCATCGTCCGGTCTCGTCTCGTGACTTATGTTATGGCGGAGCACCGCGGCGGTGTCATCATGATCATGCGAACAACACGCCGTGGCTGCGCTGGACCCTCGTTATGTAATGATGTACTGGGAGGGTCTGGGTCTCTGCGGTGATCGCACATGAACCCTGACTGACACACATCACATCATCATGTAATGTAAACGCGCTCCGACTGAGGTGAACATGGTGGTGGTGGTGAGCCTGGTCCAGAACACATCATGATCATCATCGCGTGTCATTACGTAACAGCAACAGTGTTTATGGCTGGCAAAGGACCTCCCGCATAGTTACACAACACACGTTCACCTGCGTGCGTGCGTGTGTGTGTGTGTGTGTGTGTGTGTGTGTGTGTGTGTGTGTTTGCTGCATTCAGGGCTCACTGGCAGCCAAATCTCTGACGCTGCAGGTGAGCGCAGCAGTGCTGCTTGAGGCAAACTTCTTAGGAATGTTGACATGATGGTATTTCCCCTTCATTTGGGCAGCGAAGAATCATGTGAATATTAACCTATTCTATTGCCACCGCGACCCCATATATATATAGACTAAGCGGCCTAGAAAATGAATGAATGGATGGATGGATGGATGGATGGATGGTGGTGAATATTAGCCATGCACAATGGTACAGGAGTAGGATGACTCACTCAGGGGCAGTTGCTAGTGAAGTGGTTAGCCTAGGGTTTGAATCCCACCTCCTGCTGTAGTACCTATGAGTAAGGTACTCACCCTGACTGCTCCAGTAAAAATTACCCTGCTCTACAAATGCCTAAATCATTGTAAGTAGCTTATTAGACAAATGTCATTTCAAGTTGCTCTGGATAAAAAGCATTGACTAGGTGAATTAATAATGAATAATAATGCTAGTCTCAAACATCTGTCTTTGTTATAGGAAGCAGTTTTGGCTTAAAATGACAAGCAGGGGTTTGTTTGTCGTGCAGTTAATTTGATTTTCCAATACGGTGTTTGCCACGTTGCCATCCCAACGCACCCCACACTGCTTAGTATTCTGTCACCATTTGGCCAGTCCCCTCCCAGTCCCTGGTCCTTGGTCCTGATTTGTGGCACCACATCTTGTCATCTCAGCATATTTTCAGAAGTAGTGCACATGATATTGACAGAAGTAACCTTTAGCATGATGCCTATAAATCACTGGTTAGTGAAAAACTATGGAAATTGTGTTGGGAATCAGAATGTCCTGGAATTTTACCTTTAATACAGACATTTACACTGCTGAACTTTAAAGTCTTGTCACTGTCATGCAGTCATAGCACTATTCTCAGTTAAAGCCCAGACTTCAATGTACATTTATTTTGTCTGAGGTGAGTAGCAATGTTACTTTTGAATACTAAGATGCTTAAGGTGTTTTTCATATTTATACAACTCGGTCATTTTTACTGTGTCAGTTCTGAGTAAGTACCTTGCTCAAAGGTGTTGCAGCAGGAGGGGGATTCAGACACTGAATCTTCCATTTGCAGGGCAAGGGCACAAAGCATTACAGTGCTTGCTGGCCTAATACTGTGTCGCAGTATACAGCACATCTGTCCCCCCCCCCCCAATTAAGAAATGCCTGAGAGGATGCTCTGATTAAGTCCAGTACTGAGTTGTCCTCCGTGCTGCTTTGTCTTAGCATTAGCTGTTCAGGAAGACATTCTAGGTTAAATTCAAATAGGCCACATTTTCATACAGGCTGTGCTAAAACTGTACAGCAAAAATATGCGTGATTAAAATGCTGTTCATTAAATATTTTTGGATGGTTACTGACCAGTTCTTTCATTTAAATAAGTTATTGCAGATGGTGCTGATTTACTGCGCAGGTTATTTCCACCCAACTGTGAATCCTGTGGGTGAATCTGTGCGCGTCTGACCAGTTAACTTGCTGATGAGACATCGAGCAGGCACTTATTGTTGGGTTTGCCACACTCGCCCCCATCCACTTGTCAATTTTCAATAACTGCTTCTATAGTGCAATGTCACAAATAGTCAAGAGCCTGTCGCAGAGGCACAGGGTGTTTGCCATTACAATATGAACAGGAAATCAGTCCATTGCAGGATGTAACTAACTTAAATATTAATTTTGCGTCTTGCTGAAGTTTTATTTTTATTTTTGTAGTAAGTCTCTAAGATTTGTTATTAATGAATGAGAGGCATAAAACATTGATTGATTATACTAGTGGTCATTTGAATTACAATACAAATATCCATTGAATGTAACGTGCATTTCTTTATGTCTCTATTTCTCTTGTTAGTGGGGAAGACTTCACTCATCACCAGGTTTATGTATGACAGCTTTGACAACACGTATCAGGTAACAGTTCCCATGATACCTGGAAAAATACAAAAAAAAAAATACATTTTTATTTATTGTACTGCATCATTACAAAAAAAAAATTGTCATTAAGTGCTCTGTGGGTATACAAAACCTCACTTAGTCACTATGGGGAAAAGCTGAGAATGATTCCCTGACCCCTCATTGATTTTGGTGCTTTGGCTTCAGACTCACAAGGCCCTGTTTGAAAGGGTTGTTTTCTGAAATGACTGCCAATCTAAGGCATTAATCATGCATTTAAAGCTCAGGCAAACCTGGAGGTTGTTTGTTAGTCATCCATCTGCCAGCTGTAGCTGTAGCACTTGAAAAACGGCTTTGGAAAGCAGAACAATTTGATCTGTTTCAGTAATTCAAATCAAGACATCTGGATTCTTAAGTAATCAATGTAACAGTTAAGATGAAATGAAGAATTCAGTTTGGCTGCAGTGCAGTATAATCTTGAAATTATGCAGTAATGATGTTTGTGCTTAATTCTTATAGAAAAACTTTTTTTTTTTTTTTTTTTTTTTTTGAAGGCAACTATTGGCATAGACTTTCTCTCGAAAACCATGTATTTGGAAGATCGTACGGTAAGTGTGATTATGGTTCTTAATGACTCTTGTATTCGGCTTCTCGAGCTGGTAACTGGGGCAAGGGGGTGTGTTATCATTCATGTTGTTTCCCTGTCGCTGTACCAGCATCCTCACTGTCCATTCTTTATAGATTTTTGGTCCAGTTTCTACTTCTGTATCTCTCTTTTTTTTAAATGTCATTTTTCATGTCATAAATGATTTTTTGGTAAGTCATTTATCTTTTAAACATGTACATCCATGATTCAAGTCCCATTTAAGGGTAACAAAGTGATAATTCTGTAGAAGTTACATTGAAAGGAATTTTGTTAGTGTTAAGGGTTAATCTCCTGAAAGCCAGACACTGTTACCCGCTTGAGAAATGGACTAGAGTCTTGAACGTGCATGTAACCTGCATGTGCTATGGCTTGTTTTTGCCGGAGGTTTTTTCCCCCCGATTGTTTTGTTTTCCTTTAAGCTTTGGGTTTTGTTTGTTTTGTGTTGATTCCCCATTCCTTCACACATCCCTTGCCATTTGGCACCTTGGGCCGCTACCCCGTGTTTCACGTGGACGGCTACAGGTCCAGCTGGGGCTGTGAGACACGGCTGTGCAGGAGTGCTTCCTCAATTTTGTTTCCAGCTACATTCATGACTGCTGCTGCTGTGGTGCCCAGTGACATCAAAAGTAGGTAATGGGCCATCCCTAGTTCTCATCCTTCCTTCCCATTCCATGTGCATGTTGTGGGAAGAAGGTTGTTTGCTCTACTGATGCCCACAGTGTCTCTGTCACCTATAAATTGGGCCTTTTCTGAAGCTTGCTCTGTGTGAAGTAAGATGGAAATTCTCCTTCCTGTTCCCTTCTATGAGGCAATCATTCCCTTCTTTGACTGTCACATTAATGACAGTCTGAATCACACGAGCACTCTGCTAAATCTGTTATGTGGAAATTGAAATAATTCTGGAGAAATAATGTGAAAAAATACATACAAGTGTTGAGCACACACAAGCAACGACATTAGCCCTGGCTCAATGTGAACTGCAGCCCCTTAGCAGTGACCCCTCACACTGAGAGTGACTGGTGAGAGTGAAATTTTCAGCTGTTCACCTGTTAGGAAGAACCTGCAGAAACACTGTGAAATAACATACATGCACAGCAGGAGTAATATGTTTTGGCATTAGAATATGTATTTCAAACTGTGCCAATAGAGATCTAATGTAAATATCTGGAGTGGTTTTTGGTGTTTAATTCCCTCTGCCTCTCTGTGCAGCAGTCAGTTGTTTTTCCTCCCCCAGTTGTTATTTGATCATCATGTTTTTCTTCTTCCTGAGAGGTAGTCCTTTTACATGTCAGCAAAACTTGTTTTTTTTTTTTTTTTTTTCCCTTAACTGTCCTGTTGCTTCCCTGTTCTTCTATTTCCCTCTCCCTCTGAACCCCCACAGGTACGACTCCAGCTGTGGGACACAGCAGGACAGGAGCGCTTCCGCAGCCTCATCCCCAGTTACATTCGCGACTCCACCATCGCTGTGGTGGTCTATGACATCACCAGTGAGTCCTGCTCTCCAGGCCACTGGCTGGGCTATTTTTCATGCTGGTCTTAGCAAGTAAAGGAAGGCAGAGAGGCTTGGTTATTAATTTATTAACTTATAAAGGTTGTACAAGTGCATCCATTTCAAGGTAGTGGCTATTTTAGTGCCTCATCCAAGTATCCAGCCATCTTAATAGGTCTGAAGTGTTCTCAGGTTTGAGTCATGGCTGCATTCTTCAATCTGTGGGGACTTTTTTCAGCTGTTTTACTTGTAATCAAGCTCACCCAACTCCCTTTCTTACATATCCTATATCTGTCTCTTTTAATGGCTGCTGGTTCAAAAAACTTACTGTGTTGTAATTTTAACCCTCTAACTGATGTGGGTTGGAAAATGACAAACTAGAAATAATTTTATTCCAAATGTTATAAAATTTGTTGTTGCTGCCATGCAAAAACATACCTTTCATTTTCTTCCTCTCTGAGAAGTAATGGTAATCCACCACCCTCACAGCAGGGATTTCCTTTATGAATTGATTTGACAGAAGTAAGTTAACACTGTCGTGTGAGGAATGGGTGTATACCCCCCAGGCTCCGTTCATTAATATTTTTAAGGGGCTCATGATAGTACAGCCTTGAAGTTTTGTTCATGACAAAAGTGTGGTGTTCAAACCATTCGGTATTTATTGAATACTTTAAATTCCATGGGAAATAGCTAGTCGCCCAGATTTAATTTGTTTTAATTTGTTCTTTTTCCGTAGACCTCAACTCCTTCCAGCAAACCTCAAAATGGATTGATGATGTCAGGACAGAAAGAGGAAGTGATGTTATAATCATGTTAGTTGGAAACAAAACGGACTTGGCGGATAAAAGGTACAGGCTTTGTACAGTTGAGCATTTCATGTTGCCCAACTCACTTTGTTGTAAATGGTTTATTGATCTTTATATTTTGTCATGTCCCAATGGAAATTTGATTCCCGTTGCTGCTTCCATATGTATGCCAGGAGAATTTATTTTATCAATTATTTGATGTTTTTTGTTGCTGTTTTGGTAGATGAGACTGCTTCTTTTGTATTTGTTTTATGTGTGTGTATTTAATTTCTTTTTCAAATATTTTGTTGTGATGGCTGAGTTTCTCCAACACTGTACTGGGTCAAGCCAAACAGGTTTTATGATCTTACATTCTAATTCATCTTAGTGTTAAAGGCAGCTAATATGTAATTGGAATAACGGTTGATTAAGATCTTCAAAATTAAATGATCTCAAACACAATATAATATCTGCTGTAGTTGTTTGCTTTGAAACTCAGTCATCAGTGCCTTTTCATATTACTGTTTTAATTTTTATTTTTCCCTCCCCTTGATTCTGTTTCTCCCTGTATCACATATGATTTGGCTCCCCATGCCATTTCCCTGTCCTTGGGTGCGGTCAGGGAGGTGTCTGTTGAGGCAGCAGAAAAGAAAGCTCGGGAACTCAATGTGATGCACATTGAGACCAGCGCCAAAGCAGGATATAACGTTAAACAGGTGGGTCTCCACCTTGCCAGGAGTAAGCAAGGGTTATGGTGGAGGAGGAGGTTGCATATTGTATCACAAGCTCACGTTCAATGTCCTGCCTCAGCTTGATTTCTTGTGTGAACTGTGTGTTGAATTGCTCTTAACTGAATTCGCGATTGATTTTGGTCTGTTTTTTCCCCCAAAAAGTTGTCTTTGTGGAATATAAAAGTCACTAACCTTTTCTTAATACTGTACTTACCTTGCTGCAGCACATTTTGCATTAGCGGGTTTTTTTTTTTTTTTCCCCCCCTTTTTCCTCCTCTTCTTCTTTCTCTCTTTTCCCTTCCCTTCCCTCCCCTGTGTGTGACTTTCCTTACCTGCATCTTGCCTGTACACCCTGTGGCCGGAGTAGGCAGATCACCACAGAAGAGGGCGAGCAGAGAGCTAAGGAATTGAATGTCATGTTCATTGAGACCAGTGCAAAGACTGGCTACAATGTGAAGCAGGTAGTGAACTGGCACATATAGTCAACTGCTCTCTTTTTTTTTTTTTTTCCAACAAGCAACTCTCCTTTGTGTGTCTCTTTGTTTAGTGTTTTTCTTTTTCTTTTCATCTGTTCCTTTTATGTCATTTGATGCACTATGCTGTGCTTCCCCTATTTACCACTATGTGTCACTGCTAGTCTGTTACAGTCCTGCAGATTAATGTAGCAGTTTTTCCAAATGTACTTACAGTACATATGTTCGAACTTGATACACAGGTTTTTGAATTTAAATGTTTAATGAAAAGTAAATGTTATATTAATCAATTTATCATGCAATCGTTGCATTAATATGAGGGTTGATCAGTTTAGATTGTTTTCTTTTTATAAAACATTAAACCGTAAGTAATTTTCATATTATCGGCAGAGAAAATGAGTGATCTTTTTTCTTCAATTGTTATGTTATAATTACGGTGTTTTGTATATTATGGAGTCAAGGTTCTGAATGAAAGAAGAGTAACATTAGAAGGTTTTCAGTATGGTTCCCTTTCGCCGACAGCTGTTCCGTCGAGTGGCCGCTGCCTTGCCTGGGATGGATAGCACTCCTGAGAAGAGCAAAGAGGACAGTATCCTTCTTTGGGATAGAGGACAAAGCCTCTGTAGCATTATAGATGTACTATGTTGCTTGTTCATACTGTCTCTCATTGCTGCTCTAAAATCTGTTGGATTTGGAATGGTAAGTTTGTGGTCTTGCCATTTATACCCATTGGCTTGGTGAGATTGTCATTTGCAGTTTAACGAAGATAATTGACAAATGGTGTAAAGTTGCAAAAAACATTTAGAAAATTGCCACTATAGGGAGAACAGTGTCTACAAAATTCTCTATGCTTGCAACCAGGTTGTGGAAAGACGCTGATGTTTGTGATTGTCTGTGTTCCTAAATGAAATCCTACAGTGATTGACATCAAGTTGGAAAAGCCACCAGAACAACCAGTAACAGAAAGCAGCTGTTCCTGCTAAGGCCAGCAGATTGAGGTTTACCTGCATATCTCTGGCCACTTGCACGAACCACGTAAACTATTGCATTGGCTAGAGGACCTGTTTCTCTTTTACTCAGTGACTTTTTGGAGTAACAGTTTGGATGTGCTATTATTCTATATTTAAAGACAAATACAAAAAGGGAAAACTAAACCACAGGATAAGTTGAAACATTTGTTCAGGATCTCATTTATTTCAGCTGCATGGGGTACATAGGATTGCAGGTTGTGAGCTTCTCCAACCATTTTGAGTTTTTATCATTTTTATTGGAGCAAATCTGTGCTGTCATACTTGCCATAACTAAAATATTAAGTATATGAAGTGTAATGTTGGATGAGGCCTGAGATGTTCAGGGGGGTGTTGCTTTGTTTTTGATTTTTTATTTTTTTTTAAAGGGAAGTTGTGTCTAACAAAATTAAACAAACCTTTAATACTACTCTGTTCAAGTAAACAGGGACTCCCAATTTTTCTGGTTATCTCTGGATCAGGCAATCCAGAGTCCATTTAGTACTTAATGTATCAAAAGGTAGTGTCTTGAATTTGCTAAATAATGAGCTTGTACTGTAACAATCAACAGCTGTTGATTTTGTTTACTGCATTCTGAATTATCAATGCCCTACTCAAATTCTGGTGTTTCTAGTTGCGTAAATATCTTATTGTATTAAGTTTTAATGAACAGCCAAAGAGGGTAAACTCGGATGGTGTTGAGTTGTATGTAAAGTGGATTGTGAATTTCTTTTTTTTTTTTTTTTTTTTGCATTTTCCTGCATCCCTTTACAAGAGGGGAAAGGAGTTTTAACAAGAGAATGTATTACTAAAAAGCAGGGCGCATCATTGTGCAAGCCTTTACCAAGAGGGAAGGTTAACTCATGATTTCCTCCTTAAACTGTAAATAGACAACAGTGCATTAAATGGTTTAATCAGTCCATTTGTTGAAAACAAAGGCCTGTGTTACTTGTGAAGACACAGGACCATGTGGGTCTTAGGTTATGTAACTAAAGGAACATTATTTCCAAATGTGTTAGGTATGTCCTCCTTTCTTTCCATTAACATATTTTTGTTTATAACATTGTTGAAAACACAGTGATTGTCTCAGCTCCTCCCTGCCATAAAAATGAGAATAACGGCTTCATAGATCACACTGTAGCTGGATAGTGTGTTGAAGTTATAAGGTTTATGAAGGTGGATAGTGTATTTTGTTAACTTGCATTGTACACCAAGTAAAGCCACAGAGTCGTCATTGTGCGAGTGATCTAATGGTTCCTAGAATATATCTAGTGTTCACAGTGTGGAACAGATGAGTTTTTAAGTGTGTAGCTATAGTTCATTCAGGAACAGTTGGCTTTCATTAGCACCCAAATGTCCACGTGAAAGCGGTTGAAGAAGTTGCTTGGTTAAGAGGAGTCATTTTCCCAATTATTTACCAGGCCTGAGTTTTGACCAGTACTTCATTGTGCAAGCCTTCTTTTATCTCATTTCACAATAGTTCTATTTTTTATCTCACTTTTTTTCTGTTGCCAGTGCCACATTAGAAGCAGTAGATCAGTCCCTGTGAATCATCAATAGACCTCTGTACTATTCATTTGTTCTTTCATACCTCACCCACACGGTCACTACTAAACATACCTGTTGTAATTTTGTGTGACCATGTTGAAAATTGAAGATTGTGAACAAAACTGTAGATAGATATTAAATTATCTTGTATGAAAGAGTCGTTAAGATGAATAGATCTTACTACTTGCCACTGACTGAGTTCTGTTCTGTGCTGTTCTGGAGTGTTGGTCCATTTGGAACATGCTGTCTACTAGTCTTTAGTAAAGTTCGTGAGAATACTGTACTACTGCTATCTGCTGTTAAAAAGTGTATTGCACAAAATAAAAATTTCACAAAATGTCGAGTAGTGTCCTCATCATTCCATTGTTGATTAATTTACACTTCCAATGGCCATCATTGTCCATAACTACTAAGTAGTTTGTAGTGGATTGCATTATTTTTTTTCTTTTGTAGGAGCTGCGTATGTTCACATGTGCTTGAGGAACTGTGTAACAGCCAGTCAAGGCAGCAACCTCCTCAAAGCTCTTATCCATGGTTTCCTGTTTTCTTTGTATGTTATTAATGGAGCCCCATTGTGGTGACACTATACATACATCCAAGATGGTAGAAAAAAATATGTAAGATTAATCATCATATTTAATTGAATGTCATATCAGACTGCATCCTCTTGACTTTTGAGCATGTTTTTCACCTATCACACATAACTACTCAAAGGCAATTACTTATTCAGTTGAAGTTGTATAAAAAAAAATCCATTAATTAAAAATGTGTATAAATGAATTCATATGCAAAAAGTCATAGTCATGTATTATTAATATCTTTGGTATTTGAAAGCACAGATTCTGTAATTTCTGGAAAATGTGTACTGAGTTGCCTACACAATTTAACTGCTTAATCCTTCTCAGGGTCACAGTAGTTTAGCGTCTATCCCAGAATCACTGGGTGCAAGGCTAGGATGGGTACACCCCAGACAGGACACCAATCCATTACAGGGTCGCATGCACTTGTTCGCACACTACACACGATCCAGCATTACGTTCACCTGGAAGGCAAGTCTTTGGACTGTGGGAGGAAACCAGATCACCCAGAGGAAACCCACAGAGATATAGGGAGAGATTGCAAACAACACAGACTGACCTGGATTCAAACCTATAATTGAACAGCCTGTAACTTAAATTCATTTTCATCAGCTTTACATTTTGGCTGTTATGGAGAACTCACCCACTGAAAGGGCAACTCCTGACAATTACAGTTATGTAAGGCTAAAATATGTTCTACAATGTCTTCATAACCATTGGAGAGAATTGCTACTTAAAAAAAGTGTTGTCAGGCAAATAAAAAAAACACATCCATGTATTTTCTGTAGTTTTTAAACAGAAAGGTTTTATGGAAAATGTAAAAAAAAAAAAAAAAAAAGTAGTCATGAGTTTAAAACGTCAGGTGTGTTTGACTTGGTCTCAGTCTTTCTATGAAAAGTGGTTGATGCCGCACTGATTCTGCTTCTCTTGCCTCTCCAACAAATCAATTCACTTCGCCAGTGTTTCGTTTTACTTTTATACATCTCACACCACTGCTCCCGTTGTACGAGAGACTTGGGGGAAATATTCTTTCTGTTTTTTAACCTTCGCTCACATGAAAACATGCTGCCTTGTTTAATTTCACATCTCTTTTCCAGTACATTTCCGTGCTGAACTCTGCTTCACAACAGCTCGTGGAACCTTCTTTTTAGACTATAGAAATACTTTTTTTTTTTTTCTTACATGATCACAACAATTAGGTGTAATTCTCAGGAGACTGTTTCATAGGGGAAATCTCGTAGCGATGGATTAAGCTGTAACAAAATTCCGTATATTGCGCGGCCGCCGGGAACGCGGTTCCACCGGTTTACTCGCTACTGCAATCGCCGTGACGGCGCGAGCACGAGATGACGGTCGACACGAGCAGTTCCCGGACTCGTCCGTCACCACGTGCGCCAGATATGAGTAGATCCCAAGAGCTAGCTAAACAAACAAATAATTACATAAATACTTCGATTTATTTTCGTTTTTAGTCAACTACAAAAAAAAAAAAAAAAAAAACAATTTCAGGAAAGCCTGAATCTAAAATCAGACTTCGTTATATAACGACGATTGCGAACTATTACTTTGGGGAACCTAACCTTTCAGCGTTTATGATCATGTCACTGACATGCTGTTTCCATGACGTGATTTTTCGATGACATACAGATACACTTTTGCGTCAAGATTTTGGACGTGATTTTTCTTCATACTCATAGACATATTTTTCGCCTAGGTGCATAATTTATCACGCGCGAACCGCGGGAGCTGCTCCCGCTCTAAGTTGCCAAACAGGTATTACAGGTAAGACGGCAGGAGTTCTTCTGGTCTCGCGGGCGCGTCTGCCGCAGAGCCAAAGAAGGCGCGAGGCAGAGCAGAGAGCCTCGCGATTCGCGCCAAGCAGGTAAGATCGGCCGAGTAGCCAGCGTCTCGAGCGTCCGCGTGAGCGCGAGGACGTCGTACGGTGTGTGTGCGCGCCGCCGTCGCGGTACGAACGCGATTTATTCGCTCTTATTTCAGCCAACTACTCGCTGTTTTTGCGAAACTAACTAGTAGTCGGTTGTAGCGCGCTACTTCCTTGTGTGTTTACGAGAGTCTCCGAATTGCTCGGATAAGGCATAATAATTATAATGCCTTGTTGGGTTTATAAATATCCCACTGACTAGAAGAAGTTCGGTTTCGTATCGTGAAGGACAAGTTCTTTGTCGCGATTTTTTTACTCTCTGTGTCTTTCATTTTCTGCGTTATGGTTCTATAACCTGCAGGTATTTAACCTTTGCGCTTGGTGAGCTCAGTCGGCCCACAAAGAGAGAAGTTCTATCTTATTTTCTCTCTTTTGTCTTCCTCATTGTCTAACGAATCAAATGTAAGGTCGTTGTCAGGAACATTCATTGCCACATAATGTACTTGAAGTTTACATGTCTTTTTACTTTTTTAGGAGAGTCAACAGGAAAGTGCTGTGAGTGTGTGTAGTACACACACAACCCATATTGTGTGTATACATATATGTCACATACAGTCACTGTGAGTGAGGCTTCTATCTTTTTTCCCAAAGAAGCAACTTACAGTGGTAAGGTACTTACAATTATTTACCCATGTATACAGTTGAGGATTTTTTTTATTGGATCAATTTTAGGGTAGGTACTTCAGTCAAAGGTACTACAGCTGGAGGTGAAAACTGAACCTGTAACCATTGGATCCAAAGGCAGCAGCATTAACTACTGCACTACCAGCTGCCTATATCATATGCTGTATATATATGTATATTGATAGCAATCGGGGGCGCGGTGGGTTGGACCGGGTCCTGCTCTCCAGTGGGTCTGGGGTTCGAGTCCCGCTTGGGGTGCTTTGCGACGGACTGGCGTCCCGTCCTGGGTGCGTCCCCTCCCCCTCCGGCCTTACGCCCTGTGTTGCCGGGTTAGGCTCCGGCTCCCCGCGACCCCGTATGGAACAAGCGGTTTCAGACGCTGATGTGTGTGTGTGTGTGTGTGTGTGTGGTAGCAATCAATGACCATCAGTGAGTTCAACTACCTGTACCCTATATGTATTGTAACGACCCGCGTTACTGTGTTTGAGTGGGAAATGCGTTTATTGTAATTGGTTAGTTTTTGTTGACGTACGGGGAGGGGGCGCTAAGCAGGCTGGGAAGGCTGGCTTGAGGTGCAGGTCCTGGAGGAAACGAGGTCCTCGGACCAAGAGCATTATTTCCCTGGTACCGGTGTTCTAATAGAACGTTCAAAATGAACGCTGCCTCTGTGTCCTCCTTCGCCCCATCCAAACCCACGGCGCTGTGTGCCACAATATATAAAATTTCTTATATTTTTTATATATATAAAAAATTTGGTACATGTAGTTGAACTCACTCATGGTCATTGATTTCTTGTTATGGTGTGGAGCTAGAAAAACTGAACTGTGGAACTGAATTGAAAAAGGGTTCTCTGTTGGCCGTGACCTTTCCCCTTCTGTTTCCTTAGGCAGGTGTGATAGTCTCAGGATGTCGGGTCCCACTGATACAGTGCAAGTTCCCATCCCGAAACCCCGGCAGCGGCAAAGATTGGTATCTCACACTCAATCCTCCTCTGAGAGGTGGGTCTGCAATTTTTAAGCTTATGTTTAGTGAGTCACCACTCCCTTTTTTTGAAGTTTTCTTATCTATTATACTTTTTTTTTTTTTTTTTTTAAAGAGCGATGGTGAACAATGCTCCAGACTCACAGTTAACTGAAAATCATCCCGAACCCCAAGGATCACACAAGCTTGTGAAACCAGGTAAACTGGCGCTCATTGACACTTTCACATATGTGGCACAGCAAGTAGCACTGCTGTCTCGCAGCACCTACATGATGTGAGAGGGTATGAGTAGTTTTCAGTCTGTAGTTTTCATCTTCTTCCTGTATTTGGGTGGGTTTCCTCCCGCACTCCAAAGACATGCCGTTCAGGTACACTGGTGACTCTGAGTCACCCGTAGTGTGTAAGTGATAGTGTGTTTCACTGATCTTTGGGTGAGTGACTCATAAATAGTGTATCTAGCAGTGTAAATCACTTTGGGTGAATAATGTGTGGGCTGATAACACTAAATAGTGCTCATTGGAAGTTGCTTTGGGGAAAATTGCCTGCTAAATAAAGTAACGCAGACATATATTTGGAATTCACACTAGTTCACAGTATACCAACAGCAGTATTTTCATAGTTTTTACAGTTGCTTTATAATTCTTTTTTTTTTTTAAGTTAGACAACCTCTATCATCTGATTTTCCTGCATTCTTTTCTGTCATGTCATTGGGGGAAGTTAAGATTCTCAAATCTTAGTGCTTCTCTGAGCTATGATGTCACTTAAAACATTCCAAAAACTATAAACAGCTTTTCCATTGCACAAGTGGAAAATTTTAAACTTTTAGTTTAGCAATTTGTCAGGCAAGTATATTTGGAAATGTTACATGATTATTAACATTATGAAGTACACTGTGACTGCTGTAACATATTTTTATGTTTTTCCTCTCTATTACTTTTACTTAGCTGTTGCTTTTTTCCAAAGCAATTTACAATAATTTATATATGTGGATATTTTTTACTGGAGTGATTTAGAGTTAGTACTTTTGCTCAAGGGTCAAACAGAACGATGTTGGATTTAAACCTGGGTCTTTTTGTACAATACAAAAATACACTACCTGCTGATATTTTCATATGTATCCACAGGAGCTCCACCAGCTTTTGAGGGAGAAGGTGACACATCGGCTCTTATCTCAAACGGTTCCAGTGATGGTTTGCAAAACAGCCCTGCTTTCGAAGCAAAAGACACGGCTCGTTTGATAAACAACAGAAATGACAAACCAGTCTCTGTCCTCTCCAAACCACCGGGGTCAGATGGGAGCAGCTCCTTGCCTCCCCACCAGAATACTAGCTTGCCTCTGTCAGCCCAACGAGATCGCTTGACCAGCAGCAATCAGAACCAGCTAGATACCAATGACTTCAGACTCGAAACTGACCGTCCTATAGCAACCTCTGGTTCTCCTCCTCTTGAATCCTTGGGCACCATCCTCAAGGATCTGGCTGACTGGGCTACGGACCCTGGATATGACTCGTCCACCGAAGAGGAGATTGCTGAGTTGCCTTCCCGGAGTGCAGTCTCAGAAAAGCCTTGTAATACCAATGAGTGAGTGTTACCCTCCTAATTATCTTATGAAGGTACATAGACCTCAGATATTTACTTTTCAAATGGAAAACATATTTGAGAATGTACAATGTGAAATATGGAGATGCACTAAATGAAGTTTAGTGTAAATTTGACGTTATTTGCATTAGGCATAATTTCCCGATAGTCCTTAATTTGGGTTTACTACAGGAAGTTACACAAAATATTTTTTTGTATTCTTTGTCTAAAATCAACTTTAAACCAGGTTATTAAATGAAATAAAGACATTAAGTGAATGCAAAACTAGATGGCTTTGCCATGACATTTCGTACTTCTGCAGTTTCATTTGGGAACGATACTTAAATACTTAAATCTATTTCCAGCTCTGGCAATAAGGTCCATGTTCTCAGCAATATACAGCCCAGCGAGCTGAGAAAGGAGAATTCAGCCCTGCAGACAAGACCCTTGAGGCAGATGGCCCCACGGTATGTACATCACCCCTCCATGTGAGATCCCAAGGAGGGAAAGGGAGCAGTTGAGCAGCCTCATTATTATCTCTGCGGAACTTATCAAAGACCAGCTGGCGTCAAAGGACCTGAGCAGAGAATTGCAGGGTTCTCTGTGCAGAATTCTGTGGTCTTCCTGGAAACAATAATGGGTGTAGTTCTGAGGCAGCTAAGCCCAGCTGTAGAACAGGGTGTTTTTCCATCAGCTGGCATGTAATTGCAACTTTCAGTGATGACTTTTGTGTGCTGACTTTCTGTTCTGCAGTGTTGCTACCATTCGAGTGAGCAGGAGGAAACAAACCCCCTCAGGCTCTAGTGTGGGTTCTCAGGCGGGTGAGGTGAACGTGGTGTCCCGCTCCAGCTGGCTGGACGTGTGGCAGGGCCGCAAGTACGATTTCAGTGTTGTCAACATGCTTATGATTTTAAGTTTGTATACTAAGCTATTTAGTTATTTACCAATTTATGCATCTGGGTCATTTTTTTTTTTTTTTTTTTCTGCTGATGCTGTTAGGTGTAAGTAGGTGGTGGAGTTCTAACCTATGTCTTTTATTGAAGGGAGTGGCTCTAACCGCTATGCTGCCTGCTGCCCATTTTTGTTCATGAGTTCATTACTCCTTTGGCTTTTTGTAGGCACCATGTTCTGTGGGTCACACTGGATGGGCAGATGATGTCTCTTTGGAAGAAGCGTACGGTAAGAGTCCTGCTCATTTCAAGTTCAAATTCCATAGGTAAGCCCCAACAGCATTTGGCTGTATTTGAAGCTTGGTGTCACCTTGTTGTCTCCTTGGGTGTTCTTCAGGACAAGTTCACCGAGGTTGTGTTCCATGTTTCAAGCATCACTAGCATCCAAAAACAAGACCGAGCACACTTCTCCATCTATTTCAACAAGAAGCGCATTGAGTTCATGGCAGACACTCCAAGTGAGTTTTGGTAGCACAGTCTGAGACGCTAATCCCAGCATCTTTCTCCAAGCCCCTTTATGCTGATGGATCTGAACGGTGCCCATGTGTCATTGGATTTCCTCTGCAGTGGCACAAGAGAGCTGGATAGAATCTTTGCACGCATGTCGCGGACAGGTGCCCCCTGCCCCAGCTGAGCAGCACGGCCCACTCCAAATGAAGGACCCCCGTAGCAAGGTGTATGTTGCTATCTGTGGGCACAGCCTATGGATCCACCGCAGTAAAGAGGTATTGAAGACGAGACTGGATCGTCATCCTTCCTTTTTATAGATCCTGCCATTTAGGAGGACCCTTTGTGGCCAAATATGTGCATTACAAAATTGCAAGTTAATGCTATATTCTGCTTGCACTGCGAACTAATATATGAATGGTTTCATCTGGTAGTAGCAGACATAGGTGTTATTTGCATTGTCATATTTATGATATTATGACATTTTAAATAATTGATATATATGTGTATAGGTTTTGGTACAAAATTATTTTGTATACAATTTATAATTACTTTGTTTTCATTAAGGACTTCAGCTTGGGGGTTGGGATGAATATTGTGTCCATGGACATGGCAACAGTCAAGCAGACAGGTCGTCACAGCTTCAGCCTCATCACGCCTTACAGGACTTTTAAGTAAGCCCACATTAGGAGGTCAAAAGTGGACCAGATAATTTCCTGGAATTCATATGTCACATTAAGCACTGTTCTCTGCAGTTTCATAACTTTTGAAAAGTGATGCTTCTTCTTTAATCCTCTTACTCCAGTTGGTGCATAGGGCCTTAAGAGATGCAGAAACCTTAAGTTGCTTATTAAACCACTTGACATGTTATCTTTCACTGTCATTTTTCGTGTTGCATCCTTTACAGAATGCATGAATTTCTGTGATGGTAATTCATCTTGACAATGTCTGCAGCATTAATGAGCAAAACAGTTGTTGTGGGCAGAACTCTAGTGGGTGTGCCAGGTTTAATTTCTGTGTGCTAGATAAATAGTGGTATCTTCAGTATTCTCTTGTCAGTAAAGTCCTGACCCCTGCCCCCCCCCAGTTTTACAGCTGACTCCTCTAAGGACCTGTTGATGTGGCAGGAAAGTCTGATGCGGGTGATCCGCAGTGCACTGTCCTGTAGCGAGGTGGCTCAGCGCCTCTGGTCTAGTCCCTGGAACAAGGTGTGTGCCGACTGTGGCTCGCCCAACCCCGAGTGGGCCTCCATAAACCTGGTTGTGCTCATCTGTGAGGCCTGTGCAGGTGAGAGGAGCTGTGGAAGTTGAAGCAGATTCACAGGAAGTTGCAGCAGCTTTTATAGTGCTCCTGGCTGAACTGTTCTCAATGTGACGATTTGCAGGGCAGCATCGATCAGTGGGAATCAATGTATCCAAAGTGCGCAGTCTTAAGATGGACAGCAAAGTGTGGACAAACCCATTAATCCAGGTGAGCGCAAGGGCTGCCTCTTGTTCTTTTCAGAGTACTGCTGATGTGAGGATCTCCTTATTGTTTAATTTCCCATCGCCATGACATAATTTGTTTTGTGTTTCCCCTCAGCTTTTTGTGCTGTATGGGAACAAGGTTGCCAATTCTGTGTGGGGCCACAATATGCCCATCGCAGAGCAGATCCTGCCTGATGCCAGCCCGAACCAGCGTAATGCGTTCATCAAGGCCAAGTACTGCAAAGGCCTATACCGGCGACCACACCCCCTGGCTTTCAGCCAGAAGCGCCTCAACCAGGTTTGCATGCAGTTCTGACAGCAGTGAATGTTCTTTATCTTTGACTCTATGGCCCTGCGGTCCAATCTCTTTTCAGATCTTTTGGACTTTCCAGGAATTCATGCGTCTGTGCCGAGAATGATTTTGATAATGTTAGTGATTAGCAAATGTGCAGTGTGAGCTGGTTATTTGAGGGCGTCTTTCGTACTGTGGCCAGAAATATTTTCAAAATGAAGTCAAAAGTTGCTTTTTTTAGGTACTGCTTTAGCATCTATAACCTATCCCTGGAAGTTGCCGTAGACAATTGTGTCTGATAAATAATAATAAATAATCACTTGAAGTACTCAAGCTTCTGCTAAAAACTTATTGCTTTGTAACAAATACTGTAAAAACAAAAAAAAAAAAAAAAAATAGCTTTCCATCTGAAATGGAATGTACTATAACTTTGTCATCACGCATTGCTGCCTATGGTTATAGAGGTCAGTGATTACGGATAAGGGAGCACATTTGGAGAAGTTAGTTTTTGCTATGTCACACTGAAACTCAGCTATGGGATCTGAGTAAAGTATTGCGATAATACAGGTATCTTTCTTGTGCATCAACTTGTGTTGCAGTGACACACAAGATGTGCTAGCTTTTGACAGCAAAAGATTTTGTTTTTCTCGCTTTTTTTTTTTTTTTTTTAACCCACATACTGGACATTTTCTATATAGATATGGTCAGTATAGAGGGTGCAGGGAGTGCTGCTTTACTCTGTTTGACTTGCAGAAATGGATTATCACTTCTTTGTGCCCCTCAGAGGTTGTGCGAGGTGGTTTGCAGTCCAGATGTCTCGGAGACTATGATGTTGGTGTGGTCGGGAGCACAGATCCTATGTCACACGGAGGACCCCCAGTTAACCTCACCCATCTTGCTGGCAGAGCAGGCAAGCCAGGCCCTACAGGTGGAGTTTCTCAAGCACAATGAGTTCATAGGTAAACCTCCTGGACCCAGAGCTCTTTGCAAAATCTATAGCCTTGCTTCTTGGGTCTTTTCATGTCCACTGAAGAAGCTTTGTTGTCATACTCTTCTGGCAGAGGTCCCGCGCTGTATTCAGAAGAAGCCGTCTAAACGTCTGGTGTCACAGAATTCTGCAACCACGGATCCAAACTCTGCAGCAGGTAACTCTGCATAACAGGGCAATGTGCACGTTGCATGACACAAAATGAATATAGGAAGGATTTTAGAAATCATAAGAACCAACAGTGCAGGTTCTGCACAGAAAGTGGTCTCTTAAACCTGACAAAGTGGTAATGTCTCGGGGTAGCTGGACAAGAGGAGCTCCATGGGAAGCTGGAGGAGGACCGCTTCCTGTTCTCTCAGGAGAATGACTCAGCTGCCTGCGATGTTCTAGACCTGAGAGAAGTCACGTCGATCTTCGACTGCTCTTCTGGGTAACAGGCTGCATTCTGCTTAGTGCTGTGTGTGTTTACATTTGTTTGTGTCTTTGTGTGTGCAAATGTCCCCACGATGTAAAATGTATATTTTTGCATGACCCTAACATGTCATCTGCCTCCACAGGCCAAAAAATGAGTTTGAGATGCTGACACTCGCAGACAAACTGATCTGCAGCTCTGACACAAGAGACGGTCTCCTCGCGCACTTAACGCACATTTTGAAGGTACTTTTAAGTAAACTCTGATTAGCCTTAAACCGTTCCCCTTGTACCCATTTGGAGTTAAGACTGGACATCCCATCCTGGCTGGAGGACAGTAGCATACTCTTTATAGTGGGTTTCCCCTTTGATCTTAAAAGCTTTGAAATCAACGAGAACTTTCATAAGAGGACAAAGTGTATTTTAGTTGTCAGAGAAGCAGCGTTTTTTGGGATTGATAGCTTATTTGTGTAATTATTTTGAAAACTGATGCCCAGTGATATGAAGTATAAGAATGCTAAGGGGCAGCCTTGCCCATGATGCAAAGTTGAGTCACAACCTTCCACTTCCTCTGAAGGGTGTTTATCTCTAAATCCAGGTGGTGCTCCCAGGATCTGTCTCTGATGAAGATCTTCAGGGGGTTCACGCTGTGTCCAGGGTATGGCTGCGGGAGGGAGAGGATCTGCGGCACACTGAGGTCTGGGTGGCCCTCCGGAACAATGAGATCCTGATTTATCCCATCGAGGGAGGCAATCAGGATAAGATGCTGCTCACCCCAGACATGTGCTCCAGTAGGTCACCCTTCTGTTTGTATTCCTCCTCCTCGGCTATTGCTACATTGTTCCTAAAAATTCCCTACAAGCACGGTTCACGATTTGCTTTTGAAAGCAAATATTGAAAATACTGACTTTGTGATGCTGAACTAAATATGCTGGTACATGTTATGTGCTCATATTGAACAGGTTAATTTTTAAAATGTGGATATTTCATTTGCGACTTAGAAAATAGTGTGGTTTGTTTGGTTTTATAAAGTACTATATATTTAGTTAAATGTAGCCCACATTTCACGTAAGTTATCCTTCTAGTCATGCTACCAGTAAGTATACATTTTTTGCATTTTAATGATTAGATAATCTGCAGTACAGAGAAAATGAAAAGAAAATATGTTGAAGGTCTAGTTGTTTTTGATGTTTTTCTTGTTATATCACGTGTATACTTTTAAATATTTCAACAGCTACAACAGTTCTTTTTTCACATTACCTTATGTTTTTTATTAACAGCGGTGGTGTTAAGTTGCTTAGATAATAGAGCCTTATATTATTGATGGCACAATATTAATTTTAGCACTGCTAGGTAGAGCATTATTAGTGGAAATAACTCAACATTTATTCAAGCACCGCGCTGCATGTATAAAGTGTATCCAGATACTAAGTTAATATTGGTACAAGACATATTTAAGTCTCACTTGTCAGGGTGGGGTCAGTGTACTGGCTTATCTCAGCTCATGGCAGTGGAAAAGCTTTTGCTGTAGAGCTTGTGTTTACCTGTAACTTTAGAAATGCAAGTCCCTCTCTTCTGCCTATAGACATGGATGCTACTGAGAACACCATTGAAGTGGTCACTGCGACCAGGCAAGTAGGACCTGATACCTAACAGACTAGTTAGTTTTTCTGTGTTTTTACAAGGTCTGTGGTTTTACAAGTTTTGTTTTTCATAAGTTTCGCCCCATTTTTCCAAGTGTCAAGGTTCATCAAACAAACTACCTCTGAGTTGGCCTGCTGTTCTGTGTGCAGTATGCATTTAATTTTTATCCTTAGGTATACATTTTTTTTTTTTTTTTTTTTTCCCCCCCCCCCCATTTTCACAAACTGCTTGTCCTAACACAGTCATGGTGGCACAAGCAGCGAACACCTTGGACAGGATACCATTCCATAGCAGGGCAGTTTCCCATGCTCATTCATCATTGTTAAACATATTTCTACTTGAAAAAAAACATCAGATGACTTAAAAAGAATAGAAATTTAATGTTATAATTCAATTTTAAATATGATTTGTAGCAAAGAATTATTCACTCCCCTATCGTATACTTTCATATGACACCAGGCTGTTCTGGTTGTTATTCTGCTGACTGTTATATTCTAAACGAAGCTGCTTCTGGTGACATGATTCAGATTACAGCCTGTTTTGTCATGTTCGTGTTGTGTTGTTTGCCTTGAAACACACAGTCCCTTACCTCCCTTGAATTGAAATGACTAAATGTCTTCATAAATACCACACCCCACAGGACTATCTGCTTACAGTTTGAGCAGGAAGAGCCCTGCCAGTGCTGGGGCGTGTTGATGAAGGTGGCCTTGCCCCCAGAGGAAAAGCCGTCAAAAGAGCCTAGGTACCAGCTGCCCTCCTTCATCACGGGCCGTGTCCCCCCTGGTTTGGAGAGGTGCATCTCCCATATTACGCAGTATGGTGAGTACCAGCTGTTACCTGCACACAGCTTGTACATGATTATCTGGCTCTCTACTCAAGCAGAGTCTCCATCCTCTTTGTGAAGAACTTTGCTTAAAATCAGGTTTGCTTGTATAACTAGAATTTTTAGTTTACGCTACCTCTGACTTACGACATTTCACCTCCGGATTTACTCTTGTTGCCATGGTCAAAACTGCATAACAGACTACAACAGTGTCCCAAAGGGTTGTTCAGACATGACATTCTATGCATCATATCACATGTGAATTATTGGTTAAGTTCTGTTTTCTCTCCTTAGGTCTCAAGGTGGAGGGTATCTACCGGCGCTGTGGCATGGCAGTAAAGGTCAGCGAACTGGTGGAGATTCTGAGCTCCTCTCCCAGCAAGGCTCAGCTGGTGCCACATGAGATGGGTGTTTTAGATGTGGCTGGGGCACTCAAGCAGTTCATTCGCCAGAAGCTGGATCTCATACCAGCAAGCCACATGGGGAACTGGGTGCAGGCTGCAGGTATGGCATAATCTCCATGCTGTTCTTGGTGTGGCTCTGTTGTCAACAGATGTCAATAAGCTGTTTCTCTCATGAGCTGTTGTTATGTAGTGGACATTCTGATTTTCTTTCAACACGCAAGCTTTAACAGTGGTTGGTTACTGTGCCAATTATGTGAAGTACATTAATCATGACTGTAATGTATGAATTGCATTGCTTCTGCTGCTTCTTGGCAATTCTTTAGCATTCAGCTAAAATAAGTTGGGCCTCCAGAATATCTCTATATTAATATAAGAAATAAACTGTGCAGGAGAGGCAAACACAAAATGACCAGCTCTTGACTGACCTCGAGGGGAAATGGATTTGCCAGTCCTTACATTCATGCTGCTCCTCTCTTGCGCTGATAACCTGTTTGACAGTTTATTATGTATACGTGAACAATGTGGCCACTGACCTCCATATATCTGTGTTGTCAAGGTCAAGCGGAAGAGGCCCAGAGACTGAAAGCCTACCGCACACTACTGAACCAACTCCCTCCAGACAACAGGATCACACTCAGTGCTGTCTTTGGACACCTGTATATGTGAGCTTCTGTCATTTTCCTGTTACACCATTTCAGTCAGTGTCATTCTGCAACACATTGTAGCAAAGGAGTTGTATCCTGAAGTTCAACTTCCTCCCTGCCTGAAACAGTGTTTTAACTGTTGCTCAAACTGCTCATGCTAACGATCTGATGATTTGTGGCCCCTTCGCGTGGATGTCTGTGCAGCTAATATTTTGATAAATGTCTACATGTTAAATCAGAGTCCAGCTCTACAGCCAGCAGAACAAGATGACTGCTCAGAACCTGGCCATTGTGTTTGTGCCCAACATTTTCCAGCAGTTTGCTATGAACACAGATATGGTGCGTCTCACCCGAGAGCTCATTGTAAACTACACCGCGGTCTTCCAGGTAAGGCTCAGAACCAGTACCTTCCATCCTGAGGTCTGTGTTATTAATGTGTGTCCACTCTCACTATCAGCAGTGTTGCCAGCTTGGCCAGCTCACTGAATTTCACAGTAATAACATCCTTAGAGTGCATTTATTTAATTATAACTATATCCAAGTTTTTTACAGAACCTACCTTGGGAATAAATCAAGGGAAGTTGAGTATCACTGTACTTTTATTGATTGTATAGGCAAACAAATTTTCCATATGACATAGAATAGGAGGTTTTGGAAATAACTTTTTTTTTTTTTTTTTTTTTTTTTTTAGTAATTCTGAAGTATGGAAGTGTGCACAGTTATTAAAATGACAAGTTGCATGGTATTTAAGGACATGGACTTGCAACTTAAAGGTTTCCAGTTCTAGTTCTTAGGAGGCTCTCTGCTGTGTCACCAACAATATACCTAACTTGCAATGTTCTTAAAAAGATCTTGGCATGTATGCATTTTGTCTTAGATAAAATATATTTTATATTTTTAGTTTTTTTTTCTTTTTTTTCTTTTTTTTTTCCTCAAAGATCCTGAAATGAGACTAAATAATTTCAGGGGAGTGATACAGAGTAAATGTACCTACTTCTTTCCTCTGTTTCAGGAAGAAAACAATGATGGCACACGGGAGGAAGAAATGCTCACTTTTTTTTAAAATGAGCACAGATGAGATGTCTAATAATCACTTCTCCAAGACTATGGACAAGGAGTATCATCACCACTACTGTACCTTATTTAATCAAACTTAAAAATCAAACCAAACCAGGCCCCACACACACACACACATTTTCAGATGGTCTACGTGTAGCATTGTCACACTCAAACACCATGCATTTTTTCCTCCTTAGGTGAGCTTTGCCCAAAATAATATAAACTTGATAAATGCTCATGGATTTCTTCAGTACATTAATAACTGCTTTCAAGGTTGATCCATGTGCTGTATCTTGCCTTTTTCATTATTTTGTTATTTTTTTATGTCATTTCTTCACGGTTATCTACATGGCGAATGGATGTCAGTAACAAATTTTTGAAGGTTTTTCCATATGAATTAAAGTGTAGCCATCCATTCATTAATCTATTTTCATTAACCACATGTCGGAGTCAGGGTCACAGTGGTTCAGAACCTATCCTGGAATCACTGAGCGCAAGGCAGATGGGGTACACCCTGGATGGGATGCCAGTCCAACACAGGGTTGTACTGAAGTCATGTTACCAAATTATTGTAGAATACTGTTTTATTATGTAACTGTTATATGTTTTCTAGTACACTGTAATGACATTAATTTGATATATATGTGTTATATTAACTATAAGTGATGAAATTATTGCAACATCTTTGCAAATTGCAACAACCAAATTTTTTCACTCCCTCTGCTCTTTAAGTTGCTTTTTTTAAAGCCTGGAATAATATGAACAGAAATGGTTTTAATATGGTTCAGGTTTAACCTGAATGTAAATGTAGGTTTAACCTTGTGCAGCAAAGCTTTGTGTACAAGTTAGTTTAAAATAAAACAAGTTATTCAAAACTTCTTTTCTTTGTTAATGTATCACAAGTTCCATATCAAATAAAAACAAATGCTAAAAATGTACACCATTGCCCACTGGGTGGCAGATTTTACTGAATTATGTTTCAGCTCCCATGTATGTCATGTGGCTTAAATTTTGTCCAGTGAATACCCCCCTTGAGAGAGAAGGTAAACCAGCCCAGACAAATTAAGTATAAAAGGCCGTCTTTGATGTTGTTTATCAGTTATGGTCTTTCGGAAGACTGCCTCTCAGTGTAACTTTAGGGGAGATTCACAGCTAAAGTTTCTGTCTTCTCCTTTGCCACATTGTCCTTGTTTCAGGAAAAGTACTGAGCAGTGCATCAGAGCGGTTATCTGGGCCTGTGGAAGGACACTGGAGTGGGTGGAGAGACTGGAAAGAGAGGAGGCATACTCATAACAAGGGTGGGGAGTAGTGCAGTGTTGTAATGTGTCTTTCCCAATACTTGTGTCTACAGCTCTGAGAAAAGTTTATGAAGCCTCTGGCATTACCTAAATTTTGACATAAATCATACAAAAAAAGATTTTCACCTGAGTGGTTATGAAGTCTTGTTCAAACAAGTACTGTACAATATTCTGCATTGCCATAGCTTTGTTGAGCAAATTATATGAACATTCAACATTATTGATGGAAAAACCATGTGAACCTCCAGGAAAATGACATTGTGAAAACAGGGTAATTGGACTCAGGTATTCCAATAAATGATTCAGGTGTGGGTTTCACCTGCCATGTTGTATAAAAATATCATGCAGTTCTGGTTACATGCATGGGAAGTTACCACAGAGGAAACCCCTGCTCTCCAGCAACACATTGCTGCTTGTCTCAAGTTTGCTGAAGAGCACCTTGATGTTCCTCAGCTCTACTGGAATAATAGACAAAGTTGAACTTCCTGGTAAACATACCCATCATTATATTTGTAAGAAATGCGAATAGCTCATCACAGCTGCAAATCATGGTGGAGGGAGTATAATGCAGCGGGGCTCCTTTGCTGTAAAACTTGGATGATTTGCAGTCATTGAAGGACCACTGAAATCCACGTTGAGTCAGGAAATTCTACAGCAGAATGTCAAGGCATTTGTGACCTAATACATGTACTTGGTGAAGCTGGGTTGTACTACTTGAAAATGACCCACAACACAAGAGTAAATCTACAAGAGTGGCTCAAACAGAAGAAATTCTATATTTTAGAATGGCCAAGAAAGAGCCCTACCCTAAATCCCATTGCAATCTCATGGTGTAATCTGAAGTGTAGTATTTAGTAAGACATAATAAAAAACCTTTTTTTAATAGAAGAATGGGCCAAAATACCTCCTAACTGCTGCATGGGTCTGATTAACTGCTACAGAAAGTGTATGCCTGAGATGATTGACAATAAAGGAGGTTCCACTAGTTACTAAAGAAAAGATTCAAATACTTTTCCCCAATGACCGGCTTGACTTGATTGTTTTAACCATTTCTTTAGGACAGTGCAATGTAAAATGTGCGTGTTGTCTGAAAAACGACTCTCTTCATTCATTATTATGATTTAGATGAAGATCAGATCACAATTTACCAGCGATTTATGCAGAAATCCAGATATTGCCAAAGATTTCGCAATATTCTCACGACTGCAACTCCTTGACGCACTGTGGCCAAAATTTTCATTCCCCCCGAACTTGTCGAGTTGTTGCACAACTGGATCATGTTGGAAGAGGAGGGGCCAGAGGGAGTGGAAAAAGAGGAGGGACGCTCCGCTGGGATGGTCCGTCGCGGTCACTCGAAGCGGACCTTAGGGGGAGCAGGCGACCTGCGGCGCTTCTCGCTTAATCCCGTCAAACGCGGAGCCCCGCTGTAAAACGCGGCTCGTCTCACATGCTGTTCTCGGAGAACAATATACTGACTGTGTATGTGCATGTACTTTTTTTTTTTTCTTTTTTTTTTTTTTGCACTCAGTTGTTTACAGCGCCTCGCGACGAACTGGCCCGTTTCCCCCCGACGTGTGCGGATAAAAGAGGGTTTTTTTTTTTTTTTTTTAAATTTTTTTCCACTACAGAACTTTTTGCGATGTAAGCGACCATGGTGCACAAGTACGGTGAGTGTTAATAACGGTACCTCGTTTTCTCCAACTAAGCGCCACGGGCTGTTTGACGTAATGGTTACGAGGAGCGCGCGATCAATCCGATCGATGTAAAACTTTACCGCTGTAATTCACTGTTTGGAAGTCACTGTGATTGAAAGACGATTTGGCGCCGAACTGCTAATACACACTAAATCAAAATCTCGTTTTTAAGGTGGTACGGAGACGGGATCGTGTAACGGATCTTATTCACGGGTTGTATCGGGTGTTATAATACAGTTATATATGCTTTTGCTTTCTTCTATAATCATGATCATCATCATCATGTGTAGTCATTTTACTGTAAAAGTTCTTCATTTCCACATTTTATGGAAATATTTTCTCCCTTTATGCTTATGTTTTACTTCGTATTTATTTTAGAACTCAATGTGGAGGATTAGGCGGGGCTGGGGTGCTGCAAAATAAAAAAAAAAATGTAAAGAAAGGTTTGATGTTTAAAACGATACACGAAATTAAAGAGTGAAAAATGAGTCTCCCTGGCAAACACTGTAAGTTACTGACTCTCCCTTTTGAGCTCTTTCTTAGTCCATCATGTTCTGCTGTTTAATTTGCCAAAACAGCCAGCAGACTGGAGCAGACAAAATCTTTTATTTTCCATCTCTTACTGAGATTTTCCCGTTAGGGATGAGTCTGGCTTCTTTCTTTTCTTTTCCCTCTTTTCTGGGGGAGGATCAAGTCAATGGAAACGTTGGGGTCCACTGATTTTACCCACTACAGATGATCCAGTGGTAACTGGCACACAGTGGCAGTGTGAAGTAGCGGTACAGCCCCGGTCAAAAGTTTGAGTACACCAGGACAGTTCTTCTGCGGGAGGGAACGGACACATGTGGGAAAGATGTGATGCTTCGTACGCTGCTCAAACTTGTGAACCAATTATCTTTTGAAAAAAGCTGGTTTTGGGGGAGGGGGGTGTGGTGGCACAGCGGGTTTGGCCGGGTCCTGCTGTCTGGTGGGTCTGGAGTTCGAGCCTGCTTAGGGTGCCTTGCAATGGACTGGCATCCCATCCTGGGTGTGTCCCCTCCCTCTCTGGCCTTGCGCCCTGTGTTGCCGGGTTAGGTCCCGGCTTGCCGCTACCCCTCTTGGAGCAAGCGGTTGCTAGTTTCCAGCAAGTGTCCTCAGAGGTGCTGAATATGAAGTGTACCAATTTTGCACAGGTAGAGGGCTGTGGCTCTGCTAAAGGAAAACCTTTCTGCGCGTTTAACCGAGAGCTGCCCGTTTTACATTGGATAAAGTTTGCTGAATGAAAGAGCTGAGGTTGACAAATGAAAATGGTCCCTGCGGTGTAAAATTGCGCAGTGCGGGTGTGTATATATACGGTGTACGTACGTGTGTATGTTGTGCCACACAGACACAGAGAGGGCCGTGACTCTGCTGAAACAGTACCAGGCCACCCTGTCGAGCCCCGAGCAACAGGCCCTAAGGACACGCGTGGGCAAAGTGTCGGCCGTGTTCGACAGCCAGCTTTTTCGGGCCCTTCTCGGTAAGTTGCTGTTCTCTCTGTTTAAATGCAGTGACTCACTCAACTGCGACGTTCACGTTAATATGTCCGTAATCGTAGGTGTTTTGTTACGCGGCTGAACTTGGAGGTTGTGCTCTTCTGCCTTTTTTCCTCTGCTATTTCCTTCTTCCAAAATACTCTCTGATTTCTAATTTAATTTCATCAGTCTACTTTTCACAAACCGTCTTACATTACAGTTCTGGCTCGGCCTGTGTCGAGTTTGAATGTTCTCCCCGTATCCGTGTGGGATTCCTCTGGGTGCTCTGGTTTCCCACAGTCCCACAGTCCATGTTCCCCGTTAACTGATGACTTTCAATTGCCCGTATTGTGTAAATGTTTGTGTCTGGCTACCTTGCAATGGACTGGTTTTTCGCCCAAGATGAACCCTGCTTAGCCTTGTGCCCAGTGTTTCCAGGATAGACTCTGGATCACTGTGATCCTGATTTTGACAAGCGGTTAATAACACAAAGTGAATGAGACTCTTCTCAACAGTTCTGGATCACTTCTTTTCATATTAAAAATTGTTTTTTTTTTTTTTACTTAGTTCTTGTTTCTTATCCTGTAGATGGAACATTTCCATTAATTCATTGAGCAGACACTTTCCTCCAAAGTGTGGGGGTGCGGTGGAGCAGTGGGTTTCGCCGGGTCCTGGTCTCCGGGGGGTCAGGGGTTCGAGCGCCGCCTGGGGTGCCTTGCGATGGACTGCTGTCCCATCCTGGGTGTGTCCCCTCCCTCTCCAGCCTTACGCCCTGTGTTGCCAGGTTAGGCTCTGGCTCCTCATATGGGACAAGAGGTTTCGCACAGTGTGCGTGTATGTTTTCTCCAAAGCGACGTACATCTCATTGAAGAACTCAAAGGAACATATGTTGGTGCTTTATGTTTTCTTAAATGGTTTTCATCTCTGATATTGGAATATTTCTAAAGTGACAGAATTGCACTCTCCCAACACTCCAGTCAGACTAAGAGAAGGCAGCCTCTTTTTGCCCTGTCCGCGGGTGGAAGTAACATTTGCTAAGAGCAGTTCACAGACGTGTCCTCCGGAGATGTGGTTTGGCTGCTGGAAAACACTCGACAAAGTTCTCCTGACTGCTGCTGAGTGACTACAGTGTGTCAGCACTGATGTGCCTTTGTACTCATGAATGCTTTCGTGCGTTCGGGGCTGACGCACCGCAGCGCAAGCGCAAGTCGGCCTGTGTCGGTCCGCTCAGAACCGCTTTTGTACTTTAACATAATAGAAATGTTTTCCAGCCACATCATAGGGAAGCCAATAAAGGCCTTTCAGAAATGTCCTTTCAGCCGCTCAGTGCTTCCGTGTGTAAAGAGAGTCTTCGGATATCATAGACGCTACGTCTTGGTGGCCTTCGCAGATTTTCCCCGAAAGAGTTAGCAGCGTTGCAAATAACCTTCCCGCCCCTGTCAACGAGCGTGCGTCAGGCTCCGCGAATGTTGCCGGCGTTGAAACGGCGCTGTGTGCGGCTCCCCGCGGCACAGGCCAGGTTTCATGAGCTCGCACAAAGCGCTTTTGCGTCTGTTTCTCTGGAAGTTCCTTCCTTTCTCTTTCGCTTAAGAGAGCACTCGTTAATTTTCTTTTTATTATCGGGAACGAAAGAAAAGAAAGTGAGAACGAGGCAAAGGCATCCAGTGTATTTTAATTCGGTTCTGTGGAGGATAATTCTGTATAGTGCCCGTCACATGTGATGCTTCAGAGCACCTTTTTTTGCATTTACAAAGTGGTCCCTGGTTTACGATGGGGTTACGTTCTGCGAAACCCATCACAAGTCAGAAATGTTGTAACTCGAAAATACATTTAATACACACCTCTACATGACAGGCTGGGAGATGCGGATCGCTGCCACTGCCCAGCATCGCTCCACGTATTGCTTTCCTGGGAGCACGCGCACGCACACACACATAGGCTGAAGTCGCTTGTCCTGGGGGGGGGGCTGAAAGACATAACCTAACCCAGCAACACAGCACACAAGGCTGGAGGGGGAGGAGACACACCCAGGATGGGATGCCAGTCCATCACAGGGCACCCTAAGCAGGACTCGAACCCCAGGCCCACCAGAGAGCAGGACCCGACCAAACCCGCTGCACCGCCACGCCCCCCACTCACCATTGTAAAGTCGAAAAAATCACAAGTCGGACCATCGTAAATCAGGCCCCACACACACATTTTCTGAACCGCTTGTCCCATACGGGGTCGCGGGGAACCGGAGCCTACCCGGTAACACAGGGCGTAAGGCCGGAGGGGGAGGGGACGCACCCGGGACGGGACGCCAGTCCTCCGCAAGGCACCCCAAGCGGACTCGAACCCCAGAAATCAGGGCCCATCTGTACATTTTTTAATTTAATAGACAATTTTCTCCAAAGTGACCTACATCTCGTAGAAAATACAATGTGTTCCTTACATTAGTAGGAAGAGACACTAAGAAGCAGATGCTTGATTTTTAAGTGCAGTTAGTTTGTTTTTTCTTCCATAGGAACCATTGTGAGGGTGCAGTAGCGCAGTGGGTTGGGCCACTGTCCTGCTCTCCGGTGCGTCTGGGGTTCGAGTCCTGCTTGGGGTGCCTTGCGACGGACTGGCGTCCTGTCCTCTGTGTGTCCCCTTCCGCCCCGTGTTACGGGGTAGGCTCTGGTTCCCTGTGACCCTGTATGGGGCAAGCGGCTCTGAAAGTGTGTGTGTGAACCAATGTTCATCACATGAGGAGTTGCATAAAACTGTATCCATGATTCCAGATCATCTTCCTAGTATTTTTTTTTTTTTTTTGAGATCAACATTTACGTTACATTAGAGGAGTAGCTTTGTAAAGGTTTATCCGGACATGTTCTTAGAGTTATCATAGAAAGTACAGAGATATTCCAAACGGATTATTAGTAACGTTGGAAAGAAGTTCACGGAGCTGAGGAGTGTAACTGAAATTTCTAAATCTGGCAGAACATTAAACAATCTGTGTGGGTCCAAGGCCAACTACCTGCACTCCCACTATGCGCATGCTATCATTACATAATCTGGAAAAATTTTATTCTTCTGTATTGTTTTCTGGAGAAGTCAGGTGTCAAACACGATCTGTCTGATGATCGGGTGTGATCTTCGGTGGGCTGGCGGTAAAAACACTGAAAGCTCATAAGTGTCAACAGAGTCCATCCCTGGCCTGAGCTAGAAGGGTTCAGAAGGAATAAGAACAGATGTGCTGTGCCAGTAAAAAGTTTGAGTACTCTTACTGGAAAGTAGGTATTCTGTTACCAAGTTTGATCAGGAAATGGGTTAACATCTCTTCCAAGCTCCAACCAACGTCTACAAAAGTGCATTTGCTTCTGTTAATTTGGCAGATACTTTGTCTGCAAAGTGACTTGTAATGGTGAGTGACTAAGCAACCATTGTCAACAACCACTTGTCCCAAGCAGGGTCGCGGCGAGCTGGAGCCTAGCCTGCAATACAGGGCGTAAGGCTGACAGGGGCACACCCTGGACTGCGCGCCAGTCCGCCCCAAGGCACACTAAGCAGGGCTCGAACCCCAGACCCCCCACACAGGAGGCACTGACCAAACCTGCCACACCACCATGCCCCCACTTCCCAGCTCTTCTTTTGCAATTCTCAGAGATTCTCCTGTGTTGCTGTGCATTCGCTCATCTGTCCATGTCATGCCAAAAAAGTTTTGCCAAAGTGTACTCAAACTTTTGACTGGTGCTGCAAATGGGGCTACACAGAGTGACAGTTAGACAGCAGCATAGGGAGCAGCTCTCTCACAGTGCCTGGGTGGTGCAAGAAGGTGTGGGTTCAATCCCTGCTCAGTCTGTGTGGAGTTTGCATGTTCTTGCCATGTCTGAGTGCTCTGGTTTCCTCCCACACTCCAAAGACATGCTGTTCAGGTTCACCCATAGTGTGTGAGTGATGGAGGGAGTGTGTTCCACTGATGTAGGGGTGAGTGACCCATTGTAAGTGGTGTATCTAGCAGTATAAGTCTTTGGGTGCTCTGGTTTCCTCCCACACTCCAAACACATGCTGTTCAGTTTCACTTGTAGTGTGTCAGTGACAGAGAGAGTGTGTTACACTGATGTATGGATGAGTGACCCATTTGTAAGTAGTGTATCTAGCAGTGTAAGTCACCATGGTGAATAAGGTGTGTGGGCTCATAACACTGCATAGAGTTCACTAGAAGTTGCTTTGGAGAAAAGTGACTGCTAAATAAATAAATAAATGTAAGAGACAGACATCAGCACACACACAGTATGACATAAATATTGCAGTGAGACCCACCGATGTCTGTTTCTGCACATAAACTCGTTGACTAATGATCGGTTGAGGATGGCTCAGGTAAGGGTACTGCACTCTGGAGCCCAAGTGTACTGTTGTGACAGGTGGTCAATGTTCAATTGCGGTAGGTGTGTGTAGCTTCTCATTGTAGATGTGTGTTCACTGAGGTCATCTTATACCACGGTAACCTGCTGCAGTGGTTTTCCATTCTCAGCCTGGCAGTACAGTAAGGACTTATCCTTCTCAAAGCCTTTTGACTGTTGCACTCTACCCTAACACCATCTTGACTCATTTACATACAGTCTGGGCGTGTGCCAGCGGGCAATGTGTTGATAGCAAAAGTGAAAGGTAAACCTTTCTGTACACTTATTTAACCTGAAATTCCTGTGGTTCAGTTAAACTGAAAGATTCCCAGAAGTTTCATCCAGATTAGAAGTGGATAGAAACTGCTGAGCTTTAACGTGCGTTGCGCTATTTTGCAGAATGCAGTTGTGTTTGAGCACCCTTCCTATCTTTGGGACCGGTGGTCTCTGAGTCTGCAAGGGTGCGAAAGGTGCAGGGATTTTTCCGCCAGGGCTGCGAGCTGCTGAAGGGAGATGTGGCTGTGCTGCACCAGATGATCTAAATACCAGGCATTCCTGTGCACGGCCCGCTTGGATATGTGCGCCGTAGCTGTCGGTGAGGTACGCAGACTTAGTCGGGCGGGGTGGCCAGATAAGGAGACTGACCACCGGACAGGCAAAAGGTAGGTTAAAGGGTAAAAACCCCTGGCTTGTCTTTTAGAGATGATAAATGGTCACCTGCATGTGGTTCCATGTCTACACCTCCCTTAGCATCCAGGAACAAACTTTGAAGCTCATTCATACAGTGCTGCTCGGAAGTATGTGAACCCTGTAGGGATGGTCATTATTCTTGTATAAAATGTTAAAATAAAATTATGAAACCTAAATCATAAATCTTAAAATACACTTATGAAATGCATAAATGATTATGATTTACCCACCTGGTTCTACTTACCCACTGGGTTTAACCACTGTAACTTCGGCTTGTCTTATTTTTCACACCTGCGCTACTTTAATTTTTCTACTGCACACATGATTTACTGCAATGCAACATATGGAATTGGTCGTTATACACCTATTATGTCACATGAGAAAGACTGTTTCTCATTACGTAAAACTCGGGGACACAAGTTTACATACTTTCGAGCGACACTAGAACGTACCGCATTCTTGTGTGTCCTCACTGGATCTTCTCAGCTGTGCTTTCAGCGTGAGGAACTTTGACACATTTATTCTGGGAAAGTAACAGGATGCGAGTTTCCTGTAATAGGGTTCACTCAGCCATTCGAAAAACCTTTAACAAAAAGTTTGATTCATCCCCCTCAATTTTCTTGCTAAACCTTAACCCAAAATCTTGTTTCATTATAGAACACAGGCAGATTCCTTTCATTTTCCTGGCATGGAAATGACATTAAATGGGTGGCACAGCAAGTAGTGCTGCTGTCTCACAGTACCAGGGTGGTGTGAGAGGATGTGGGTTTGATCCCTGCTCAGTCTGTGTGGAGTTTGTATGTTCTTCCTGTATATGCATGGGTTTCCTCTGGGTACTCTGGTTTCCTCCCACACTCCAAAGACATGCTGTTCAGGTTCACTTGTAGTGTGTAAGTGACAGAGAGAGTGTGTTCCACTGATGTATGGATGAGTGACCCAATGTAAGTCATGTATCTAGCAGTGTAAGTCACCGTGGTGAATAAGGTGTGTGGGCTCATAACACTACACAGAGTTAATTAGAAGTCAGTTTGGACAATATAAATTAATAAATGTCAATATTATGACCTGCACCTGCAGTTTCCTCAGTAAGCATGTGGATGAATAAAGTGTTTAAATATCTTCCACTAGAAAAATTAAAATTTGATCTGTATGACCACTGAGAAGAATTCTGCAGCATTTGGACCTGGATTCTGGAAGTTAAAAGGCGCTGCATGATCACACTGTAAACTTTTGATCTTACAACCTTCTTTATGTATCTGGATGTTTTTGCCTGTTTTCACTGTACTCTTAATAAAAAGTTTAAAAAAGGTAAAACCTCAGTATCTCTTAGCTGCTAATAATAAACTCTCATTTCCCATCTGATATAGTTTTATCTGAAAACCACAAGTTGTTTGCTCTTGTTCTCTCTGAAATTGTATTGACCTCCACGGTAGAAGTTTACATGTGAAGATCTGTAGTGCCTCCAGCTGCAAATGTTTAATCCAGCTGAGGAACAGCGTAAAAGCATCTTGTATCATGTCCTATTATTCTAATAGGGGAGCGCGGTGGGTTTGACCGGGTCCTGCTCTCCGGTGGATCTGGGGTTCGAGTCCTGCTTGGGGTGCCTTGCGACAGATTGGCATCCTGTCCTGGGTGTGTCCCCTCCCCCTCCAGGTTTACACCCTGTGTTGCCCGGTTAGGCTCCCGCTCCTCACGACCCCACGTGAGACAAGTGGTTTCAGACAATGTGTGTATTATTCTAATACTTAATTCTATGTTAATACTAGTAGTACAGCCACCTTTTGTGATGTCCTTATTGATAACCACTTGTCCAGTGCAGGGTCCCTGTGACCTGGAGCCTATCCTACAGACACAGGCCGTGAGGCAGGGTACAACGTGAACAGAGAACTAGTCCGTCACAGGCCGAGCACACACCAGATTTCACTCGTACGTACGCACACAAGGCAATTTATAGTCATCAGTTTACGTGACCGACACGGGTCTCATCTGGACCCATAGCGGAACCAAGAGCCCAGGTACCGTGAGGCACCGGTGCCACCACTCCTATTATTATTACACACACACACGCGCGCACACACACACATACACACACACACTGGCTGAAGCCGCTTGTGCCGAGTGGGGTTGCGGCAAACCGGAGCCTAATCCAGCAACACGAGGCACGAGGCTGGAGGGGGAGGGGACATACCCAGGATGGGACGCCAGTCTATCACAAGGCACCCCAAGCGGGACTCGAACCCCAGACCCGCCGCGCCCCCATTATTATTATATTAATAATTATTTTTAGCAGCAGTAGTAGTAATAGTAATGATGCCACTTGTCTGTGTAAACACGTTCACATTTATCCGTGTTGTTGTACTATAGGTACGGTACACGACTCAGTGCGAGCCACCCGGATGAGCCACAGAGGGGTAGAAAACGCCACACGGAGCTGAGGACTCGCATGGGCAACTGCAGCCTGCATGGCTGAGCAATCAGGGACAAAGATGTTCTGTAGCACGGCGTCACCCTTTTGTTTGCGTCCGTGTCACAGCCCACAGACTGGCCAGAAGAGCCGGTCTTGAGCTCGCAGCGAAGCGCGGGCAGCGGGCTTTGTAGGTGACGCAGCGAGCCGTTTCATAGGGGGATTACGCCCGCTTTGTCTGCACGGGAGAAAAAAAACACAACCTAATTTGACCTAATTTCAGTCTAAGATTTAAGCCTAATGAGGTGTAATTTCCCATCGTCGTTCTAAATAAAGGCCTCGGAGGCACGGGTTTTAGTCTGGATCAGTGAGCGCCCACTTCTGTGGACTTTGGATGGGTTTAAGAGCAGAGTATTACTGGAGGGCATACACACAAACACATGCACACATACGCGTGCGCACACACACACACACGCACACAAATTCAAATTTGTTCTATCAAAGCATAGAATTCACATTGAGTTCGGTTAAATGCTCCTTCGCTCCACCCAAGCAAAATGTCAAGAAATGCGTGCTGATGAAGAGAAAAAACATTTTAAATTATTGAGAGGCGCTGGTTTACGCTGTGATTTTTTAACTTCTCTAAAAATATATGGTTTACATTGTGCGGTCACACCCTCATCATCATTTTCCTGGGTTTATATCCTCGTGGGGACATTTTTACTTACACACACAGGCACTGGGATGTGGTTCTCTCTGTGGTGAGAATGCTGACCTCAGGACCTGGGGAGTCAGAAAGTGATGTGCTTCACGGAATGGAGCTCCAATAGACAGCCAAGTGAAAAGAAATAATGTCATTAAACGACATATTCATCGCGGTGTTCATCAGTGGTGAAGGATTAGCTCTCTTCCACTTGGTCTTTAGGGTAAAAGTAAAAAAACATTGGAAGGCTTCTAGAGCTTTAGGCTGGACGTGTGCGCTGAGGATCCGGCGAGAAACGCGAATGGAGGGAACGAAGAGCAGCCCAGGGAGTCTCTGGGAGAGGGCGCTCAGAAGGAGAGGAGATGTGTTTGAGGGAATCTATGGACGGTGCTTCATTTCAGGGCCAGGAACGTACCTGCACCTCACCGAGACGGTGCCGCACTGCTTTCTTACAGCTGCCGTGTGTGAGAGTTCGTTACGCTGTTCCGGAACGGTGGACATGCCAAGGCTAAGACTTCAAAATAGACCAAAAAAGCAATAATTTTATTATACAATTAATTATTCATGTAGTAATTAACATTAACAGTCACAGCTCACATAGGAGAAATCACTGCTTACTGAAAAGGCTGCTTAATGTTCGATTTTTTTAATTCGGTTCCCATTTGAAATATGTCGATGTAATGCACTCTGAGATGTATGTCGCTTTGGAGAAAAGCATCTGCCAAACGGATAAGTGTAAATGCAATGTATATCACACACACACACACCGTCTGAACCGCTTGTCCCGTACGGGATCGCAGGGAGCCGGAGCCTAACCCGGCAACACAGGGTAGGGGGCTGCGGGGGGCTGGAGGGGGAGGGGACACACCCAGGACGGGATGCCAGTCCATCGTAAGGCACCCCAAGCGGGACTTGAACCCCAGACCCACCGGAGAGCAGGAGCCAGTCCGCGCCCCCTCCCCGTAATGTATATCAATTTATTGTATTTATTGGAGTCTTTCGTCGTTGCATGAAAATGTATTTCTTGTCTGAAGGAATAAATATAAATAAAGCAGTCGTAAAACTTGGTGTCCCATCCAGGGTGTATCTTGCCACCTGCTTGGTTTTTCCAGTTTAGACTCTGGACTAAAGCAGTAGTGCTCAGAGTATGTGGTCGGACACATGGATGGATGGATGGATGGATGGATGGATGGATGGATACTAGATATACTTTTGTGTTTATTAAAAACACATTTTATGTCTTAAGGCCTACTATTCTTAATTTTTTTTGGAAAACAAACCACATATTTTTTTCACATACAGAATATGTGCTGAACATGTGTCCTCTTTTTTTTGTCTCTCTCTCTCTCTCTCTCTCTCTCTCTCACTCTCGCTCTCACACACACAGCCTCTTAGGTTCTTTCTGTACTCTCATTTCAATTCTGTCTTCCCACACCAAACACACTCTCTGAAATGCACTGAAACTTAAGTTAACTAAGAGCATATGCAACGTTTCAATGCAAGTTCTTCTGCATTTTTGTATGAGCTGTAAAAACACAGTGGGTAAAAACAGAAACTGCTCTGCATCATCTGTGTGTGTGTGTGTGTGTGTGTGTGTGTGTGTGTGTGTGTGTGTGTGTGTGTGTGTGTGTGTGTGTGTGAGAGAGAGAGAGAGAGAGAGAGAGAGAGAGAGAGAAAGGCAGAAAGAGACTGAGGTAAACAGCACTACATGTTCCAGTGAGTGGGCAACTGCCGTGGGCCACCAGATGCGAGTTTAAGATCCAAGCAGATGAGGAGAGGAGGGCAGGAGGGAGGAAAACAACCAAATAAAAGGCACACTGTGGAAGTAGGAGCAGAAGGATTATATGATGTTTATTCATTTAGCCAACACTTTTCTTCAGAGCAACTTATAATGTTTAGGCACCTACAATTATTTACCCATTTATACAGCTGGGTAATTGTACCAGAGCAATTATGGGTAAGTGCCTTGATTGGAGGTACTACAGCCAGGGTTCACATCGGTAACCTTCGGGTCCACAGGCAGTAGCTCACGCCACTACACCCTGAACCGCCTGTAGTGGAATTAGGGTTAGGGTCTTTTTAGCTGAAAGTTTGGTGGCGCAGTTTTGCCCAAGATGTGACGTGACCTGGTGAGGAGGCTGGCGTGCAGTGAGGGACTGTGGGGCTCGCCGGGTGCTTTTTGGTATGGAGAAAGGAAAAGGCGGCAAGAGAAGGAACCTGCTCGAAACAAAAGACTGGATTAGAACATTTGAGTTTATTGGTGTGTGTTCTTTGCATATGCAGCATCAGACTTTGTCTTATTTATGTGTACTGTATTTCAAGCAAAACGAATCACTGGCAAAGTTAGACTATTCAGAAATAAAGTAGTTCAAAAGTTACAATATAGCACAAAATAAGTGTGGCAAACAAAATGTTAAGAGTTTGCAAGTTGTTGCAAATGCACTGATTTGTTTAGAGTCCGTCTGTAAGCTATATTGGTTATTGGTTGACAGCTTTGTGTTTGCAAAGTCTGCATGTTTTACTTGATATGCTTCTTACCTGGAAGAGGTAAGGAGCATTGCTGTTTACACTTGCAGTTGTTTATTTTGTTCGGTTCGCTCACATTTGTCAGGTGTCAGGAGAAGGATGCCAAAGGTTACATTTCTGGACAGGAGCATGAGCTCTGAATGTGTGGTGATTTTTTTGACCTATAGGTGGCGACAAAGAGCTGAGAATAGGGCCTGTCAAAGGCTGCTGTGTTCTGCTGTGCTGTGCTGTGCTGTGCTGTCCTAAATCCTGCATGGCTTAAGATTTAAATGCTTAATAAGCTTGCAAGTTGACTCACTTGGTGTTTGGTAACACTAACACTTCCCCATCTCTGTGTTATGCACATCCAGCGTGTTTCTGTTGCTGGACTGTAATTAAATTGTCTAGTTAAGGCCAGCAATAAAAGTTCAGGTCAGGGCGCTTAAGCAAACTTACATGTTTTCCTTAACATGCCGTGAATTTCATTTTGGCTCGCATGCAGACATCCAGGAGTGCTACGAGCTGACCCTGAGTTTGAACACCGCGCAGAACAGCCGGGACCCCAGACACGGAGGACATGAGCAGGAGGAGGAGAGCGAGGTAAGAAGGGGGAGGATGGACGAGATAAAAGCCAGGATTTGAAATTCAGTTTATTAAAAGCAGAAAAAGGAGCTAAGGAGGAATATTTTTTTTTTCTCCAAAGAGGAGAGAGAAACTAGGGAGGGCGAAAGTTAAGGAGGGGATGTGGGGGTGGAGGAAATGAATTGGAAAGTGAGGCAGACACTACAGGATTAGTCATTTCTAGAAACGAAGTAAAGAAATGTGTTCACCTGGCTGATTCATGCCACTTTTGCCTTATATTACTAGTGATAACAGCTTCAGTGTGCTCAGAAATATTAATAGATGCGCTGGATAAAAGAGCCCGGGATCCACATTTCGCTGTTGTGTTGGGGGTTGCTCTGTGATCCCCCGCCAAGAGTACATGTGAATAAACGCTCTTTCTAGGTTTGCAGGGTCTTGCAATGGAACCGTATCAAGGGAGCCACGTTTATCTTTGTAAAATTAAATTAGTACCTCATCACTGGTGAGTTGATATGTCTGCAGTGGGAGATTTAACATTTCTCTTCATGACCTGCGTAGCTTTATTTTGTTTCAGATGAAGGCAGATTGTCTGTGAGCTTGATGCCAGGCTGATCTGCAGGGGTCTTTAAGTCAATGGTCTTTGACCTTGTTTTCACCATGCAGTTAACAGGTCCTGCACATCTTCATCTGATGCTCATCTGGAACTGAGCTGTAATATAATGGTGGCAGTGAATGTGAATACATATCATGTGATTGAAACCTCTGCCTGATGCCTTCATCCCCTTAATACAGTTCAGTGTCTCCCACCATGATGCTTATCTTCCCATAACGATCAAGTGCTGGCCCTCTGCTTCTTTGCTGGAAGTGACAATGTGACGCATTCAGAGCTGAGCAGTGAACGGGCAGGAAGACCGTAGCTGATTGTTTCAGAGAGGGGGCTGCAGTGGTCAGACAGGTCAGCAAATGGTATCTAAATGGTACCATCTAAGAAAAATGTTTCTCCCACCGCCCACCTACCTACTCAGTCATCAGGCATCCAATTTGGTACACGCGTGAACAGATCACACTCGTAAACATACTCATCTGATATGACAGACAGGGAAAAACATGCATGCGTTCATGTGATGACATGCACATGGCGCTGTTAAGTACAGATATACTGCACAACTCATCTGTGATCAACATTAACATAGACAGAGTTGCACATACCTTGTATACAAAATGCATATTGGGATATTCTAAGAATAAACACATCATAGATACACACACACACACACACACACACACACACACACACACACACACACTGTCTGAAACTGGCTGTCCCGAGCCGGAGCCTAACCCGGCAACACATGGCGCAAGGCTGAAGGGGGAGGGGACACACCCAGGACAGGACGCCAGTCCATCGCAAGGCACCCCAAGCAGGACTCGAACCCCAGGCCCGCCAAAAAGCGGGTCCCGGCCAGACCTGCGGCGCCGCTGTGCCCCCTTTGCATCATAGATATTAACATATAAATGCAGCTACAAACAACTGCATGCAGATGTGTACTCGAAAATACATACACATAGAAATTGCCATGATATGTAACATAAACCGATTCAGCCGCATCTAGTTCATTTTTTGTTCTGTGTATCAAACAATAATATTCTTGAAACAATTACAACTTTCGGGGGCGCGGTGGTGCAGTGGGTTGGCCGGGTCCTGCTCTCCAGTGGGTCTGGGGTTCGAGTCCCGCTTGGGGTGCCTTGCGACGGACTGGCGTCCCGTCCTGGGTGCGTCCCCTCCCCCTCCGGCCCTATGCCCTGTGTTGCCGGGTAGGCTCCGGCTCCCCACGACCCTGTATGGGACAAGCGGTTCCGCAAGTGTGTGTGTGTGTGTGTGTGTGTGTGTGTGTGTGTGTTTACATTTTTACATGTTTCATAAGGTGAACTGAACTGGTGAATCGTCATGCTCTATGAAGCGAATTATCTTGTTCCGTACGTAGAATTTTCTATAAGGTGCATTGCCATGCTCTATATGGTCAATTGTCAGGTTTCATAAGATACGCTGCTGTGTGTAGTAAGATAGTGTAAGAGGAAGTCAGGGCACTGTGACCGCAGTAGTCACGCACTCTGGACCTGGCAGGGACACACCCGCCATAGTCCTGTGACCACCTCCAGCACCTCTCACCGCCCCCTCGGCCCTGTTCCCGAGCGTTCCCCGGTCAGCTGCCGCAGCAGAGCCGGCGGGGAGTCGGGGGGGGGTGGAGGAGGCGAAGCGGCGGAAAGAGGTGGGCGTTGGAAAGAGCCGGACCGAACCGGGGCGAGCCGAGAGGAGGCGGCGGCTGCACGCGCGTCCAGCGCAGACGCTGCTACCTGAGCTGAAGAAACAGAACAAGCCCCCGCGTTCGGCAACAGGCTGCAAAAGAAACCACGGACACGTGTAGCCAGTAAAGACGCGGCTGAAGATCCTTCTCGGCCGAAAGCGATTGGCTGTCAGTACGTGGGAGTCCGGAGAAGCGGGTGGGCGGTGGCTCCGAGTTACACAATATTGTCACAGACAGTTTCTGAAACACGAACTGGCATTCGATGAGCACAAAACAGCCTGTAATTGTGATTGATACCTGACGTCCATCGCTGTGCCATCGCCCGTTTTGTTGCGTTCGTTTAGAGCAATCTTCTGTTTCGGCTGTTCTGGGTTTAGTCATTCCTTGTTCTCATTCATGTCCATATGTGGATATGGATATTAGGTGTATTGATTTAGCTCCTCGTTGTATATGTGTCGCATTCTTCTGCGCTCGTCATAGACGGCACTGCAGGGAGTGGTTAAGGACATAGGCTTGTGAACAGAAGGTTGTTGGTTCAGCTCGGGAACACGGTACACACACGTTGTCAGAAACTGCTCATGCCAAGCGGGGTCATGGCGAGCCAGAGCCTAACCTGGCAACGCAGGGCGCGAGGCTGGAGGGGGAGGGGACACACCCAGGACAACCCAGGACAGGACGCCAGTCCATCGCAGGGCACCCCAAGCAGGACTCGAACCGCAGACCCGCCACAGAGCGGAACCCAACGAAACACCCCCAACAACAAGGTAATAATACACCATCTGTGGATCTTAAGGTTTTGGAAACATGCATCACTAATTCCTGAGGATGGGTGTGGCCAGCATACCACCAAAATGTGCACACTGTTGCAGCAGTCAGGGTTAGGGAGTGCACTGTGGTCCACGTTTCCCAGCTCAGACAGGGGTACGATGACCGCATGAAGCAGGTTGTCTGTGTCCAATGGCGCCGAGTTGGGTATTATCTCTTTGGTCTGCTTTTCATGCCTACTCTGTCTCTTTTCTTTGGAGTGGTTGTTAGGCCTTCCGGTATGTTCCGCTACATACAGTAAGGGGTACCACCAGTGTACTTACTCATGGAGCACAAACACAGAGAAGGCGCCTCTGTTCCTCGTTTCATATTGCGAGGAAAGCTTGAGCTAAGCCTGATCTGGATTACGACGGCAATTTCTTCATCGTGCCATTATTAAAGCACGTTTTTCACTCATTCTCATTGCGATTATGATGAAAATCATAAAATGTGTAAAGGGAATGGAAGCATAATGTAGGCAGTTGACCACCCTGCCCTACAGTAAATGTAAATATACATGAAGTCATGTGATCTCCAGCAGAATATAAACCCATCCTTTGTATTAACTCTTTCGAAGATGAAAATTTTTGCCCTACTGTACTCTGTGTCATTAATGTGCACAACATCATTTTTTATTGCTGCTTCTGGCCTCTCTGACCGATTTTTTGCATTTGCATTTGTCCATATGCCACATTTCTCCCGTTTTTCAGTTTTTTTCACAGGGTACAGATGAGGAAGGTGTGGAACGCGTGCGGGTGACCAGCAGCAGATATCCCAAGAAGGTGGAGCGAGTGTCCGGGTTGGTGAGCCGCTCCCACGTTGAGATGCCCAAGGTCAGTGAGATGACGGCCGGAGTCTTGCTCTGTGCCTCGCAGAGCCGCTTTGAAGTCCTGTAAAACTGCATTGTTACTCCCTATCCTGTTCCCTGCAATGAACGTCAATCGGCATCTGAGGCTCCCTCTGCTGAAATGCGTCGCGTTTCTCTGCCTTTGGAGGTGAACGGGGGGAAGAGGCTTCCATTGACATTTGCAGCATCACACAACCGGAGTACCTGAAAAGAGGGCGCTTGCCACTACTATGACCCACTATGAAAATATTGTGGCGCGCAGCACTGTGGGTTTGAATGGGGCAAAGAAGGATGCAGAGGCAACGTTCACGACGAACAATTTATTCGAACACCGGCACAAGGGAAACGATACGCTCGGTGCGAGGACCCCATTTCCTCCAGGACCTGCGCTTACAGCCAGCCTTCCCAGCCTGCCTAGCACCCCTAGGCTCTTGCCCCAAAACACTGGCAGCCACAGTAAACCCACCATTTCCCCCCAAAGTGGCACAGTGGGTTGGACTGGGTTCTGCTTTCCGGTGGGTCTGGGGTTCGAGTCCTGCTTGGGGTGCCTTGTGATGGACTGGTGTCCTGTCCTGGGTGTGTCCCCTCCCCCTCCAGCCCTACGCTCTGAGTTGCCAGGTTAGGCTCTGGTTCCCTGCAACCCCGTATGGGACAAGCGGTTCAGAAAAGTGTGTGTGTGCCCCCAGTGGTTACAGACATTATTTACAGATTTCCCAGAATGCAACTATTTACACAAAACCAGTAACGCGGGGTTGTTACAATATTGACGAGAACATGCAGAGAAAAAGCCCAAAACCTGCTGAAATGCATGAATTTGAATGGCATTAATTGCATAAGCGCCCCGAATGGGGAACGAAGCACCGATTCGATGTTCGCCGTCTGGACCTAGGTGCAAGGTGGATGTGAGAAACAGCATGGCGCGCACTGGCAATGGATCATCATTGGTAATGAAGTCTGGAGCTGACAGCTAGCCTGTGTCTGCGAGATAATCCCCTAGGTTGCTAGAATAAACCTTCCAGAACAAATTGGAGAGGAGGTGTGGGGCTGTGCGGGAGAGGATGCGGAGCCAAGCCGAGCGAAAAACACACTCGAAACAGGCGGCATCGTGGGACGCGCATTCATCCTGGAAACGCGAAAAAGGCAAAGCGAGTGCCATTGACTTTGCCCGTGAACTTCAGTTTAATATAGCTGCCTTTAGAAGATCCGGCACTGAGATGGGCTGATGTAGTCACAGGCACGGATCAAGGGTACGCGGTTATTCCGTTCGCCTGGAATCTACTCCTGGGCCTTCTTACGTGTCTTTTCACAGCAACGCACGGTAGCTGTCAGAAACTTTTCTTCTTCCCTTTGGAAAGGAGCAAAACAGGGTTGGAGCAAAGCTTAGATGCGTATTTCAGATCAAGTTCACGATTGCTGGAAAAGAGCAGTTAACGATCCGTTATTTTCCCGCCGCTTATTTAGACCCGAAATGTTAAGCGGTTTTGCTCCGAGTCTGGTGGAAGCAACGTTTGAGTCAGCCGTTTCAGAGAGCGTTCATAGCACACGAGGGGCCTCTGAATCAAGGCGTGATGGTGCGCACGGCATCCAAGTGCATCTGCTCCCAGTCTGGCTTCGCGGAGTCATTAAAAGACACGATGCTCTCATGGCCTCCCAAATGCAAACAGCCCACGGCACACGTCAGCTCAGCACCCCGAGGAGCTGGGGAGCAGCGTATGGGGGAGGGCCGGGGTGCGGGGGCAACATGGTGCTACGGACTGCGGAGGGGAGCTGGGGTGGGACAGGCGTTGGCGGTGCAGCGTTTCTGTTGCGCATCGCCACATCGCGCAGCGGTGGTCCGACGGCCATACGGAACGGCGGTCAGGTGGGGGAAGGGGGACGAGGCTGAGACAGTGGCAGCGAGTGGCTGTGAGGTGCAGCACAGTAAGAGCTGGAATGGACACCCAGTGCTCAGCCTGCTTCACATCACCATGGAAACCACATTTTTCCCCCAGCCTGCATCATCATAGACATTCATTCCCTTGCTCTCTCGCTCTCTCGCTCGCTCACTCACACACACACACACACACACACACATATATATATTAAGCAGACATGCATGTGTTCATGCCTTACATACAGTTCACACATGAATCTGACCATGTAATTACATGCAGCTCACGTTGGTGTTTACATAACTGGGCAAGAATAGAGAAGACGCACACATACACAGTTCTCTGTGTGTTTTTTTTATTTCATTTGTTTATTTTTTTACTTCACCATGTCCTCAGAGGGCTCCCTTTTTATGTTTTAAACACAGCTCTTAATCTTGGCAGCAATGCAGGTCCCATGCGCCTCTCAAGGCCCTCAGACCCTGGTAAAAGCGCTAGTCCAGTCCTCTAGCCCGCTTCATCTGCCTTTTGTCCCTCGGCCGGTCGTGTGAACTCTCTGACTCTCTGTCCTTTGCTTTTCTCTTCTCACATCAGCACGGCACCTCTGTGCTCTCCTTCCGGTCCTGCTCCATTCCTCTCCTTCCGAACCCTCGTTGTCTCGATCCTCTGTGCCACATTCCACTCCTTTCTATGTCCGTGCTGCTCCATTCCTCTCCTTGTCTCTCTCCTCATGTCTCATATAACGCTATTTCTCCCCTTCCTGTGCCATTCTGTTCCTCTTATTACGGCTCTATTCCTCTCCTTTTGTCCCATCCTGCCCCATTCCTCTTCTTCCTTCCCCACCCTGATCCTCTTCTTCCTGTCCCATTCCTCTTCTTCCTTCCCCACCCTGATCCTCTTCTTCCTGTCCCATTCCTCTTCTTTCTTCCTCACCCTGATCCTCTTCCTCCTTCCCCACCCTGATCCTCTTCTTCCTGCCCCATTCCTCTTCTTCCTTCTCCACCCTGATCCTCTTCTTCCTGCCCCATTCCTCTTCTTCCTTCTCCACCCTGATCCTCTTCTTCCTGCCCCATTCCTCTTCTTCCTTCCCCACCCTGATCCTCTTCTTCCTGCCCCATTCCTCTTCTTCCTTCTCCACCCTGATCCTCTTCTTCCTGCCCCATTCCTCTTCCTCCTTCCCCACCCTGATCCTCTTCTTCCTGCCCCATTCCTCTTCTTCCTTCTCCACCCTGATCCTCTTCTTCCTGCCCCATTCCTCTTCTTCCTTCTCCACCCTGATCCTCTTCTTCCTGCCCCATTCCTCTTCTTCCTTCCCCACCCTGATCCTCTTCTTCCTGCCCCATTCCTCTTCTTCCTTCTCCACCCTGATCCTCTTCTTCCTGCCCCATTCCTCTTCTTTCTTCCTCACCCTGATCCTCTTCCTCCTTCCCCACCCTGATCCTCTTCTTCCTGCCCCATTCCTCTTCTTTCAGGCCCATCCTGCTTCATTCCTCTCCTTCCCTTTCGTCTCATTCATGTTCCTCCTTTTTGTCGCGCTCCCTGATCGCCCTATCATTACTCCGTCAGGCGGATGTGCTGTGTTTGGTGGAGCAGCTGTTGCCACCGCCCGTCCTATTAATAGGGGGAACAGACGCAGCCCCTTTCTTTTCCCGTTCGGTTCACATGAGCGGATGTAATGGGGTAGCTGATGATGGGGCCGCTGCTGCTGTGGCTGCTCCGGCCCAGGTGTCTCTCACGGCGCCTCTCGGGCCTCGATGACATAGCGTTCCCCTCCTAGGGTCTCTGGCTCATTCCCGGGGACACTCCGGGGCTGCTGGATGGAGAGCAGCGAAAGAGCCGAGACCTTCTCCTCCGAGGCACGAGAAAGGCTCGAACAGTGCGGTCTGCCAGGGTTACCTTCCTGTCTCACCGGTCTGCGAAAAAGGCGTCAGGTTAAAAGGCTGGCCGTCACTAAGACCTAAGATATGTCATGGAAAGCGATTGCATCTTTAAGCCTGCCATCACTTCCTTTTCCCATATATGGGCGTTTGTCCTGTCAGGTGGCACAAGAGTCAGCATGTGACATGTGAGAGAATGCACAAAAATTCCAGAAGGAAGAGCATCTAGGAGGGTGTACATATTCTGTGTGTGCGTGAGAGAGAGGTGAAGTGTTTGCTTGCATGGTCGATCAGAGCCTGGCCAGCTAACTTTGGATAACAGATGCAATAACAATGTGTTTTTGGAGCTGAAATCACAGAATGGTAATCCTCATTAAAATCTCAATAAATATGGCCTAAATGTTACTGTATGTTTAAGTTGGAGACCCAGACATTTTAAAAAAACACCATACTTAATATGTGCTCGTGGACTGTAAGGCATGGAGATTTATGTCTGGGAAGGTTGTATAGAACTGGTGTTACGTGGTGATACATATGTGATGGAAATACAGCAGGTACCGTACTGGTTACAGCTGCCTTGCATTTGAAGAATTCAGTTTCAAATTCTCTCTCTCACTACTGTACCTTCGATCAAGGTATATACACTGAATTGCTCCAGTAAAAGTTATCCTGCTCTGTATATTGATATATGATTATAACTTGCTCAGTTTGCAAACCTAATACTGTAAGTTGTTTTTGAAAGAAGCGTCAGCTAAATTGTTATTATTATCGTTGTTAACAACAGCGACAATAATAAAAATAATAATAAGGTGCATTAGAACGAAGTCTGCGCATGCTTACCTGTAGGTGCTCCGATAAGGTCTGCATGCAACTGGATGTCAAACCCTAAAAATGGTTGTAGCTTTCCAAGGACTGACCATAATGCTGTCTGTAAGCTGTGTGATATTGGAATTATTCTATTAATTTAAATTTTTTTTAATTGCTCAATTAATGAAATATTTATACAACACATCTAGTAGTAGTTAGTGACCCTTTCTTGTAATCTGTCAGTCCTTGGGCCGTGTACATATACAACACTGTCAGCTGGCTGTCTTTGGAAATGCGCTTTATTACACAGGTTTCACACTTTGATTTCTGAATTTTATCCAGGCCCTATCTCCATTCAGCTCTCTCTTGTTTGTGCAGACAGCAAGTCTGCAGTCTGCTATAGTGGCCAGTTTGGACCGGTACGGTGTTGTCACTACGAGGAGGTTTTCCTCGGCGGAAGGGTTCGAACGAAAAAGGACACGAGCGCACCTTCTGAAAAAGCGCCGCGGAAACCTGGAGGGCTAGGTGTTCAAGCCCCGCCTTTCCCTACACCCCCGCACACGTGCCCGAGGAGCGGAATGGATACAGAAGGAAGGGAAGATTGCGAATAGATGCGGTCTGCGAGATCCCCGGTCCCAGGTGGTGCGCCGTCTCTTTAAGAAAATACATTTAGACACGCCCTCAGAACCTGATTGGCTACCGATGTGTTTCTGGAGAGCTGAGCTCTGACTCCCTCCCTTTCTTTGCATTTTTTTCCCTCCTCTCCTCTTGCAAAATCTACGTAAGTTACAGGAATAGAATAGCATGATAATGAGTAGAGTTACCGTTGCATGTAATTAGCTGCGGCTGAGCCTGCTGTTCGTGCCTCCTGGAAAGGCCTGAGCAGCATGATGGAGAAGCAACCGCGAAGAACCTGGGTACCCAGACCCTCAGCGGGGAAACACACTCACATGCACACACGCTCATACGCAGCGAAGCCAAGTGGACGATTAGTCATCATCATCATATCCCTCGTAACGTACAGAAGCGTCGCAGCCGTATTCGAGCAGGACGCTCTTGGGTGTTGCGACGCCGACTCTTTAACAGTCTTACATTTATTTAGATGAGGAGCCGTCACCTTTACAGTCCTGCTCTGTCAAAAAAGATGTTGGTACACTAAGGATCCCCTCAAACGTGCACGTTCATCGACTTGATTCTGTCTGGGCTTTGGCCATAACACATGCACGTATCTGTGCACTGACACACACGCACACACACATTCATTCACGCACAGACATGCAGTGCTGTCGCTCAATTGTTCACTCACTGCGTGCCAACTAATGTCTTTCCGTCCTGTTTCCGAAGTACATGTGCTGCACTGTATGCTGACAGCATCGTAGCGAACCTACCGGACAGCCTGTTCTCACTTCGTGTTTTTGCTGATAGTACTGTATGTTATTGAATCTGATCTTGTTGGCTCATTCTAGGCAATAACTGTATTTCTTGGCTTTGGCAGATAAATCCCTCAATTCCATGTTTTCGACTCCATTTTTTATTTGCTGAAGTCATCTCTTTTAGTATGAACATTGTTGTTATTATGTAACATGATGGATCAGCGGGAAGAGATGTTTACAGCCATTAGCTAGCAGTTGAAGGACCTGGATTTAAATCTTTGCTCCTGCTGTAATACCCTTGATCCAGGTACTTACTTTGACCGAATGCAGTAAAAATGACCAAGCTGCAAAAATGAGTAAATAACTGGAAGTAGCTTAGCCTAAAGTGGGGGTGCTGTGGCCCAGCGGCCCGGCAGGTTTGGCCGAGTCCTGCCGTCTCCGGGGTCTGAGGTTCGAGTCCCACTTGGGGGGCCTTGCGACAGCCTGGCGCCCTGTCCTGGGTGTGTCCCCTCCCTCTCCAGCCTTGCACCCCGTGTTGCCGGCTTAGGTTCCGGTTCGCCGCGACCCCGCTTGGGGCGGGCGGTTTCAGACAATGTGTCTGTAAGCTTAGTATAAAAACCTAAAATTGTTAGTTGCTTTGGAGAACAGCCAGCATCAGTTAAGTAAAGCAATGAAAATGAGTGTCGAACTGGAGTTTTAACCAAAGACGTTACATGAATTTGATAGTGTGACGGAAGATCTCTACAGAAGTTCACCGCAGTGGGGCACGTAAGCCAGTATCTCATTCTCATTGAAGCCTCGTGCTTCCCCGTGAAATACGTGAGCGCGGCATGGCTCCATGCGGCCCCATCGGGTCGGATGCAGGGAACGCGGCGCTGGAAATGGGAAGAGAGGAAACCGCGCTGGAGAAGCTTGGGTCTCGCCGCGTAGGATGGGCAGCGTCTTGGCAAAGCGTGGGCCCTTTAAGAGCACGCAGTGAAGCGCTCAGTGTCACTGCCGCTGCTGATGGCGGCGCTGCCAGTTGATTGGACGTGGCTGTCGGGGCCGCGGTGCTGGAGGGATGCTACTGCGTCTCACTGCCTCCCTCAGCCCCCCCCCCCCCCCAGCCTCCTCTCTCGCTCGCTCGCATCCATCTGTGTAATCAGCAACTAGGGCAAGCAAGCTGAGAGACGCTCCTGAGCTCAGCTCCTCTCTGAAAGCTGAGGGGAAAAAAAGCAGGAGAGACGGAGAGCGAGAAGGAGAGAAAACGCTCCTCAACGCAGCAGGAAAACGAAGAAAACGTCTTTGCGAAACCAAGCAGGGACAGACAGAAGATTTCAGCAAAGGATGGAGATTTTTTAATTCTATTTATGTCCGCATTCATATTATATACAAACATATGTATATATACATTTGTATACACGAGCACATAGTTATTTATGTATACATATATACATTTGTTTGTAAGTGTACTTGTCTGTTTATATAGATATTTTTCTATGTGAGTGTGTGTGTAAATATATATGTATATGTACATATATATGTATACATAAGTAAATCTATGTATTTCTATACATACCACTGTGAAAAATATTTCTATCATCAGGGCTGGTCTCTGATTGTGTGACTCATTCTTAATATTTTCAGTATATACTGTATATTTTTTTCTTTACGACAAGAAGACGACCACTTCCCCTTTCCTCGCTTTTTCTACCCGCCGCTTCCTCCTTTTTCATTTGCGGTGGATGAGCAGAAGATCAGGATTAAGGGAGAATCTGTCAAATTGCTCTGATTAGCGCCGCTGCTGGCATCGGTACCCTGACATCGCCGTGTTCCGCGGTGGGAGGACGGCACTCTGAGGAGGCAGCAGCAGGAAGAGAGCCGTGCGCGCGTGAGCTTGCGAGAGCGTGAGCAGGCAGAGCTCCGGCCGCCCAGCCAGCATGCACAAGCACCACCACTGCTGCAAATGCCCGGAGTGCTACGAAGTGACCCGCATGGCCGCCCTGCGCAGGATGGACCCCCCGTCCTACGGGGAATGGCAGCCGGAGCCCTATGGGTACCCGGGCGGGTACGGAAGCGGTCAGAACCTGCCCCCACAGACCCCTGGAGGAGGGGGTGGCGTGGGCGGAAGCGGCACCCTCGGGAGAAGCAAGGGCAAGATGATGTCCGCCGGGGGTCCCGGGGGCCCCAACCCCAAGGGCCAGTCCAAGGGCGGCCCCAAGGTGAACGGAAACAGCTCGGGGGGCCAAGGGGGATGGTGGCCGGAGTGCACCTGTTCTGGCCGGGAGTGGTACGACCAGGTAAGATCCCGGGAGCCTGCCGAGGCATGGACAGGGGAGCCGGAAGCAGTGGCCCTCCTCGTCCGAAAGCCACTCTCCCGTGCCGTCAGCCGTACTCGTGTTTTTATGCGAGGCTCTCGGTCTCGGAAGAGATACGATCGCAGATAAACTGTATTTCTGGAAGTGCTTATCTTCCACCGTAACTGGCCTTTTGAGGGGTTATTTAGATTCGTACGTCTCTTCTGTCCTGATACGTCTGCGATGCCAAATTTCCGCAGGTGTAGCTTTCTCACCCAGCAGGGTATATCATCAGTTTCGTCAATTAACTCTTACGCTGTTGCTTAGGGATGTTACATCTGTACTTAATCTCAGCGCGTTATACACACACACACGTACTGAGCACCTCCTGGATGGGTTCGCTAACATTTTACCGGGTACCTGAATACCGGTGACTTTCAGGTATACGTTATACAGTACATTGCGATATTTAGTAGCCTGTCAATTTCAGAAGAGCGTAATTTTGCATAGAAACACGTTATTTTAAATTGGGTGCCGGACTCCTTTATTCTTGAGGATATCGTAATTTACGTTTCATGGGAAAATTACATTTCTGCAGCCCCCCGAATGGCTGTAAAATTATACAGAATGCATCTTGTCTGGTATATTTGCTACAAAGAGAAAAAAAAAACATTAGACATCAAAGGCAAGGCTTTGCAATAAATGGTTTGTTAAATATATGTAAAAACTGGCAGTTGCGTAAGATAATGTCCAGCAGTTATAGAGTAGCTCTGGGTTTTTATTCCTCATGAAGGAATGACGGTTGCTAGAAAGATACGGAGGCATCAATGGCAGAGAGGCACCGCTGAATGTTGTGCAAATTATATAATGGATTTTATCTATCAAAGGCAAAATGTGCTCCGTTCATTAATGGGGCTGAGATTTTTCCATTTATCCATGTTTTATAGCTTGGCAGAGACTTGGTCGCATAAGATGTAATTGTGAGGTGTGCGTGCGTGCGTGTGTGTGTGTGTGTGAGCATGGTGTGGAAGGAGGGGGTTGGGGTTGGTGAGGGGGCGGCTGAGGGGGAGGGTTGCGCTCGCTGTATGAAACGAGAGGGCTCTGGGCGCGTGTGCATCTGCGTCTTGGTGCGTGTATCCGTGTGTGTTTGTGCGAACGGGAGGGCAAAATGGAGACTGAAATTCCACTCCGAAAAATTATTCTAAACTCAAGTCATGCACTCGTCGCTGCCCTGATGCTGCTCACTCAGACCTCAGTATTAGAAAAAATAAAAATATGGAATTTTACGTAATGGGTTTTTTCGGATGGTTCTCCGCAGAAAACCGCCGTGTCTTCGGTAAAGGCATTCGGGCTTATCTGCGTGCCGCTTATCCGCTGTGCGCCCCGCACGGAAGGCGTCCGACGCGGTCCGGTTGCGGTCGCTTCGGAGCGGATGAGAGTACGGCTGATAGAGCCCAGCGACGCGGTACGGCGCCCTGTCGCGCTGGGAGAGCTGGGCTCCGGGAACGGAAAACGGCCCGGTGATGGCAAAGGCACCGAGCGCAGCTACCCGAGGCAGGCACCGCGAAGGGGTTTGCCCTTACATAAGAGGAGCCAGTTGGCGGTGCGAAAGGGGACGGTTCGGGAGAGCGCGGACAGACATCTGCCCCTCGGTCTGTGCCGTGTGTGGAGGGGTGTGAAATTTACAGGAGGGAGTGTGTCACCCCATCATCCCTTGGCCCTGTGTCACTCTGCCAAGCAACCAGAGGGATTTATCTGCTTGTTGTGCTTATCATGCTTATAGTGTCTCTATTCTCAAAAGGCAGCCTCCTCATCAGATGTCACTCCTCAATATTTTATGTATTATTTCTCATCGCTGCAGCACATTTTTCTGCTCTAGGTAGCGCTGTGTAAAGCGCACAGGCAACAGTAAACATGCGATCCCAGCAGGAGTTTTCGTACCACGTCTCTCGGGGCTTCGGAAAAGAAAAGGCAGCTTTGAAAGATTCGGAAGGAATAGAGGCGTGCCGGTAAAATCAAGTTACGGTCAAACTGGACGCTGTGTTTCTCATCAAACGTATTATAGAAAGGACGAATGTTTATTTAACCAGACATTTCCGTCGGGTCTTTAAGGTGCTGCATTATGCTGCTCTTATTCTCTGTAGGTTAATACTGCGTTTAATGGGGGTTGAAAGTAATGTCTGATACATTTCTGAAATAAGGGTTAAATGCTGCTGAGATGGTAGCAGTGTGAAAGGTGTAGGCTTTGGCAGAAAACATGGTTAAAACAGTTTGGCGATTTTTATTTATTAATGGACAGCACTTTCAAATTCAGATCTACTTCTGTCCTTCCAGAAACTGCAGGCGCACACACACACACACACACACACACACGCACCCGCAACCTCCTGGACCTCAGATAAATGGAGATTACGATAAAGGATCATGCTGAAAGTCGGGATTAATTAGAGGCAGATGGATGTACTTTTAGGTAAAAAAAAATAAAAAATAAAAAAAAAAAAAAGATGTTTGAGATCACAGACGGTTTAAATCTCCTCGGAGACAGATCCACAGAAGCTCAGCCAATGGGCCTTTCCACAGAAAGATCTCTTTCCTCAGGCTCCAATCTGTCCTCGGAGCTCTCCAGATCCGTGGCACACTCTCGCAGCAAATACAGCCTTGAAATATTAATTGCCTTTTACGTTATTTATCAGTCGCACAGCATTAAACACGATAAGCTTTGTCTCAATCCCACAAGCCCCTTTTCTTGCGCTTTATGTTTCTCCGGCCGCGTGCTGCCTTTTTTGTCTTTAATGAGCAATTTGCTCCCGTTTAAATCAAAACAAAACCTTCGCAACGTGCCGGTGGCTTTTTCACACCCCTGTCCTCTGTGTTCCCACTTCGATCATTACCAGCGGAATGGAGAAACCTTCCTCCCCTCACCGACGGAGGGGTTCGTCCCATTACTTATTCATTTTAACACGTGAGGAGGAATTAACAGTAAGATGTTAGTGTTCTTTCCGGAAGGAAAAATGCCATCATTTATTGATAATTCAACCAAATATCCAAACTACTTCTCATCACTCCTTCCAGCTTGTATCAGCTTTACTAGCGCTTTATGTGAAAGTTTCTGATTTATGGTTTCCCTCTTTAAATCACAAATGCAAAAGCACCATATCTGGGGTCGGTTTAGTTTTTCACTGCTCATTATGACGACGTCATTTCAGTAGTTTAGTCATAATTTTAAAAAGGTGACTTTTTTTCGCACATCATTTTGAAAATTAAAAATCGTGCGTGTGCATGTAGAACTCCAAATAAATATTTGTGCTCAGATTTAAGTCACTACTTATTTTAATTCTTTATGTATTTATGTTTGCTTAAATATAAAATAGACATCCAGAAATATTTTGTTTCCTCTGAAAAAAATTCAGTGAGATTTTTCGCTTTATTTTATTTAAAAATACATAATTTAACAAGCATACTTTTAATTCTTCTTCCTTCTCTTATAATAATAATAATAATAAGAACAATACATAAACATACACTAAGCTACTTATATTTAATGTGATTTACCCATTTATACAGCTGGGTCATTTTTACTGTTCAGGCTGAGGGTAAGTACCTTTCTCAGAGGTACCACAGCAGGATGTAGGATTCAAACCTCAGTCCTGTGAGTGTTAGGCGACGGCTCTGGCTGACACTCGACTCACAGGTGTCTTTGTTGATCAGGGAAAATACAACAAAAATTAAGGTTTTAATACAAAATATGTTCTGTGCCAGGAGAGAGGACACTCTGCTTTCCATGGACACAACATGTATCCACCTTTGACAACATACAGAAGATGCGTGCATAATTTATGTCTTTACATAAATCCATTTAATTGGTGTACCAGGCCTACCGGTGACCCAGGGGTAATGAGTAAAGGTGGCGGCCATGTAGCTCTTGCACAATGCTGAATTGCTGATGGACGGCAGCTGGGAGAGGGGAATGGGTGTGTCACTCTTGGGACACCCTGGAGATTCGTGTCATGAGATAGCTTGCAATATGCGGGGGCAGGACCAGAGGGCTTTAAAGCTCTCCCAGCCAGGGGGGTGTGCAATGAAGGGATGCCCGGAGGAAAATCAGGAGGTGTACTCAACAGGGTGAGCGTCATCCACCATTTCTTTTTTTTTTTTTTTTTTTTTTTTAAACTGAGGCTGACCCAGACGACACTGATGCACAGCACTTCCCAGAAGGAACTGCCACGGCGGAAGCGTGACATTAAATACACCAGACAGACGGGCTATTTGGCAATGATGTCATTCTGAACCAGGCTTGGGGTTCAGGAAGACGAGCAGAAGCAGCGAAATGAAAATGAGCTCTAAGAGTCACTGTCGAGAGTGAGGAGTTGCCTCAGCCCAAGCGCACTTCTCTAGCAGTTGCCGGAGCAGGACGGTAAACAGTAGACAGTGGACAGCCATGTCTGATATACATTTTCAAGAGGGGAGAAATGGCACCTTTTCCCATCTCTGGCTCTCTTGGCTGTCTCAATATTTCACTTCATGATGAACCGCCTTGCAGTGACTCCACATGAGTTTATGTCTGATGCATTTTCATTTATGCTTTTACCAGACACTTGTCTCCACAACAACGTACGACGATTTTTGGCCAGTATTGAGCTGACCCCTTCGTCCAAGGTGACATCCGACGCTAAATCCACTACCGTACACACCCTACAACCAATGTGCCATTTATACAGCAATGTACCGCTCATATATACGCTATAGGGTAATGTAGTGTCGCCAACCCACCTGAAACACATCGTTGGACTCTGGAAAGAAGCCCCTGCAAGCACGTTGAGAACATGCAAACTCCACATTGACCAAGTAGGGATCAAGCCTTCGTTCGATCGTACCATCCAGGTGCTGTGAAGCACCAGCTCTACCCACTGGGCCGCCATGCATGCTTCGTGAACTCATGCTTTTGTTGAATTTCTGTGCAGGATGAGCACGTGGGTGCGGCAAGATCTTGTGTCTGTAAAATTTGCATCGGCGCATATCTGCACGAGCAGTTCATTGACTGTTACCCCCTTAGAGAAGATGATAGTGCGCTTTATTGTGCCTTCACAGCAGGGTAGTTTATTACTATCAAGTCGACGACAGGACAGGAGGGTTTGTCTCAGCTCACGCCTCTAACCTGTGTCCTGGGTTTGGGGTTCAGCCAAATCAGAAATATTGTTGTAAGCACCCTCATCCTATGCAATGAGTACCTGTATCAGTTAGAAATTCTGGAACTGTCTATATGTTGGCTGCTTTTGCTTTGCTGGTCGAAATGAGCTTCGTAACGCAACCCACTGCACTTATTAGAAGGGACTCGCAGCAGAAGGACAAAAACGTCTCACGTTTCCTCCTTCCTTGGCTGCTGTGAAAGCTGGAACGGCGTAGGCGGCATCCCGAGAGTTTTGTCCGTTCTTTGGCTTCGTGTGCCCTGTGTCCTGAGGGACCTCGCCCCCCGTGGGCAGGCCTGGGCTCAAGTGTGCCCTGTGAAGGAGGAGAGATGTCACGGAGCCCAGAGCAGGCCTCAGTCTGCTTACGATCATTCCACTTCGAGGAGTGTGGTGATGGGACTTTACAGAAGATCTGCCTGCCTCATGCAGTGCGATGAATGGCAGTGGCCGTCTTGGTGCACTAACACTGCGACTAAGGGACTGACACATACCCATCAATAGCTTTGTTCCAGACCCGCAACAGTCATGAGTCACAGCTCGGTGTAATTGTGGAACTTCATAGTCCTTGATTTCACTGGTGACAAAGCTCGAAAGCAATACATACATACATACATACATACATACATACACAGTGTGATGTTTAAAGATGAAGTGCATGAAGGGAAGAAAATGAAACTGTAGTAAAAGGAAGGAACAGAGATTGCAGTATTCTCTTCTGAAAAGTAACTTGTATTAGCGCTATTGGTAATCAGTCTCACAGGAGTACGGTGCAGTAAAGGTTACCGCACATGGAACGACCTTTACGCTGGAGTAGATGCAGGGATGTTGCATCCAAATTTATGGTGTGCCTCTTTGTTTTTTCACCAGATTATATCAGAAGTATGAAGTTAAACCGTCCGGCGGTCTCACAGTGTTCGTTCCACATGGGGATGGGTAACAACCTGTACCAAGTTATCCGAAGGAAAATGTCATCACGTTGAATGGGTTCCAATTTGTACGAGATTTCAGTGGACTGTAGGACTTATATCCTCTGAAAACACTCAATATTGCTTACACTTTCTTCTTCTGAACCGCTGTGTGTATTTGGGATTATCTCTGCTCAGTCGGTGCGCACGCTTCACATCTGATCCCAGCCTTTTCTAATTCTCAGTTTCTCGCAATTCCTCGAGTTTTGATATTTTAAAATCGTTCACCTTGAATTGCTGGAGCCTGTGAACAAAGAGGCGTGATTGCCCTTCTAGGGAAAAAAAAAAAATCTCAATTGTCAGTATTTGGTGCTGATTATCACAACTGGGTATGTGAACATGTTAAGTAATAACATTTTGGCTATCCTGAGTTGCATCGGAAAATATTTAGGGAAATGTGAAAGATATACTGAGCTGGTGGACTAATGTAAGCTCTCAGAACATGCGCTGCTCCGCTTGGCTCGGACAGTATGTTTGGCAATCTGCGCAGCGCTGTTTGCATGAATTCTACCCTCCCTCTCCAGTCATGTCGCTACGCTTAGGTCACCGTGTCCGAATCACGGAGCTGTTGGCTTGTTACGTGCTTGGCATGCTCTCCGACCACCGCGAGTTTCCCCCAGTCCTCACGTCTTGCCGCCGGCTGTTTGCCGCTGGAACGCTCCCCATGTTGTCTTCTCTTTTGAACAGGGAAGCATGGGCAGCCGGGGGAAGGGGTGTTTGTTTGGTTGCCCCCGTGCCCAGGCTTTATGTGGGATATTCTTTTCTCTCTTTTTTTTCTTTTTTTCGCTGATTACAATGGCAACTGGCCTGGAAATGTGTCGAGGCAGAGAGGCCCCTGCCTCGGCCGCCGGTGCGTTGGCTTTGTCATCAGATGGAGAGCAGGTTTATCGCTTAGCAACAGAACGTGGCACGGTCCGAGCATCGGGTTCATTGTTTCTTTTCAGAGCTTCATTATCACAATAACCATAACTGTAAGATAATTGAATATTAAGAGCTTTGCATTATGACGAACTCTTTCATTTTATTTCTTGTTACCACATAAGTTACGCACGCGACCCAGGTCTTTGATGAGGGAATGGAGAACGAGAAGTCCGCATCGGGTCCACACCGCTCTGATTTTAAAAATTGGCTGACGCTTTGGTTGCGTAATGTTATGGAAAGCGTGAAGATATACTGCACCGAGCGCTGACAACGAGATGCTTCCAGTCATCAACCAAGCAATCTACTGCTGACTAATGGTACACGGAGACATCCCCCAGGGGGTTGTTGGTTGCTGTTTCATCTGGGCTGTAGGGTCAAACCGATGCAGGCCAAGAGGCCTTTACTCAACCAAGTTTGTCAAGAGCCCCGTCGAACTACTGAAACACTTGCACTATTTCTCCATGGACCCAACGCAGCATGAACAATGGCTGCAAATAGCATTGCCCACATACTGTGTACACCAGCCTGTGCTGGAACACGCACTCCTACGGAGTTTGTACGCTTGCGAATCGATAAAGTGGAAGAGTGGCCAATCTCAAAGCCTTCCAGTTCTTCTTTGTACAGCATACTGCGGATCTTTCCGTTTGTCTTTTTTCAAGAGCGCATCAGCTTTCTTCTGCTAGAAATCAGTATGTAATGTTACCTATGCAATACATGGTTTGGAGGCAACCTCTAAATTTAACTGGAACAACCCGCTGTATATTTTTAAAAGACAGAATCTATTGCCTTGGAAAACAGTTCATATATAATGTCAGTGTCACTGCAGCCACGAGTGTTGAATTTATGGTTGTTTTACTTTTTTATGTAATATGACAAAAATTACTTCGTTCAGATACTAGCAAAGTGTAATAGTACATTAGGCCTAAATATGGAGATGAGTAAGCTGACTATTACAAATGTATGTTACATAATTTTTTTCTCTGCTTCCTTGTACCTAGAAATCTCCTCTTTCTAAAACTCAGTTTGTATGCGTTTAGAAATGAACAACCTCAGCAAGAATAAAGGCTGGATCAGTACTTGTCCTGTTTGGCGGTAGTTTCACCGCTAGCATAAATGTAACATTCAGAACATTTTATGTAACATTTTTAATATTGTGTAACTTTTTATCTCTTATTTCAGCATACTTATACTTTCCTGCTCATAACATACTCACCAAGCATCAAATACTCCAAGAGAAAGATCTCATATTCGTTCCTGCTTTAAGAAATTTTCCACACATATCTTTCTATACGATAGATTAGGAATATACCAGACTGGAGATTTTTCAGCAGTTTTCCATCATTTCTTGCTCTCTAAAATTAAAGATATAGAACTAGACGTCCAACCGTACAAACTGCAATCCATGTTATGGTGCTTTATGAAATATTATGGCATTATATACATATATTTCATAACTACCCATAACATGTATTTTCTCTCTAAGCATTCGTTAGAAAGGGATTAGAAGGAAGGGATAATCTGAAGTTGGCTCACATTTCTTTCTTTAATCCTTAGGAAGAGGTTTTGTGAGTTGTCCATCTGTATGATTGGAATGGCTCCTCTGCCGTTAGGCTGGGCATCTTTTTGGCACCGTGTCTCTGCTCGGTGTCTTGAAGTAAGAAACGTGAGTCTCATTGTTTGGGTTGTTGCTGAGATTAACACACGTCTTCTTTGTCTTCAATACCTAAATATTTCATTGTGGTTTTCCTTTCCAATGTAATACAGCATACATGAAAAAACATACTTAAGATGAGATCATTGGTGCACTACTATTCTGTTATAATAATTTTTTTTTTTTCGTTTCGGAAAAATTTTTCATGATGTGTGTGATTCATTGGTTGAAAGTTTTAGTTCAACAATTTTTCACTATGAAAAAATAATGCTAACATCTGGTTAAAACTGTATTTTTAAATCCAGCTGTATTTACTCAATTACCTTTCTTTATGTTAAGTGTAATTTTTATCCTGTGTTCAGGAAGAGCAGCCCTGTTAAAATCCAGTTTTTGTATTTCAGAAAGAAAGTATATGCCATTTTGCGTTGCCTTCACATATTTTTGGCCCCGTTTTTCTTTTTTTTTTTTTACATTTCTAACACTGAAAGCCAATTCTTGAAAAGATTTTCTTCTTCAAAATGCCATTATGTCTGAATGTATTAAAGTGAATAAACAGATCTCAGTCAGTGGGCTTCTGGATACAGTACCCGTTGAGCTCACTGCAGAGAAGCTGTCAGGGTGATGGAGACAGATATCGCTCCAGGTTGCTGGAGGGAATAGGGAGCAGTGCTTTCCAGCATCTCCAGCTCACCTAGAGGAATGAGCTCAGAAATTGCTCACACCCAACACTGTTAGCTCCATGCGGGCGTGGCCATACAGACGTCCTCCCCTCGACTCTCTCCTTAGTAAGAGGACTTCATCTGTTCAGAGTTTGTATTTTTCACTTTCTCTTTAATCCCTTTCTCACCTTTTACCAAGAGTACAGTTTGATTCATTTTCTTTTTCCCCAAAAATCAGTTGTCCTGAAATTCCTGAAGGGCAGTTTGACTTTGCCTTGAGTCGGGAACCCTAAAACTGGATTAGGATGTTGGAGCTGTATTCCTTCTTAAAAAGGAACATGTGTGCGATCAATATCCTTTCACTTTCATCTCTGTTCTTCTTGGCCCCAAGGGCCCGACCTCCTGCTGTCAAGCTTGGCTAGAATCCCATCAGTGCTTTGTTCGTCCACATTGACGTACCACTGACCTCGAAGTGGATTTGGTGAACAGCTGGACAGGAATGTTCCTGGTTTCCTCTTTGTGCTGTGCAATGTGGAGTAGAGCATATTTCTTCTTTAATCCTACCTACAAGGAGATGCAGTTCATCAACATCATCCCATGCCCCTCCAACCCCCTACAACAGGCACTGGATATGCTGTCCCCATGGCAACAGCATAGAAGGATGTGAGCAAAGCTGAGCTTGCTAAGATTACATGCTGGATTACAGTGCTGTCTTATCAGAGTCATACACGGTCAGCCGGCAGCAGACCAGTACTGGCTGGCAGGACTCAGCATAATACAGTAATAATCACTTGACTGGGTAATGAACTAATTCTGTTGTGTAACATTGTCATTTAGCTTTGTGGTTTTTATATTGTGTTTTTTTCCCATGGTAAAGAATATTAACAATGTTGTGTTATTTGATAACAGATGTTTCTCTGCGTCCAAGGCCAAAGTTGGACTGTTGGTTGAATTTGTCAGGCACGGTTTGTCGGGGTGATCAAAATAACTGGTTGCTTGCAAAGCTTCAAGGACAAAGGAGTGGTGGCAATACACTTTTTTTGAAGGCTAATAGTGGTTCAACACGATCAGCTCTCCTTCTGAGTCATAATTCCTTAGTGACTTTACCATGGTCATCATGTTCGGAAATGCTGCAGGATGCTCATTCTAGCTTTGCGTACAACATCTGAGAGAAACATTGTTGCCTGATCTTCAGTTCCTACATTAGCCATTCCATGGGTGCAGGACTTGTGGAATTCACAACTATAGTACCATGTGTCGTTCCTCCTTGTCGACTCAGATTTGTACTATTTCCACGTTCTCTCTGCTCAGTTAAACGCGATCAAGATCAGGTATCGCAGACATTACAATGACTTTTCAACTTTATCTGGCTGTTTATGACGCTCTTGGAACTCAATGCTTTTCAGGCTGCAAGAGGAGGTCTGGAATGTCTTTGTCAGAACTGACTGTGATAAGTAAACCAAACATGTTTTCCCAGAAAGAAGAATTGTGGAGTTCAGAGTCCCATGTCCCACGTCTTGCTTCCCATCTTTAGAAAATGTGAAGTAGTTCTGCTGCAGGATGGGAAGGAATCACCTGTTTGTCTTGTCTGTTTGGGGGCGGCAGTGTAGAACAAGATGAATATTAGACTCAGCATATGCTCTTACTGCCACTCACATGCCATCTACATTTTATTTGGTTGACACTTTTCCCCAATGCAACTTAGTATGTTCGGATTCAAACTATGGTCTTTAAAGTGGAAAGCAGAACCAACCGGTTGCATACCATGGGGCATCCAGTGGTTTGGAGATCCCTGTACACTAGCATGAATCTTAGTGTGCCTTTCTGTGTGACCTTCTCCACAGAGCACTGTCAGAAAATAAGGAGGTGAATAAGTTGTGAAGACTTACATGTAAAATATGAAATCAGGTCTGGACAGAATATCCTGAAATGGCAGCAGGATAGTGTTATGTACCTTTATATTTGCTGAAGAATAATGTATGTTACACCCACGTATATTACTACCAGTATTTCTTATAAAATGACAGTAAACTATTTAAAGTTCACTTGAACATGGAATAAAACCATTAAAAACAAGCAATGAAGTCCAGGTTATTTTGTCAGTTTTAAAATTTTTCTCAAACTCCACGGTTAAAAAAGAAATCAAAGCATGGGCTTTTCCAGTAAGCAGTCACGCATACAATAAAGGCACAGCATGTTTGAAACGCTGACATTCTGAGAATTTCCAACAATTTTTACTTCAGTACATGAGACCAAAGCTTACATAAGTGCTCAAAATAACATCAAAATGAAAGACATAATTTTTTGTATTGATCGAGATAAGTTTGTGACGTCTTTAGTTAATTTTCGCTCTGGCCAAGCAGCTGGGATCCGGTCTATGTGTGAATGTGAGCTGTACTCCTCTGTACCGGGTTCAAGTGGTGGCTCGCATCCCCTCCGTGCAGCAGGATGCTTGTGTAACATTGAGGGAGGTTACAGCACAGACTCAACAGCCCTTTCCTGCAGATCCAGATCAATCCATTTATGAAGCCCGGTACTGCACTGCTGCGGATTAGCAATCCCCCCATTAAAATTCCAATTATGTAATCGGCAGAAGTCTGCATACGATGCGGTTAGTCATCCAAATGTTTGAGATCCTGAAGTAGAGAGTGTCAGAAGTGGGGTGTGCTGGATGTCAAAGTGAAAAAGCTTTAACCTGTTAGAATTGTCCCTTTTAAACCGTATCATGCTCTGATAAAGAAGTTCCGGGTCCTGGGGGCAAATCACAGAATATATAACAGAAGGTAGCAGCTCAATCACACCGCATTTGGATCCATGGTGATAAAACCAGCACGTTCAACGTGTTATCATGTGATTGTTTTTACCTGTCTCAGTTCAAGAATACTGTATCTGAAACATTTTGAAACGTGTAATATTTACAATTATTATTGCTTTTCAAACTTGGGCCAGCAGGTAGTGTAATAGTTACAGCTATCATCTTCCGCTCAGAGGACCCAAATTAAAATCTACCTCAAGCTATCTGGCTCATGCTGTAGCGACCCCGAGCAAGGTACTTACCCTGAAGCGATTCTGTGAAAATTTGCAGCTTTATAAGTGCGTAAATAATAATAAGTAGCTTCGTATATAAACTTTGGAGAAAACCATCATCTAAATAAATTAAGATTATCGATTGGTTTATTTAGTTGACGTCATTGTCCAAGTCACCATGCAATGCTTGGCTTGTAAAATTGCTTACAAAGGTGTATTTCAGGAATCGGAAGATGATAATCGAATATGAAACAGTACGTTGCATCTTATATAAGATCAGCCTTGGACGTGATGCAAGATGAATTGACAATCTGTGACTGAGGCCAGAGTGGGATAAAGCAGGTGCGTAACCTATACGCCTGATATGTTTTAATCTTGTTTCATAGGGTGACGCCAAAATGCCAGCAGCTGGTACTCTTTTTTTTTTTTTTTTTTTTAACTGTAGTTGATTTGAATTGGGTATGGGGGGGTGCGGTGGGTTGGACCGGGTCCTGTTCTCTGGTGGGTCTGGGGTTCGAGTCCCACTCTGGGGGCCTTGCGATGGACTGGCGTCCCGTCCTGGGTGTGTCCCCTCCCCCTCCAGCCTTACACCCTGAGTTGCGGGGTTAGGCTCCGGTTCCCCGCAACCCCGTATGGGACAAGCGGTTCAGAAAGTGTGTGTGTGTGATTTGAATTGTCGCAGTGTAACTCACTCGTAGCTAAGAGTACTCTGTGAGACGTGACTGAGGCCCGTGCAGCAAGCTGTTCGTTCCCCGGTTTGGGCCGAGCGCCCAGCACACGAAAACCCGCTATCAATTTTGCCGCTCGCCTCTCTACTCTGAAAGCCGCAAGGAGATTTTTGCATCTCTCCGACAAGCAAAGCTGCGGTACGCCCGAGCCTTGTTTCGTCGTAAACAAAATACAAAGAAAATGACTAATTCGCTGCTCCAGAACAGTCCATATTTTCTGTGGGTGAAATCCTGCGAGAGACCCATAAAATAGACTTGTGTCGAATTTGTGATTGTGGGTTTAGTTTGTGGTGCCATACAAATATGTAATAAATCGCTTTGCTTTCACAGTTTATTTTCCGTATTTGTATTGCGTAATGTCTTTATTTAAATAGCGTTTAATTATTTCATCACGTACGATGTGGTCAAATCGTTGTTCGTTTATGGCCTTCGGTTCGTTGCGGGTCAACGTTTCAGCCCCTCGGCGGTTAGACTCAGAGGATCTTGTGTGGGTCTGTTTGTTACAAAGCGATACGTGTCGGACTGATGGCAAATTCGGGTCGTTACGGAAGCCTTGGCGACTCTCATTTGCGCGAGGTGATGTTCTCAGTTGCCACTTCCCCAGCGTTGTGGCAGAAAATGCATACTATTCGTACCATTCATGAACATGTCCAGAATTGTGCTTACAAAGCAAGGTAATTCTAATTTCGTTTTCAGATTCACAAGTTTCCTTCACGCCTACATGGTTTTTTGGCTAGTAGATCGGACAGCGGCGGTAAGGGCTGGAGACCGTGGCCGTGACTCTGGGTGGCCTGGCTGCACAACACGTACTGCCTTCTTTCCATCATTTCAACAGATGATCAGTGCTGCAGAACTTTGCTGACATCACCTCAGAGAAGGGTGTGATCAAATTCTATTTTCAAGGAGCCAAGTATTCACGGTGTCTTGGTAAGATGACCGAAGTCATTTAGGGAAGCATGTTATGAAGTGAGATGCTTTGATTGCTGCAGAGAACCTCAGTTCCTTCCATTCTGAGCTGCATAAACTTGTTTTCCTTTACGTGGAGTTACATAATCCACTCACAGTTCCATTACATCTAAACATACATCTGTGAAAACAGGATCTGAGACGCTTTTCACCAAGGAGAGAGCTTGTCGCCTCAGGGTGAAATACGCGGCAGTCCTAATCATATAAAATAATTAAACATGAAAAAAAATGATCACTGTTAATGTAATAATATGAGAGCAGTGTGATCATATGTGAAGCTTTTAGGGCGGTTTCTGCCAGTTACTGTTGCTGCCAGGTCAACTACCCAACAGAACAGCTGCCTTGAAGCACATGTATCCAGTCATGGTGGATGACCTGACCTCTTACAGCATCTGCTGTGTGATATATGAGGCCGTTTTCACCCCTCTCGTTGTGACCATGGCCATCGCTGCCCCAGTGCACAGCCAGATGGCCACACTGGATAAGACACAAATTTCAGGCATGGCACAGCAGTGTCTGACAGGTTCTTAATTTCAATTTTACTAGCACATGCATGTCCCCGTAGTCCATTATTTCATTACTTTGCCAGTTTTTCTTTCATTGCCAATCACTGGAGTCATAAAATATGCTTCCCTCTCCTCCATGAATCTCTCTTGCCTCTCAGAGGTAGCCTGGGTGGAAAATGTGTGTGGGGGGGCAGGGGGGGGTTTAATGGAGTGCTTGACTGAAGCACAGTATGGCTTGGATTGTGGGCCACTGTGGCTCAGAGGAATCAGCGTGATAGAGGTGGATTGTGCTTAGTTTTATTTCAATTTTAAACATTCATTCATTTATTCATTCATTCATGCATTCATCTATAATTGCTTTGCCTGCACAGAGTCACATTGGAACAGAGCCTATCCAGAAAGCATGGGGCATGAGATAGGGCATACCTAAGACGAAGGGCAAAAAAAACCTGTTAGTCTTGCAGCCTGTAGTAATTTGGCTATATGATACACCTCGCGAGAGGTACTTTACCTGTTACACACACAGTTGCTTCGGCTGCAGGCTAATTTAAACCTACAAATAAATCTACGGACTTGGGTTTGGACCCCGACTCCTGCTTTGGTAACCCTGATCAAGGTGCTTACTCTGAATTGTTTAGCTGTATAATGGGTACATTTCAAGCACCTTCATATGCAGAACTAACATTGCATCACCCTCCGAATCAGTGCCGTAGCCAAAATGCCCTTCCATACACCTGCTGAAATCTCAAATCTCAGGTGGACTCTATATTCTTCACACGCAGAATGGATTCTTTCCATATCATTGTGATTATTAAGCACTCTGGGGAGCGATTCGTTCTCTAAGCATCATGGGAGAGCTGCCAGGTCTTGCTTGTTTACCGCGGTTACAGAAACGGGGAGGAGATAAAACATAATGTCAGCACTCAGGGGAAGGGAGGAGAGATAAACCTGGCGGAGCTGCTTTGGAAACACACGGGCAAGGACACCAAATACGAGTGGCTCTCTACTGATGAAGCAGCAGATCAAGATAGCAATTTTGGGCTCGTTTTCTGTGATTGATCTGCATCATTTCTGACACCGTGATAAGATTTCTGGGAATGAAATATGCTACAATGAGCTCTGGATGCAGCCCTACAGCTCATTCTTACAGCTCTCTCATCATCTTGTTCAGGTAGACACGCGGCTCTACCTCACCAGTGTGTAATTTAAAGTGTCCTAATAAGAAACTTATCATTCTAAAGAGCATGAAATTGGCTGAATTTCAATCAAAAATTATGTAGCCTTTTTTTCGGTTTCATTCTTCACAGTGTTTTATGCAGGTCTTCTGCAGGGACATATTAACTCATGTAAATTATGTAATTAAAAAAGGGTAATATGTTTGGGGACAGTTAAATATGTGCCAGTGACGAGAATGAAGATAATGATTATAATAATTACCAGTAAATTAATTGCTCTCTGGGCTTACACCACGACAACCAAAAAAAAATTAATATACCTTATTATATTAAATATTATGAGGCATGACTGTCATGCAACAAAAGAACTCTTTTTGTGTTGTCCTTAATGATGGCACCTGTCATTTCAGTAGTTACAAGTATTAGACTGAGATTGTGTGTTTTGAGCCAAAACTTTGTGTACTTTCCATCTTGGCTTAGAGGCCAGCGGTGGACTCGCACCGCTGCCAAGAGAGGTTGTTGAGACCTCTGCTTGGGACACTACTGAGCGAGAGAGGTATAGATGGGACAGTGGGGGGGATGACGGAAACCTTGGAAGGGTGACGGTTCCTAGGGGTTTTTATGCCTCTTCTATGACGGACAGGCAGGTGTTTGTTCTTCTGTCCTCAAGTGTTGCTTTTTCAATGTGCAGCTTCCGCATTCGGTCCCTATATTTGACGCCGCCTTGTGTTTAGCTGGAGCGTTTCCAGCCGCAGGCCATTTCAACCAGACGAATCATGAGGGAGGAGGTGGCCGGGGCCGTATTCTCAGCCCCCCAGCTCAACAGTCACGGTGTCAGGCACGCAGATGCCCCATAATCAGCTTTGCCTTGTGTTGCTCAGGCAGCCGCAGCCCAATGAATGGGCTCTATTTAAGGTCCCGGTGGGAAGGCATACGTGGTCTATCTTTTTCATGCTGCTCAACTTTGTGTGTTGTCTGTATATGCGTGTAGACGCATACATGAGCACAGGATCACATACGCAATATTGAAACATCATAGCTGTAAATACTTTTGGTGCTGCATGGTGCAGAGGCAATAATCTCGCCTTTTCACCCTACCCTCGGGCCCCCGTGGGTCAACCGTCGTGAGATTCCGTGAAGAACGGACCCTCATCTGGGCTGTGTGAGGAGCAGCAAATTCCCTGGATCTGTGCTGCATCGGAGCCCCGGGCAAAGGGGACAGGAGGTGGCTGGGGGGGGTTGAGTCGCCGTCGCCATGGGAACGCATTGATTATTTAACGGCTTGGAAGAGGCTGGCCGTGGCACGGGCTCAGTCCAGGTCCGGCGCTCGCGGAGCTTTCTTTGTGCTCTGAGGGTTTTTAATCCTGGGGCTCCTCATCCAGGTCCAAGTAGGAAAGCCTGCAAGGTGCTTTTTGTTGCTAGCAAAAAGCCGCCCTCCTCTCATGAGGCAGCTGGGCTCTGCGTAGCGCTAATGACCGTTGGCTGACTGTTAGCGGGGCAACACGTTCATTTGAGAAAAAAACAGACGAAAGCGTATAGAGGAGATGCCCGCAGAGCCGTCGTCTTTACCACGTGAAGCCGAAGCCCCCCGACGATGAGGCAAATGTGCAGCGCCACTCCAAATGCAGCCCATCTGGCAGTGTCACACGCTTCTGTTGTGACAGTTTTCTCAGGGTCTCTTCGCGCGGCACATATCGCCATGTGCAGGCGAACTCGTGTCACAGCTCATTAGTTTGGCCAGTTTCGTCACGCAGCAATGAGAACGTTTTTAGCTTAAATACCTCGCAACTCGGCATGCTAAACCTGCCACGTTCTGTGACGCTCAGGGGTAAAGTCAGAGGCCAAGCCTGGGAGAAAAGGACATGTGGATCGATTGGGGGTGGAGCCAGTGAAGATGGGAGGCGGGGTTTCAGGTGAGTTGTGGGCAGGGCCTGTGCAGAGCTCCTCCCACAATATCCTAATCCCTGGGCCCCAAGCGCTGTGCTGCAGGCAGCTACTGAACACAAGTGGCCCCTGACAGCTGGCCGGGAACACAACCTTTCACAAACAGGGTCCGAATTAAAGGGAAATAAAGCGATTTAGGGCAATCTGATTCAGATTTATTTAATTCCCTCCATGCACTGTTCTCTCTGCCTTCTGCTGGCTGGATGCTACCCGGATCTTCCCCCTTTTCCTTCTCATCTTCAGCCCACCACATCCCCACCCAGCTGCCCAAGCTCAGTCTCTTTCCATTCAGTTTTACTTTCAAATCGTCCAAGGTTCTTACCTGGAATTGCTCCAGTAAAAACTACCCCGCTGTATTAAATGGGTAAATAGTTGTAAGTAGCTTAGTTTATTAAGTTATCACCGTAAGTCTTTCTGGATAAATATGTCAGCCAAATGAGCTAATAATAGTAATAATAACAATAATAGTGCTCGCTGTGTGTCCTGGAAGCTGTCCTCACATCAGGGTTGTGGAAGCTCCTTTGTTGCAGGAGATCTGACCGGGTCAAACCTCGCTCTCGTAAACCACCGGGCCTTTGCCTGCCACGCACTGCTTATCGCATCACTTCGCTGCTTTCTCTTCAAAGGAGGCATCCTGCACGGGACACAGAGGCTGGATAATACCATGATTATTTCCCTGTTGTTTGCTTGTTTAGTCTGATCCCTTATACTGGGATTATGGCAATCCTGGAGTGTGATTTTTGCTGTGGTGTACACTACCCGCTGAGCTGACCATAAGCCAGTGTTACCTTGGTAAGACGTAATCTACACGTCGCATGGTTAGTTTGCAGACTGAGGAGCCCAAAGTTTGAAGGGAAAACACATTTCCAGAGTAGACTCGCCGCAGTGATTTTTTGTTGACATTCATTCATTCATTCATTCAAACGTTGCCTAAAGAATCTGAAGTTGTGTGCTTGCTCCTCACCTTCTAGCACATATCAGTCCATCATTCACAAGTATAAGAGATGATTGATGTAAACTCCTTTAATGGAGCGTTCATGGAGATTTATGCGTTAATTTGTCATCGCAGTATTTTAGTAAGTGGGATTTTAGTTACTGTATGTCTGACAAATCAGCCTGTAGATTTCTGCTGTTAAAGTCCAACATCATGAGCATGAGATTTCAGTTCAGTCCCCATCAGAGATTCTTTTATGTAAATACTAGCCCTTACCAGCCATCTTTAAAATAATTTAAGCGGAGAGAAAATATGTAAATGTATTGATGAGGCTTCCTTTCATTTTGCTCGTTGTGCCGAACATTGTACTGCTTTCGATGTAGATGATAGCCGTGAGCTTGACCGATTTTATTCCCGCGAGCTGCTTCGCAGAATACTTCACAGGGATGCTGTAGGAGGCCATCAGGAGGGTATCACTGCATTTCTTCCAGCTTTTGTGCAAAAGGTGGGATGCCTTAAGTGTTGGAATTGGCATATGCTGTTGTTTAGTGTTATTTAGTTGCTTAGCTAACACTTCAAAAAAGAAATTGCAGTTTTGCAGGATCTCTCCAGGTGGAGATTTTATTGTTAATTAATGTACGCTGTACAGTGCTGTGAGAGTTAAACTGAGCTCAAATCCTGCTCTATCTGTGCTGAATCTTGAATTTTGACATTTTCTAGTCTGGTAAAGCAGGAGGCACAGCATGGGGAGCAGCACGATGTGCAGGTCCAGTCACAGCCTGGACACACCTCCGCAGCCCTGGGTGTCCTCTCTCCAGTGGGGACCGGACTGGGTGGCACGTGGGAGGTCCTCCAAGACCAGGACAATGCTGTGGGGGTGGTGTTATAAAATCTGCCCAGATCTGGGAGAAAGACGCGAAAAAGGAGTGAAAAAGTCAGAAAAAAAGTTCCAAGTTTCATGTTCAGCTATGCAACGAATTAATGGTTGAGACGCACAATTGCAAACCTTCTTCATGACTGACAGATGGTGTGCATTACATCTATAGAGGGCATAGAACCAACGGGGAGATCGATGAGTCCGGTACCATGAGCTTCGCCGGACAAGACTCCGTTCTCATTATTTGGGGACAGGATGGTTGGAGATTTTGGATTGTTGGGTGTCGCTGCAGTTACGCGTGTTTGGATTTGGCTTCTTCTGCAAACGTCACGTCGGTGAAGCTATGAATCTGTTGCTGCGCGCGTGTGTGTGTGTGTGCGTGCGCTCAAAGCCTATCACTCAGTGTACCCTCTGACAGGACTAAAATGTGACCTAAAAGGCAGCCATAAGATTATACCCATATTAATGTGATTTATCTTCTAGATGTGTCTCACTACATTCTTCATACCGTGTTTTACACTGGAGAGAATTAACAGGACAAGAATAACACCAGAAACAACATCCAACGTGTCATGTCACATACACCACATGTTTCTCGTTCTTTTGGATGGTGATTCTCACACGTCGTGTTGTAGCAGAACATTACTTTGAATTCTTGTTTTACACCTAAGGTTTAATTTTGCAGGCAAATCCACCTCCAATCCTGGTCAATGCGGATTCCTTGGATGCAGGCCCCTATGTGAGTGTCAGTCATCTCTTGCCTTGTGTCACCCATATTACTTATCCTTTGTCACTGTCTGTGTTCCTTCGTGTTTCATTTTATTAAGTAAAAATGCACTTTTCCCTCTCAAACCTATTGTGTGTGTGGCTGTCCTTGTATCTACATTAATGTCTAGAATTTTGGTAAAAAGTAGCATTCTACTAATATAATAAAAACTATACTTGTTTGCAGGTGAATGGCAGTGATGGGATGTATAAATACGAAGAAATAATTCTGGAAAGGGTGAGTAAAGCCATTCTTAAAAAAAATTATTTTCATGACTTTATTTAACGAAATAAAGGGCGGCACGGTGGCACAATGAGTAGTGCTGCTGTCTCACAGAACCTGGGTGGTGTGAGAGGATGTGGGTTCGATCCCCGCTTGGTCTGTGTGGAGTTTGCATGTTCTCCCTGTGTCTGTGTGGGTTTCCTCTGGGTGCTCTGGTTTCCTCCCACACTCCAAAGGCCTGCTGTTCAGGTTCGCCTGCAGTGTGTGAGTGACAGACACAATGTGTTCCACCGATTTATAGATGAGTGACCCATTGTAAGTAGTGTATCTAGCAGTGTATGTTACCATGGTGAATAAGGTGTGTGGGCTGATAACACTACGCAGTATTAATTGGAAGTTGCTTCGGAGAAAAGCATCTCCTAAATAAATGTTTCTTCTAAATTTTAATTATAGGATGTTTCTTCTCTCAATAAACAAATATAATAAAATATGGAAAAGGTATATTTTAGAAGTCTGGGGGAGACATCATAAAAATCGTATTTTGCTCAGTTCACCGTTACAATGCTGATGTATTGTGTTAAAGTATCAGGTTTCAGGATATCACTGCAGCATCATCGGCACGCCATCCTGTAAAATTCTCAGCATTTTGCATAATTGCGGTCTCGTTGTAACTTGGAGGCTCCTGCTCCACGTATTCACTGAAGCAGACTTGTGCCGACCAGGTAGATCAGGTACCTCCTCGCACCCTGAGCCACTAGGGGGCAATAGGTGATCTTTCACACTACCGGAACTGCTGAAGCCTTTGTGTTCTGCAGCACATAAATTGAAACTGCTGGTGTAGTGCCTAGTACTCAATGCTGTAATTGGCAAATATCAGATGGAGCCACTCAGTCAGTCTCTTCATACACCAACACCTGTATGGTATAATGCAGAATATTTGCATTTGTGCAAAATATTTCTGTGCCTCACTTTGGTTCACATATAAACTGCACATAACCGTCCTCTTCCAGCGCTTCCGCGTGTGACTTTTGGTGAGACACACACACATTGGCACACTTTGTTTTCTCTTCCGACCATTTCTCCATCTTTGGCTTCTTGGTGTGTGTGTGTGTTTGTGTGTGTGTAAGGATGGACATTCACTTTATCCCTGTTCTCTTTTCTTATCTTTTATTTTTATCTTATGGCTGAAGTAGAATGTGCAATTTCTAATAACAATAATATTGTGCCATTGTATCAATAAGCATTAAAGCTATTTTAGAAAACTGAAAAATGCTCAGACTTTATAGTAGCACTGAGTAGACCTGATACAAAAAAAAAAGTTCTTTTTACAAACAATACAGTTTACAACGTTACATGTCACTGTATTGGAACAAAACCATAATGTTATCAGCACATACACATATGGTTCAGAATAAATGTTTTAAATAACCCTTAGAAGTCAGCAGAGCTTCTGAGCTGGTCAAAAAAATGACCTCATATGTGTGATTTGGAGACAATTAGTTATGTTGCTGTTGTCTTCTCCAAGTGTGTTTGCGTAGCGCAGTGGCATACAGATGTGATCTAGTGACCCTTGCAGAGAATTCTGGGTCTTTCCCGGGGAGAGGGCCAGCATGACACCATCCTGCTGATGTCACCGCAGGATCTACTCTGTGCTTCTGATGGAAACAGCGGTGCTCATTTCAAGCCTGAATTTTACACTTTCTGTTGTCCCTAAGGCGTGCGTGCGTGCGTGCGTGCGATTTATCTGCAAGGAGCATGTGGATAACACTCTGCACCCCACCCCTATGCAGGGCAACTCTGGACTGGGGTTCAGCATTGCCGGAGGGATAGACAATCCGCACATCCCTGATGACCCGGGGATCTTCATCACAAAGATCATCCCAGGAGGGGCAGCAGCCATGGACGGCAGGCTTGGGTGAGCGTTCCTCCTCCCACGTGTTCTTCCCGGAACAGCTCCCCAAATGCCGGCGCTCCGTCGGCCGCGGCTGCGGGGGAGAGCAGAGTCTGTTTTGCAGATGTGCGACACACTTTGTTCTAGTCTGCTTGAATTCCCCAAACTAGTAGGATAATGAGGGAGTGAGTAAGAGAGCGGTTTAGCGTACTGCTTAGTGCGGGTAAAATCACTCCCACCATCGGCTCCAGCGCTTTCTCCATCCCCGCTGTCGACCTCGCTCTGCCGTAAGCCGGTGATTCCAACTACTAGGTTTCCCCCTCGAACACGCAGGGTGAACGACTGCGTGCTGCGTGTGAACGATGTGGACGTGTCCGAGGTGGTCCACAGCCAGGCGGTGGAGGCCTTGAAAGAGGCGGGACCTGTCGTCAGACTGTTGGTACGGCGGAGACAGGCTCCGCCCGAGACCATCCTGGAAGTCAACTTGCTCAAGGGTCCCAAAGGTGAGGGCGCACGTACTGTTCGAACTGCAGCAGCTGAGACGCACGTGACGGCTCTTTTTTTAATGCAGGAATTCCTTGATTTACGCAATTAATTCCTGGAAACGGTATGGATCTCGAAAATTCGGAAACCTAAAACCTAAATTCCCCATTATTTTAAATGGGACAAATTATAATGACAGCCAGCCCATCCAAAGACACCAGACATCACTAAAACACCATAAAACACCTATATATCCATCATATCAACCTGTTTTCAGCATGATATAAAACACATACATTTACATTTTTTATTTAGCAGACACCTTTCTCCAATGCGACATACGTCTCAGGAAATAATACAAAAGTGCATTACATCTCTTACCTTTGCTGTCCTGCTTCCAGAGCGTAGTTAGAAATCCCAGGGCAGGTTTCTGTCTCCGCTTAAAACTCCAGGGTCAGGGTTACTGGTCAGTTCTCTGCAGTATGGCCAGTAACCAAACGAGGATCGACTGAGCACATAGCGTTTAGTGTGAACAACTTTCTAAAACTGCACTGCGGCTGACATTCGCATACACATCCAAGAAACAATGAGCTAAACTTTTCCTGCTAAATACTCTGCTGCCTCCACAATCTTTCAGTTAAATAATACATTCGATATGGCTGACAGACACGCCTGTGGAAATTCATACGTTTCCTATAGTGCCCCATTCTCTTGAAGCAGCTCTCACATTCTTAACACACCGGCAGAAATCTGGGTGCAGGCCAACCAGCTACAGTACATTATTGCACTTCTGCTTCACTCGCGGAACGTGCAAATTTCGAAATTTTTTGGACACCCTTCAAATAAATGTCATGCTGATTTTTGGTTCCGTAAATAGAAAAATGCGTGTCAAAAGCCAACAGTCATTACACCAAATTTTTGGATAAATGGATTTGTAAATCGAGGGATGCCTGTGTCCTGCATCTGCTTTGCATCCACATCTGGCTCTCTTTGCTCCTCCGGTCCCAGGACTGGGCTTCAGCATCGCAGGGGGGATAGGCAACCAGCATATCCCAGGAGACAACAGCATCTATATCACCAAGATTATCGAGGGCGGTGCCGCGCAGAAGGACGGCCGGCTCCAAACGGGAGACCGCCTGCTAGCCGTGAGTCAAAGCTCCGCCTCTTGAACCTCTGCGCTCGCCCACCTTGCATTTAGCGCGGTAACAGAACAAAGGGCACACATCGCTGGGCCCCCGTGTTGCCATGTATACCAAACGCCGAGGAACACCCACAAATGAGTAAACGACAAGCGAGGGGAACAAACAGATGCAGTTGTTCTCGCATTGTCTCTTAATGCAGCACTTCAGACTCACCCAGGAGGGAGGGAGAGCAGCTCTCGTTCTGTGGGAACGTCGCCGTAAGGCAGTAATTATTTGTTCTGCGGGGGACAAACGGCTTAACACGATTATTGACAATAGCAAGGTGGCTTCGAAAGCGGGGGGGAATTCATTTTCAGTCAGGCGGCGCGCCCTCACGGTGTCGCTGCCAGCTTTGAGAAACGTCGGTGTAATTGCCTCCAGTCCCGAATCCCGAAGACTCGCGCCACAACGTCCGTAGCCGCGCGCATCCGGCCCGACCTGAAATTAGCCCAAGCTCCGGCACCCTTTCTTGTATTAATGCGTGTAAACACACCGCACGTGTTTACAAAGTGTACTCATCTTTTCAGCGCAGCTGCGGTTTTTCAAGTATTAAAAACCACCCGATGCATCTTCTCCTCCCGAGGTCCCGAATACTCGAAACACAAGCACTCTCTTGTGTGCTCATTACTCTGCATCCATCACACATCGGTGCAGATGTTTACAGTGAAAGCAGCCCTCCGTCGCCTTTTTCCAGCGTCGAGGGGAAGTGATTTATGGTTCCGCGTGAGAGTTAACACTCATTGCCGAATGCTTTGATGGGTCAACCTGCAATTACACTCAAGACACGATAAAATAATTGCGATTTGTTAGGGTGCTATAAATGCCTGCGCTAAGAATCCGCAAGGTGTCTTACCTTCAGGTCTTGCGGTAACTGAATCTCAGGATGTCGTCTCCAAGGGACTCGGATTCGGTTTTTATTAAATGAGGATAATTAAAGAGCGTTCATCGACCAAGCGAGGCGCGTTCCCGTTTCTTGACTGCGCTTCTCTGCTCAGGTGAACAACATCAACCTGCAGGATGTGCGGCACGAGGAGGCCGTGGCAGCGCTGAAGAATACCTCGGACATGGTGTACCTGAAGGTGGCCAAGCCCGGGCCTACGCACCTCAACGACATGTACGCCCCGCCCGACTACTCCAGCAGTACGTATCAACCCACGGGGGGTCGTACGCGTGCACGCCGACACACGCCGAACGCCGCCAAAAGAGCAGCCGTGTTCCCGTTTTAATCTTCCCTCCTTTCTGTCTACTGGCCTCGCCCTCCCTGCAGCCTTCCCCACCATGGTCGATAATCACGTAGGCCACAGCTCCAGCATGGCCTACATGGGCGGCATGGAACCCAAGCCGGTGTACCAGCAGCCCCCCCAGATCGCTCCGTCCCGGTACTCCCCGGTGCCTCGGCACATGCTGGGGGAGGAGGACATGACCAGGTGAGTAACACGCCAGGTACGGTCATCGCGGCTCAAACCGTACTCTCCAGGCTGCTCTGCTCTGGCACCCCTCTACTTTCGCACGGTACAGCAGCATGGTAACACAGGCCTGACCGTGAGAGGGCTACGTTGTGCAAGCAAGGACAGTCCAGTAGCGTGCAAGGTGTGAAGGAGACAAGGTGTACAGGAGACAAGATGCCAGATTGTTTAGCTTTCTCATGCGATCGCCACGAAGACACTCTAGTGCCTTCGTGGTGATCGCATGAAGTGATCGCACGGTGATCGGTAGCGCGTCGAGGGAACTTTGCCGGGGCACGTTAGCTTTCTGCTCATAGCACCACGTCGCCGAGATCACCTGGGAAAGGCAGGGGAAAAGTAGCAGGCGGCAGGGTGCTTTTTGATGTGTCCCGATACCCAGAGAGCACTCGCTCGATCAGTGGAATTACCTGGATTTGGTATCGGTGCGAATGGCTTTTACCGCGTCCACAACAGCCCGAATGTGTCGGGGCCACAGCTAGATCGGGGTGCTTTAATTATCAAAGCCATGTCACGCAGTACCCAGCTTGCTCTGGTGATTTAGAGTCTGGTTTTCCTGTGTGTTCAGAGCCCTGGATAAGGAGTGCGGTACTGTCACTGCTACTATTGTACTTGCGTTGCTGTGTACATTTGAAAGTGTTAGATCATGGAAATCTACCGTCGTGTGTCCGCGTAGAGGTGCCGGACCTTCCGCGATCATTCACGGTGCCGTTTATAAAGTGCACATTTACTTTTATTATTAATTTTTTATTTTCTCCAAAGCATTTCACAACAAAAAGCTTTAGGTAGACAGATGTTCGTTAGAGCTCGCACTGTTTGCTTGATACTTTTCCTGCCTATAAAAGACATTGAAATAGCAAACAGGAAAATAAATTTAACAGGTGGTGAAGGATTAACTTGCAGGGAAATAGGAAATGAGTCTGAAATAGATGGTTTTTGAGACCCTGAGTGCTGGAAGGGACTCAAAAGTTCTGAGGAAGCTCATTCCACCATCTAATTTAAAACTGAGAATTGATTGACTTTTAATTTAGGACACCTTACGAGTGGGCCAAGCATTTGCATATAAATACATTGACAGCATGTCCTTTAGCGTGTCCCTATTAGTCCTTTTACAGCGTGTCCTTCGCTACGTCACTTTACTGACCGAAACCGTTTTTAAATGCACAAATATGCTGTTTTGAGCCACTCGGTTTGTGTTTGGTTTCCATGGGGAGCTGCACCGGCTACATTCAGAGGCTCAGCAAATGTTTGCTCTGATATCACCCGTCCCCATGACAGTGCATGTGTGTGCAACATTTCCATGCGTCTGCACTCGTCTTCCAGCACAAACGCGGCCCTCTGGTTTGTTGCCAAACACTGCGACACACATTCAGGCATATGTGCCCCTGCCTATAAGAGTATATGTTAGATCCAGAAACAGAAATGAAAATATTATAAATATGGTACATATAACTATTGATAATTATACGACATCCAGCTGGGAGCAAATTTTACCGGAGTACTCTTGGGTTATTTTTCCGGCAGTATGGTTATCATTTGATTATTGTGGTAAAGCATATAATAACAGTAGTACAGAGAGTATGAATGTGACTTAATATAACACTATAAGAGCTGGACTCCTCATCAGTGTCCACCTGGGTGATGAAGAGACACATGACTGAACAAAACAGCTGTACCGGCCCTCTACAAACAGGGATCCATCTCAGTGAGAGTTTGGCTGAAAGGCAGAGTGGTACCCAGACCCAAACTTGCCCAGCTGCCTTCAGCGGGGGATGTTAGTTCGTTACCATGGTTACGGAATCCTGTTCCCCGCAACACAGCTCTGAAAAGAGTTTGGGGGGGGGGAGCTGCATGTGTCACTGCTGCGTGGGAGCCCGGTGGAACCAAGGAGCAAAGCAGAAAGGCAGCGAGAGGACTCAGCTGAACTTGTTTGGGTTGCGGTACAAGATCCCTTCAGCGGAGTATACGCGCTTAAGGGCTTTAGTTAAACGAACACCAGCCGAAACGTACGACCGCATCACTTCAGATAATGGGGCCTTCCCAGTGCTCGACGTTGCTTGTCTGTGCGCTGACGGTCTGTTGTTGTGTTCATATGGCAGTATCTACAGTTTCAAACACATTTCTGTAAAGGTGGGGGGGATTGGACACCTGGACACGCTCAGTTTCTGCCCAGCAGTGCAAAACAATTTTTTATAACCCTACAATTTGCATAAATCTAAAGAACTACCACAATGGGATATTTAACTAATACTTTCCTCCGCATCAACTTATAGTTATTTACCTCTTCATGCCTTCATGCAGCTGGGTCATTTTTTTACCCGAGGAATGTGGGGTAAGTGCCTTGCTCAAGGTTACTACGGCACGAGTTAGGATTCGAACGTGGGTCCTTCAAGTCCAATGGCAGCGGCTCTAATCACTCCTCTGTCTGCTACATCATTCGTTTGTTTTTACCTTTCTCGCTGCTGTGTTTCCTCAGAACTGTGGCATGGAAACAGGGTATTTCCTGAGTTACGTAACGTAAACACCAGCTGTCCAGTTGGACTTCGCTCCAGTCCAGCAGGCACATATATGAAACTGTATATCTCCACTCATTTATTGCAAAGTGAAAGACGTAGTGCTACTGCCAAACATTCTCTCTCACACACACATCCATCCACTCTCTGTAAACACTTGTCCTAATGCACAGCGGTCCCAAATCTATACCTGAAACATAGGGTGTGAAACAGGGTACATCCCGGACAGGACACTAGACCCTCGAAGGGGAATCACACACTCATACACACTATGTGTAATTTAGAGTCACCTGAATTACATTGCAAGGAGAGCATGTGTGTTTGCTTCCGTTAATTTGACAGATACTTTGTCTCCAAAGTGACTTGCAATGGTGATTAACCAACCAACCATTGTCAACAACCACTTGCCCCAAGCGGGGTCGCAGCAAGCCGGAGCCTACCCTGCAACACAGGGCGTAAGGCTGGAGGGGACACACCCAGGATAGGACGCCAGTGCATCGCAAGGCACCCCAAGCAGGGCTCGAACCCCAGACCTGCCGCACCGGCCAAACCCGCCGCACCACCACGCCTCCCTGCAATGGTTATTAAGCTACTTACAATTATTCACCCTTTTGTACATGGGTTATTTTTACTACAATAATATTTCCAATAAATTCTTTACTCAAGAGTACAGGAAGTGGGATTCAAACCTGCAACCTCTAGGTTCAGAGACTGCAGCTCTTACCACTACACCACCTACATCCAAACCAGCAGCTTAAGAGCTGTGAGCCCCCCAGTGCTACCAGCTGCACCAATATGCTGTATGTTCAAGTTCACACCTGGAACAATGTAGGTAATATTGTATATGTCTTTAAAACACAAGGAGCGTCTTGTCATGACCTGACATTTCCTCGGGAAATGTTATTGAGGAAATACAATACATAAATGAATGTTGATCCCAATTAAGTTTTAACACTTAGGCCACAATTGCTAAAAAACAGGAATACCTGGATGGAGCTCATCTGTATTCATTAACTGTGATGACTTCAGTTGTCTCTGCATGAAGCTGAAGCTTGACAAATGAGTCATAGTCATCGTCAGGTTGGCTCTCAGCCCTCCGCCCATCTGCACGTACCCCCGACGTGGGCACTGGCGTCCACAGCACACCCTTCAGAGGCCTTCCTCCTCCCAGGCTAAACAGGTGACGCTACAGTCAATAAGCGCCCCAAAATAAAGCACATAATGCAAATTGGGAGTCAAAAAGTAAAAGGGTCATAATGGAGTCTCACAAGTTGGGGAGGAAGCATTTTGGAGCGTGGTCAGACACAATCACGTAGAGAGTACAGCCCCCCCACCATCCACATATCGCTGTTCCCAGACGATTCTCTGATTGCAGAACATTTTGCGTTGCCTGGATTGCTCTTGCCTGCTTTCAGAGGACGGCTGAAATGGCGAAAGTGGCCATTGTTATATTGTTAAATCTTCCTCCACTTTCACCTCCAGCTGCTTAGCTCAGTTTCTTCACGTTTCTTCCGCAGACCCGTGCCAGCTGGAACACGTTCTCTTCATATGAACACTCACATCAATAGATAGGGGAAAATACAGCAGTGATTTCACAATGAGCACTCGCGTAACGAGGGAATCTCACTGGCACTATTGTTATTAACTGTCCAAAAAATAATGCTGTCAGGCCTAAAATGCATAACTCTGCAGGGTTTCCATCCATGGGCTATCCAGAGGACAGAGTGTGAGCTGTTCTATGAAGGTGGGTATGTGGGCACAATTAAGGAAAGGGACAGCAGCTGGTTTATTGCCCTCACCTTCCAATTAAAAGACCCGAGTTTGAATCACCATTTGCCGCCGTTGATGTAATGCAATCATTGTTTTTTTCTCTCTGAGATTTACATCACTTTGGAGGAAAATGCTAAATGAATACATGTAGATGCATGTATATGTAAAACCCTTCATTAAAGTACTTACCCTGAACTGCTGCAGTAAAAATTACACTGCTCTGAAAACAGGTAAATCATTGTAAGTAGCCTAGTGCACAAACATTGTAATTCACCTTGGAGAAAAGTGTAAGCTAAAGGAAAACATAATAATATGGACAAATTCATTCTGGACACAAGACAGAAGGACGTATTTCTGTAAATTGCACATGTCTGAAGCCGCTTGTCCCGAGCAGGGTTGCGGCAAGCCAGAGCCTAACCCGGCAACACAGGGCGCAAGGCTGGAGGGGTAGGGGGCACACCCAGGATGGGACGCCAGTCCATCACAAGGCGACCCAAGCAGGACTCATAATTCTTGTTATGAATTGCATATACTAGCCCATCATCACCAGTAACCACCTTCATCTGAACAACAGGAACCACAATGGTTTCATACAGCGAGCGTGTGTTTGTGCGAAGTCAAGGAGTCGAGGCAGACAAATTGTTGGAATATCAATCATTAAAGATCCTTTGTATTGCATTCATTATTAATTGCTTGTGTATGCAGGAAATAGAAAGGTCTGTCACCTTAATGGAACAAATATTTGCCTGACTTATTTCAATAGAAGAGATTATTGCAGAAGGGGGCACAGCAGTACAGTAGCGCAGCGGGTTTGGCTGGTCTCTGGTGGGTCTGGGGTTCAAGTCCTGCTTGGGGTGCCTTGTGGTGGACTTGTGTCCTGTCCTGGGTATGTCCCCTCCCCCTCCAGCCTTGTGCCCTGTTCTGCCAGGTGAGGCTCCGGCTTCCTGTTACCCCGCTTGGGACAAACAGTTTCAGACAATGTGCGTGGGTGTGTGTGTGGCTTATTGGAGAGCTGAGGGTTGCTGGTGACTTCTCCGGCACATTACCTCATTACTGTACCTGTTTATCTCATGGGCGATCCTAACGCAGGGCTTTCTGCATAGCTCATAACTGCACATTTCAGCTGTTTGTACCACTACCACAGCGGTGCAGCGGGTTTGGCCGGGTCCTGCTCTCTGGTGGGTTCGGGTCTTGAGTTCTGCTTGGGGTGCCTTGTGGCGGACTGGTATCCTGTCGTGGGTGTGTCCCCTCCCCCTCCAGCCTTACGCCCTGCGTTGCTGGGTTAGGATCCGATTTGCAGCGATCCTGCTCGGGAGTAGCGGTTTCAGCCAGTGTGTGCGTACCATTATATCTTTACTACCGTCCAGGTGAAGTAATCCTACTCATAGAACAATAACATTTTCCTGACAAAGCTGAGCTCAAGGGGGACAACAGAAGGGTCTGAGCAAGGACCCAAGGACGTTGTAATCACTGCTTATACTGACCACTGACCTCATCACGAAACCTGCATTAAACAGCTTATGGAGGCCATAATTCCAAGTGTGATACTTATTTTCCTGATGAAACTGGCAAAAGCACCACTCCAATACAGCACTGCACGTAAACATGCAAAAAACACATACAGTATGTTTACATTTATTCATTTAGCAGACACTTTTCTTTTTTCCAAAGCAATGTACGTCTCAGAGAGCAACACAAAGAGTACATTACAAATACACTACATCAACAGAAGGAGAGATCTGAGATGTGATTTTTTCAGTTTTGAAGTCCATTTGTCTCATACCACCATATGGCCCGTATACATTACACAAGTAGATGCATATAGGATTTTCCAATATTTAATACATTTATATTAAAATTATTAAGCATATCAAACACGTACACTTTTATTGAGCAGTTAGGAAACAAGGGGAGAAGTTTTTCCAAAAGAGGTGAGTTGAGATCCCCCTTAGTGTAGAGGTACATTAACAAAAAAGTATTTAAAAAAAAATTGTAAAAATTTCTCAAACCTGAAATAAAACAGCTTGAAAAAACAGTGGGGGGGGTGCGGTGGCACTGCAGGTTTGGCCAGGTCCTGCTCTCTGGCGGGTCTGGGGTTCGAGTCCTGCTTGGGGTGCCTTGTAATGGCTTGGTGTCCCATCCGCGGTGTGTCCCTTCCCCCTCCAGCCTTGGGCCCTGTGTTGCCCGGTTAGGCTCCGGTTTGCCTTTACCCCACTTGGGACAAGCTGTTTCAGAGTGTATGTGAGAAACAGTGCAACATTAAAGAGGTTATCATATATTGTCGAAAGCTCATGACTTATATGTCATCAGGGACAAGAATACCTGAAAAATGTATATATTACTGGGAGCGGATGTCGTATACCAAATATGGGTACAACTTTTCTAGAGCTGTTATACCGAAAGTCTGTAAACCTGAAGTCTATATACCGGGGTATAGCTGTATTACACATTCTGAGGATGAGAGAGTGGAAAGCAGCGGAAACTGAGGAGAAAAAGGCAAACAGTGGATTGAGCAGACCTGGCACTGCAGACAGGTACTCAGGCTTAACTGAACCTCAGAACACACAGTGAGGAGAACAGTGCCTGCTGTCACCTTCAGTGAAAAGCTGGTGTGCTTTACCCACAGTGGTGTGACATGTCAGCACCTCTAGCAGTGCTACCTTTAGTCAGACTCTTAACAGCTGGACACAGAACAGAGAGCCATAGGGGTGACCTGGGAAGGCCTCTGTCATTTTTGGATGCACTCAGCCAGCCAGCCCATGCTCTGCCATTTTAGGGTAATTTAGGACAAGTACCTTGCTCAAGAGTACTGCAGCCAAAGGTAGAGATCAAACCTACAACCTTTGGATTCAAGGGCAGTAACCCCAACCACTACACTACCAGCTCTTCCTGCTTACCCTAGATTATTCCACAAGAATTATCCATCTGTTTAAATGGGTAAATAACTGTAAATTGCTTAACATTGTAAGTCACTTTGGAGAAAAGTGTCAGCTAAATAAATAAATGTATTAATAATAGAGGAGGAGTAGCTTAATCTCCTTTTTTCTAGTGCTTTTTGTTGCTGTTACTCCGGAGGGGGAGTTGCTGTGCAGCACTGGGCCTTTGGTGCCATAGATCCAGGTAGATCATGCTGTCTGATGTACTGATGGCTGTTGTACCTTTCACTTAATATATATCTATTATTCACCCTTTATACGTATATATGTGTGTTTAATGGTTTTTTAAAGCATTGTATTACATTAGCCCACATTTACACAGCTGCAGGCTTCATGTCAGCTCAGTAAATGAGAATAATTTAAATTGTCTGGAATATCTTTAATTTTCCCTCTTTTAAAGGATTAATTATATATTTCAGGTTGGATGTGGGGGAGTGTGATAGCGCAATGGGTTTGGCTGGGTTCTGCTCTCTGGTGGTTCTGGGTTCGAGCCCTGCTTGGGGTGCCTTGTGACAGACTGGCATCCCATCCTGAGCGTGTCCTTGGGCCCCGGGTTAGGCTCCGGTTTGCTGCGACCCCTGCTTGGGACAAGCAGTTTCAGTCATTGCGTGTGTGTGTGTGTGAGGTTGGATGAAAAATTCCTTTTGTCAGCCACTGGAATCTGCGGTTAAAGCACGGGTTCGGTACATTGTTTACCAAGTGTCATGCTCTGTTAACTCGGGCAAGGTGCTGAGTACCGCAGTGGTGCAACATAGCCTCAGCGAGATGAAGTAGCCCGTGCCTCTCCACAGGCTCTGACCGTCTGTAACTGTGGTTTGAGTGGTTACACAGAACCCTGACATGGCGCAGAAACAGCCGCCCACTGCCTGGTGAGTCACAGCAGCTTAAAACAGAACTGCAATGGGGCAGTCGACCATGAGGCATGAATGAGCTCAGCTGCTCCCAGTATGTGCCTGGGGGCGAGGGGCCGGGGGGGCAGGGAGCTGGGCGGAGGGGTGCCGCTGTCTCGTGTTTAGATATACCCTGAACGTGTGTCCATGAGTGATTGGAATGTCACACTACAGTGGCATTGTGGCCGCTAATATTTTCATTGTTCTCGTACAGAAAGTGTTGATTGAACCCACTTGTGATATTTAGTAATTCCCTACAATTTGGACTATTTGGTGAAATGAAGACGAATTTCTTAGCTTCGTAGTTTGCTCTTTAGGACCTTTGCAACAGGTTTTTCAGCCTGAATGGAAACAGCTTCCACAGCAGTTTTCGTCTGTTGATTTTCTGAACACTGTTAATTTTCTCTTATGTCTTCTTATGTCATGTTCAGTTGTTCTTTGAAGGGATTCTGGTTTGAAGATTTTGATTATTAAAAATAGCTGAACTTTAGTGATTGCACTGAATATGAATGTTTCAGAAACACCGTTCGGTCAGGTGGGGACTTATCTGGAAATTTCAAACAGGCAACAGATTTTTGTGTATATGTTATGTATATTTTCATACCTTTTGTATGAAATATGGAGTGTCTTGTCTGTGTGATTCTAGTCTTTTTTTCTAAACCAGACCCAATCTGGTTTGCCATTCTGGCTGTGACTCCCTTTGGCAGGGAGCCCCGAAAGATTGTCCTGCACAAGGGATCCACGGGCCTGGGCTTCAACATCGTCGGTGGGGAGGATGGCGAGGGCATCTTTGTCTCCTTCATCTTGGCAGGAGGGCCTGCTGACCTGAGCGGGGAGCTGAGGAGAGGAGACCGCATCCTTTCGGTTAGCTTCTCGTCCACCGGCACCCCTCGTCACGTTATTCATGACTCATATCTGCTATGTATGTACATCTGTGTATGTGCAAGCTGCATATGTAACTCTTAATATACATCTAGACAGCTGCACTATCACTCTATGACAGGTTTCCCTATTCCTTCTCATATGCGAGTACTTAAGGGCTCGCTGTGATACAGCGTAACTGTCACAGGCCTCAGAGGAGGGACATGGGTTTGAGGCTGTGTTTCCTTCCCCAGGTGAATGGAGTGAACCTGCGTAATGCCACACATGAGCAGGCCGCTGCCGCGCTGAAGAGGGCGGGACAGACGGTCACCATCATTGCCCAATTCCGACCAGAGGGTAGGACCCCCAGATATCACCCTCACAACCAGCATCAGCTTGCACACCTTGACCACTAGGTGCTGGGGGGTACCTACTGACCCGTCCACACCCCTCCTATAGCCTTCTCCTCCACATGCAATGTTATACCAGGGTCCAGGGTCCAACCCCACAAACTGTTCAGCGCTATACTACTGAGTCACTGAAGCTGACCTTAGCAATACAGAAACTTAGCAGCATAGCGCTGAACGGTCGTGGGGTCGGATCCTCAGACATTTATTATCTGTGTTTTATTTCAACAACAAGTGTATGCGTTTGTGTCTTAAAATAGTGTTCTGCGTACAAATAAAAAAAAATTCGATTCGACACCAGTGAGGCATTTAACCGTGGGAAAAACTGTGGTAAACGTTAGTAATGTTTTGCGAAGATATTTGAATAGGGTGGGCGGGGGGGGGAACAGTGATTTTATGCGCTGTCCGTGCGAGGTTTCGCGCTTGCTCGCGCGCTGTGTCGCGCGCTCTTTTCGCCGCTCTTGTTCGGGAGGCGCAGCCGCGCACTCGCACCGCGGACTCCTGCCTCTCCCTTTAAGACAGGTACTCTTTCCGGATTCGCGTCCGAGCCCCGCACTCGCTCGGCCAGGCTGCGCGCTCTCTCTGCCTCTCTCTCGCTTCCTCTCGGACCGGGCCGGGGGGGGTCCACGTGGCCTCAGTCGCTCCACTCGTTACTTTACAAAGGCATGATCGATCGCTTTCGTTTTATTATTGTGAGTGTGAGTGTGAGTGTGTGTGTGTGAGAGAGAGAGAGATCGTTAAACGACCTGCGACACGGCGATCGCGGCGCCGCGGGTGCGCGATCACGCTGTCCGCGTTCACGGAGCTGGGGGCGGGGGCGAGAGGCGCGAGACCGCACGGAAGGAGTGTTTTCAGGGGGGGTGATTCCCCGCGTTGCGGTGGGGGATGGTGCTGCGGTACCAACCTGGTGCTCCTTGACGATTCATCTGCAGACTCGCTTCAGATTGCGGGATTTAGGCTGCGAGCTGCACAGCCGAACCGACCGACCGACCGACGGACGGACTGTACTGTGTGTCCACAAGGTCGCAGAGCCCCTTAAAATGACTCTTTAGAGTGTGATCTGAAGGTCGAGATCCGCAGAAGCCGCGCCTCCCATCCCCGATCTGCCTGAAAGACCCCCTCGCTGTGCCGTGACCCGGACGGGGTCGGAAACACCGCAGATCACAGTAAGAGTAGATCGGGCTTCTCTTCTCTTCTCTTCTCTTCTCTTCCAGCCCCATCACTTCTGTGTAGTTACAGTATGATCGTTTATGTCTCCTTACTACACGTTCACATCTCCATTCTGTTACTACATAATTATGTATATAGTTGCAGTATGGTTTCTATAACGTTATTACAGACTTCCGTGTAGTTAAGGAACATTTCTGTAGCGTTATAACACGATCAGATCCGTAAAATTATAAAGGGATCCCCTTTGTAACATTAAAGGAGCACAGTCTCAGCTGGGGGGGTGGTTGGGTGCAGCGGGTTTGGCCGGGTCCCACGCTCTGGTGGGCTTAGGGTTCAAAATCCTGCCTGGGGTGCCTTGCGATGGAATGGCGTCCCGCCCGGGTTGTGTCCCTTACCCCTCCAGCCTTGCACCCTGTGTTGCTAGGTTAGGCTCCAGTTTGCCTGACCCTGCTTGGGACAAATGGCTTCTGTGTGTGTGTGTGTGTGTGTGTGTGTGTGTGTGTGTGTGTCAGCTAATGATTCACTCACCCACTTTGCTAAACACTTTCCCGGGTCAAGGTGGTGACAGTCCGGAGCCTATTGCAGAATTACTGGGCGTAAGGCTTCAAAGGGTACAGCCTGGACAGGATGCCACTCCATTGCAGGGTAGCCACCCACACACAACACAGAGAGTGAGTCACTCACCCGTTCATACACTACAGGCAATTTAGCATCAAGAATTCACCTGAACCGCAGGTCTGGCAAGAAACCAGAGTACCCGGAGGAAACCTGCGCAGACACTGGGAGACCATGTATCCTCCACATACTGAGCGGGATTCGAACTCGTACCCGAAAAACACGGATGCTGTTAGATGACAGCGCTACCCTCTGCTCTGCTGTGCAGCCCTCAGTTAATGACTGGATCACTTTTATTTACTGTTTCTGTTATTAGATATATTGCTACACTTTTTTTTTAGAGGGGTGTCATGCTTTGCAGCTGCAGTAGTTTACATGCGAAATGTGCGGGCAGTTAATTGAGTAGTACTGCTGTACATGAACAGTTTACACACTATGGTTATTATATTGTCTGGTAAATGGCAGAATAACCAAAAGGACAAAGCAAGATCGTAACTTTTGAAACAGACTGAACTCACTCCTTCATTTCATGGTGCAAACAGTACAGGTACTTGTATATTTTGTTTTTGGAGAAATCCGCTGTGACATGTGTGCAACACATTTTCTGAAAGAATTTCCTTTTAAATAAGACAGAATGTATACTTTCAGAGCAATACTTTAGAAAACGTCATCATTTTTAACCCAATGTATTTACTCATTTTATGTTAACTCATTTCCACAGTACCTGTATAGTTCAGATAAGTCTGTCTGCGGTTTATTGGCGGCTTCTCTCCAGTATTCAGTAAAAATTCTGCTGCTCTACTCAGATGTGGCTTGGTGTAGAACTGGGCCTTTGGTCCTAAGGAATGTGGGTAAGAGCTTAGTCTCAGTCCATTCATTTGTATATTGAGTTGTTGGCCGTTGGCCGTTGCACTTGGACAGTGACAAAGAGCTTTTCTGCTCTTCGTTGAGCTTAATTATAAAGGGTGTCCTGGACACGCATTTTTAGGTTATCCCTGCTGGGACCTCAAAACTGCTCGTTCCTAATTCACAGCTCCATCCTGTGCCGTCTTAAATATCGTACATCTACATATAACTGAGTTATGGTGTAAAAGTACATATGGGTTTCTATTTGATTTCCCCAGGGTCACCTGCTACTTCGTGTTTGGTGTTGTACCTTGTAAATAATTAATCAGTGTGAGCTCATAATAGAGAGGATGAGCCCGGGTCCAAAGAACAAGTTCTTGTTGTTGACCCTGGTTGAGTTTTGTCAGCGCGAAAGCAGGTGGCCAAACAAAAACAGTTTTGTTCACACACCAGCAGTTAACTTTTTATTGACTTTACTGTATATGTACCACGAGAGCTTGTACATAATCTTCAGGTTTTTTTTTTTTTTTTTCCCCTCCCAAATTGGACATACCGATGAAAAATACATTTGAGGATAGTTTTAGTGGGAAAAACGAAATGGTGGATATGAGAGGAATGTGGAAATGTAGGATATCTGTCAAAACATGTTCTGCTCGACCTTGATAAGTGATCAAAAGTGGCCGAGTACCGTGGACCTGGTCTGACATGGGAAAGGGTTTTTCGGTGAACAAATAACGATATAGGTTAGAAAAGAATGAGGAACAGTATATTGAATTAGGATGGTGGTGGTGGTGGTGGTGGTGGGGGGGGGGGGGGGATGTTGGCTCCCTTTACATTGACAGTTTTTAGGAATGCTTATAAAGTCAAGGACCTTATCATTATTGAGCACATGACCGTTTTCCCTCATTTATCCTATATAAGATCTCTTGTTTATGTTGACTCTTTACTTGCAGCCTATGTTGTGCAGCCAAGTTATGTTTTTATTTTTTCATGCGTTTGTTTTAGTTTGATTTTTGAAGAGCAGATGGACAGTACAGCAACCGATTGCCAATATGTCCATGTACATAGAGCGAAGGCTCAAGGTGAAAGGGTGACAGTATATCACAGGTGTGATTATCTAGCATCTCCTATTAACTTCCAGAAGGTTGTACAAACTTTACAGAATTCCTTGGAGTTCTCATGCAAATTAAATGTTAATTTTTTCAATGGTAGAATTTTAAACACTTCAGTCATTCAGATAATTATAGAGGGAACTTCTGGGGTATACATTAAAATACGTTTCTTTGCCAAGTGTGTGAGATTAGCCAGTAAACTTGTTTTATCACCTTTCCAAAATTAATGTATCAGAGAGGTTTTGCATTTAAAGGGCAACTGATGTGTCCCTGGGAGCATCTTGTGAAGGCGTGATGAGCTTTAAGTTTTGTTCCTGGATGCCGAGGAAGCTGTAGGCGGGGAAGACTTTAGCACATATAGATGACCATTCGTAATCGCTGAAAGGCAAGTAAATGGTCTCTTCAGAAGGCAAGAGGAAACCTCATAGATTGTCCGTTTGGATCCCAGGTATCACAACATCTCTCCGGACTAGAAGTGTTGCATATGACAAAGATGGGATCTTACGGAACTTCTGAAATAGCTTCAAATAGATTCTATATCTACCCACAGTGAATCTGGTCTAGCCAGGAATTAATCAATCACTTGTTTAATTTGTGCTGTACAATAGTAAAATGTCATATTTGGTAGAGAAACCCCACCCTTGTCTTTTGGTTGACAAAATTTGGAGAGTTTAATTCTGGGCCTTTTATTGTTTCATATAAATCCAGAAACAAAGATGTCTTTAAAAAGTTATCTTACAAGTAAGTACATTTTACAAGTATAACAGACACATAAAACATTTAATCCAGATGAAATTAATTGTGTCAAATGTGGAAATAGGCATAGAGGTCCATGAGGCCTGATTCTGTTTAACCTTCTTGGTGAGTCGTTGGTGTCTACAAGATGGCCAAGGGCAGGAGTACCAAAAATTCCTAAGTATCTAAAGCCAGAATTTCTCTGTTTAAAGAGAATTTTCAATTAGGAGGCATACTCAGTCGCATAGCCAGAGATTTGCAGAGGTTGATTTTTCAAATCTGAACTTTAATATAAAACTGCGGAGACTGGTGTTTCAGGATTGCTCAGGCATAGCAGCATTCTCTTCCAATAGCAAAACAGAAAGCCATTTGTATTAACCTGTGCTGAAAGGTTTGAATATAAGAGCTTGATTACACTAAAGAAGTTATTAACCATCTCAAGTTTCTCTGTGGCAGCAAATAAGAAGCACCATTGTACTCGGTCAATTGCCTTTTCTGCGTTGAGGGATAATCATAGCAGGTTTTTGCTTTCCAGAAATAGTTTTTAATATTTAAAGGATGGCGTACAGTGTGATATCAGAGCCAAATCTGGCTTTAACAAATCCACTTTGATCAGGGTTGAATTCTGGGAGGACAGCCTTAAGCCTAGATGCTGAAGTTTTAGTAGTAGCTTTTTCATGTTTACATTTTAAGCTTTGTTTTATAATCAGGTAAGTCTGGTGTGCGGTTAGTGTTATAGTCTAGTTAGCTTTAGCTTAGCTTAGCTCAGCTTAGCTTAGCTCAGCTTAGCTTAGCTCAAGGGCTCAGTGACGTGAAAGTGTTGGGTGAACCTGTCTCATTAATAGTTGGTTTTGATAGTGTTTATTTTATTGTCTTTAAATTTTGCATTATCCAAGCGAGGTGGAGTTTACTTAAGCTGAAAGGTTACTCGCAGCATTTGTGTGTTCTGTCTACTTTGCCAGTATTTAACTCGATCGCGTCCCTGACCAAACAGCGGTGGCTGCATAGCTGCTTGTGGTTTACATGTAGTTCTCTGAACACACTGAAAAATATCAAATTGAGAAATATACCTGTACAAATAGATTTGAAATATGTGGATAAACCCTCTGCTGCAACCATGCTCGATCTATGTGGTATCCTCGTATTTTTGTTTCGTAGAGAGGCTGGTGTTCACAGCTGAAAGGAGCTCTTTCGTTGGCTCGACCGGGCCTGAGAGGTGCTGATGGAATTGTTAGAATCCAGAAACTACGTTTCACTTGGCCAACCCACACAGGGCCAAGTGAGGCTCTGCTGTGCCATGCTATCATTGAGTGGCGCTATGAAAGACTCCAAAGTTTTCTGTATCACTTACTGCTGCAAAAGTTCCATTATGCTAAGGAATAAATAGGTAAGGCCCATCTTTTCCCATCTACCGGGATTCGGGATTCAGAATTCTTCATCTCGTTTATTGATGCATTTGTAAGGTAGTTGTGTTGTTCTGCTCTAGCTCCGGAGACAGCGATAGATTTTGCTGGTGATGTACGGGGCCTTCCTGAGTTCATACAGTTGTACTTTCCTGTTTTGCACAGCGAGTCAAGGGAATGGGGTCTGATGCCATCTCCTTGGGAGAATGTTACCTAAACTTCACGACAGTTTTCCTTTCTTGTGTCAGTGTTTTTAACATATCTGTGATTTCAGAACATTCCACTGTTTAGCTGAGCACAAGTATAAAACATGCTGCATGTTGGATGAAAGCGTCCACTGAGGGGAAACGCAGAGGACATGAAGCATCTTGGCGAGACACTGCACTGACCCAGTTTCCAGTGGGTGAGCTGGCAGCATTCTCTTTATGGGTCATTAGAACCTGCCAGCTATGCTGCTGGACCGCTGGGATGTTCCACGGCTCACTGTCCCTGCTGCACGGGCTCCAACTGGAGCATCCTGCCAGAACCCCCTTCCTTGTGGCTGCAGAGGGGAGTTCCTGTCATGTTTGAGATGGTCCAGGCTCTGACAGTTGGGGTATACCCTAAGTAGCTTATCACAGCAAAACGTGTGTGCTTCCAGCACCTTCTTGTTGCATTTTAGCTCTTTTGGTATCTTTCTGCATGCAAAGTTTAACCAGCGTAGTGCCTTCGTTATTATTTTTATCTATGTATTTAGCTGAAGCTTTTCTCCAAAGTGGCTCTGAGTGTTACTTTTCCACTTTGGGTCTTAGTGTCATGAAAACTGAACTTTGAAATTTTTGAAGCTACTGACAGTCTTGTGTTCGCATTGTTTTAATTGCATTTTACCATTTGTCTGTTTGCTGAAATACGGTACTGCATGTCTGTTGCTGACCAACCACAACCTGTATTTACACAGCCAGCCTTTAGATGGCAGTAAAACTCACTTGAACTGACTTCATTCAACTTTCTTCATCTTTGGATCTACGTTTACGTTTATTCATTCAGCAGCCGCTTTTCTCCAAAGTGACGTACATCTCATAGAAAATACAATTTGTTCATTACCTTAGGAGAGACATAGCTGCAGATACGTGACTCTTAAGTACGGTTAGTTTGTTTCCTTCACCATATGTACCGACGTTCATCACACAAGTAGCTGCGTAAAACTCTACCAGAATATCGCCGATTCCTAATCACCTTCCTAGTAGTTTTTTTTCTTTTTTTAGATACATGTAAACATTTACGTTACATTGCAGGAGTAGCTCTGTAAAGGACTGACCCGGGCATGATTTATAGTACATGAACGTTTACACCTTACATGAACTTGAGAGATCCTGGGAGAAGTGAGTCTGGAAGAAGTGAGTTTTAAGACCCTTTTTAAATGTGGACAGAGATTCAGCAGTTCTGAGTGAGAGGGAGAGGTCGTTCCACCACAATGGAGCCAGAACCAAGAACCTCCGTGCTTTACCTTTCGTGTGTGGTACCACCAAGCGGGCAGATGTGGAAGCGTTTAGCAGACTGGTTGGGGTGTAGCGGCTGATCAAGTCTTGTAGATAACTGGGAGAAGTTCTATCGATGCATTTGTAGGCCATAACCAGGGTCTTAAGTGACAGCGATTGATAAGTTACAACATAACTTTTAGTAAGTATTTTTATTATACCTTTTTCTGAGCCTTATCCTGGCATAAATAAATCAAGGGATGTCCGTGTTTTCACGTTTTTGTTGTTTTAGTTGATGATAAAGAAGTTGAATGTGGCCAGATGACGGCAAACCGTTGTGGAGATCACAGGTTCTTTGTTTTAAGCTTTGAATTTACAAACACATTGATTTAGAAACAGGCTTCTGGTCTCAGTTATGCTCATAAGGTGAGGAGCCACTGCACTACTCTGCTGCAAAGACCCATTTATGCAGCAGGGTAATTTTTACTGGAACAGTTCAGGATAAGTGTCTTGATCAAGAGCACTACAGCAGGACGTGGGATTCAAACCCAGCTCCCGTGATTGCAAAGCAACACTTGTAACTGTTAAAAATGCCCTGTTTGAGATCGGTCCTTTGCTGCTTCCTCCGTCTATTGCGGTTACACAGTACGTGTCTCTGTATTCTCTCGGACTCTTCCACCCCCACATTGTTGGCGTGCCGCCTACAGTGGAGTGCCATCCTGTTTCGCTGACTGGGGCTCTCTAATTCTTTCTCCACAGAGCCCTCGGCGTCACCTTGTCTCAGTCGGGTGGTGTCGGGTTACCTCACCTTTCTGTTTCGACTGGCTGTACCTTGAGCCTGTAGAGCTGGCCCCGGGCGTGGTTTCTGTGCGCTTGCGCTGCTTGATCTCTTGGTTTCGACTGACTTGTCATGTTATAATCTGAGCGTCTGTGTGGGCGAATTGCCCGCGCGTCTCTCTGGAGTTTTTCATTCTTTTCCTTATACTTGTTACAGATGGAAGGTTGTTTGGCAGGATAGCCTATTTGGCCTTGTGTTAGTGAAATACTGTACTACAAACAGTTGGTGGATTTTGTAACATAGAAGAACATATATCCAAGTGTCTGCGTCAAGAAAATGTTCCGCGGTGAGTTGGCAAAAAAGACGGCTGTGGCATAACTGAGGAAAGTAAAAGTTTTAACATGTTTCTTCATCCTCTTTATTTCTCAGATGGTCTCATTGCAGATTCAGAAATTATAAAGAAATATAACCCCCCCCCCCATCTTGTGTCCGTAGTTAATTTGATTGTGTTATTTTTTCATTACGCTTTTCTCCAAAGTGACTTACAGTATTAGGTTTGTACCTTAAGATACTTGGAATTATGGACCCGTTGTACAGCCGGGTACTTTTACTGTATCGATGTAGGGTAAGGCAGCAAGAGGGGGGTTCAAGCCCAAAACGTTTGATTGGAAGGCAGTGGCTCTAACCACTATGCCACCTGTTGCCTGAAGGTTAACATGCAAACATATGTCCCACAGCCCCAAATGGAATTGCTGGTTTAATTTATTCAGTATGTATAACATACTGCCTGGCAAGAAATAATAGAAGCTATTTTGAATATGGCTGAGGGAGCACCCTGCATTATTTAAATCTTCATGTTGTCACAACTCTTTCAGACTGTTGAACATGTATTCAGCATTTTGTCACATTAAATACTGTCTTTTGTGTTCTTCAGCCCGCATTAGGAACGGGACTGTTGCAGTTGTTGAACAGACTGTTCGTTCGTATTTAAAAACCAAAGCTGCAAATTGTTTTGCGAGTTTGCGCCCACAGGCTTTGGTGGAATGAAAATGAACACTGTATTTTTCCTTTAAAAAGGGACAGAAGGTGGTATAGCGGTTAGAGCTGCTGTCTTTGAATCTGAAGGTTGTTGGTTTGAATCCCATCTCCTTGTTCAAGGTACTTACCCTAAAATTGCTCCAGTAAAATTACTCAGCTGTTTGAATGTGCAAATCCCTAAAGTACCTCAAAGATTGAAAGTCACTTTGGAGAAAAACAAAAATTAAATATGGAGATGCCTCCCAATCTCTGGAATAATTTAACACGGATGTTTGACTCCTCTTCTGTTTGCTTAAGCAGAACAAACACTTGGAGTGTCTCTTGCGCACCTGCTTTTCTCTTGGACCCAGGAAAAGCATCTCAACTATTCCTAGGCTTTGCTCTGAAGTCCAGCAGGAAGGGGTGACCGTCATAAAAGGGACACTTTGTGTGGTCCTCAGCTGACATTGTTTTCTCTGTATGTGTGTTTTACAGAGTACAGCCGCTTTGAGTCCAAGATCCACGACCTGCGAGAACAGATGATGAACAGCAGCATGAGCTCGGGTTCGGGCTCCCTGCGCACCAGTGAGAAGCGCTCGCTTTACGTCAGGTAGGCTGCTACGCCCAAGAAAGGAGCCGGTCGCAAGCCTGCAGCCGCATCCCACCCTCGTGGGAAAACAGTGTGAACACACACACACACACACACACACGCACACACACATAGAGACACTGATGCAGACAAACATTCCCAATGCTCGCATCCTCTTTACCTCCTGAACCCATCGTTCAAACATTGAAACGGGTGCGATTGTTCATATTAATAGTCATCACAATTTAATTACTAATTTAATTTACTGAATTGTATTCTGGAGAAGGTAATTAACAGGTTTGAGAGGAGATTTCGTTTATTTCACTGTGCATCCATGCAATTTGCTGAAAACGACTTATTGACAGTAGGTTTTCTTTTTAATTACCCATTTGCACGAGACTCCTCTGTTTTTTGTTATGTGTAGAACTGATGAAGGACTTGAGCTAATAGCCAGAAGGATGTAAGTTTGAATGTAGGAATGGGACCTGTCATGGTGTTGCTTTTATACTTACCAGCTTTTCAGCGATCTGAATGGGAGAGGCAAGTTTCTCCAAGACGTAACTTGCGAGTTTAGAGAGTGAAGTAGCGGTAGACCGATCATTTGGACGACAGCTGGGATTAGTACATCAGCAGAAACACCACGCTGAGTCACTGGCTTGAATAAATATGATTATTTTTTTTTGTGTGCTTCCTTCTCTTTGTGGTACAATGCAGTCGTGACCGAATGTCTAAATGACTTTTCTCGGGTGCAGGCTGAGCAATGTTGCTAATGCCAGATTATCTATTTTAAAGCATACCAGCTATGAGCAAAGCAGGGTAAAGCTGGGTGTGCCAGCCTGCGCTGCAGTCCCGGGCGCCGGGGCACCTTCCCGTGGAGCAGATCGTATCGACGGTGAGAGTACAAGGTGTTGTTGTCCAAAGGCAGGCGATCAAGGGCGACTCTTCATCTCGCTGCGCTTAACGTGTCCGCAGTCTGACAGCACTGTGGTACGCTGTTCTGCGTAATACAAGTGTGTTGCTTCTCCCGAGGAGAAGATACGTTTTGGTGGTACTGAGATCAGGGTAAAGGATTTTGCTCCAGATGTTGCAAGCAAGAGCGGTGACCCTAGCTCGGTTATTAAGTTATACTGTATATGCTTTTATTTATTTAACTGATATCTCTGACCAAGGAGGCTTACAATATTAGGTTTTAACACTAAGCTACTTAAAATTTTTTACTGTTTTAAATATCATGGTCATTTTTGTTGTATCGCTTCAGCGTAAGCACATTCATGCTACGTTAATGCTTCCATTGTACAGCGGGAGGGTGGAGTCGAACCCGGGTCCATCAGTAGCAAGGGAATGGCTCTAACAATGATGCCACCTGTTGCGCTTTCCTTTTTAAGATCCTTCCGAATTTGAGTGTACGCGCTGAGCCGGAAAGCGGCACAAAATAAGAATTTGCCCGCGATCGTTTCCGTGATATTCTAGAATGGTGACGTGGCTTCATCCGCAGCGCTGCCGAGTTCCAGGCAGGACCCTGAAGAGTTACACGAAGAGCATAGCAGTGTATCTGTGACTGTGTGGCACTCAAACCTTTAATCAGGGGGCCTTTGTCAATCGTGGAAATGCGTGGCGTACTTATTTGTCCGGCGTCTTCATCTAGGGTGACTTGCAGCACTTCGGAGGGTACAGCGTCATGGTACAAACAGGGTGCAGGCTGCAGAGAGCACGGTGCAGAGGAAGGACAGACGCTGAATCAGCCACAAGCGTGGGACGTAAGGAGCGATTAGACCTACATAGCAGCTGTTCTTGTCATGGGCTTTTGGTGCAGGTACCGGAGAAAGGTTAGATACATTATGCGGGGAGGATGGAGAAGGTGATACGGAGTAGGTGGAAAGAGAGCCGGGTCGCAGCGGAGCAGCCGTCAGCGGGAGTCTGTCTCCTGGTGACGAAGACACTTGATAGCTGACTGTTTCAGTAGATGACGGCAAATTAAAATTCTCATTTTATTCATTAACTTTTCTGATGCTTTTCTCCAAAAGCAACTTGGGGTGCAGGGAGTTGAACCCAGAACGTTCCAGTTGTAAGGTTGTGAAAAGAAGGGTTCCCCTTCTCTGCCTGCTGGTCCCAGCCTCCTCTCGTGGTCTCGAGTCCTCCGTGAACCGTTCCTCTGAAGTTACGGTCCCAGTGGCGGAAAGTACCGGAAACCCTCTGCGAGACTGATGGTTGATCTCCACGTGGCCACGTTCATATACGGATCACGCAGTGCCAACGCTGCATGGTCCTTGAGTCCTTCGGAAGCTTCTGCTGTCATGGCTGTGAGCGGTGCTGCTTCTGCTGTTGCTACCACAGGGAAGACTGCGGGCACATGCTGGACAGAAGTGTCTCCTGGATACAAAGCAAAGAGGCAGAAACCCAGTGGAGCTAGAGGGGTTTCTCTCAATTACATCCTCCACAGTGGGCTGCTGAGTGGACACAGCGCAGGGCAGTTAGAGGTTTAAATGTTCACTTTTGCCTGAATGGTAAAACATGGTAATTGGAAGGGAGCTCAGTTTTGTAATGTCCAACTTTGGTTCAAGAGCCTCTAATGATTTCCATGGGGAACCCTTCCTTTCACCTTCCCGCCTCCCTCTCTGCAGAGCTCTCTTTGACTATGACCGCACGCGGGACAGCTGCCTGCCCAGCCAGGGCCTGAGCTTCTCCTACGGGGACATCCTACACGTCATCAATGCCTCGGACGACGAGTGGTGGCAGGCGCGGCTCGTCACCCCCCACGGGGAGAGCGAGCAGATCGGGGTCATCCCCAGCAAGAAGAGGTACGGCTTTTCAACCTCGAGGTGAACCGACAGCTGGGGGGGGGGGGCGATCAGGATGCATATACATGTGTCCAGCACTGACCCTTAGCCTAATGAGGACATTTGAACTGTTTTGGTTTGTCTCCACTGCTGAGGAAGCCAGTCTCCTACTTATTTTTCCTTCGCCGGCGTGACTGCAGCGGAAAGTACGAAACCAGCGTTTGCAACTAAAGAGCTTTTTGACGCTATCTTGGTTATTAGTTCCAGCAAGCCAGGCTTATCGCTCGGTTTGTAGCCGCTCCCGAGCACCTCCGAGCGCCCGGTTCGCCTGCAGCGCGGCTGTAACATCTCTCCCTTCGTTGACTCGGCAGGGTGGAGAAGAAAGAGCGCGCGAGGTTAAAAACGGTCAAGTTCCACGCCAGGACGGGCATGATTGAGTCCAACAGGGTGAGCTGTCTAACACCTGCGATGCCAGACCTGCATGCAGCCTCCCCTCCTCTGTCTGTACATCCTGTTCCTCCTCCTGATGTGTGTGTATCGGCCTCTGCGCCCGAACTCTCCATCTCGCTCTTGTTTTCGTGACGATTAGTCACCGATGGAGGAAATTGCATCATCCGAAGGCAGCTGCTGAGTACTGTAAAACAGGGTGACATTTGTCATCGGTGCAAAGTCTACCACCGTGCAATGTGTGATACGGGTTGAACGCAAAGGCTGAACCGAAGTGGGCACCAATAGCTGAGATGCTGCTCGTTTTCAGTGAAGTATTAGTACTAATTCTCCTCTGCATGTTTGGGTGACGCAAAATTAACAGGTCCATGTAAATGGTACTGCATGAAGAGGCGATGCTGTATTACAGTGCTCTGCATTATTAAAATTATACCCGAATCAAAAATCCCAGGGATTTCTTTCTGTCGAAGTGGTGGCTCATGGTAGATCTTCCTTATTTAAACTCTGTATGAATGCGAAAACGTTCAATTTATTGTGCTCACATACCCTGCTTTTCATTTATGGTCTCGATGTGCTTTTTAATTGATCGTTCTTCCTGTTGAGTTAATTTTTTTGCGTGTCACTTTTTGGTTTTGTGTTTCTTCGCGTTTGTCGGAGGTGCGCGCACGCGTGTGTTGCATTGCTCATCAGCCCATTCCGTTGTGTTCTGTTTCATCCTCCATCCCCCGCCCTTCATCTGTGCATCTCCCCGGCAGTCGGTCAAAGTAAAGCGCAAAAAGAGCTTCAGCCTCTCGCGCAAGTTTCCCTTTTACAAGAGCAAGGAGAACATTGCGCAGGAGAGCGTGGAGCCTGAACGTGAGTAGGGGGCAGGTGGTGGGGCTCTAACGCCGACCTCCGTTCCTCATCCTTCGCTCTCATTCCTGCTCGCTTTGCGGGGACGGCCATCGCTGCAGCCTGCCTCCATCAGCCGTGTCCTCTGCTTCGTAGATCCTCGCAGCCCTTATAGCTTCGGGGTAGCGGTGCCTTTCTAACGGGAACAGACACATACGCACACGCTCCCACGCTTTGTATCGCTGCTGTCCCCAAGGCTTTTTGTGTTTACAACTGGGCGACATGCCGATTAGCGCACTGACTTCCCAGTGCTAATAATGGGCAAGCGTCCCTACTCCTTCAAAGGACAGAGCCTCAGACTAGGGCTTGTGAAGGGCACTGGTGATGTTGGCTTCAGCAACGCATGAAAAAAACGGGCCTCCCCAGTGGCGGCGCCCGCGGGCCACTTTTCCCTCGATTTCCACCGTGCCCCTCTAGCCATCCGTGGCACGGATGGCCGGGACGTACGAAGTGGCCCCTGCTTCCTTGGGCGGGTGACGCGGCTGGAGTTCTCTCCCCATCCTCTCTCACAGTAACGCCTACAATCAGCCAGATGACTGCGTCGCTGCAGATGGAGTGCGGTAAATTTCACTCTCCTCCAAGTGTGTTACATTACCTGCTGAAGGGTGCCGCCCATAGAGAGAAATCGCTGTTCACCCAATTGGCATGCTTCGAGAGCACATGAGCATATGAACCAGATTATTGGCTGTGACTAAACTGGGAGAAACGGGCGAAATGCAGGAAAGGACACACGGTAATCCCAGGGTGAGATAAGAGGGATGGCGTTGGCCCTCAACCCGAAAAGCCCCTTAGTCGTCTCCAGGTCTCTGTCCTCGTCTCGGTCCCCCACTAACCTTCTCTTTCTTCCTCTGTGCTTTCTCTCTTCTCTCTTTCTCTTTTCACCTGCCGGGACACTCAGGACTTCCCAGGGTTAAGCGATGACTATTATGGATCAAAGAGTTTGAGTAAGTGTGGGGCTTTCTCCTCATGCTGTCCCAGGCTAGAATTCTAACCCTCACACGCTAACACCCCCATACCACGGCACTGCAGGCACAAGAGGGTCGCCAAACCTGTGCCCGAGCAGCTGCGGCATCCGATGCTGGTTGTTGGCTCAGTTTTTTTTTTTTTTTTTTTTTTTCCCCCCCCCCCCCCCAAACCAGCCTTTCAGGGAACAAAGACATGTAGGACACTTTTATACTCTTACAGGGCAATTTTTAGGAGCTCTTTCATGGATGAGGGGAACGTGGACCCAAGGCTCCTGACCCCAGCTTTATGGACATATTTAGCGAGGTGAAGGTTTAAATGACTCGATAGGGTGTCTGTGGGCTTTTCCTCGGCGTGGGTCACCACAGAGCCCGGCTCGGCGGCAGGAGAGCCCCGGTACAAGCGCGAGGTCAATCGGGACCCATTGAGGGCAAATGGTTAACGTCCCGTTTCTGTCCACCTCCTCGGCACAAGCGCCTCCGAGTGCCCTGTGAGAGCATACGCGCATACTCAGCCCTTTTCATTATCTAATTCTTCCCCAGCATAGTAGCAAACTGCAACTCAGGGATTTTGATCAACCGCCCCCCACCATCAACTTATATAATGCAAAAGATTGTTTCATTCGTCACAGAAGAATATAAAGCATATAAGACTGGATTTTCTCTGATTCATTTGTTTCATTCATTGCAAAACTGTAACCTCGGTGTCTCTGTTGTAGAATGTCTGACGTCAAACACGAGCGACAGCGAAAGCAGCTCAAGTAAGCATCCTTCATGGTGTTTCCGCCAACGGGCGCAAACGCCTTTCCTCTGATCGCCACCTTCGTAGAGAGCTCAGTTTTGTGTCCAGCGCTTCCCGCTCCCTCATAGGCATTGAGGCCTCTCCGGTGGAATCTGAACTGTAGCGGAGAGTTTTTCGTAGCACTTTCGTAAACAGCCTCGGTGTAAATACACATAAATGAAAACTGTTGAATGGCAAATATGTGGTACTTATTTAATGGACATATATATTCTTTTCGTTTTTTTTTTTTTTTGTTTTTTTTTCTTTCTTTAATGCATGATGGGGGTGCGGTGGCGCAGTGGGTTGGACCACAGTCCTGCTCTCCGGTGGGTCTGGGGTTCGAGTCCCGCTTGGGGTGCCCTGCGACGGACTGGCGTCCGGTCCTGGGTGTGTCCCCTCCCCCTCCGGCCTTACGCCCTGTGTTACCGGGTTGGCTTTGGTTCCCCGTGACCCCGTATGGGACAAGCGGTTCTGAAAATGTGTAATGCATGATGCTCAAGCTTTGTGGCTTCCTTTTTCAGAGGGACAGGAAGATACAATCCTGTCCTATGAACCAGTGATTCGACAGGAAAGTAAGTGTGGCCTTTTATTCTCAGTTCCTTTTGTCTGTCAGAAGTAACTGTGGAACTAGTGACTAGTCACTGTTGTAACTGTCCCCTCTGGGGAGACGGACGGGACCTGCTGGGTGGATGCGATTGAGTTCGTTTTGGTCGGTGTCGTTTTTTGCAGTTCATTACACAAGACCCGTGATCATTCTGGGACCGATGAAGGACAGGGTGAACGATGACCTCATCTCCGAGTTTCCTCACAAGTTCGGATCTTGCGTTCCGCGTGAGTGTCCCGAGACTCCGCTGCGGGTGGTCGCCATGGTCCCCTCGCATTGTTACATTAACGAAGTGGCGATGGTAATTAAACGACCCGGTTCCTTCTATGCAAGGAGCGTGCAAACTGACCGTCGTAAAAACTTGTCTCTGGGTCACAGACACCACCAGGCCGAGGAGGGAGAATGAGATAGACGGTCAGGATTATCACTTCGTTGCTTCACGGGAACAGATGGAGAAGGACATTCAGGACAACAAGTTCATTGAAGCAGGCCAGTTCAACGAGAACCTCTACGGTACAAGCATCCAGTCTGTCAGAGCTGTGGCTGAAAGGGTAGGTGTTTCTAAAGGGTAGAAAAAGACAAGAAAGATCCATAAGTATGCAGAGATTCTTGCCGCAAAAAAAATTCAGTTGAAAATGCTTGGAATAGTAAAATGTACATTTGCTGAACGTGTTCTGTGGAAAATGTCCCTGTTTTCGAGAAGGCAAAGGAGTTTGAAGTATAAGGAGATCCATAAGCAGGAATTTTACCTTCTGGAAATGATTGTCTCATTTTTCAATTATGAAACCCTCATCACCAATGCTGCTGTGACATGGTATCATGTTTTTGTTGTAACTGTTCTCCTTTCTTTATTCCAGGGAAAGCATTGCATCTTGGACGTGTCAGGGAATGCCATCAAGCGATTGCAACAAGCACAACTGTACCCAATTTCCATTTTCATCAAGCCAAAATCCATCGAAGCCCTTATGTGAGTTGCGGGCAGTCTTCTGAAAAACTTACTCTACTTTGTCTTCATAGGAAATACGTTTTACTTATAAAGCAGCCAGTCGCGTGTCCGTCTCTGACCTTTCTGTGTTCTGCAGGGAGATGAATAAGAGACAGACATATGAACAAGCCAGCAAAGTGTTCGACAAGGCGATGAAGCTGGAGCAGGAGTTTGGAGAGTATTTCACAGGTACACTTCTATTCATGTTTGTTTTTTTTTTTTTAAATAAAACTCCCAACATGAATTGTTTATTTTTTTATTTTTTTTTAAAAAAGAAAAAAACTCCAACATTATTTCATAATTGTTCTTTAAAGAAAAAAGAACTCCAGCAATTATTAAATAATGACTTGTTCATAAAGTGAGTGAAAATCTGTATAATTCAGCTTAGTTTAAAGGTTGTGTGTCAGTTTTATAAGGCTAACGTAGTGTCTTGTATTCGAATAAAAGGATGCTTACAAAATACAATCAGTTAATATCTCCAGCTGATGTTGCCTGGAATTTGTCACGACCGTTGTACGAGCACTCAAAACACGCAACTTTTTAACTATTATGTAAGGGCTAAAGGGATACGTTAACTTCTGTATTTTAATGTACGGAAAACTTCCGTGCCGCTTTCTCCTTAGCAGCAGCAGCTGCCAAAGCAATTCTTTGTGTGAAGCATAACTATGCACAGCACTCACTGGATTGTTATGGTGCCAGTATCTTGCATAATTTGTGGGAAAATGGAGAAAAGATCATTTGAAAAGCGTGTAAATTGGCCTGACGCGGTAGCCTGGACGTGGCATGATGGCAGTAGCCGGACTGTTCGCGCCAAGGTCTGCTCTGTAAACGGCAGCTCAGAGGCAACAGCCGATGGACGGTGTAAAGGGAGGCGTCGCTGACGGCAGTCTTATCGCGAACATCACGCCCAACGAAGGAAACCATCAATGACCGAATCTGATTAGATCATTAAGATTAAGATGCGGAAGTCGGCTGTGAACAGCGGGCTTAGTGTCACAAAAAGAGCAGGAAATATTGATGCTTTGCAGCCAGAAGAATCATAGAAAAGGATGATCCTCCACTTTATGGTGACATCTCCCTCTCTTTCCTTTCCAGCAATTGTACAGGGTGACTCGCTAGAGGAGATCTACAGCAAAATAAAGATGATCATTGAGGAACAGTCAGGCCCTTACATCTGGATCTCCTCCCCGGAGAAGCTCTGAACACCCAAGTCCCCGTGGTCCCCAGATCCACATTGAAGTCTACCTACCTAGCTGAAGTCCCATCCTTCCCTTTTTTAGATATGTTGCATATCAAGTTTTATTGTCATCATTCTGTTACTCTTTAATGGGTAAAAAGTCTCATCATTTCTGTGACTGTGCACACCCCTGCATGAGTTTCTCAGCAAACCCATCTGTGGCAGCGATGTCATAGCAGACGCATTTAATCTTTTAACGCAGAGCAAAGGAACAGGCGTGCAGGTTGGTTCTTGACCACTTTGATGGGTCTCACAAAGGTGCCATGGCGAGCTGGACTTGGAAATGCTCTGAGGGGCTGACAGTTTGCTCAAGCTGGATCAGCGTGCTTCATGATGCTGGGCTTGGAAAGACTTGGATGATGAGAAGCTGGATGGACTAGATACAAATCAGGACCCCGGATGGTACTGTTCTGTTCAAGGAACCTTTTTCCAGCGTTCAGAGTTTTAAAAATAAAAAAAGAAAAAAAAAAAAAACAAAAAAAAACCCAATCGGTCACACAAACTACTGCTGATATCGTAAAGACCGCAGACCACCTGCATTTCTGAACGGCTGCTGACAGTTTGGGACAGAGCCAGCCAGTGCCTCCCTTCTCTGGAGCTGACGTGAACAGAACCCAAGTGGAACATGAATCCCTACCTTTATGTTACTGGAGCCGGAAGTTAAAAGAATGACATCGTGTGGCAAGATGACTCGGTGACGTTAAAAAGACCTCTTGCTGTTTAACACTTCATAAGACTTGTCTACATATGTGGAGGGCTGTCAGATTTCTTTAAGTATTGGTTGTTTTCTTTTTTTTTATGCTGCTCTGGTATAATGAAGGAGGGTAGAGAGGTATAATTGGGCTCTCTTTGAAATGCCAAACTGCCTTATGGGAAATGAATAAATATATCTGTTAAAGTCAATGTTGGCGCTGAAGAACAGCGAGGTGCAGTTCCTGCTGCTCGCAGTATCCAGTTAGAGACGCTCTAATCCGTGTGAATATTTTCCACATTTTTTTTCCCCCCCCCCCCGCTACTGACAGAGGAGTTTAGCTAAACTGTGAGAGCATAGGATGGAGACTCGCTCCTGTGAAGGAGGACGATTTTGATGGCTCAACGCCCCCCCACCCCCGCCCCCATCGTGTGGCAGAAAGCCGTTCTGCTGCGGTGACTTCTTCTTTTACCGTGGTGGTGGAAGAGCCCCTCTCCACGCTGCGCTGCGGACCACCCACTCGCCCTCTCTGCCTTCCAGGGAGACTCACTCCAGGCACAGTCAGTCATGTGGCGCTGCCTTGTGAGCCGGAGTGGAGGGCAGCTGTTCAGCGGAACACAGGCGCAGCGGATAGTTTTCCCTCTTTTATCATTTTAAAGACAAATTACGGTCTGTTCGTTTTCCTCCATTATTCACATGTTGGTTGGTTAATATGGCTGGTTTCTTTTTTTTTTTTTTTTTTTTGTGTTTGCTTTTTTGGTATCAGTTCTAGGCAAGTGTCGAGCCAATGCATCAACTCATATTTCAGGGACTGGGAATCTAATGCAGACACCAGCGTCCCACAGCAGTGACTGAAAGACCATGATTTTCTCCAAGGAAAGGACTGCGGTGACACTGGGTGCGCTGGAGCGTTGAAAAGGTCGGGCGACATGCGAGTCTGTAGAAACGATTTTTCTCTCAAGGACAGCACGTGTGTTGGATGTATCAGAAGTGCAGAAAAGGCCTCTTTCCACCTCTTCTGGCAGCATGGAATATGTTTTGCACAACCGTTTAAACCAGGATGAATGCACCCCCACCGAGCCGCACTGAAAACTGGAAACGCTTCCGCCTACTGAAGGTCCGGTTTGCATTATCCTCCATAATCCCCCATAATATTTCTGCTTTACGAGTAGGAAGTTCCTGAGAGGGCAGCCTGCCAGGTACTTCTGTTTCACACCTGCGTCTGAACCAGGGAGTGACCGAAGGGTACTGAGCCATGATGAACTACTGCATCTGTACATGTAAACCGTAACGGCAGAGAATCCCCCTTGCTCATGTAAGACAATGTGGACAGCTACAACTTTTATAGAATTGAAATAAAACTAAAAAGAGCTTTCCATTCAAACATCCACTAATGTCTTTATTCTCTGTAAACAGAATCTCATTCTAGGGTAACATTGTCAAATAATGGGCCTTTCTTAGATGTGATTTGTTGTGAGGATTGTTTTGCTTTATTTTATTTTCAGAAGAAAACTTGAAATCAGGCTCTTGAAATTAAAATTGGAGGGTAGGGGTTGTTTGTATATTGGTGACATCAAAAGCGCTCTCTCTCTCTCTCTCTCTCTCTCTCTCTCTCCAAATAGTGCTGACTGTTAATGGACCTGCAAATTATTCATAGGTCAGCCGTGATCATAGTGCCCAAAGAATTTTTATTTTTCATTCACTCGGAGCACTGTACACTTTTTAAGAGTGACTGCGAATGCATCTGGTGTGTTCCATGAATGCTTGAGATTGTACTGTGGTGGAGCTTGCACTGGGTTTTCTCATAAGGATGGATTCTATGTGGGAGTCTAGGGGTGCAAAAGGTGAGGATAGGTGTGAGATGATGGTGACAGCACACCGTCACGGTATGGAAGCAGCAGGTCCTTATGCATAGCACCCCTTTGCTGTACGGTGGCTGTTCTCCCCGAGACGAGGTCGCAGGAGCTGTCTGGCATGTCGACGTTTCCGTCCTCCAGTCTGCTGGTCATGGAGGAAGGCAGTCCTGCTTCATTTCATTTTGTACTGTTCCTTTTTTGGACTGGACAAACATATTTTAAAATGATAATAAAATATGTGACACAGTTGATCATTGTTTCAGTTCCCTTTTAATCTGGGCATTGAGAGATAATAATCCGGGGTTTCTATTTATCTGGAGAAGAATAAACAAGTTTTTTTTTTTTTTTTTTTTTTTTTCTGTTTATAAATGGGGGTTTCTAAGTGAAATTGCAGCTTTGGAAAAAGGAAAAAAAAAAGGGGGGAATAAAATATAAAAATCCTGAAACATTAAACCACTTCAGGTAAAAATTTGAAAATATCATCTGCAGCTAGAACTTTCACAGTGCAGCCAAACTGAGGTCTCCAATTTAAATTTCACTGATTTCTACAGTTTTAAAGTTTAATTTTAAACTATGTCAAGAGGCAAACTATTCGCAGTGTTATCGTTATTTTCAGGGTCTAAATTTCCGGTATTAATTATGCACACAGAGTGATTCATTCATATTTAATAACCGCTGGAATGGTTCTGCTCCACCATATCTTTAAAAATTACCATATATCAGCAAACTACAAGTCCTTGAGGTTTCAGGTGAGATGTGACTTCTGTGTGGAAATGGGTGAAGCACAGCAAGTGCTACGGAAAATCTACTTTCATGTGTGAAGAATACTTTTAATACGATTAATACAGCAGAGAAAATGTAATATGTTGACCCCAAATGTGTAAGAAATTCAACCTGCTATTACTTTGTACACCCATCAATTCCATGTATGCTAATGATTACTTTGCTTATATAACTGCAAATATGGGGATGTTCAGAAATGTTTAGATTTATTAAAGAAAATGTTATCCTGTTCTTTAGATCTTCTAAAATTTGCAGTTATTACAGGACAACCCAAGGACATAAATGCACATAAGCAATGCACAAAATATAGAATATGTTCTAATTATGGAAGTACTCTGCATCATTGCAAAGACTGCTGGAGGGAGATGGGAGACTCTATGTCTCTGCAAATAGGTCTATTCTGCACCAGTAAGTCACACTAGAAATTTTAGGTCTAAATTCATCACTAAAGCGTAGGAGGGTGGTGAATCATTATTTTATACATGTATTTGTTTATAATTACTATATTAAACCAGCAGTCGGATGAAGAGGCGACCTAGGTTAATATCCAGGAGGAGCTATGTGGAAGACAGCTCACCGAATCTTGGAAAAGCTGCTTTGTATCTTTTATGTTTTTTTTTTCACGCCGACAACGTTTCGGGATGAGATTGGTCTCGAGAAAAACCGATGGTTTCCTTTTATCAAATTTCCAGCTGCAGCTCCAAAGACGGTGCAGTTTTCTTAGCTGTATCCAGAGATGAATACATACCTGAGCCCAACCCTTACTTCGTGGGCCCACGCCCTTCTTTACCTGACCAACAAAAAAAACATTAAGCCCAACCCTCTGAGACAGCAAAAGAAAGCGTAACTAAATCGTCAGGCCTTTGATCACATGCCAACCGCAAACTATATTAAAGCTTTCGAACCCTTTTCTAACACACCGTATAAAAGCAAATGTGACCGTGATTTCTCCGCTCCAGGAGTCACCTATCGTACCAGCTTTTACCTCCCAAACAGATATGGTCTATAATGATTTAAAAGGTGTCAGTTGCTGAATTTCGTGACACGTTTAATTTTTCATTCATGGGGCAAAATGATTTCATAAGTTTAGGCTCTACGTGAAAGGTGTTGTTGCAGTTATTCAACATTCGGACGAGAAGTTAGTGGGACCAGGAGTGAATGAAAAAGACTTGGTGTAAAATGTGGCTTCTGGCGACATCTACTGTTAAGATATTAGTATAACCCGCTTTGTGATTATAGCGACACCTCGCGTTTATTTTGTGAACAACCAAAGGCCGTTTGTTGGACCACGCAGAAGAAAGGGCTGTAGGGGTGGAAACGAGATCTTGACCACAGGTTCTCTGTGCTTGTGTTTAAACCTTTAAACATCTAGGTATATACATATTATTATGGTACTCCATTTGAGTGTTGAATTAAATGCAGAGCGTTGCTCGATTAACATAATCAACGCGAAGGAGGAAAATCGAAGCGATAGCCTGACGTGACATCCATCCTGTGTTTGAACATTAAACTTTTTAACTAAGATTCAGAAATGGTGCATTTTCATTTTCAGCTAAGTGCGCTGTCATTAACACTGCTATACACATTTATTTTCTTCGAATAAAGTGGAAGTATTTCACATTATTTCGAGGACTGATACAAAATACGTAAGAGAATCCTTTATAGTTTATTGTTTCTTTTTTCAGTTGCTGCTGTGGTTATGAATTTACAAATCATTCAAGACGGCTCTTTCACACTGTGTTGGGAGTATTTACACTTATGACGAAATACTGAAGTATATTTACATTTACAATTAGTGCCGAGTGCAGGTTTACAGTTAGTGTTCAATCCAGTGTGTGCGGGTGACAGAGAATGTGTGTGTGTGTGTGTGTGTTCCACTGATGTATGGACGAGTGACCCAGTGTAAGTAGTGTGTCTAGCAGTATAAGTCTTTGGGTGCTCTGGTTTCCTCCCACACTCCAAAGACATGCTGTTCAGGTTCACTTGTAGTGTGTGTTAAACCGATGTATGGATGAGTGAGCCAGTGTAAATAGTGTATCTAGCAGTGTAAGTCACCGCGGTGAATAAGGTGTGTGGGCTCAGAACACTGGTAGAGTTCATTGGAAGTCCCTTTGGAGAAAGCGTCTGCTAAACAAGCATTTATATATATTTATTTATATACGCTGTATATAATTAGGCCTAGTCCTTAAGATGCTTTTCTCGAAAACGATGTACACCTCAAAGGACAGGGACATACATATATATAAGTATTTAGTACATTCGTTTACTGTAGTATGTAATAGAGTACTTTTTCTGAGAACCTTCACGTGTACATCTGCAACATTTGTCTATTTTTCACTAAGTTCAGAGCAGAAATAAGCTTTTTAAATACTTTACTAAAGTAGTTTACTTAAAAAAAAATACTTTAAATGAGTGTAATGTTACGGGGGGTGCTGTGGCTCAGTGGGTTGGACCACAGTCCTGCCTTCCAGTGGGTCTGGGGTTCAAGTCCCGCTTGGGGTGCCTTGCGATGGACTGGCGTCCTGTCCTGGGTGTGTCCCCTCCCCCTCCGGCCTTACGCCCTGTGTTACCGGGTAGGCTCCGGTTCCCCGTGACCCCGCTTGGGATGAGCGGTTCTGAAAGTGTGTGTGTGTGTGTGAGTGTAATGTTAGGTGCTGTTGAAATACAGATGTGAACACATTCAGTGTGTGGTACCCAGGTGTGCAAAAGTGATAAATTGACAGTTTCTGACCATCTCTGATCCTTCCCCTTTGCAGGGACACACTGTCCACCTCCAGCGAGTGTATTTTAACCCTTTACATTGATGACTTTCGTGCTAATATTTGGTGATGATGGTCAGCCATGCTGTGAGTGTAAATAGCAGGCCTTTATTTACACCAGGAGCATCGGTAAGGTACAAACCAACACTTGTGTACTTGACTTCTATCTTTTATGTCTTATTTGTTGACTGCAAAATTGCATTATTATGGAAACTGATGTTGTCTTGCACCCTGCATTGAAAATTAGTGATTTTACATAATGGTACATAATGTTCTCAGTTTTTTTTAATTTTCAGGTGATGTAATTTTGCCCTGAAAGGCATTTTTTCTTTAATCAGACAGGGCAGTAAACAGTTTTTTTTTTCCTTTACTGGCTGAATACAAACATGTCCTGGTTCCGGTGTTATATAATACCTGGCCCACTAGCAGTTTCGCCACTCTCACTGAAAGTGAAGCGTGTGAGTCATACTGGCCTAAGGATAAACAGACATACATCCGATGGACCAGAGGGCCTTGACTGTCATCACAGACACGGCGCAGGACCACCGAGGCAGGGACAAACAGCATCCCTCTAGTAGCAGGGTTTCCTTTGCGTACATCCTGCCACAAGACCTCAACTTCCAACTCAACGCTGGAAATTTACTTGCAAATTCTTTCACCTTTCTTAAATTATAATGAACACATAATGGTCGTGTGATTAATTGCAGCTTCTGAATGCTTTGTACATGTTGCTCGGGGCCTTTGGAGGTGACTACTCTGAAAGCATTGCTTATGCAGTCACACTCATGAACACACCCATTTTTTTTACTTAATATCACTATTAATCAGTATTGGGTTACAGAGTGAGTAGGGCTGATGCTTCACAACTATTGGGAGGGGGCTTCAGATCTGGGTTCTAATTTGGTTCAGTCTGTGCGAAGCTTGCGTGTCTTCCTTGTGTTTGTGTGGTTTTATTCCAGATGTTTCAGTTTTTTCCCATTGTCCAACAGGCATGTGAGATGATCCTTTATCCCAAGATAAACTCTGGAGGACTGCAGCCTTACACTAGACGAGAAGTTATTGATAACTGATGGATATACTTTTCTAATGCCAGGTTCAGCAGCGTAACTGAATAGTCATTGTAGATAATTTGTGCTGTTCTCTTCCAGAACGTTTTCAAGCTTGAATTCCATTGCCACTTTTTTTTTTTCCCTCTTTCATTCCCTATTTCTGCATTTAAGTATTTTTTTCTTTCTTTCCTACAGAAATTTTGCTGAAAGTTAGCTACATGCTGAGTTTGGAGCTACATCACACCACATCCATGGGGACCTGCAGCCCACAATTCAGTGGCATCTCAAGATCGTGAGACACTAGGCCCTTTGGTATCTTTCACCTTCGGTATTCCTCAAACTTGTGTTGCCTCTCCCCCCGCCCCGATACTCACTTTCATAGCTTTAATCTCCTGGTATCTAAGAGTATATCGAAGTCCAGGGCTTAATCCCAGGATTCTTACATTCAGAATTCAGCCCTGTAAAACGCTTGGCTGCAGAATATACAATACATTTACATTTACATTTACGTTTATTCATTTAGCAGACACTTTTCTCCAAAGCGACGTACATCTCAGAGAATACTGCAAAGAGTGTAATACATCAGCACAAGGAGAGATTTGGGTGCAGACACGTGATTCTTGAGTACAGTCAGTTTGTCACATTCCACCACAAGAACCAATAGAAGTTATGCAAAATAGCTGCATAAAGAGCTTTCCACTATTAAAGAAATTCTTAAAAATTATACTTTTATCATGTACTTATGAGATCAACGAAGAAGTGATTCCGAAAGAGGTGAGTTCTGAGACTCTTCTTAAATATAGAGGGATTCCGCAGTTCTGAGTTAGGTCATTCCACAATACCAGAGCCAGAACCGAAAACCTTTGTGCTTTTGATTTTGGACCTCTGTTTGGAGAGGTTGAGTTGTAGGTGGTGATCAGACATCAGGCAGAGATCTCCGAGATACAGGTTGCAATGCGCAAAGAAATATCTGTAGTTCTGAGGGGGAAAGGAGAGAAAGAGCCGGATATTGTCGATATAGAGGTGGTAGGAGAATCTGTGGGAGATGATGGCAAGACCGAGAGAAGAGGCGCCGATTGACAAGGGTAGGGGTCCCAGTACTGAGCCCTGTGGAACGCCAGTTAAGAGAGGTTGAGGGGATGATCTGAAGTCCCACTGGACCTGACAGGTAGCACCGAAACCAATTCAGTGTCGCTCCATTGATCCCAAGCTGTCCGAGAGTAGAATTTGGTGGCTGACAATGTCAAATGCTGCACAGAGGTTGAGTAGAGGAAGAAGAGAGACTGGAGAGAATCCAATACTGAGAGCAGAGCTGTCTTGGTGGAATGTCCAACTTTGAATCCAGACTGATACCCACTGAGGAGATTGTTCTGCATGAGGAATCCAGAGAATTAATTAAAGGTTGCCTATCTATATCTTTTGACAGAAAAGGGAGGAGGGACATTGGCCTGTAGTTCTGGATCCGTCATACACACAGAGCTGGAAACCACTTGTCCCAAGTGGGGTTGCGGCAAACCGGAGCTGAACCCAGCAGCACAGAGCGTAGGGCTGGAGGGGGAGGGGACACACCCAGGACAGGACACCAGTCCATCACAAGGTACCCCAAGCAGGACTTGAACCTCAGACCCACCAGAGAGCAAGCCCCAGTCAAACCCACTGCGGCACCATGCCCCACAACTACAGAGGGATTATTCTACATATTAATTTAATTTTTGGGTGCCTATAATTTCTCATTTACTTGACTAAAATCACTATCACCCAGATAACTTTTTGAGTAGTCATTGAGCAGATGTAGAAGGTCAGTGAAAAAATCATAAAAGAAGACACATTGGAAAAGGAGTGCTGTATATTTAATACATGTGTCTCAGGTAACACCGTTTTTGGTGCTGTGACAAAGAAGGCTTCCTGATGATGCTTCCATTTAGGCATCCTCCACCCACATGTGTACCTGCAGTTCTCCCGCATCGTGGGTTGCGTTAGCTGTCCACACACCAGTTGCACTCAACATGCAAAGTAAAGCTTTACTCAGCAGTTGCACTACTGCAGTGCCAAGCACAGGTTGTATCAGGTTAAAATGATGGGAGCTGTGAAGAAAATTGCCAAATGGAGATACATGTGATGGCTGTTAAACAGGTAAGTAATTTATCACACCTGGTTCTATGATTGCCTCTGAGTAAGTATTCATATGAATGAGGTTGTTCTGCTGGAACTGTGATGTCATGAGCAGAATCTGTCCTGCTTCCGAATCAAAGACAATTATTTAAAATTATGAAAATCCGTGTAAAATGATTTTGCCTGACTGGCAAAAGCTTTATATTAGTTATAACCCTGACTGTCATTTACTGTAGACATTCAAACTGCCTCTACAACACAGTGAATGTGTACTTCTCCAGATTGTATCAATCAGACACAACTGTCATTTTCAATGTATGCAGATCACACACACACACACACATTTTCTGAACCGCTTGTCCCATACGGGGTCGCGGTGAGCCGGAGCCTAACACAGCAACACAGGGCATAAGGCCGGAGGGGGAGGGGACGCACCCAGGACAGGACGCCAGTCCGTCGCAAGGCACCCCAAGGGGGACTCGAACCCCCGACCCACTGGAGAGCAGGACCCGGTCCAACCCCCCCCCCACAGATCACCATGTCCAATTAAATTTTACAAATGTCTTTTGGAATAATTGGGAGTGCAGTGGTGCAGTGGGTTGGACCACAGTCCTGCTCTCCAGGGGGTCTGGGGTTCGAGTCCTGCTTGGGGTGCCTTGCAATGGACTGGCGTTCTGTCCTGGGTGCGTCCCCTCCCCCTCCGGCCTTACGCCCTGTGTTACCGGGTAGGCTCCGGTTCCCTGTGACCCCCTATGGGACAAGTGGTTCTGAAAGTGTGTGTGTGTGTCTTTTGGAGTAGCATTTTTAGTTTGTGTTTTTGGAGTCTTTAGCAACTTTTAATATTTTTTTTTTTACAAAAGCTGTTAAGTGACTAAGCAGTGAAAATAGCCTGCTATTGGAAAGAATGATTTTATTATTACCCTCAGCGTTGTTTTCTGAAATCATTCAGCAATTCAATAAACAGTTTAGCTGCCAGAAAATTCACCGAAATGGATTTTTAGCCAATGAGTTTTGGGGGGAATGGGGGTGCGGTGGCGCAAGCGGTTCTGGAAATGTGTGTGTGTGTGTGTGTGTGAGTTTTGGGGGGGCGCGGAAATAAATAAATAAATAAATCAGTTTTCAAAATCCCATACTTTGGTTTATGTTTTTTTCTGATAAAAATACCTTAAAGCAGCTATTAAAAAATTGAAGACATAGGAATTCAGAAAGGGTGTGAAGCTATTCAGGATACACACACATTTTCAGAACCGCTTGTCCCTTACAGGGTCATGGGGAACCGGAGCCTACCCAGCAACACACAGGGCATAAGGCCAGAGGGGGAAGGGGACACACCCAGGACGGGACGCCAGTCCACCGCAAGGCACCCCAAGCGGGACTTGAACCCCAGACCCACTGGAGAATAGGACTGTGGTCCAACCCACTGCGCCACCGCACCCCCCTGCTATTCAGGATAGCAAACCAGAATTTTTAAAAGATTTTGCCCTCTAATGCTCATAAGTAACACCCACGTCTAACATGTGTGTTTGTTCTTGAGTTCAACTGCGTGTCAGACCACTTTCTATCCATAATTTGAGTTGTCTCCTTTTCTAGAGTATTTATTAAACAAAAAAATTTGTCCTTTCCGGAAGTTATTGCAGGGCTGTATTATAAAATTACTAAACTGCGAGTTAGCACGTGTATATGAAAAAAAATCTAGATTAACTAAAACTCCCCGAGTGAATGAATTTTTTAGGGTGTCTCTACACATAAATAAATTTTATTTGTAAAATTTTTGTTTGCAGTGTTGCACAAGGTACAAAAATCATGAACAAGTAATTTTTATCTAATATCTTAATATTTAATTTATTAGTTCAAGTTCAAGATTTATTGTTATAATTACAAGTACCATGTACAAAGTACTATGAAATTCTTGCTTGAATGTTTCTCCACAGACTATAGACAACACAACAGATAGTACTATACACAAAAAAGCAATAAATAATGCCAATAACAATAAATCACCTAAATAATTAAAAGTGACAACGCAAGCGTAGGGGGGTGCGGTGGTGCAGTGGGTTGGACTGGGTCCTGCTCTCTGGTGGGTCTGGGCTTCGTGTCCTGCTTGGGGTGTGTTGTGATGGACTGGTGTCCCATCCTGGGTGTGTCCCCTCCCTCTACAGCCTTACGTCTTGTGTTGCCAGGTTAGGCTCTGGCTCTCCGCGACCCTGTATGGGACGAGTAGTTCAGAAAGTGTGTGTGTGTGTGTGTTATAACACAGCTTCTTTTAGTTTTTCCTTATTACGCTTTTAAACTTTATTGATTTCAGGGGTAGTTGAATGAAATCAAACCTTTAAATGTGTATACAGGATATTTACAAAAAAAGCTTGTTAACCCACGTTAATTTATTTTAGTTGTAATTACTACATACTGGGGGTGTGGAGGTCCAGTGGGTCTGGGGTTCGAGTCCCGCTTGGCGTGCCTTGTGACGAACTGGCGTCCCGTCTTGGGTGTGTCCCTTACGCCTTGTGTTTCCGGGTTAGGCTCCGGCTCCCTGTGACCCCGTATTGAACAAGCGGTTCAGATGATGTGTGTGTGTGTGTGACAATGAGAGTGATGTGCTTAGAGGGATCAATGCAACAGTTGTGAAAAGCTGGCTATTTGGTTAAAAACTTGAGAGAAACAAGCTTTAATGACCATTTTCTTCATCTATTAAGAACTCAGGTATCTGGAGACCCCTGTGCTCTTTGCGGTGCTTGGGTTTCAGATGGACCTCAGATCAGGATAAAGACTTCAGGTTTACGAAGGTATTTCATGCGGATTCGTGTAAACCTTTATGAGAGATGAATCTTTGTCAGTCACAACGGACAGAAAACAAGCCCACTGATGAAGACTATTTATTAGAACTCCATATTTCTCCATAGCTCTCCCCCAGGGCTTAGTCAAATGGAGTTCTAAAAATGGTTGTGGTTTCATGGGTGTGTCATGACCCACAGCGACAATACCCATAGGGACTAGAGGAAGTGCCATTCAGCGCCACCAGCCCAGACCCGTGATCCTGTTCACAATCTGGTGATGGATTATGAAAGGACCAAAGAACTAAGCAGGGTTGCAATTTCCTTGCAAACCTTAGTTACCTCTTTCTCAAGTGTTGTTCTACAGCTGTTTATGTTCTAGTGCCGAGCGCCTGTCCCATGTACTCCTGCCTTTTGTGCTCTTGTCCAGGTCCAGTGTTCCGCCTCACCTCCATGTTCAGGTCCCACGTCCCGTGCTTGTCATTTCACCTCTACTTTACAGTGTGCCCTGTGCACTTTTAAATACACTCTGGGGTTATTATTACATTTAGCTGACACTTTTCTCCAAAGCAACTTACAATGTTGAGGGGGGTGTGGTGGCGCAGTGGGTTGGATCGGGTCCTGTTTTCCGGTGGGTCTGGGGTTCAAATCCCGTTTGGGGTGCCTTGTGACAGACTGGCATCCCGTCCTGGCTGTGTCCCCTCCCCATCCGGCCCTACGCCCTGCGTTGCCGGGTTAGGCTCCGGTTCCCCGCGACCCCGTATGGGACAAGTGGTTCACAAAGTGTGTGTGTGTGTGTGTGAAAACTTACAATGTCAACACATTTACCCAGCCAAGTAATTTTACCAGAGCAATTTAGGATAAGTACCTTGCTCAAGGGTACTAGATCCCGAGGTGAGATTCAAACCTGCAGCTTTTGGGTCTAATGGCAGCAGCTGTAACCACTAAAAATTGGGTGGCATGGTGGCATAGCAAGTAGCGCTGCTGTCTCACAGTGCCTCAGTGGTGTGAGAAGATGTGGGTTTGATCCCCATTCAGTCTGTGGAGTTTGCATGTTCTCCCTGTGTCTGTATGAGTTTCCTCTGGGTGCTCTGGTTTCCTCCCACACTCCAAAGACATGCTGTTCATGTTCACCCATAGTGTGTGAGTGACAGAGGGAGTGTGTTCCACTGATGTATGGATGAGTGACCCATTGTAAGTAGTGTATCGATCTAACAGTGTAAGTCACCGTGGTGAATAAGGTGTGTGGGATGATAAAACTACACAGAGTTCATTGGAAGTTGCTTTGGAGAAAAGCATCTGCTAAATAAATGTAAAACCTCATGTTGCTGTAGTTCTTTAAGTGAACACAAGAGGGAGTCCTGACTAAAGCTGAGTACGAAGTATACATTGAATAATGTAAAGGAGTAGATCATGTACTCATGTGATTTTCTGAAAAAAAAAAAATTATAGCACTATCCGAGGTTTTTGCGGAACATAGCCTGCAAATAACGAGAAAAAATAAACCCCTTATTCACCCTTTATTCATTGTGACTTAGTGGTAAAAGATGATTTTGGATTTATTTACTTCCCGTCCCAGTTGCCTTCATCAGCTAATCTGGTATAATATGTTATTCCTATGGGCTACTTTCAATTGTACCAGCTCCACAATCAATGAAAGCTTCATAAAACACATCCACCTTGATTTATTTATGGGTTAGCTTCAGTTAATATTGTAGTGAGCACAATGGCCATGGGTACAGCGGGGGGAAATGAAGAAACCAGTATGGTTTTCATAATGCAGCACTTATTAGAACATAAGGAAATAACAAGGAGGTTACAGCTAGGAAATATTATCCTTTTAATACCCAAGGAAGGGGGGCGCGGTGGGTTGGCCCGTGTCCTGCTCTCCGGTGGGTCTGGGGTTCGAGTCCTGCTTGGGGTGCCTTGCGGCGGACTGGCGTCCCGTCCTGGGTGTGTCTCCCCTCCAGCCTTCCGCCCCGTGTTGCCGGGTAGGCTCCAGTTCCTCGCAACCCCATATGGGACAAGCAGTTCAGAAATGTGAAATACCCAAGGACATTATTCGTCCAATAGCGCCACTCCCCAGCCAGCCTTATATACAGCAGGTACAGGTAGCCACCCCAGTAACAACACACACAGTCACCTTCACATATGGGCATCTATGTACATTACTCTGCTCTCTATATCCAAATTAACAACCATTTATAGCATCCAGGTCCCACTCCTACTCTTTAGGGGTGCATACCATATCTTGGGTATTACAGCAAAAATCTTTAAAAACTTTTAAAGACTTTTAGTTTTAACATAGAGGGGTGTGATGGCACAGCAGGTTTGACTGGGTCCTGCTCTCTGGTGGGTCTTGGGTTCGAGTCCTGCTTGAGGTGCCTTGTGACAGACTGGCGTCCCGCCCTGGGTGTGTCCCCTCCCCCTCCAGCCCTATGCCCTTTGTTGCTGGGTTAAGCTCTGGTTTGCCATGACCCCACTAGGGACAAGCGGTTCATGTGTGTGAACTTTAACATTTTTGTTAACTTCAAGAAACAACACAAAACACAAAAGCTAAAATGACAGAAAATAATTGTAACTTTATGTAATAAATTGTAATCGTAATTGTAATTTAATGTAATAAATTATATTTTTGCTGAGATGTACATCGCTTTGGACAAAAGCATCTGCTAAATGAATAAATGTAAATGTAAATGTAAATGTAAATGTAAAATAGCAGTCAAAACCCAAACTCTCAGCTGATTGTTGACTGTTAATTCAAGAAACATGCACAATGTTTTGTCATATTTGTCTCAATCACCAAGACGCACTATACATGAGCTGTAAGCACTAGAATGTCCCTATTGTTTTATTGTAATTCTCTCTGCTATAGCAGGTGAAGTCATTTTTGCTCTGCAACAGACATCTTACATAATATTCCAGTGAAGAAATGTAATTAAAAATTAACTGGAAAATGTTGCAAATGTTGTAAACCTCAAATGTTTTTAACACGAGCATCAAGTGTACCCTAGGTGTACCCTTTGGTTTGTGTGTTCGTTTTCTTTTCGCTTTTGTTTTACATCCACTTTTGTAACTGTTTTGCGAAAGTAACGGTATTTTTACTCTAGTATTGTTTCTGACTTATTTACTCACCTCTGCCGATGTCCTTTTTGCACATAATCTTGTGGTTTGCTACATTGTAATTTAAGAAATAACTAAACAATGACAGGTTCTGTGTCCTGTCAGGTACTTGAGTAAGGAAATTTCCAAGGCTAAAAAAAGATTGTCCTTTTTTATACGGCCAGATGATTGTGTAAATTTGGCTAAAAACCTATGTCTTTTTTGCAGTACAGTGTATTTTTTCCGGGGTGCGGTGGCGCAGTGGGTTGGACCACAGTCCTGCTCTTCGCTGGGTCTGGGATTCAAGTCCCGCTTGGGGTGCCTTGTGACGGACTGGCGTCCCGTCCTGGGTGTGTCCCCTTCCCCCTCCGGCCTTACGCCCTGTGTTGCCGGGTAGGCTCCGGTTCCCCGTGACCCCATAAGGGACAAGCGGTTCTGAAAATGTGTGTGTGTGTGTGTGTGTATTTTTTCCAGTTTAAATGAATAGCACTTTATGCCATAATATAATGTACAAGAATTTGATTTATAAGACGTTCTCAGCTTTGTTTGTCACTCCAAAACTACAAGGCTTTTACCAATAAGCCACAATCAATAAAATCATGATTCATCACTATATTCCTGGGTTACTGCCTGTGAAAACTCACAGATATAGCAGCAATAAATAAAAATAGTCAGTAAAACATTTTAAACATTTACATTATTTTAAAAATTTTAACATTTATTTTATTTGAGCAACAAAAATGAAAACCAAATAAAAATGTGTCTCATCCACAAACTCCTATTCAGTCCCAGCTGTTGAACCATGTATCTCCACCCCACTTCTCCTCTCGTTTTCAAATGATGAGATTGGGAATATTGTAGATTTAATATCAAGAAAGGCCGCAATAACTCTCTTTGTCATTCTTTTTTCCAGCTCCTGCACGTTCATTCGCTTGTGTCTGTGGTAATTTTGCCATAAGCTAAGAATCACCTGTGTGCTTTAAATGCTGACCTGTGCTTGTAGCCATTAGGAGAGTTTTCACTTGATCCCCTCTGGCTAAGACCTCAGTTACTGACCATTCCTTCTTGTCTTACAACTGGACTGGTAAACATTGACAGAAGAGGGAGAAGCCTTAGAAAAACATAAACACACACATACAGTCTGAAGCCACTTGTCCCAAGCAGGGGTCACCGCAAACCAGAGCCTAACCCAGCAACACAGGGCATTAGGCTGGAGGGGGGAGGAGACACACCCAGGACAGGATGCCAGTCCATCACAAGGCTCCCCAAGCAGGACTCAAACCCCAGACCCACCAGAGAGCAGGCCCCAGCCAAACCTGCTGCGCCACCGTACTTTAAAACTAGATTTAAAAACTGATTTTTAGGATTTAACAAAGATTTTCCTCACATTTTTGTCACTTTTATTTAGCTTTAAAAATTATCCATAATACATAGTGAACTCTGCTACTAGCATAATTTATTGCAATGTGCTATTTGTCTTTACACTCCATTTTTGGGAAGATATTAAGTAATTGTTGTACTGGTAATACCTGAGGGGTTTGACCGCAAAACACAATAAGAACCATTTCCATAACTTCGAAGATAGCCGAACAGTTATATGTATCAAGTTGCCTTAGATCTAAATGATTCTAAAGCAAACATAAATATGATATCCACTCCATAAAGATTCAGCACAGGATTTTAAGAGTGAAGTGTTGTCAGTAATTATAAAGGCAGAAGACTTTAAAATTTCTGAGGCTAAAATCCTGACGATTCAACCTGGGTCAGATAAGAAGGAGCTCGAGACGGTCAAGACTCCTTTATGAAGGAATGTTGGCTGTGACTGGTGAAGGCGAAGATAAGAATGACTGAATATTGACATTACGTGGCTTTGATTTTCCTTACATGAACTATTGTTTCTCTAGTTAAACTTGTTAAACTTTGAATGGATTATTCATGAGTTTGAAAGGAAAGCTGGAAATATGTTTGGCACTTTGCTGCTGGATTTCTTTCATTTTGCAAAACAATAAGAAAGGAATTATCTTTTTTCCAAATTTTCTGTTCTATTTTGTCTCATTTTGTGGTCAAACCCCTCACTTGTTCACAAATAGATATTGGGTTTATTTTATATTGGCATCTAATAGGCACTGGACTAGGATTTTTTTTTTTTTTTTTGATAATTTTTTAAGATGTATGTACTGTATCCATTCTACTGTGTTATACTGTCACACAGAACAGAGGCTACAGGGAAGGCTGGATCCAACTGCAGGATCGTTTATTTGGAAATGAGGAGTCAGGCAAGTTCTCGTTGCCGAGGACAGGCGAAGAGTCGGTCGGTCAGCAGTGAGAGTAGGAGTGAAGATCCTTAGATGAAGTCAGAGACAAAGGTGACCAGGGACCTGTGGAACCAGGGGGACCAGAGGGACCAGGAGGACCAGAGGGACCAGAAGGACTGTTGTCTTAATGAGATTCCACAACTGGAATGTGGTCAAGTGGTGGTTTTTATAGCCAAGTGTTTCAGCTAAGGGGGTGCAGTGACACAGTGGGTCTGGGGTTCAACCCTGCTTGGGGTGCCTTGTGACGAACTGGTGTCCTGTCCTGGGTGTGTCCCCTCCCCCTCCAGCCTTGTGCTGCTGGGTTAGGCTCTGGTTCCCTGCAAGCAGTTTCAGATGATGATGATGATGTCTGACTGTGTCACATACCAGATGCTCCATCAAGAACAGAAATTTAGCAAACTCGCTCATCCCTGTTGCCGTGTATCAGGACTTCCGGAGACATTGATATGCACTGTATCCGCAGAGGTGTTGTAGTTGCATAAAGCTCTTTAAAAATAGCCTTTATTGCTTTTCTACTCATTTTTGGCCCATTTCATTCTTTATTTGGCAGATGCCAGGCTATATACATAGGTGTCTTAAGGATATTTTCATGCACCGTACTAAAATATGGACAAGAAAACTGTATTTCTTGCAGCTTTCACAAATTTTTACTTCTCCAGCCTTATCTTGCTACCCTGCTGACCGAGCAGCTAACTGCCATTCATCAAACAGGCTTAATTACATGAAAGAAAAATAAGAAGCTGTGCAAGGAAAGCAGCCAAGTGCTGTACAATTAACTCAAAATGTTGCTCTCCATCTAAAACGGTCTTACAACATTTTCAAACACAGGAGTGATTTGTGTCCGTTTCTGGGTCGTAGCAGCGAGTGTACGTCCTCTTTTTGTGTAAGTGTGTATGTTTCACCTTCCGCTGGGTCATCGCTGAGTTTCTCCGGTGATAAGCTGCTTCCACTTTCCAGGTTTGAGTACAGTGTACACTTTTCAGCAAACTGCCTCTGAATAATATGTGATACATACTTCTTGAACTTCGGCTTGGCCAGCATTTACAGTTTTTATGTTTAGTTTGCAGAGTGCTGGATCAGAAGTGACAGCCCGCTGTAACAACATGCACATTTTTTACAGCATGGCAAAATATATGCCAGATGTCAATGTTTTATGAATTAATGTGACATTATACAAAGAAATGGTTAAAAGCAAGACTGAATGTTATGTCAGAAGGCGTGTATGAGCTTTTGCTGAAGTCCATTCTGCACTTCGACAAAATCCATTAGATTTTACAGTTCCCTGTGAGATGTCAGACAGTAACTATGGCTGATTTCTCTCAGCACTAAGTGTCTGTGGTCTTTAAAGTGTCAGAAAAGACGTTGCAGGGTGCTCTCTTTCGACACTGGTGTAACAAATGCTTTAAACGTGTCTCCCTGAAGACACTGACCACTGGGTGTTGCCTATGAAAAGGCATTAAATTCGAGATGTTTAACCCGCCACTCACTTCCTGAGTTACCGGCTATTTTGCACCTAGTTGGCTCAGCCAAACTCTGACCGCTGAGACTTCATAGAAGCAAAAGACGTTCCAAACTGAATGTACGTCTTTAAGCACAGACCACTTTTTCCCTTTTCCAGAAAAATCAAATCACATGCTCTGTTATCATCAACCTCCCATCATCCTCTGTATTTCCCACCACGCAGGCTGAACTGCTCTGGCTCCTCTAAGGAAGGAAAAATTCTGTCCTGTATGGAAATCTGGGAAAAGATATCAGTGGCTCATCAAGCAGGGGTTCAGGCCAGGCTCTGGCCAAAGCTCGTCCCAAATATGGGAGCGGCAGAAGGTGGTGGCAGGATGTTTCAGTGTGGAGGATGTCCTACCTGGCAGCCTGGGCTCCTACTGCTAAACCCATTTGTCAGAAGCTCAAGGTAAACAGTCTGTGCAACTTCCACACCCCAGGGTATTGCTGGGATCCAGGGGGGCACTCCTGTATTGACTAAGATATAAATAGCAACACACAGCATCCTGTTCTTATATTTAGCCAAAATGTGGTAAATATTTGTCCTAGATCTTTAAAAGGAGGCATTCTCTCCAGGAACTATATTGGTCGTTTATTAGTTTACCCTTTTACTGAGCAGAAATTGAAGAGTTCAGGAGGTGTGTATTTACATTTATTCACTTAGCAGATGCTTTTCTCCAAAGCGACTTACAATGCATATACTATGTAGTGTTACCAGCCCCCACACTTTATTCACCGTGGTGACTTACACTGCTAGGTATACTACTAACACTGGGTCACTCATCCATACATCAGTGGAACACACACACTCCCTCTGTGTGTCACTCATACACTCCGGTGGAACCTGAACAGCATGTCTTTGGACTGTGGGAGGAAACCAGAGCACAGACTGAGCGGGGATCGGACCCAGGTTCTCTCGCACCACCCAGGCGCTGTGCGACAGCTGTGTGTATCACAGCTCTTTAGAGAATAGGAACTGGTGGCGAAAAATGTCAATTTGGTCATTTCATCAGTACAACAGTAACACCATGGAGCCAATAATAGACACGCAGTAAGTAATTTAACGAAATGCAAATTAAACAGTATAGTACGTATGTAAATTTCAGACACATAGTCAAAATAAAAAAAGGGGGTTGGGGGGGCAGAGGGACGTGTCCCCCGATATTTCCAGGTAGTCTAATTTTTCCCTCAACATTATTATTTGTGTGACTCACTAATATTTTGCTCCCAAACATCTGAGCTGTTACGCCGCTCACATCACAGTATTTTGTTCTAAATTCCTTAATTTCACCGGCACGTGATCTGGGTGAAATCGCTCGTTCCGTCGCGGACGCCGCTGTGCGTCCGACACAGCGGGCGCGCGCGTGGTGAGAACGCGCACGGGCGGGAAAGGCGCGCGCGCTGCCGTCCAGCACCGCAGCCCCGCGCCCCTCTGGCGCTCGTGACGCGATCTCCTTCCTCTCTCTCCCACTATATAGGGTCCGTGGGCCAGGAGAACGCGCTCAAACCCACACTCGGTGGGGACTGTCCGTGTGTGTGTGTCTGTCAGTGTCAAAAAGGAAACAACTAATTGACGTAACGTAACGGCTGCGATCCCTGGCGGCTGCTTGGTGTTAATTTTCCTGAACTTTTTTTCTTTCCTTTCTTTCTCAAGATTCTGGTGGATTCACTCACTCCATTCGAGAAGGACACTGACTTCCCAAAAGAAGGCGTGTTCTGAAATTCCCTTCGCACCTGTCCTCACAGCTCCCTGCACTTCCAGAAACTTTGACACGAGCGAAGTAACAAACCACACTAGCGAATTATAGTGAGGTGCATCATTGTCATTTTCCATGAAACATCTTTTGGATGTACTGTTATGTAGCCTTTGGTCTTTCGCGCGACCAAAAGACACTATAACTATTGTATCATCTGATGATCTGCAGGGCGAGCAGTGAGCGCTCTTAATGACCTTTTTCTTGAGGATTTGAAGAAAGTTGGTGAGTCTGTGTGTGAAAACCGCCGTGTGGGTGGGAGAAGATCGGATACAATCGGCGATCATCATCTTCACCTCCATCGCCCAGGAGAGCCTGGTCGGCACTTCGGACCCCACAGATTCTCTCTCTTGGGCTCCAGCGCAGCCGAAGAGCGAAGGTCCACCATGTATTGGGCTTCGCTGCCATTCATTGTAGTTCTGTGCTCAGCTTACATGGGTGAGTGAGGTCTAATTATTTTCTTTCTACGTTTCCCTGTTTCAAATATTTTCATTAATACTTTGATGTCCTCTGCATGTCTCACCATTTGCCATTACCTCATGATGATGTTGCTATGCGTGCCAGTTGGATACTCATATTATGGGTACTTTTTAAGATATTCTCCATTAGTCTTCAAGAACACTAAGTTTCCACGTACAACACATATTGCAGTAATGCAAAGTGTTTTTTAAAGCTTATCGCATCTGTCGACCTGCTACGGAAGTTAACTGTCTTTGCGGAGAAATTGTGCGCTGCGCGGTCCGTGGATGGAGGCGAAGAGCGCAACTTGCGCTTAAGTGACCAAGAGGTGCTTTAATCGTACCCGTGACAGACGGTGTTCATCCATGTGGTCTTTGTGATAAAGAAGACACCTGTTTATGCTTGCAGTTTTATGCCTTGTGAGTGGGTGTTCATATTATTATTATTATTATTATTATTACGCTGTAAATAATTTAGCGAAATGCAAATTAAAGAGTAGTACGTATATAAATTTCAGACATAGTGGAAATAAAGAGGTGGAGCAGAGGGACGTCGTGTCCCGCGATTTTCCATCTAGTCTAATTTTTATTAATAGTCTAATAATAATAATAATAATAATAATAATTGTGGCCCAGCCGAATAGTATAAATTGTGGAAGAAAAAGTTCGGGAACATCACTCTGACGGGTTACAATGAGGAAAAAAGCTGATTCATTGTTCGTCTAACAGTCCGAAATTGAATTAATATTGGATGTTATGATGATGTGTGCGATGAAGTGCAGTGTTTGAAAAAAAAAAAGAAAAGGTGTACAGCAAAAATTTGCAGATGGCCCCTGCCATGAGGGTTTGTTTGAGTGGAGTCAAAATGATTACAAGGTGTATTTCTGAATAATCTATACTGAGAATTGCCATCTTACAACTTTCTAATGTAATGATTTGATCGTTTCATCCGTAGCATAGTTTTACTGGAGGAATTCAGTGTAAGTACCTTAATTAAGCCTTAGGGTAATATAGTAGGAGTGGGATCGCAGCCAGGCGTGTGAAGACTGCAAGCCGACGGCTCTAGCAACTACGCCACCTGCCGCCCCGTGACAAAGGTGACAGTCGTGTGGTGTGTGTGGCGTAGCACCTCCGTGGTGCGCTAAAAGCACGGATCTTCCTGTCGCTGTCCAAATAAACAAGAATCCATCTGAAGGATAAACAGAGGAAATGCGGCGCTCCGTAACTATTTTAGGTTGGGATGCTTTGTCTGTGGCATTTCCACGTCGTAGGTGCTCTCCGCTGTCCCGCGCGCTGTGCTGAAGCGTGGGAAAGAAGCGGCGAGGAAACGGAGGGAATTGTTCAGCCCGCGTGGCGGACATCGCGGAAACGTGACCCGCTACCTGAGCAGAGACCACCCCCCCCGCGTTTGCCGCGCTCCTAATGACCCCAATCAGCCGACGTCTTAAGACAATGGGGGAAGAAGGAAAAGGAGCCGATTGTTTTCTGCTCATCCGGTGTTTGCGTGAGCTGCAGTCTTCGGTCACGCCACCATCCCCCTTTACAAAAATACCTCATACATTTATTGATAGTTTGAAATTTAAACCAGCTGGTTAAATGTCTTAAGCGTGTGTCTGCTCTTTTGTACGTGATGCAAATGATTTGTTTTATACCATACGCTCATTGTGGCGTTTTACACCCAGAGCAAATCATTTAGAGTTTTGTAAAAGAAATGTCCCTGCCAGCCTATAGGCTGTAAGTTGACAAAGGTTGCTTAATTGTCATTGGTTAATTCTTGATTGAAGCGGGGATTTGTTATAGGCTGCACGGGGTGGCCGACGCGGGCTTTTTCGCGCGGGAGCAAAAAAAAAAAAAAAAAAAAAAGGTTCCGCACGAGCTGCTGTTCTTAATAAGATCCTTTATTTGTGCACTCAGAGTGTTTCGTTGCTGTGTTTCTGTAAAACCTCCAAAGAACGGTGTACCTCCCTTTCCGACACCACACTTATATAATCATTTCATCAGCTTTAATGGTTCTTATATTCGAGGTTTTATTAACTAGACCCTAGTAGAACTAGACCTTGAAAACACGTTATTTTAGTACATCATATTAGCGTACTCATACAGTCTGAAAGTGTGCACGAATATAATATACAATATGCATTTTGAATATCTCCATAATTTTGAAATCCCATCATAACTCATTGGATAGCTTTTTTCAGTAGGGTATTTTTCAGTATAAAAGGAATTCTCTTCATACTTCACAGGTGATGGACAAGTGAAGCAGTTCCAGGGAAATGAATAGATGTCCCAGTTATTTTATTAGTAGGTCATGTTTCATTCTTTTACATAGTACAATACTGCTTTTCTTGTTTATGAGGATAAGCATCTAGTGTAGTTGTTAGGGAACTGGGCAAGTTGGTTACAGGTTCAAGTCTTGCATAAGGTTTTGCTTTTGGACCATGGAGAAAGACTGTTAGTATAAATAGCTCGAGAAAAATGTCCCAAAGAAGGGAAAACTGTAGCTGTGCAAATTCCATTGAGCAGGAGCATCTGGCAAGTGGATGTTTTGTGTAATCTTGAAAATCGTGTCCTCAGAATGCATAAATATGTTGGATGGACACCAGCAGCTTCATGGTCAGCACAGCAAGTTTTTGCAGCTCCAGACGCCGGGGGAGACCTACCATCTGTTTGCTGCAGTCAGATACAGGCAGTTGGTCCATGTACACAGCTTTCGTCTCACGGTTTGAGGACAGGTGAAGTCCTTTCATGTAGCCGCGCCCACTAGTCATATGCATGGCGTCCCCCGCATCGTGCTGCTGGGAAGAGGGCGGGAGCCATTCGCTAGCAGCCAGCTTGGCCGAGGACCCGGGGTGATGTTTGCGCAGATGCAGAAGGGGCCGAGAGGCCGGAGCAGATAGGAATCCAGGGACAGAAACAATTCCAGAGGCCAGCAATGTTCACATGCGATAACAGGGCCCCCCTCCGAGGCTGTATGATTGACTCGCTCAGCCAAGATCTGTTGAGAGTAAAACAGTTTTTTCATAATTCTTCACTCCAGAAATGACTTGTTTTCTGTTAAGGGAACACCCCACCGCGGCAGCTTAAAAATGTATGAAATGGACGTGGCAGATCTCACCCTGATATTCGTATTGTCCCACCCTTAGGAACACTCGCTCATGACACATGTGCATAGCTACATTCACCAGCCTTTGTGAGCTCGTGTTTAAAGTGCCGTGGGTCTATTCCTACCGCACGTGGAAGCATCTGGCAGAGCCGCGCACACCTGAGATGCTACTGTTTCTGAGGTGGTTCTGATGTATGCTCCTTTAATTGTTTGCAAAGTGAGAATTTGATAGACAGGAAGCTTTTCTCAGCATCTCAGAGCGCTGTTCACCAACTGGCCTTTTCTTTTCTCTTTCACTCTGAGGGGTGGACTCCTGATTCCCGGTCGCTGTGCGTTTTTTCTTGGTGGAAAAAATCTCAGATTCAGAATATGTGTGTGTATTATAAATAAATTATTTCGTGAAGCAAGACTCACATGGGCCTTCAGCAATGCAAAGTGATGGTGCTGCCAATACACACACACACATTTCCGGAACCGCTTGTCCCATACGGGGTCGCAGGGAACCGGAGCCTACCCGGCAACACAGGGTGTAAGGCTGGAGGGGGAGGGGACACACCCAGGACGGGACGCCAGTCCGTCGCAAGGCACCCCAAGCAGGACTTGAACCCCAGACCCACCGGAGAGCAGGACCTGGTCCAACCCACTGCACCACCGCGCCCCCACTGCTAATATATTTTATAGTTTTCTCAAAGCAATGTATGCAGCTGCAGCAGCCACCTTGTTATCTGTACACAATATCTCGTTGTTCATGACAACAGCCTACAGTTTATAAAAGCCTGTTCTCTTTGGAGTACCCACCCATCCTGGTCGGATTGTTTTTGGTGTGGGAATCCGTTAAGTTCCTAAATGTCAGAAGGTTAATCTATGAGTTTGTAAAACAGTTTCTCTCTGCAGAAGGACCAGGACTGGGTGGGATGTTTGAATGCCGGAAGGACCTCTCTACGTAGCTCTAGGGCAGCATTTAGGGTGCTTTAGTGGATGACTATTTGTCTAAAAGTTCACCCTCAATAAATATTTTCCTGTAATTTCAGCACAGTAAAAGGAGACTGATTTGCATTGATGTTCTTGCCATTGTGATCCAGAGGAATTAAACACTGCCAAATAGTTGTTAGCTTTAAAATGAAACCCCTTAAAATGACAAAGTTGCTTGTTATAAAAAAAAGAATTCAAGATCTGTAAATGTCATCAGTGCCCAAATTACTCCAGAAAAAGGAAGTACATTACATGACTGAATGAATATGAATCATAACTGGCATCCTGTTACTACAGATTTCCATCAGTCATGAAAAGAGTGATTTACAGAGAAAATGACAAGGAGTGTGAAGATTTATAGAGAATTATTGCAGCAATATATCTTAAATTTTACTGATGACATTTCAAATTTAGGTGGTATTGCAGTCATAGCATATACAGTTCCTTTTGTCTTCAGGACCAGTAAGAGGACACAGTGGTTAGTGTGGGTTTCACAGATTCTGGGTGGAGAGTGGCACTGGTATGACATTAACCATGGAGAACATGTGCTCCATATCAGGGAATTCCAAAGATTGTTTCTGATGCTAAAGGGGGTGCGGTGGTGCAGTGGTGCAGTGGGTTGGACCACGGTCCTGCTTTCTGGTGGGTCTGGGGTTCAAGTCCTGCTTGGGGGTGCCTTGCGACGGACTGGCGTCCTGTCCTGGGTGTGTCCCTTCCCCTTCCGGCCTTATGCCCTGTGTTGCTGGGTAGGCTCCGGTTCCCCGCGGCCCCGTATGGGACAAGCGGTTCTGAAAATGTGTGTGTGTTTCTGATGCTTACAGTGCTGAAGCAGGAAATTTCCCTTCTGGAGAAAGATATTTTTGGGGGGTGCGGTGGCGCAGTGGGTTGGACCACAGTCCTGCTCTCCGGTGGGTCTGGGGTTCGAGTCCCGCTTGGGGTGCCTTGCGATGGACTGGCGTCCCGTCCTGGGTGTGTCCCCTCCCCCTCCGGCCTTACGCCCTGTGTTTCCGGGTAGGCTCCGTGACCCCGTATGGGACAAGCGGTTCTGAAGATGTGTGTATTCAGAAAGATATTTTTATTCTGCTGTACGCTTAGTATAGACCAATTGCACAATACCCAGTACACAGACTCAGCAGTATTTAGTAGGTATAAAAAAACAAGTTCAGCTGTAGGTCAAGGTTTCTTATGTATTTTTTTCTTCATTTTTTAGCTTCCAAAAAACAAGAACATTCTTTTTCTGGATACTTCACTACTCCATGTAATGGGAAATTGGTTTTTGAATTAGAATTCTGGGCAGTGTGCTGTGCGTTCTGTTTTTAGCTTGTTAGGAATCCAGCGTTTAATTTATATGGATTCCAGAGTGCAAGATCAGAAAGGCAAAGAGACAAGCCTATCTGGAGCTCAGCTGTGATGATGTACTTTTATTGTTGCAATTCACGAGAAAGCTATTTGTTTTGCTTTAAACTTGACCACAAATTTGTCCTGGAAAAACGGTGTATCTAAACAAGACACAAGTGCAGAAAGACAGGGTGCCGTTTCAGGCCCTCGAGATGCCACAGTCAGGAGGAAGTTGGATTAGGGATTACAAATATTTGAAAAATGAACAAAAACACAAGACTAATTACGAGCACAAGAACTAGCTGGAGCGTGCAACACGTGGTGACACACTGGATTGTTTCTGCTTGTGTCTGTCCTCTCATAGATAGCCAAGTGAGATCTCAGAACAAATTTCTGCATATTTCTCCACTTGCACTGCTGTTGAAATGTGTTGTGCTTCCAGGGAGTCGGCTAGCGCAGATCAAGGCTGAATAAGGGCGAAACTGGGGAGGCCCTGTCCATTAGAAAAGATAATGATTCATCTTGTATGGCTTCATGATGCAGAAAAAAGAAATGTACAGTTTGCTGTGAGTGTCAGGCCAGGCAGAGTGCATCTACTGTATATGTGTTTCTATGCGTGAATAATACAAAAATGACAAATGTGGTCGGAAGGAGAATATTGTGAAACGCTTCTTTTCTGGGTGGATGAAATAATTCCTCTGGAAGGTGACTCATTCAAAATAGGAAGCACCATCTTTGCTGAAATAATTTCTTACTTTCCCAGTTTTGATAGCAACATTCACTTTTTTTTATTATTTATCATTTAATGTGCCTGAAAAAGAATACACAAGAATAGAATTGCAGAAATATGAACCGAGTGTGCTGGAGAGGTCAAAAAACCAACTGGCTTGTAGTAAGACCTCCCCTGAAAATCAAACAAGGGTAAGACTCTGATGAAGGAGGATTTATCAATTATCAAGGATGTTCTACAGTGCAAAAGATAAACTGAATGATCCAAAAAGGCAATATCAGAATGCTAATTTCAGAAGGATACACGTCTGACTCCTACATGCAATATTGCTCAGTACTGCCCATCAGCAAACTGTCCTCTCAATGCATCGTTCCACACTATGACTGTTTTTTCTATTAACAATACTATCTGGATGCTATGTTCCTGCAGAGATGACTGTCACAGAGGCCTCCCTGCATATAGTTCCGGCCGGGAACACGCTAAAGAAGCATGCTGGGAACAAGTTGACCCTCACTTGCAGGTAAAGTGGCACCTTGTGTCACAAATATCCCTAGGTGTTCAGAAGCATGGTAAAGGAGTGGATGTCCTGTAAATTTGCTCACACACTTACTCTCAAGTTTTTGCTATTACATGCATAGATATACACACAAATGACATATGCATGAATACATATAAAATTATAGAAATGGAACAGAAAAGTTTTAAATAGATAAATCAAAGATTTCATTGGTTATGATGGATGGATGGACCAAAGTTGACACTGGGGCTGGGATCACAGTCTCTGGCCCTAGACGCAACTCACTTGTCAGGGGAGGTTGTGGTCAGTGCAGCCATATCCCATGTCCCTTGCCACATCCCTTGGACTGACACAATATATAGGGGCCACAGCAGGCAGCTCCGCTGGCCCATCCTTGTCAGCTATCCTCAGAGGTACCTACCCAAGATGCCTCTGCAAAAATGAGTTCTCAAGGGCCTGACTTGTACAGTTCCCAAGCTTCACCCGGAATGCTAACCCTGGTGATCTGCTCCAATGTCTCGCTTCCCTACATGGCCTTGCGATAGATGCTGCTCCATCTCCTCACCATGTGCACGGTCGACCCGTCGCGCTCGTGGTGCTGGCAATGGTATGCGAGACATGTCCATAGTCCCCTAGGAGAGGATTAATTGGTCCCTCAGAAGTAGCTTTGAAATGTATGCTATTTGAACACATCGTCCCAGAAAAAACATTCCCACGCGAAAATTACAACTATCAGATGATGGGTGATGAGGCAGGTCACGCTTTTCTGTATAGTGAAGAAGTTCACAAAAACTTTTGGTTGACAAGATATAATTATTGTCACACTTTTACATTAAACAGGGTGTTTCAGCTGGGAAGGAATGAACTGTGTCTTCTACTTAACAACATTACTGCATTGTTTAGAAATTCCATTTCAGCCTTCAAAGATACAACAACCATAATTTGCACTGAACTGTGGCACAGATTAATAAAAATGTCATATTGACAATTGGTTCTTGGTCTGTAACAATTTTACTGTTGCAAAATGTCATGCTTACTAGTAATCCCTGTGTGCTGTCCTGTTGACAGAGGCTCATCCCAACTGCAGTGGAAGCTACCCTCGAGGAACCTCTCCTCATCTGGAGTGTGGGTGGCGGATAAGGGCTGCGAGAAACACCCATACAGTCACTGCAGTCGACTGGTTGTGGAGGATCTGATTCACAACGACACTGGTTTATACACCTGCATGCATGTCAATCACACTCCAGTTGAAGAAAAGGCCACGTATGTCTTTGTCAGAGGTGAGGCCCGGAGTGCTGCATCGTCCATCAGCAGTTCCTGTTGGGCTAGCCTTTTGGTCCACCAGGAACTGACCCACCAATAACTGTGAAGTCTATGGTCCAGAGGACTGTAAATTTCAATAGTTCCGTGATCTCGCAGTGCGCTTTTTATTTAGTGGTTACTCAGGTCACTTGTGTTCATTAACTTTTGTTGAATTTTTTTTTTTTTTTGGCTTTTCATTGCTTTAAGGTTTTCATCTGTTCAATGTTTTACTGAGAGTCGTCTGCTGAGTCTTAATTCTCAATATGCTAATTAAACAAACTCTTTGTCAGTCATGCTTTTTGCAATTTGAATGGATTGCACCATGTAAACCAAACAGAGCAAAGTACTCTAGAGTGAAACATCTGAGATCTTCTTCCATGGTATGAAACCTGGAAAAGCACCAGACAAACAGAAGAGAAGAAAGGTTCCATCCCATAGCTTTAACCAACCAGGAAGCTACAAATCACTCGGGAATTTGGTGACGCGATGGTCCGTAATTACCAGCGTGTGACAATGGTGGTGGGGAGGGGGGGTTTAATTTACTGGGCTTGCAGCCCAGTGGATGACCACATCTGTTATCTTGCAGGGATAGGTGGGTAGATGGGGGAGGACACACAGAGCAAATAAATTGGAAATAATTGGAAGCCCCCAACCTCTGAATATTGTTCACTTCTCAAGCTCCTGTTATTGCAGATTATTGCACCATAAATAATGAACAAGGTGTTTTTGGCTTACATGCATGCTGTGTCTCAGGGAAACCATTCAGCTGAACACAGGAAGCCAAAGTACCTCACTGGAGGACTGCCAATACACAGCTAAGAAGTTCAGGAGTCTGATATTGCTTGATAAAAGGAAACTGGCCTTGAGAGAGTTGTGTCGTGAAGCATTTGGAGACAGATAATAATGCTAACTTGTGTTCAGATGACATCTTTATGCAAGCTGATGTAGAATGAGGGTGGCAAATTTGCAGTCATTAACCCATTTATACAACAGGTACTCTTACTAAAGTAATTTGGGGTACCTGGATTAAAGGCACTGTAACAGAAATAGGATTGAAACCTTCCAGCAACAACCCTTGCCACCCCACTACCTAGCATGATGTCTTGAGTTTTTTATAACAGTGCAAAAAGATTTCAGTTTTCTGTGCTCGGACATTATTGTTTCAGAATTAGTCAGTTTCATACGTAAAATAATTTTATACCTACTTACAGTTGTAAAGACTGCTGGAAAAGAAAACATTCATACATACTTTCTTAATAATACCAAATTTTGTGTATGAATCTCCAGTAAACAAGGTTCTGTCTATAGTGTAATTTTAGTTTTTCACCACGTATGTGAATTTGTAATGAAACTGTTTTTATATATGTTCAGCAGTCTTTCACTAAGGAGACTAAACATGGTTAACAATGTGTTTTACTTTGCTGTGGTACATGAGAATGTACATGTTCGTATACTTTTGTAAGGGTCAAGTTCAGTTATGCAAATGATAATCTCAGAGGGCATACAGTTTGAGCAACACAAAAGACATTCTTGAGTCTACCTTTGAGAAACCGATTTTCACCGTCTTAAGTCACATTGTACGTCTACGATGACCTGGCAGTCTCATGTTTAGTCTAAGTCAGCCCCTCTCAGACCTCATCCCCTGTTTATGACATGATTTTTCTATGTTTATTTTTATATTCTGGCTCCCACATCCCCAGCACAAAGTGTTCATATTTTGATCAGGAACACCAACGCAAAGCGCAAAGTGTGGTGTTTATTGTCCTAATGCATTCCCACAGCACGACTCTGAAGTAACCGCCGTCCAGTGCCCCAGTGCTTGCCGTGTCCATTGTGAACAAGTGGCGGTACAATCACTCCATCGCTGATTTGTTTCTTTGCTTAATGCCGGACAAGGGCGGGAATTGTTTGGCTTGAGAGCCGATGTAAATTTGGCAGGGATATTTCATTTCACCCCTGGGAGACTTTGTAGGCCTTGCCTTTGTGCTCAGGTCTGAAGAGTCAACACTCAACAAAATGTAAAAAAGGGAGACCTGGGGTCACTGGCCTGTGAAATTGCTGAAGTAACGGCATGTTTGCGGTCACTGTCTGTCCTCTGGTTAGCCTCACTTGGCTGTACAGAATGTTGTTTTTTTGTGGCATTTGGGACAACTACAGTATAAACTGCTTGATGCAGCTCAAGTTTTTGCCAAAAACAGTGAAGGAAAAACATCCAGCTACCTACCCAAGCGTTATTGGTCAAGTGGCCACATCTTATCTCTGCCAGCAATTAGAGCTTCCAGACCATATAACTTTTGCATACAGCCCTGGCTGAAGGAGTCAGGGTATCCATTTAACCATAACGCGATGATCTCTCAACAGATGACTCCAATCCTTTCGTGCAACAGCACTATCCAAACCCTGACCTCCTCCTCTTGTATGATAATGATGACATGCTGGTTATTCCTTGCCGGACCACCTCTCCTGACTATGCGGTCACTCTGAAAGTGGTAAGGAATCTTGTTAATTGGTTGAATCACTCTAACCCCATGGGTAGCCATATCAGAACTCACATCACATCTCAAAGTTCTGGGAAGTTAAGTATTGTGTGGTGAAGTAAAAATATGTCTGACCTTTAAAATGGCATGGGTTACTGAAGATCAGGCCCCTCCAACTTTAGCATTAGCCTTTTGACTGTAGAATGAACAATGGAAATAAGTGAAGCTACACCCACTGAACAGCATTTCATGAAGCATTCTCTGCTACCAGCAGAATGTTTTATAGTTTCTCTGTCTAAAGACATCGGAAAATATGGAAACATACACTTCCAGAATGTTAACTGTCCTGCATGAAACCAATCATAAAGGACACGTAAACTCAGAAGTTTAAAACACTAACATCTTCTGTACTGTACTGTGTATATTGTGTCTATGTTCTTGCTGTTATTTTAGCATTTTGAAATCTTCAGTGAAATGTATGTCCTGACTTAATAATCCTGCCCCTAAGTAAGAGAATACTAAAGAACACCATGAGTCTAAAAAAGGAAATGTTTATATGACAATATTTGTTTTACAGATAAAAGCAAGAAAATGAATAAAGATCAGTTGCCATATATGAATCAATCAATTATATACACTTTAAATAATTGATTTTAAGTGGATTGCTGAAGAAAAAATGTGCCAGAAATGCAAAATTGCAAATTGTAAAGAAATGAAAATGCAATGTGTGAAGAAATGCAGTACCTGAATGTCAGAATTGGAAAATGGTGTGGGCTGCATTTTGGACACTTTGTGCTCAGAGAAAGAGTGTGAGAACTTGGAGAGACCTTGTGTTTTCTGTATACAGAAAGAATCAGCCACTAAGCTGATGACTATAATTTTTTTCAAAATAGGCATTTACCAGAATCTTCTCCATTTTGGGAAAGACCTCTGTGGAGGTCTTGGTTCAGTCAACACAATATTTACCTCAACTTCTAAAACCTTACCCAACTTATTAAACTTCATTAATTTTTATTCACTGCTCTTATAAATTCTAGAAATAGACAAAACTGTAAAAAGTGTGTCTCGCACTAATTTTCATCTTAAGCCCATTCCTCAACTATATAAAAATATATGCTAGAGAAACAATTACAAAGAGAGAATAACTAAATGTCTCTGAATCTAGGAACAAAGCATGTCACGTGAGTTTGAAGAGAAAGCGGACTGGGACCCAAAGCTTGGATTCAGGATGCCATACCCCTTTGGCAGCCACTACAGAATAGTCAAGTGCATCACCACAACTGGAAGCCAGCACATCCGCCATGAGTCACACTACATTCCCCACAGGATCTGTGAGTGCAGCCACTGTCTCCTGTCAATGTGGAATCACCACCAAGATTCTAGGAGAACCACAGAGAAGAACCTTTTCCAGTTGTTCAACTTCTCTCCTCACTCTGTATGTTTTGGTCAGAAAAAACTGAATAGAAAAACTAATTGATTGCGGCTGTATACTTTTCCTCTTGTTTGTCCAGCAACCGAGATGAAGAACGTGAAGATAAGCGCGGATCGTGTGAGACTGGTAGTCGGAGACACACTTACCCTCAAATGCTCTGGCGAGACCACCTACAATGGGAGGATATCTTTCTCTTGGGACTATCCTGGCAAGCCAGTAAGTTTGCTCTTTCAAAACTGTTGAAATTCTCAGTTTTCTAAGGTTTTTCCAGTCTAGACAAAGGTATAGCCATGGTTCTTTCCATAAGCAGGTGGTCTACACCAAAGAACCTTGCTGTTGGTGTAGGTTCCTTTTGAGGGATAAACATAGTCGAAGCTCACTTGGCTTCTCTGGTTTCTGTATTTAGCTGAATCGGTCCCACACTATCAAGCCTCCAGATGGGCCATCTCCACCTTTCACCTTTAGCAGCATTCTGACCTTGCAAAACGTCACCATCACTGACAGGGGCCGGTACCAGTGCACAGCAGAGAATAAGCACATCAGGAACCTGACAGCTAAAGTAATCATTTATGGTGAGTATCCCCCTTTAGTAAGGGTGGCAGAAACATTCTGTTGGTGAAAAGTTAGAATGGCAAGTTTCTGTAATACCCTGATTACATGACCCATTGTATGATTCCTCCACTTGGCCTTACGAGCAGTTCCTTTCCTTTTCTGAGGAAAATGGTTATTTCTGGACGGGGGGGGGGCGTGGTGGCGCAGCAGGTTTGGCTGGGCTCTGCTCTCTGGCGGGTCTGGGATTCGAGTCCCGTTTGGGGTGCCTTGTGACGGACTGGCGTCCCGTCCTGGGTGTGTCTCTTTCCCCTTCAGTCCAGCTTGCCACAACCCCACTCGGGACAAGCAGCTTCAGCCAGTGTGTGTGTGTGTGTGTGTGTGTGTGTGTGTGTGTGGGTTATTTCTGGAAAAAAAAATTCACCACTTGTTTGCTTTCTTTGTCATCCTTAGAGCATCCTTTCATCAATTTATCCTACAAAGGCGACAAAGTCATTAAAGTTCTTGAAGGTAAAAAAATGTTGAAGTTTGGACCCAGGGTTAATGCAGTTCCAGCTCCCAACGTTGTGATGTGGTAAGACTGATGGCAAATTTACAGCCTGAAGTACTTACAGGCAAAGCTGAAGTGTGTCTTTGTAGTAAAAAAACTATGAGGAATTTCTATTCCGATCAGGGTGATTTTGTAGGTCTTGTTAAAACCCCACAATCCTGCATTCTATTGTTCTGCAGGTTCAAGGACGACGTTCCAATCAAAGAAGACTCAACCTGTTATGAGCCTGCGGGTTACAATCTCATCATTAAAGACGTTAAGCCAGAGGATGCAGGAAACTTCACCATGCGTGTGGGAAACAAGGAACGGTCCTTATACGAGGACATTAAATACGTTTTGGAGGTTGGAGGTAGGTATGCGGCAATCCTTTGAGTCAGTCAATTCTCAGCCATACCATGCAGAATCACAGCACAATGTAACACAGATGTGTAGGCTCATGAAGCATCCTGATGCTCTCCCTGCTCCAGGCAGTCCCAATGAGGAATTTTAGCTTTATTCTTTCTTGAACTAACTTGACAGAAGGGTTCAGCTGGCCTCAATTAGAGATCCTTGAGAAGGCCTGTGAACATCTCTGTGTGTGTTTCAATGTGTGTGCAGTACCCCTCCAGCTGCTTTCTCTTTCCAATTCACCCTCACCCCCTCTAGACCTTAGTTTTTTCTTATGTGGTATTGAGTCCAGACCCAGGTTCTCTTCCTCGCTGACCTTTGACCAGCCAGCAGAAGACATGCACCAAGGGAGTTTATGTCCCATGTGTTCCATGACATTTGCCTCTGTTAAGACAAAGCGCTTTAGCAAAAAAAAAACAAAATGGCAACTGATATTCTCTGCAAAGACTTGAGACATTCATAGAACATAATGACTGCAAATCTCTGCTGAAAATAATGATTCCCCACTACTACTACTCTAATATTACACCTAGGGATTCTTGTATACAGTGTTTGCGATGATTTTCTTGACACCCCATCCCAGAATAAAAATATTTTACTAATTTGTGATTGAAGTTGGGGGGTGTGGTGGCGCAGTGGATTGGACTGGGTCCTGCTCTCTGGTGGGTCTGGGGTTCGAGTCCTTCTTGGGGTGCCTTGCGGCGGACTGGCGTCCCGTCCTGGGTGTGTCCCCACCCCCTCTGGCCTTACGCCCTGTGTTACCGGGTAGGCTCCGGTTCCCCGCGACCCCGTATGGGACAAGCGGTTCTGAAAATGTGTGTGTGTGTGTGTGTGTGTGTGTGTGTGTGTGATTGAAGTTGGGGGGTGTGGTGGCGCAGTGGATTGGACTGGGTCCTGCTCTCTGGTGGGTCTGGGGTTCGAGTCCTTCTTGGGGTGCCTTGCGGCGGAATGGCGTCCCGTCCTGGGTGTGTCCCCACCCCCTCCGGCCTTACACCCTGTGTTTCCGGGTAGGCTCCGGTTCTCTGCGACCCCGTATGGGACAAGTGGTTCTGAAAATGTGTGTGTGTGTGTGTGTGTGTGTGTGTGTGTGTGTGATTGAAGTCATTTGTTGGTTCACCTCATGGCTGAGGTAAAGGTAAGGCAAAAGAAAAAAAAATGGGATTCCTGGTAGCACTTTAGACATTGTCCAATCATAATATATCCGATAACATCCAAAAAGCCCCACATAAACATGCAGTGTTCACATTTCAGTTGCACTGCAATAAAGTTACTCATAGATTACTTGTGTGACAGTCCACTCTCTGATTCAGCCATTCTGTGATTTATATTACCTGGATGGTCTGTCTTCACTTCCCACTCCAGTAAAACCAAGTATCTTAGAGGAGGAGCTTCCATTGGAGCGTCAGCCCCACCTGCTTGGAAAGGAACACCGTCTCACCTGCACAGCCAAAGGCAATCCCTTACCCAGCATTACCTGGAAGTGGCAACCATGTGACCCCGACTCCAACCTCAAGTGGTAATTGACATTATCCTTTTATTCAGCCTCCTAATGTGAACTGATTCCACCAAGAACCTCCTTGGGAGGCAGAATTAGAGCAACTCTGCTCATGATGAAAATGGGATGAGAAAAGAAAAAAATTATTTAAAAAGAAAAGGTGAAAGGTGTATGGAATGGCAGGTTTACTAATTCAGACTATGCCTATCGCAGACATGTTGAATACAGTCAGCTCCTTATCACACTCTAAACACCACTGAATGCAAGTCAGGATGTTTGATATAATTTGTCTTTTTCTCCAGCCTGTTGATTTGTTCGAAACTTTCTGCGTAGACACATATACAGGCCGTAACCTCCTGACCAAAAAATGTTATTTGTGTCCTTGGATTATTTCAGACAGCAACATTTGGAAAGGCCTTAATGTGACTGTTTAGATTTTACTGTACTCCAGACACAGGGTGTTTAGCTTGATTACCATCAACTTGAACAACCTCTAATTGTCAAAGTAATCAACATCTTTGAGAAATCTTTCTCCCGGCCCACACTGCAGATGGCACCGCAGTCATGTCCGGGACGAACGGTCTTTTTTCCGTATTTGCATTGCCTCTTCCAATTAGGGAAGGATTTCAAAAATACATGAGTCACCCAGGCCATATGAGATGAACACCCTACTGAAAGAACGAACCGGAAGGGGAACAGGATGTGGAATTGTGTATCCTCTCATCCGAGAAATACTTTCTAATTTTTTCATTCAGCACTCTTTTTCTATTTGTGTAATCTCTTTTGTGAAACAGCCTTTGGGCTTCTGAGCCCTTTGTCTGTCCCTGGCAGTGTTAGGATGGCAAACCAATTAGCTGTCTGGGTTGGTTCATTGACATCTGCTCTACCTCGGTTTTCTCAGCCATCTGCACTATTGTTCTTCTTGAAGTAGGCAACCTTGAACCTTGACCCAAGGATCCCTTTTTATGACAAGATGAGAGGGTTCAGGAGCAAGAAGCTGACAGAAACCTAGTGACAGGGCATTTATAAAAGATGACTGCTTCTTAAAGCAGTCACCACCTTTGCCTTTGGCACCTTTGATGGGGCAGTATAGGCTTCACCCAATTCTCTCAAGCTCACTTATAGGTCGCAGACTGAAGCAGTTCTCGGTGCTGTCTGCACCTATGTGGACCATGCTATACAAGATGAACACTCCCAGAGAGCCAGCCGCGTTAGCGACAGCAGGAGTCTTTTGAGCTCCAGACACACAGCACAAAAGACCCATTACCATAGGGCCATTAGCAGCACTCAATGAAAACCGATATAAAAACTTGTTTGGGATTTCAGGGCTCACAGAGAGGAATTCATTCTTTATAATTACATTGTGCTTCAGGTAACATGGTTGACAAGTGCTTCTTTAATTACTGATAATGATTTTGTATGCTGGTTGCTCCTGTTTGCCACAGAAATGGAAGTGAGGCTGAGTGTTGGCAAAGCACAGCTTTTGACAGCGCTAAAGAGTTTACAGTCGCGTCTGCCAACAGCAGCCTATGAATGCAGTCGATCAAAAGCACAGTTTATGAACCATTAATGAGCAAAAGCCTTTGAGATACGAACAGCCACTGCTTAGCAGGGGACAAATTGTCCATGTGTTTGTTTTGAACAACAGAATTTCCTTAATATACACCCTGCTGAAACCAAACTGAGCAGATAAGATTAAGCCAAAAATAAACCAAGGTCTTTATATGAAAGGAAGTGGTTTAGAGTTGCTGGAGGTAACGGGTGAAGTGAAGAAGCAGATTTATGGAGGAGTCTTTATCTTCATGGTGAGAAATCTGATCAGCCAGTTTCCCTCCTTGACCCGGCAAGTCCTGCAGTTCAGTCTTATCTCCTCTGTCCAGAGACATTGGGGGGGTGGGAGAGCGGGGGTGAAGTATTCCCAAGGCCTTCCTGTTTGCCTCCCATTCTCATCAATCTGATTGTTCCTCTCCTTCGAATGGTCAGGCCCCAGCCCCACTTCCTCCATCAGCTCCAGCACAAGAGACGCATGGACACATGCGTAGCAAGAAACCCTCATCACGCGAGCACTCTGGGGGTGTGGGAGGCAGACAAATGCAATTAAACTGACGAATAGGGTTAGCCCATACATACAGATACACAGGTACACAGGTACAGACCTCTAGCACACACAAAACATAGATAGTACTTACCATTAATACGCACGCAGAGACTTAGCTCAACCTGTTGGTCTGAACCAAGAGCTGTTGTCCATTATCCTAAGTACAGTAATTCTGTAAGCATGACTGTTTAAAGTATGACTAAAGTGTGTTACACCATATAAAACATTTTGTTTAATGTTATGCTTATAAAGCCTTATAACTTACTCTGTCATAGCACACGATAACGCACTTTCTTCTCCTCTGTCAGGTGCAAACTGTACTCTGAACCAAAACCTGTGAAGTTTTATGAAGAGGATGGAAGCAGCACGAACGTTGCATACCCTTATAACATGATTGGCTCCATCATAGCCGAGCCTTCACCCGCGAAACACAAGAACAAGGTGGGAACCCTGTTATTTTTGTCACGACTCATGCATAACTTTACGTTTATTTGACATATGAACTAATTTCGTTGGTCTTGCTAGGAGTCGGAAGTAGTCAGTAACAGAAAATGAATTTTTAGCACCCCTCAGTTCCGCCTGCAATTTTGCAAGTTTCTCTTTGGCAGCGCTAAGCTGCAGTAGGGGCCATGCTTCTTAAGGAGAGTCTTTAATACAGTACACACAGTGAATACACACTTCATCCCTGACTGTACTCCATTTGTTTTCAACAAGATTGTTACTTAAATTAAAAAAAAAAACATGTAACTTTATTATTAGTCATCCATCATTTAGCCTTTCTCTTTGGCCACTGATGAAGCAATTATTATTGTCAGTCATTTAAAAGTTATTTAACAGCTTTGAAATATAAATGAAAACGGTAATTGTATGCAAAAAAATTGAGAGATTCGAACCCACGCAGACAAATCCATGTTCCTGCAGTAATTAGCTGTTGATTACGTTTGGTCTAAATTATACATTTGGACTTATGTTTAAGGAAATGTTTTAGTGTGGTATAAACTTATCATGTGCATGTGGTTCGCTGGGGGAGCGATCTGCCAGACATCCCTCGGCATAAAATAAAAAGCCTCTAAATAACACATCCGCCATTAGCTTGTGTGTGCTACTTGGCTGTTTCTGTGGGAAACCGCTGGACTGTGAAGATCTCCCAACAGAACAATGACTCTCAACTATGCGTGTGTGCATGGTATGGTGCTGATTGCACGTTCTTTTATTTCGACTCTTTCTTTAGTAACAAGGGAAATCATCTTATCCGACCCTTTCCACAGAAACACTGGCTGCTGGTTGTTCGGGTGAATGCAGTTGCACACTATGTCAGACGCAGTATGCACAGTATGTAGCCTGTGCTATTCCATGTGTCATACGCTTCCTTATTGTATTACATTTGAAACATGGGGAAAAAATAGTAGGTACCTTTACTTTTATTATGATTTAACTCCCTTTGTATGGCCCACTGTGCCTTTCAAATGGAAGGTGATGAGTCTTTTGCTCAAGGCTGTAGGTATGACCTGGCCCTCAGAAGGCAGCATTGTTTTAAAATGCCTCCGATATGACCGCAGGAAGTCTGTGGCGAAGGAGTCCCATGACTTTTCGATGAGCCCTGTTCCTGTGTTGCAGGCTTTTAGTTGTCTGTGGTCAAAGACACTGATGTTGCTTTTATTTTGGTCTGAACACTTACAGGTGGTCCTCGATTTACGATGGGGCTACATTGCGCGAAACCCATCATAAGTCGAAAATACCTTAAATACACCTAATACACACCACCTCAGCATTACAGACTGGGAGATGCAGATCACTGCCGCTGCCCAGCACTGCGAGAGAGTATCACTCCACATATCGCTTGCCCGGGAAAAAAAATCAAAATTCAAAATTCAAAGTACGGTGCCTACTGAATGTCTGTTGCCAGCTCACCATGATAAAGTAAAAAAAATTGTAAATCGAACCATCGTAAATCGTGTACCACCTATATTAACTGTACATTTTCCTTGTGTATACACAGAGTCTTAAGTTTTCAAAGCTCCAAATGAATGCTATACACATTCCAGGAACTGTCCCCGTGAGACTTTTTATTGGAGAAACTTAATCAAACACCAGGCTATTTGTAGATACTATGAATATTAGGCCACTCATTCTTCGTCACCTTCACACACAAGGGTGGAGAATCCATTGCTAAATGAAATCCAGACAGTAAAGTACATTAAAATATGAACAAAGACTAGCATATCATACACTAACATTAATCCTTAAAAATGAATAGCATTCCAGCATAATAAATTATATACTGTTGCCAGTTTCATCCAACAAAGAAAATGACTAAGTTAATGAAAAGAGACAATATATCTGATCCTGCGGAGAGTCATCATCTATAATGATGCACTGCAATGCAGAAGTAGAATGAGTTATTATAACTGACATTGAAATTGTTATAATAATTGACACTAAAATTGACACTAAAATTTAAAATGAAAATGGTTTTCCTGGGTGTTTGTTCATGTGTTAAAGGAACTTAGGTTGATATATGGAGAGGAACACATTTACAAGACATTGTTAGCCGATGCTGGTGCTTTATGGGGGTCACCGATAACAAGGGAGCGTTGGCGTGGTTTTGTTGGAGCAAATTCCATTCTGTCACCCTATATAAATCCTGGTTCCCCATGAACAAGGCAATGGTGGGTCTCAGAAGGTTTCCTTGTAAAGGCTGTCAAGTGAGACAGAGGTCATGGTGGCAACAGGGGCATGGGGGGGCATCTAATCAGGTCATCAGGAAGGGCCGAGTTAAAAATCCTGGATGCACTCACTGGACTTTTAAGGTCAGGTTACATTTAAGGTAAACTAATGAACACATACTTAACAGTCAGAGTGTTGTATTTTCTGCAAAGGCACTGTTAAAAGTATAGAGGCCATGAAATGAAATGTCAGTGTGAAGAAGGACAAGTCAATCCATTCAAGAGTATCAAAAAATGAACAATCATTAAATTTGCTGTGCAGCAAAACCATTACAATTGCAATTTTATAAGCAACTTCTGTCTCTGTCCTGCAGGTGACTCAACTTCCATTCTGACTCTGGAGTCTCCAGACTTATTTGTGATATGATTACATACCACTCCTAAGTGGGACATTTAGCAGATGATTAAAAACATAAAATGCATCAAACACCCAAGAGTTGTAACTCTTAGATGCTCATCATACCACAGCACAAAAGACAGGAAACCAAACAAAATCTCAAGAAGAAAAACTGACATCTTAAAGTATTGCTGACGTAGCAAAACATGAAATATGTGTCATCGTGAACACAAAACAGAAGCGTGTAACCTGGCTCCTTGCCAAATTGTACTTATATGTGCTTTAGTTTTCAAACAGGCTAATGTTTAATGGTGGTGGACTTGACCCATACTGAAAGTCATTGCATGAATGTTCTTCAGGAAATTATACAAGACACATGCAGTCTTTCTGCTTCAATGGAGCACTGTTGTTTCTTAAATCCCAGATGTGTCCTTTTGCTTAATCTGAATTCCTTGCACACAGAAAGAGTCAGGTTTGAATTGACCTTTGCCCCATCTGAATGGCAGCTGACTGAACCTGGGCCATTTACAGGAAAATACCCACCTGGACCTTGTTTTTTGATATTTTGCATGTCTGCAGCGGTGTTTTATTAGTATGTTTGAAAGTACACGTCATAGCATCTCATGGAGGAAGCTGCTTTTCTTCTTGCACAGAGCACACTAGTGGTGGAAGCAGCAAAAGCATCGGGGGTTTACACTTGCCTGGTGTGGAATGAAAATGGCAGTCACAACTGGAGCATACCTTTCATTGTGGATGGTAAGTGGGACTAGTGCAAAGCTACTACTGCAACATTTATTGAATAATACACACACACACTGACTGAAACCACATGTCCTGACGAGCTGGAGCCTAACCCAGCAATACAGGGCCTAAGGCTGAAGGGGAAGGGGACACACCCAGGACAGGACACCAGTCCATTGCAAGGCACCCCAAGCAGGACTTGAACCCCAGACCCGCCAGAGATCAGGCACAGGCCAAACCCGCTGCACCGCTGCGCCACCGCACCCCCTTAAATGACAACACAAACTTGAAATTGGATGGAAACCTCCATATGATATAATGATTAGTCTTTTGCAAAGAAATCAGCTCAAATTAGTAAACCGCTGGCTGTAGAGTTGGGACATTTTCAATGAAGATCCCTGATGAAAAATAGAAATAATTTTTAATTTACTCTAAAATACAGTTATGGAGGAAAAAATTTACTTGTTTGTTTCTGTTTTAACCAGTACATAATTTTTATTCATTCATTATATAGATCCTTCCATCCAAATGAACCAGAATGCTAAGACAAGAGTGCACAGATTGTGCAACTAAATGTCCGGGGGGGGAATTAATTGAAACCAGACTACTCTGTCAGGGCCATACATTAATAATGAGTAAACACAACATGTTCTAGGTCATATTTCACTGTATAATACCATAATATTGGCATGTTTAGCTGTGTTTGTTTTAGTCGTTGTATGAATATAAATGATAAGAATTTAGTTGTCATTACACATCATGTATTTATTATGGCTAATGTCTTATATTACACTCTTATTTTGCCATTGCAGTGCTTTCATGTGTCTTCCTTTACAATTTAGTCCTTACAAGCATTTCCTGAGTTTTAAAAGTCCAAATGAAATGCGTGAATTCAATTACGTAATCCACTGTGTTCAAGACCCAAAGCAGTTTTCTGAACCAGCTGGTACCTATAGTGTGGATGTGTTCCATTCCACGGTACGAGAGGGAAACCTCACAGGCTGGGGTACTGCTATGACTCAGCCAGGGCAGAGGAACTGTACAGAGCGTACCGTCCCAGAGGTGGCTACAGCAGGGACCACAGGAATGCTGAGCAGAGGAATGCAATGGAATGAGTACAACAGCTGTCTTCTTTTATGGAAGCCAGAACATTTTCCAGTATTTTGAATAAACCTGGTCAACCCCACAATCCCAGTCCCAGTGTCCCAGCTGGTCTTTCCACTGTACTGCTGTGTTGTGCTGGACATGGCTACACACCATTTCAAAGCAAAGATGAAACAACTCATTCCTTACGTTTTCATATTAACAATAATAATTATTATTATTATCATTTTATATTTATTTCTATATATGTATTCTGTCTCACCTTATGTTTTTGTCTTTTATTTGTCCGTTAGATCACCCAGAACCTTTAGAAATTGAGCCCCAAAAAGCAATAGAAGGAGATGACATCAACATGACCTGCAGAGGCACACGGTACCTCTATACAGAGATGAAGTGGGTCGACCCAGTGAACCACACAGTCCCCAATAGCAACGTTACCTTGCACATGGGACGACACTCCATCTCCCTGTCACTCACGCTCAGGAACGTGTCGCACACTGACGCCAAGGGCTATTCCTGTCACGCACTCAACGGCTACACAAGACACATTGTCACCAAAACGTCCAAGTTCAGCGTTGAGAGTGAGTGAAAATAACGCAAGATCTTTTCTTTTCCCTTTCAGTAAGATCTGTGCTTTAAGTGTTAATGAATGAGCTGCCACTTGGTTGGTGAAAAGTGTAACAATATAATTCAGTCACCAGTTATTCCTGTGTTTGTTTTGCGGCACCCAGAGAGGAGAGCCCCTTGGTTGCGGCAGAACCTGACCAGTCAGGTTGTCAACAGCAGCAGCACCCTGACCCTGGCTTGTTATGCCCATGGGGTTCCGCCCCCTTTCATTACATGGTACAAAAATGGCAAGCTTGTGCAGGCTGCACCTGGTAAGTACAATTTTAAGATGTTTACTTTCCCTTGCTACTGTCATTTTTTTTAAGAATTATGCTGCTCCTCCGTACTTGAATGCAGTTGAACTGAACTCTTCTTCTAAGCAGACAAAAACCGTTTCTTTTCATGGATAGGACAGAATGTATGTAACGCAGGTATAACAAACAGTTTCGCTAAGATGTGCTTGACAGCATTTTAGTTATAAAAATGTATATTGGTCATACAGCATAATAACAATAAGGACACAGCCTGGAGGTAGTGTGAAAGCAGACTGTCCTGATTCCGTGAAAATTGTCTGTGCTTCAGGGATCACAATGACGGCAGATGGGTTGTTGACGATTGAACGGGTGAATAAAGATGAAGAAGGGCTCTATAAGTGTGAGGCCAGCAACAGTGAAGGGAAAGTGATGACTGCTGCCAGTATCACCGTAGTAGGTCAGTCACCAGAACCTTTCTGTATCTTCTGCTCCCCATAAACATTGTGGTAAATGCTTTTTACATACCCTCATACCATTCCAGTAAACCACACATCAAACAGTTCAACACTCCACAATATATGATCCCGAGTCTCTGTTTGTATTAAATGCATGAAAAATAATATATTCTACGAAGCCATGTCCATTCATTTTTTGTACTAAGCATAGATGTACATGCATATCGTACAGAAGATTTAAATAACAGCACATTTTCTCCAGCTATGAAATAAACAGCATATATCAGCTGCAGCTTACATAAATCTTCACAAGTTTACAAGACATGGTATGCAAAGGCATTTCAAAAATATTTGCTGGCTTGAATTTGTCATACTTTTTTGTTTTAGCCATTGCCACAAATAGCTTCAGAATTAGAGACACCCAAGAGAGTTACTACTGAAAGCAAATTCCTCTTTGCTTTTACTATGAGTTCTTGTAGGGATTTCACTCCTGGGAACTGACCTCTTTGGCTTCTCTGAAGAGGTTTGCTAATGATCATGAACATTTTTAGAAGAGGTCCGCTCATGAAAGTAGCATGAAACTTGAAACAAGGAATAACGGGGCCAAAGACCAGGTTGCCAGGTCATACACTGGAATTCTTAACGGCACCAATGCTGAAGACCTGCTTTAACCTTTCCATGTCCTTTTTACACATCCATCTTATTACCGCCAACAAAGACTGTTCCACAGGAGTTTAATAGTACCTTTTTCAATTTAATAATTTGTATATTATTTCAATACATGAAGAATTATAAAATTATTTTAATATATGATTATCATTAGGATATGCTGCATTAAGATTTTGTGATTTGAGGTATGATGAAAAAACTGTTACAAATTAGTCATCTCTCCTTTTCTCAAAATGTTCTAACTCTTCTTCGTTCTACCTCCTCTCTGTGACAGCAGTATTTAACACAAGCAGCATACTTGCATACCATCGCTACTGTTTCAGTAACAATACAAAGGGCATAGAGGTGACACTGAAAAATAAATAGTCATCACACCCTATTACTTGTATCATGAGTCAAAGTATTAAGGTGAAAGAACCTGTTCTGATGGTTTAATTTAATGTGGTTCAAACATGGGCTTGAAAAACCTCTTTTGGTGTAAGGACTGATTCAGGCACAACTGGATTCAGACAGAGCAGTAATTTTCAGGTTCAGTCCAATACCATTTTCCTCCAGTATGCCAGAAACTGTCAGCATCAGTATTAGCCAGTCATGTGGTTCTTACATTACTGGTTTCCTGATGCTGTTTCAGAAGAAGACAAGCCCAACATAGAGGTTATAATCCTAGTATGCACTGGTGTGGCTGCCACTTTCCTCTGGCTAATGCTGGTCCTCTTCATTCGCAAGCTGAAAAAGGTAAGACAAGACCTCCATCCTCTGTATGCCTGTAAGATCTAATTTTTTCAGTAATGTTTCCTCTCATGTGGAGTTGTACAGGACCGGAATCTTATTCTTAAAACCTGAGTCTCCTGTTTCAGCCAAGCTCCGCAGATATCCAGAGGGGCTACCTGTCCATCATCATGGACCCAGATGAGATGCCCCTAGATGAGCAGTGTGACCGCCTGCCATATGACAGCAGCAAATGGGAGTTTCCCAGAGACCGTCTAAGGCTGGGTAAGCATGGGGCCAGGCACACGACCTTGGTACACTGTCTGTCTCAGGGGCCAAGTGGTAGCTTTTACTCTTAGGCTGGGTCAGAGATCTCATATGTCCAAAGATCACTGTTTTGTACTCTTATTGTGTCAAACGAATAGTGATCCCTGGTCAAATATCACCTCTATAATCAGATCCATAGGTGATGCAGTCCTCACTTCCCACTGCTCCTTCAAACAATTATTTAACAAATATTGAGGCTATGTAAACTTCTAACACAAAGAAATCTGGTACATCTGATTCCAAATTTAATTTATCTATATCGAAATGATGATGTGGAACAGAAGCGCTTCATGTGTGATATTTCTGAATTAAACATCCCAACATTGTTCTTCTTAGACCAGCCGCTGTCCCCCAGACCCATAAATTCCCCATGGAGAGCTGGCCCAGCTATGAAAAACTCAGCAGGCTGTTTTAATTACAGGCCCATATCTTTCCTGACAGCATATCCTAGGGTTTGAGTTATGACTTTCAAGTGAAAAAATGCTCCTATGCAGTCACATTTGCCAAAGAAACCTTTCTCCTGCAGGTAAAACCCTGGGGCATGGAGCTTTTGGTAAAGTGGTGGAGGCCTCTGCATTTGGGATTGACAAGCTCTCTACCTGCAAGACAGTGGCTGTGAAAATGTTGAAAGGTAGATTTTTTTTTTTTGCATTGTCTTAAGTATTTCACTAAAAAAGGCATTGTTTTTGTTTCTAGACTGTCAGAATATTAAAAGCATCTTTATTTGAAATTTTTTCTAGTTGAATTGTACTTTAAATATAGAATCACTTCATTACATGTGCCTAGTCCAGAAAAAAAAAATCTAAAAGTATAAATTGCCTATAATGTCCATTATTCAGAGATAATACAAATATGCATGACAAATATTCAAACATCAACATTTTTTAGTGTGTTTGAAATAGGAGTTCTTTGAAATGACAGTGATGACAATGATGAATTCCTGTCTTGAGATTAATTGAAGTAATTTAATTACATGCCTCTTATATGTGTCTTAATATGACATAGTTATTCTCTGTAGGAAACTGGAAACAAAAACTCAGCCAAAAAATCACCTTAGAGCCTTAATAGCAGAATACAAAGGTTAACATAATATACCCTTTCATCTGTGCCCTTAGCACTATACATTTTGAAGATTAATGTTCGAAACAGTAATTATCCTGTGATCCAGTGATTATACTCACAGTGATAAATCACTTTTTATGGAATTCCCTTAACAGCCAAGGTCCTTCCTTAGCGTTAATCATGTCACTTTGAGCTAAAGGGACCTCAGCTCATGCACCCAAAGTCAACTCTAACAGGAGGAGGCAGTACATTTAGAGCCCATAATGTCTTGTGGGGCTTAAAATATCTGTGTTACTGTATGTTTTGGAGGGGAGAAAGACTGTGGGATTTTAACGATGAGAAATTGTGAGAATTCACTTATAAGGCCAGGGGAATAAGGAGCTTCAGTCATCACTGATTAAGCACATAAGAGGATAACCTCTTCCACCATTGCTCCTTCACCAAAAAATGTTTTGCTCATAATGTTTTCAGAATTTTTCTAAGGTTGTATTTTTGCAGCTGAGACTATAAGTAGTTTCTGGCTGAAATTACCAAGATTACTCACAATAAACATACATTTTAATCCACAAGATCTTTCTCTTTCAATAACATGAAATGGAGACTTCAATAAAATTAGATCTAAAACTTAAATTTTGAAGGATATGAATACAAATATGTTTGACAGACCCTCACTGCTAAAGAATGTCATTCATTACATAACGCATTGCATTTCTGAAAACCATGGGGATGAACAACATAAAAATGCTCCTTGCACATATCCCATGATCATATTAGATTTCCAAGGTTGCGTGCTTGAAAGACGTATCTTACATCCTTCTGAGAACAAAACATAATGTCTTAAGCGATTTTAGATCAAGAAACATTAAATGTAATGAAAAGTATACATGTCTTGTATAAAAATTGTATAAAATTTCCTCAAACTGAGGCAAATATAGTTGTACAACATGAAGTGTTTTCTCAGTCTGAAACACAATATTGTCTGATATATTATTAATATATTGTAATGTTGTTTATTTTATTTTTATGTGAATTTGATACACCATAGTCTTGAATGATTACTATGCACACTCAGTATTGATTTACTTTTTTATTGTTGCTATCTTATATGGGCCCAAGGAACTCCAGTCTTAAAGTCAGTGTGATGTCTCTGTCCATCAGGAGGAGCTACAGCAAATGAATGTAAGGCCCTGATGTCAGAGCTGAAGATATTGATCCACATTGGTCACCACCTTAATGTGGTCAACCTGCTAGGAGCCTGCACAAAGCCAGGAGGTGAGAGGAAAAGTTGAGAAAGTACACCAAGGTTTTAATGTAATAAATACCAAACACACGCTTATTGGCTTTGTTTTTACTGCCCCTACAGGTCCCTTGATGGTAATTGTGGAGTACTGCAAATATGGAAATTTGTCTAATTACCTAAGAAGCAAGAGAGGTGACTTCATTGTCTACAAGGTGAGTCTCCTTGCTGCTTCAACTTGTTCTCTTAGAGGAAGTTTGCTTTAAGCGCCACTGATTCATTGTCTCTTATTTTGCCACCTATATGACAATGTTGTTAGGCTGATCCAAGTGATTTATCATTGCATCAGCAGAACCCAGCTAGCAAGTTGATAGGGTTGGGGTCGGGCTGCGAGCTCAGTGACTTGAGCGAGCTCATCAAGCGTCGCCTGGAGAGCGTGGCCAGCACAGGAAGCTCTGCTAGCTCTGGTTTCATTGAAGATAAGAGCTACTGTGATTCGGAAGAAGAAGAGGAAGGTAACATTCAGGGCTCTTCCTTCCACTGCCCCTTCAACCCCCACTTATTCCCACATCACCTCCCCCCTGTCCAGAGTTCCCTTGATTGTCTTCTGTCTGCAGTCCAACGGCAGACCCCTGGCCTACGTGTGTAAATAGAGCCTCTTATCATAGCAATAGCCATCGACCACTTGTTGTGTCTTCTCTTTTCCTGGCCATCTGGAGCATTTGTCCAGTTCCACAGCATTTGCCTTGCTTTCATTTGTTGTTTCTTGTTTGATAAATTGTTTATTCAGGTGGGAGGAGTTGAGCAGGACAGCACAGAGTTCATACCACAAAGCCCTCCAACTGAGAATCACTGACAGAATTTATATCTGCACATACTGCGGCAATTCATTTAGGAACAGATTTACATTTGGTTTATCCATGGAGAACAGTGTCACTAAAATCGTCAAAAACAGTCACAGTATTTATGCTTCCTGTTCTGTACCCAAAATATAGCACCCGAGTACATTTCATTTCTGCAGCAACAAGACACATCTCTGACTGGGTATCTCTTTTTTTCTACCCACAGAACCAGAGGACTTGTACAAGAGAGTCCTAACAATGGAGGATCTGATCAGCTACAGCTTTCAAGTTGCAAAGGGAATGGAATTCCTGGCCTCACGTAAAGTATGTTTTCCTTTACTTATCGCTACCTACTGCAGAACTTATTCAAACTAACTATTAAATGTGTTATAAGCAGCTGTAAAAATGAATGAATGCAAGTGGCAGATTGCCTTTCCTGTAATCTACTTTACTGGGAAGCAGAGATCTTAGCCTTCATGCTGGGTTTCACTGTTAAAGCAAAAGTTTCTGATGTTTTGCTGTCTGGCCAGGAGTGTTACATGAGTGGCATCCCTGGTGTGCATAGCACCACAAAGCCTGGTTGAATGCATCGTTAAACAGAGTCTCACACACACACATTTTCTGAAACCGCTTGTCCTAAGCGGGGTCGCAGCGAACCGGAGCCTAACCCGGCAACACAGGGCGCAAGGCTAGAGGTGATACACCCAGGACAGGAAACCAGTCCATCGCAAGGCACCCCAAGCGGAACTCAAACCCCAGACCCACCGGAGAGCAGGACCTGGTCAAACCCGCTCTGCCACCACGCCCCCTAGATAGAGTCTCATTAATGGCTGTTCCATGTGCTGTGTGTTCGTCCGAGCTGCAGCACATTTTGCCGCCTTCATTCCAGATGTTAGAGCACGAGTTGGGACAGCCGCTGGCTGTTGCCCTCAGTGCCTTCAGATCAGGGACAGACACTGAATTAAAGAACTTCACATCCTGAACACATGTGCCGCCCTACACAGAGGGTTTTGCTTAAGAGGGTGTTGCTCTTTGGTTATTACTGTGGAACCTAAATTGTTAAAATTAACAGTAATGAAAGAATAGGAGTTGTGCCATATTCTTCTCTTTTAAAAAAAATCAATTTTTTTTCTCCAGTGCATTCACCGTGATCTGGCTGCCAGAAATATCCTGTTGTCTGAAAATAATGTTGTGAAGATATGCGACTTTGGTCTTGCAAGGGACATCTATAAAGACCCTGACTATGTGCGCAAGGGAGAAGTAAGTATAAAATTTAGTTGTTGCAGAGGAGAAAATAAATTATTGTGGAAATTAGAATTCCAACCACTTCCTTTGCTCTGAAGCTGTCTACTGTGAGGTTGTGAGCAGAAATCTTTCTCCACAGCTAAATCTTTCACTTACACTCCTGACTGACAGAACAAAAACAGTTTGCGACCACTCTCATTAGGCAAACCATGAAAGACACTCGAAATTTAACTCTTCTCCAAACACCCAAAGCGTCTTGACAGCTTAAAGCAACATTAAACTTTCAACGTAGATCTCAGCTCAGAGAATAACTGAGGGATTGAATCCACTAGGAACAAAGCAGCACATATATGTATTTAAAACATAACCAGGAAAGATTTATGTAATTGGTGTGGGGTTATGTCTCATTCTGAAAAAAAGAGACCCATTATTTTTGGCTGGACTTTATAATAACAAGCAGGTGTGTAGAAGGAGACCCAAAACTGATTTTTCTTCTTTAGGCCAGACTTCCCTTGAAATGGATGGCCCCAGAAGCCATCTTCGACAAGATCTACACAACGCAGAGTGATGTGTGGTCCTTTGGGGTACTCATGTGGGAAATATTCTCTTTGGGTAAGTACCAGTCTTGCCAGCTACCCAATGTGCTTATTCTTCAACGTAGCCCATGCTGTGTACAGTAACTTCACACGCTTAAAAAAAAACAAACACAAAATACCAGGCGCCGTGCAGTGCAGCGGGTTGTGAATACCCATCCGGCCATATCTGCAACCTCCATATGGCTTTGAAGTCTTTCGGAAAACAACCAAAATGCATTTTTCCCGCCAAAATGTGACAGGTCCAATTTGTGCAGTGTTGTGCTCACTGTTCATTCTTTAAGCATTGTTTGTTTCTGGTTACCTGCAAATGATAACACAATTAGAACTCGTCTATTTTATTTGGCCACCTCAGCACCTCCTGCCCGTGAAAGTCAAACAAACTGTAACTGTAACTAATTAGATTTGATGTAAACATGTGAATTGGTACATGACTGCATGGTACCAACGTATTTCACAGAGAAGCAGAATGGGAGGGTAACACAAATTCATCCTCTGTGTTTAGGTGCACGGTACAAACAATGCAGCCTTTTTTATTAGCTGCTGACGGCACTGCTCTCCAGATGTACATGGTAATAATTCCAGCTTGTACAACTTAATTGTTTCTTTCGGGGTAGGGGGCATACAGAGTGCTGTTACCTCTGAATAAACAGTACTGGTGCAGTGGTATAAAACCCACTATTGACCCTTTCCAGTATTATGCAAAGGATAAAGGTCAAAATACATCCCACTTTACCTGGAGCAAACTTTGAGTAACCAAGCAGCAGATTGATGTTAATGTGGCCCTTGTGGACAAACACCAGCCGCTTTACATTACATTTTTTTCAATTATTCGACGCTAAATGAATGTCTGATGCCACGTACAGTGATTATTAACTAGTATTTAGCTGAAACCCTTATCCAAGGCAACTACAGTGCTAGATAAACTGCACTAAATTCATTAGTTGTTCATCCATGTATACCCCAGAACAATGTCACACACACATATATACAAATGTCAACTTGTAAATTCAGCGGAATTGTTTCACAGATTTCATTTGTCCATACTTTTATTACTTTTTAAATTAATACATAAACATTGAGTATCATATTCCTTTATGTTTTATTTGTGGGAATTTAAGTACAGTACATAGTAGGTACAAAAGAGCTAAAAGATCGCTGATATACAGCTATAGAGTACAATGATACAGAGTAATCAAGGAAGGCAGACTGTCTTGTGTTGCTATAGTAACTAATATTAACTGTTAGAACTAGTGCAGGAAGACTACTTACTGTATAAAACTGCATAACATATTTTTAAAAGAAAAACATGTTATAATCTATATATTTAATGATAAAATCTATTATACAATATGACAGATTGCACTATATAAAATATCTATTATAATATTAACTGTTAGAACTAGTGCAGGAAGACTACTTACTATGTAAAACTAGGTAACATATTTTTAAAATAAAAACATTATAATCTATATATTTAATGATAAAATCTATTATACATTTTTGTTTAGTGAAATAATTACTGCCGTCTGGGGCAGGGTCATGACTGTGTGCGGGCTGTGGTGGGTTTGTGTTTTCTGCATGAGGCATACGACCATCCTCTGCTGCTGCACTATATCGCTACACACACATCTGGTCAGCATTAACTACTGTCTCAAAGAGAAGAATCAGAACATGAGAAGTAGTTGCAAAAATTACAAACACAGAGTGCTGCAACCTGATAGTGCCGTCAGGTCAAAAGTTTGTGCTGATCTCAATGTTCGTGCACACACACATACATGCTCACATATTGCAGCTGCCATACAAATTCAGGCAGATTGAGTTTATTGCTCTTGGATTTCCTTATCTTGTTGGTTTAGGTCCCAAAGTGGAATATACTACTGTTTGTAAAAGCAGAGGTGGACTGTTTCACTATTAATAAAGATAATACAATAAGCTTCACTTGCTTTTATAAAGATAGCATGGATTGTGATTTTATGAGTGTCACTGAATAAGATATTTTGTAATATCTTCCGTTTTTTGCCATGTTTGTTGTTTTTTGTTTTGTCTAGGTAGCTTTGTGTTGTTTTTTATGTAGCATCATGGTCCTGGAGGAACGTTGTTTCATTTCACTTTATACTGTACCAGCTGTATATGGTTGAAATGACAATGAAGCCACTTTGACTTGACTTTGACTTGAAGAACGTAATTAGTAATGTATTAGTAGTGTGTGTGTAGTAGTGACATTTTCTGTCAGTCTATTAAGTGTCATTTGATACTGTATCTAACATTTCTATCACATATACAATATTTACCAATCTTAAACAGATACTTACGACAATTATTTATAAACCTGCAGGCTGTCAGACGTCCGCAGTGCATCAAGCAAACTTTTTCTTATTTGTTAAAATTTTCACATTTCTGTTTGTTATCATTCCACAGTATTTGCTTGTTCATTGTCCAGTTACCTATTTTATGATCATTACCCCTGGGATGTGTTACAGTGTATTGTAGTAATGTTTTTCTTCACAGAATACATTAGAAACACTGCTTCAGCCTGACTGTTTTACAACACAACAGATAACCCTTTAATTCTGCATTGATTTTGACAGCCATGAGCTGACGCATGTAATGAAATCTTGTCAAAATCTATTGTCTTGTGATGAATGCTGTGTTATTTCGGGGTTTGGCCTCACTGGATTTATTTGTGTTAATGGAGAAAAAAATGAGTTCAATAACAAGAGCTGTAGCGGTGCACTTTGTTACCCTCTGCCTTTTTACCTTCCAGCTGTTGAAAGTTCGTTTCTCTAGTGTCGACGTGTGCCTCTACACCTGAGTCGTGTTACACCTGGTGACCACCTTTCTCCCCACCTCTTGCTCAGGTGCCTCACCATACCCCGGCCTACAGATTGATGAGGACTTCTGTCGCAGATTGAAAGAGGGCACCAGGATGAGAGCACCTGAATATGCATCGTCTGAAATGTAAACCTCACCTTCCTCCATTTACCGCCCTAAGCAACACCAAAAGCAGCAGACACAAAATACGTGCATTTTCAGCAGGGAAAACGCCTGCAATTACCTTATGCATTAAGAGATTCATGCCATATACAACAGAAGTGATTACACCCCTGTGCAATATCACTTAAATGTCAAATGATTCATAATTGTATCACCTCTCAATAATTGCTTTATTTCTGAGTTGAACAGTAGCGTATTTGCTCTTATGTGAAATTAAGAACAGTTTAGATTTATTATAATAAAAATACAGGCCCCACAGTAGGAACTCAATGCAACAAAAGTCAGTACAGATTTCGTTACTGGGATTCAAATTTTTTATTTTCTATGTACTCCTTTATTTTTGACGATAGATTCAATCCTCTTCGGCATGGAGGATACCAGTGCTGGAGAGATGTTCTGCCATTCTTCACAGATAATTTTTTTCAGCTGCTCTTTGATGGAGGGGTTGTGTTGCTCTACCTTTCTCTTTAAAATACCCCAAAGGTGTTCTCTTGGATTCAAGTCAGGCGGCATACTTGGCCAGGTCATAGTTTTTATTTTGTTCTTCTTTAGAAACTCTTTTGTGATTTTTGCAGTGTGCTTTGGACCTTTATCATACTGGAATATTCCTCTTCTGCCAAGCTTCTGGAGACTGGGAGTCATCGTGTCAGCCAGTATTTTGGTATATCCGCAGGCATTCATGATGCCATCTATAAATGTCATCTCCCCAACACCTTTTGCACTCATGCAGCCCCATATCATCATTTACATTTTACATTTATTCATTTAGCAGATGCTTTTCTCCAAAGTGACGTACATCTCATAGAAAATACAATTTGTGCATTACCTCAGGAGAAAGAGACATAGCTGCAGATGTGTGATTCTTAAGTACAGTCATCACACTCCCACCTTCATGCTTCACTGTCAGGACTATGCATTCTCTGTGGTAGTCCTGGCCAGGTTCACGCCAAACATGCTGGACCCCATCTGAGCCAAACACATTTATCTTGGTCTCATCTGACCAAAGAATGTGTTCCCAATATTCATCAGGCTTCTTACGTTTATTAGCAAAGTTTAATTTTCCAGTTTTGTGCTGAAGAGCAAGCAAGGGTTTTATCTTGGACACTGTCCATAGAGGTTGACATTATGCAATGTCCTTCACACTGTCTGAGCTGTCAAAACACCGATTTCCATTGATAACTCCTGTGCCCAGTCTGAAGCATTTGCCCGTCTGTTTTTCAGAGCTATATTGTGCAAGTAGCACACTGTCCGTGGCGTCATTGTAGGAGGTCGCTCATTGCGGCTCTGATTAGTGGTACTACGTCTCGTTCTATACGTCCTGATTACTGCTGCAACTGTGCTTTGACTGATTTGTAGTTGGTCACCGATCCTCCTGTATCCTCTTTCATCTTTGTGAAGTCTCACAGTCAGATTTTTTAGTTCTTCTGGCAATTCTTTTCCACGTGGAGCCATGATGCAGACAAGTAGATAGACACAGCCCATAGGTCCAAAACTGATAAAATTCTGGTGTTCACAGGAGAGGAGGATTGAGTCTTTAATCAAAAATAAAGGTGGACATACAAAGTATTGAAAAAATAAAAGCTTTGAATCTCAGTAATGAAAGGTGTTCTGACTTTTGTTGCATTGAATTTCTACTGTTGGGCCTGTATTTTAAATATAGTAAATCTAAACTGTTAGTTTTTCATTTCACATAAGAGCAAATACCCTACTGTTCAACTTAGAAATAATGCAATTATTGAGACGTGATAAAATTTTGAATCATTTGACATTTAAGTGATATGGCACAGGGGTGTACTCACTTCTGTTGTATACTGTCCTTGCCTCAGGACTTCTGCTTGGCATAGGTTTAATGTAATATGTATATTACTCTATAGAAATCATTGAAAAAACCCTTGAGGTTGGGTCTGGCTGCCACTGAAAGGGGTGTAAAAGAAGAGAACCCAGAGTGGTGTTTCATCACTTCTCTTCTGGGACAGGAACATGGGCCCTGAGCCAGAGCTTAAGGATCAGCAGGAAGGGAAAAATGTCTCACATTGACACACTTTTATACAGTTTCAGACCTGGGGCAATGCCAGCTGGCAGGGGAGCATGGAGAGCAGAGAGGGAGAGCGGGGGAGCAGGGAGAGTGCCACATTTACTCAACCTCTAAAAAGGGTGTTGTAGATGTGTGCATATTGAGTATGCGGCTAAATAGATTGTCACGGGGTTTGATCCTCAGATGACAGAGGACAGTGGAATGTAGTGGCACACCCAAAATTCTTCCTTGAGTTCAGTCTGTTGGGGCTGAATTTCTCAAGTAGGGTATTTTCTTTAGTGCTTTGAAACAGAATCTCTGTTTTCCATTGGAACTGCCTGTGAACTCAACAGCAGGGCCAGTGTGAATCAGAACAAGCAGCAAGAAACAAGTGAGAGAGAAATCCCCTTGTCTTAAAGGGCTAATCTCATCAGCTTTACAAATGACACCAGTTACACTCCTACTGTCAGATGCCCTCTTCTGCACTTCATCTTGTTCACTGATCTGTTATACTGACGATACATGTTCCTTTTTCCTTGACTGAACAAGCAGCCAGTCAGCTTAACACCTTGTCTGATATTGCAGTTGTCAAAGCCAGACATGAACATACGATGCCCAATGAATTAAAAATCTAGGCAGGCAAGGATACCATTTGTAAAACTGACTGACACATATTCTTTCATTTTGCTGGTCATACATAATCTCAGCACAATCTCACATGTTCTGTGGTAACTTCTTGTATGTCAACCTTTGTCCAGAAACTCTACTGTCAAACTTTTTGGTGGGTCCAAAGGGTTAAAAAATAAGTAAATCGCATGTAAAATATCAGTGAAAATTAATGAAAAGTTCATGCTGGAAAACAGCTATTGCACCAGAACTGTGACATAGACATCCTCAACACTGACTCAGCTATGCTCTTGATGTGCCCTGCATATGTAATCCCTCCTTCACCCCAGATCCACTTAGGCATCCTGACCCTGAGCATGACCTTGACCTCCACTGCCAAAAGCCCCAGGAAAGAAACCTAGATGAGATGCAGGAGTAGCTCAGCTCTAAATCCTTACTGTTTGTGAGTCACTTTATCTGGGATTTTGAAGGGATTTCGCAGACTGCTGGTCACGTAGTAGTGCACTGCTGAAGAATGCGTAGGAGGGTTGTTGCATCCTGGATGTTTCTATTTGTACATTTACTCATTAGCAAGAGAGCAAAATGAAAGCTCAAACCTGTTTTTATCACAAGTCATTTATTGCCCTTCTGAGACTCAACTATTTTTGTTTTCCTACCCAAACCCCCAAAAGGAAGATGGGAGACCACATTATACTGCATCTTGCAGATGTTTCATGGTGTACTTTCTGTGAAGGTACTCAAAAGCCATCATCTTTCAGGCTTCCTGCCCTGAGAGCTCCTGACTCTCCCCCCAGCCTCAGCTCATTGGCACCTGGATAATGCTGTTAATTAGTGGACAAATTAGGCCAGCACTGTTTCCTTCAATTAATCTCTTCTGCACAAGGAATAAAAATGCTTTAATGTGGAGGTCTACATGCCCAAAACAAACACAGATGGAGAGGTCAAAGGGCAGGAAGCGAACGGTGAAGGAAGTAATGAACCATCTGCTTTGCTGAAATTTTCGTGAGAAGCACATTAACTGGTTCTGGTACCAATGGTTGGTGGAGATGGTTTAAAAAGAAAGCATTCTTTGTCTAGGAGTCAAGTGACGGAAGTAAAGCTCTATGCAGAGATACATAGATCACTAATGCATACCTTGTTCTGTAAAACAAAAGTCTCATTGTTCCTTTCATAAATTCAGTACGGCATTGGAACAGATGCAGTCCTACACATGATGGACATTGCAGGAGATGTAGTCCCACATGGCTAATGCTTTTGACAAACCAAAACTGGGGTAATCTCGTTGCTCAAATGAGAGTGGGGAGAAAAGATTCAGTTCTGTTGAGGTTTGAAATTTCTGAATGATTTTATTGGTTGTCAGTTAATTAAGCACTCTAAATAGCATGTCCATGAGCAAAAAAGCTAGAAAAAAAAACATATTTTTGTGTCTTGCTGCTTCTGGTGACTGGATCATTGTCGTGAAAAATTTCTCCATCCCAACAGATATCAGACCATGCTGGATTGCTGGCATGGAGAACCTGAGATGAGGCCTACCTTCACAGACCTGGTGGAGAGGCTGGGAGACCTGCTGCAGGCCAATGTTCAGCAGGTAATAAACCACTATCAGAACCAGAATCAGGAGACATGGGAAATGAGGGACATGAGATTTGCATGTACATAATGAAATTCAGCATACATTTATGTTTACATTAAAATGAATGTGATGAAAATACCTTTTGGACATCAAGACAATAACCTTCTGCTCTGTGTATGCAAATGATTTCTGTATGGATCAGAGTTAGGATTAAGCTTTATTAATTTGTCCTAATATTGCCCCATGATGCAGGACTGGTATTACAATGGGCTCTTTAGGCAAGAATCAACACAATGAATGCTAACCTCCGGTTCTGAAACTTTCATGCCTAGAAATAGAAAAAGAAAAGGCAATAGAAGTTTAATTTGTGCTTAAAAAAGGCTAAGGTTGGAGAAATGGCACCCAGGAGAGCTCAAGCAGAAACTATAATAGGAAATTTCTCTCAACATGTCTATTTCATTTCCCTTGGAAAGAGACAATTTCACAACAGTGGGTGAACCATGCATACCGTAAATGACTGCAGACAAGACTTCCGAGAACAAAAATGTTTAACTATGGATGAATTAAAGATATCTCTGTTACAAATATAAAAGATTTTTGACATGGCGTTTGCCTCCAGTTTAGAAATTAAAGAAAATGTGCCTGTGGGCGTCAATTCTCCACATCCACTCATTGCATTCATTCCCAATAGGAGAATTGTATTCGGAACTATGAAGTGTTGTGAAAATCACTAAATATATCAAATCTACCATCCTCAAACACACATAGGTTTGTGTATTGTCCATGATATTCACTTGCAATTTTCCATGACTTTCTATTTTTCCTGCTTTTCACAAACAAATTTGGATATCTGTAAAAATCCTGCTATTGTACACTGTTGGTTCTTCAATATCACCATGACAGGAGGGTAAGCACTATATCCCAGTCAACACAGCCTTGCTGACTAAAGGTGACGAGTCTTCCAACACCTCTTTGACAGAGGAGGGCTCCAACACATGTAACTCTCATCGGGATTCTGGGAACATGTGGTGAGTGGAACCTCCCAACATCAGGCTCGCTGCTCAGCTTCCACATTCCATAATTATTTGTAAATCTTACATGCCCCATGGAACATTTAAAATGAGAAAACTCTTAGCAAGGCCTTTAATCCAGAACAATTTATACAGCTTCAAGTCTTACATGCCAGCAGACACTAAGACCCAATAGGGTTCCCCTTGGTATGGATTAATCAAGTTCGGTTCTAAAAACTACAAAAATTTGCATATGTTGCAACATGTGTTTCATATAAATTACTTAGAAATGACTAAGCCAACAGCAAAAATGAGTGTTCATTGCAACAATACCCAAGAACCAAGACACACCAGGGCACTTTCAAGTAACTGTTCACAAACACAACATGTACAGTATGTAGGATTTACATTCTGTTAGGTAAAGATTGCCCAAGCTTTCTTACAAAGGACTTTGGTTAATTGGTTATTTTGTAACAAAAAATATGTTAGTGGATGTGTTTTTGAAGAGTATGCTAGCTCTTCGTTGTAATTTAGCAAAGCATATTTTTATAATTCGTTATAGGCTAAGTGAGAAGAATGTACAATCAGATCAGCTTTCTGAGGGCCAAAATCTTTTGCTTAGCCCAATATACCACCACGTATTTGCCTCTCATCATGACACTGGTCTTTTACTACAGGAACATCAAAGTGCGTCCTGCAAGTGTCAAGACCTTCGATGAGGTTACCATGCAGAGTGACACAAATGAAGCCCATGAAGTGAGTTGCTCCTACACACTTTATACTAACACTTAGGAAATGACAGCCAAAAAGTACAAATCAGAAATGTGGAACTGAGAGCGGTCCGGTATGACATGAAAAAAATCTTAAAATTTCCGCTCTCTGATCTTACTGTTTGTTGGAAATATGTTTCATATCATGTTACTTATGTGTGTGCATGAATGCACCATACAGGGTGGGCACTCTGACAGTGGAATGGGCTTATCCTCAGATGACATCAAAACCCTGAAACGGCTGGAGTCGCTGGCTAGACCACTAAGCAACAGAGCTCTTGGGTAAGTGCGTAGCTTCTCCAACATCGAGCTCACTGATGGCTGGTAGAAGGACATAAAGGGAAGTGTCTATTACCCCCCACACACCGATGCCTTCCTCTTCTCTGCTACAGTGTGTTTAGGGCTAGTTCCGTTCACTGGGGGAGTTCTTGTGGGCTTGTCTTTCACAATCTCCCTTCCTGTTCACGGCTAAGATCAGAAGAAACTCCATGTGGAACTCAAACCAGAAATTTTTTTGTCACATTCCCACTTCCTCAAGAACTGCCTCATATTTTGAAATGTCATCATTGTTTACAAGATGTGCTTTAATGCCCACGAGAATGATTCTCCTAGTCAAAGAAGTATATGCTGATTTTCAAGAAAAACCGTAGCCAGGCAAATACTAGGTTTCCACTAGCAAGCAGAGAAACCACATCGATATAAGATTAATCTGCAGGTGGGTATGTGAAGATGTGAACTTATATTTTAATAGAATATAAGCAAAACATAAAGAAATTTGGCTTGGACTGAGCTTGTTTTTGAAAATTATCATGTTAATCTGCAAAATAAATTCATGTAGTTCTAAATTTAAAGATCATACTCTGCATTATTACAGTAAATAGGACAATACCAAGCAGGGAAAAGAATGTAATTCAAGAGCATTTTATTAAGAGAGAATCTGATAGTTGTTGCCCGGTCCTAACCTGAGGCGGACAGGTTAATAGGACCCCGAGATCAAAAAGGGGCAGAGATTTAAATGATACAACTCACATGATGCTGAAGTGTGTTTTAAACTCTTGGTTCAGGACAGCAGCCACTCAAAGCCAATGTTATGACAACTCCTGTCATAAATCATTTAAGCTAATTGTGGTTTCCTATTACCCGTCACTAGGCCATTCCTTTGTTTAGATTACTGAAACCGTACAGATTGTTCATGATTAAACTGCTGCAGGGATTATCTACAGAGGTGAAGTCATGCAGCCCCCCTGCGCCAGACTCAGTACCTGTGGTCTGGACTTGATTTCATTACAGGTATTGAATAACACTTCTGAGAGGTTTAAACTTAAAATCGCTTGAAGGTTTAGGTGACATCGGAGAGACGTTAAACTTGAACGCTAAAACATTGACGTTTAGCCCATGGACTTGGCAAATCCCGAGTCTGGTGCCCTCTATTGGATTTACATTCAACCCAACTGAAAATATGTACCAAATGTTGATTAAAAAATACTCCCTATCATTTCTGTATGAAACTACTTGTGTAATGTATGCTGGCAAAAAAAACGGTGGTATTTAACTAACTGACTCTACTTCCAGAATCATCTTTCTGTGTCTGTATCGCTCTGTCTGTTGGTGAAATGCACTTCCGTTTACTCTGAGTTGTACCTTGCTTTGGAGAAAAACACCTGCCAAAGGAATAAATGTAAACGTAACGTACTGTGTTTCTCATACTCCAGTCTGTCGTTACCATACCAAGATATGGTGGCATTCCAGCACAAATCATCACAGATCAAGTGCTCTTGAATGCAATACCAGATACAGAGGAATTGAACACAGCAGAGAGCAGAATCTCACTAGTAATAAAACAGAAGGTTCAGATTATACATTTTTGGTACTTAAAAGTGCAAGCCTTTGAGCAAATAGGAGGAATTCTCAGAAAGCCAACTGTTAAAAGACTATACAAAGTGCAACTGGAGTAACTAATATGTGTTTCCATGTGGTCCTTCCATCCCCCATGATTAATCAATGTCATTAGAATCCAAATGAGTTTAACAGTACAACGCTGTTGCATTTGTTGTATTCTGCCTTTTCTCACTCAGCAACCAGCCTTCGCTGCATTAGTTCTGTCAGCTACAATGCTAATGGACCCATTATTATAGCCCATTTTATCAGACTCTTTCATCAGCAGTATGTTTTTGTTCTGCTTCCCCTTCAGATTAAAGGCCATGAGTAAGAGTAAGGAGTCTGTGCTGTCAGAACGGGAGCAGGACAAACTCCTTCTCCCACCTTCCACTCTGGACTTCAGCCTGGAAGACTCATCCTTGGACCCCAGTCTGGAGTGTCACAGTCCGCCGCCCGATTATGATGATGTGGTTCGCTATTCTGCGCCGCCCGTCTAGTTCTTTGGCGTGACTAGCCAAACGAAACTCAAGTGCACTCCCTCTGGACTTGACGTGTCCTTTCAGCTTCAGCTTCTCTCTCGAAGTTGCACTTCACAGCGCTACACCACAACCTCCACACTCCATTTCTCAGCTTTGAGCGAGTTTTTACACTTTGCCCACTTTGGCACTGCTTAATTTCTATAAAGGGACAATATACCGCTCTAGCAACCAAAATGAAGAAAATGCCAGGTTCTGTACAGCTACCCATGGTAATGTTGTTCGTGCAGCTAAATTGCTGGTTATTCCAGCAACACATATGTCTACCTGTATGTATGTTCTGTAAATGCTTTTCAAATGAAAAAGCATCGGGATGTGCTCTCTGAAATTCAAAAATGTGTTATACCTTGGGTGCTCGTACAGCACATTGTAAAAGGACTGCTGAATTAACCACTGTGATGCCCAAGCATTTGAACTTTTAACTCAGGTATGACTTTCTTCGCTATTCCTTAGCTTGCTATGTCTACTGATAAAATACCGTCACTCAGTGGGTTTTGGTCATGTGTAATGTACCAAGGAAAGGGTTACTGTACTTTTTTAAAACTACTGCTGGTACCATGCCACAACTGCAGGACGTGTCACTGAAAAAGTAGTTACCACAGAGGGTTCATCCATATTTCCTGTCTGCACATGTAGTTTTATATGTGAAAACTGGAAAGTGTTTTTTTTTTGTTGTTTTTTTTTGTTATTTTTACATGAATTAAAGTTCCAGCGTTAGCAGGTTCAAGATCATTTTGGGCAAACAGCAGCAATGAGGTGTTGGTACGGCATTTTGTAAACGCTCACAGACAGGGTGGAGTCCTGTGCTGCCTCACACACTGACATGAGCTCCAGTCCCCCGTCAGACCTCATCCTGGAACCTGGATCCTTGCAATCCTTCCTAAACAACAAAACAAAATTTGATACCTAGACTGCTGGGCCTGATGGAAACACTCTTGTTCCGTTGTTGCTTTTGCCAAAGGTGAAGGGAAGTATGTGGAAGGGTTGGTTTGTATTTGCTAAAATGCTGTTTAGATTGTTTCCCTAAATTCCAATGAAGTATCTGCTACGCAAAACTATGAAGGAATAAACTATGCATATTTATTTAAAGAATATAGGTCAACTTCATATATTTTATACAGCTTCATTTTAATCTAGAGTGGTTCATTTACCCAAAGACCTTTATATTCTCAGTGTTTTTGTATTAAAATGACTAACATTCCTGTGTACTTCTTAAATTCTGAAACCATATATGCTGGTTGTTTTGTAGTAAACAGTATATAGATTATACATTGTAATATGTGAAATTTACAGTATTGTAGTTATTTGATGTTTTGACAAGAAAGCATACTAGTACTTAAACTACTATAGGACAGACCACACTGTCTAAGAGGAATTATATGTGTTTAGTGAGTTGGTTGCAAGCATTTTCTAGTGTCTTCCTGTGTTGAGATTTGAGCATCACATCAATGTACAGTATTAGGCAGGTCATTGTTTTAAGCCCTGCAGGGTTTACTAATATACTGTATTTTATCTGTCTGTTCCCCTTGTTAAAAATGTCAAATGGTCTTTTTGTCAACGTGTAGGTGTGCTTTATTTATCACATAAACAAGTCTAAATGGTCAACCCCACAAATGTTCAGCAATACTCTTGACCAGAACGACCTTTTCAGGGTATATATAGGTATAGATATGCAGTCAGTTATGTAGATGAATAGAGTCATGTTGTTTTTATGAACGTGGACTTTTGGTTTGGACTGCAGGCATTGCAAAATGTATGCACTGATTATACTGTTTTCTTGTGTAGTTAAAGTGTATTCAAAACTGTATTTTTAAACAATGTTTAAGAAAATTAATAAATAAATGAATAAAGATTTATATATTTATACATTATGGCAGCCTCGAGTAACTTTTAAAATAAATGTGTTTTTACATACTTAATCTTTAAAAAATTTTATTATACATATTATACACATATTACATATAAATTGTATGCATATAAAGGCACACCCCTTTTATCAAGTGCACAGTCTCTACATATTATCCATTACGCCAGGATAAAAACAGAAAGTAAAAAACTCAAAGCATGCATTTATTTAGCTGGGTTTTTCTGCTGGAGTGATTCAGGGTTCATACCTTTCACTGTGTCCTTAACCACTACATTACTTGGTACCAGCAATATATGAAACAGGACATATTCATAATTGTCAGAAGCATGCCGAGTATAGAACGACGATGCCCATCATGCTGGCTTCCTGTTGTGTGTCTGTACCTAGCAGCCTGCCTTGTTAACATACACCAAGGAATCAAAGCTCATTCTTCACTCAATACTCCATGTAATGACAGTATTACTACATTGTTCACTAGCAAATGCTTTCATGCAAAGCTAGATATTTTGCTGAAGCTTTCTGCTGTAATGTTGCTACGGCAGGGACATTTCATTCCAGGTGAACTTGGTGGAAACACGGTGACACCTGTTCTCTTTCTGCACGCTGGTACTCAGTGCACCTTTGGTGGACAAGCAGAATTCTTTTGGATTCCTGCACTCATTTTTTTTTTCTGGATGCCTTGGATGCCCTCTGTGATTCATGCGTAAACCACGAACAGCCCATGTGATCCCGTACGCGGTTGATCTTGAGGACTTCAGATTTTATTCCGTAAGGCCAAGTACATGTTTCCCAGCTCTCAATGAACAACTCTGCGGTGTGAAACAAGTGTCAGTTAATTAATTCCATCAAACCCCCTACATACTTCAACCTGCCGGTCTAATCATTGCAGAGTCTTGATATATTGCCATGTGTTCCGCAAAGGGTGAGTCCTTAAGTAAACAGGACAGGAACTAGGTCTAAATCACTCCCTTTGCAATCATGAAACTTCCTCTTTTGCGTCAGTGTCCCGAAACACTGGCGCCTTGTGTGAATGGAGACAGTCAGACAGGAGACTCTTTGGCAGGGGGTCACTCCCCGTCCCACAGTGATCATGGCACGGAGGGCATCGCCGTATTAGTTGTTGTATTATTGCACTGGACCACAAACGTATCGGAGGTTTTTCACAAGCCTCGTAAGTGTCCGTGCAAGAAAAAGGAATGCAGCACAAGAGGGAAGATGTAAGTCAAGTACATTTCAAGGTAATTGTGACTACGTGAGGCTAAGCACGCACACCTACAACCTTTCCATGGAAAAAACAAGCAGGAAAAACACAATGGCTCTTCTATTGCAAGGCTGAGCTGTTGACAAAGGCCATGTTTATCTTGACTCCCTTTACTTCTGAACGAAGGCATACACAACACACCGGGACAGTGCTGTTATTGTCTGGCGTGCCACATTCCAAGATAGCAGCAGTACACTCTCTGGCTGAGCTGGCAAGAGTCAGGGTGTGTGTTGCTGCAATGCTGCATACCTCTCGGGAACAAAGTTCTTTCCTTAAGCTTACATCTGCACGAAAATGATGAGATCTCTACGACTAAGAGCTCTTTCTCAGCCTATGAGCTAGATATCAGTGTGTTTGTCTGTGTAAAACACTCAGCGGTAAATTGTTGTTATGGTCATGCCATTAATTTTTTTCCTTATTTAGGTAGAACTTCATGAACTAATTTGTTGCTTTTGAGATGGGTTTGGTTTTTGCTGCCAGAAATAAAGCTTTCAAGACACAGAACTGGCATTCTGTTTTGAAACCCGATCGCTTGTTATGCACTATGGCAGTTAAGGCAACTAATTTCTGAGGGGTTTTGGAAAATATCCGCCCACTGTGGTTTCTGCTCGTCTTCAATAAAGTCCCGCAAAAAAGTCAGACACATCAAAATGAAACTTGGAGATTAATCATAGGCATTACTGTTTCCATTGTTACCGACCCATGGGGAAAACACCACCACCTAGGTCAGCCCACAGTACATCGTACATGAAAAAGTATTCTAACATTATAAGCTAGAGAGGTGCGAAGGCTGACGTTCTGCCTTCGAGCAAAATACTTCACCTGAAGTATTTTGAAATTTCTGAAAATGATTTCATTGAGCTGCTCTATAATAAGCAAAAATTGCACAAATATTGCAAGTGCAGTTTGAAGGCTTAAAGGAAGGGTCTTCAGGGTACATTAAATGTATTTATACATCACACTGCGCTTAACTGCACCAACTTGCGATTTAAAAGTTTGAGTTCAGTATCCAGGAGAGACCTCAAGAGAACTACATGACCTGAACTGCTCGTAAAACATCCAATTTTGACATGATTTTGCGGAAAGCAGTGAAATAACATTGAGTTAAATAAAGTGCTGATTATGTTATTATGGTTTATTTCTGATCAGAACACACTTTATTTCATTTATTACATTAATTGATTTGGTTGATTTATGATTAGAAAAGTACAGATGTGTTCTCAAAAGGCCATAGCGTTGCAGTGTTGAAATAGTTATGATCATGGTCAGATTTCTTTTGTCAGCCAACACACACACACACACACACACACACACACACACACACACACACACACACAGAGTCTGAAACCGCTTATCACAGGCGGGGTTGCGGCGAACCGGAGGCTGGAGGGGGCGGGGACACACCCAGGACGGGACGCCAGTCCCCCGTAAGGCACCCCAAGCAGGGCGTGAATTCCATACCCTTTGTCAGCCCAGCCATGGCTACTAAATTTTAACCTGAGATAGAATAAAAGTCAACGGAAGTACTCTACGGCCAGAGCTGAGAACCACAGCTCAAAGAAATTAAAATCTAGCTATTGACATGTCACCCTTCTTATTTTTCACAGAGTGAAAGCTGTTATCCGAAGGAACTTCACAAAGATATTTGTACTGGAAAATTTTGGTTTACCCATTTAATTTGCCTGGGCCAAGTTAATTAATCTGTTATTAATCCGAGAGTAGATCACAAGTGCCGATCACAAAGCCCAAGATCCTATTTGTTTTCATATTGTCTAACAGCCAAATATTTGTATGGTTCCTCGCATCTAATAAGCAGATCCGGTATATTTAAGCAACACACTTATTACTTTGCTTAGAGCAATTGGGCAGAAGCATAGCTCCCAAATTTTCACTTCCACGGCCCATTCGGAAGGCAAACAAAGCCCTTAGACACAGGATGTACCATTAATCACTTCAACAGAGGCAACACATTACGGGGTCTCTAATATCCTGCCAAAAACACATTTTCCCCAGCCGAAGAAAAGCACGGAGGCCCAAAATACTTTCATCCCAGCACCGACTCCCCACCCCCTGATTAGGTGTGTGCCGCCGCCGTCCGCTCGCGTTGTTCCCATCAGCAACGTGCACTTCCCCTCCAGCCCCCCAACACAATGCATTTCCATCCAAAAAGGTGAAGCAATAGGAGGCCACGTCTGCTGCGCCGAACCACTCACCTAGAACCAGAACAATGGGCCGGATGTCCCCCGTAGCCAATCCCCTCCCCCTTCCCCACGCTCACGCCTATGTCGCCTGCAGAGGGACCCAGGCATGCTCCTCCTAACTTCTGCACTATGTCCTCCTTCTTTAGCCTGCACAGGAACTTTCAGGCAGGCCACAAAGTGGCTAAAAAAAGATGCTCGGAGAAGAATTGCAAGACACCTTGAACGTGTTTGGCTCAAGTTGTGTCTGAGGGGTCTACTGTATGTGTAGGGATGCCCTAAACATCTGTTGCAGCTATTACTGCAGATTGTTTCACATGATGACTCCCATACAAATATGAGCTCTCAGCTGATGCAGTTTTATGCATTTTAAAGATGAATTAATAGAAGCCTCACATCCATAAAGTGAACTTTAAAAGAGCAAGTTAATACTTAACAGCGACAATGGACCAGTTGGTAGTGTAGTGGTTGGTGCTGCTGCCTGTAGAGCTGAAGGTTGTTGGTTTGAATTTCTCCTTGAGCAACACACTTACCCTAAATTGCTCCAGTAAAAATCACACCGCTGTACAAATGGATAAGTAACTGTAGGTAGAACAGTGCTTTCATTCACTTTGGAGAAAGGCCTCAGCTAAATAAATAAATTTAATACGGTAAAAACCAAGCTGGTACATCAATGACACAATTACTTAACAGATGACATTCTCGTTATTATTACAGTGTGACATGCAGAAAAAAATGGAAATGAAGTGTGGCACACTCACATGAGGTTGTGACAGGCCTGAAAAACCATGTGATATTTTTTGTGGATGTATAAGTCCATCTCGGGGGCTCGGTGGCACGGTGGGTTTGGCTGGTGCCTTGCTGTGTGGCAGGTCTGGGGTTTGAGTCCTGTTTGGGGTGCGGTGGCCTGGTCTTTCTCCCTGTGTTTGCCTCCCTCACCATGCAGAGGAAGGACCTGGCAACCCACCTCTGTTTCCTCCCTTGACTTGCCTTGAAAACCACGCGAGTGGTTGCTATGGGTCGGCTTCAACTCAGCACTTACCATACCATAAGTCCATCTATATCTGTATGAAAATTGTGATCTTTGACATAGCATACAGGGAATGTCACACCTGAGAAAGGGATGCGATAGCTCCAGAAAACAGGCTCACATACTCACAGTATAACCAACTTTATTCTTTTTACTTTTACAGAGCACTCTTCTCACACATTGACAAAGAGCGCTGAACAAAGGCATAAGACAAATAGACAAATAAGATAGTTTACTAAATACTCAAATAATATATTACCCAGGTAGTTATTACAGCTATAAAATTCAACCAATGTGGTTTCCAGTATCAGTGGAAACACTGACATTGAGTTTCCAGTGTAAAGGCTAACATTTTGCATGCGCGTGTAGGTGGTGGTGCAGCGAGGAGCTTTAATTTAGCGTCTCCATAAATTAAAGTTCAACCAAGCTGGCATGGCGTGACCAGTTTGGTGCTGCTGCATCTGGCGCAGAAGTACCCCAATTAAGCATCCGCCGGAGGACCACAGAACCACCCCAATTAGGTCTGAGCTGGAGTACCTCAGAAAAACTCTAATTAAACCTCCGCTTTTGGACCTCAGGACCTGTCTTAAGGGCTAATTAAAGAAATAACTTACCGTAGTAGAGCAGAGATGCTATACCACACACAGGAGCAGAAGTCCCCATGGGGCAAGTGTGCCCACTGCCCCATGGAACCGGGTCCAGATGTTGAGCACTGCATCAGATTTTGTCTCTCCCTTGAGGTTCTGAGTTCAGACTCTCCAGAAACACAGCATCCTGCTGAAAGGCAGACATTCCAGCTTATGAAAACCAAGGCAGCAATATTCCTTGGTTTACTGCTCCTCTCGATTGTTCACGTGTTGCTTACGCTTTGAAATCATCTACCTGTGGGAAACATGCATATAGTATGTGCACGTGAGGGACAGTCAATTTACTCACTGTAAATGAAATTCAGCGTTCAGGTTTTTGAAAACTATTTCATTTATACAGGAATTGATTTGTGTGAAAGTTTCTTCATGTCACAATGCAGATTTAGGCAAAGTGTCACACAGATTATGTGACATCAAAATGTCACTACAATTTCAGTACCTGGAGAAAGTTACCTGGATTCATATCTTGTTTCAGCCCTACCCACAAATAAATACAAAAATACAAAGGGAAATTTTGCACATTTTCAGAATAATAGTTTATCCTTGGACTGGTTCGCTTGTTCTCTGCATTTTGCACGTGAATACACCTGAAATACCACTTAACTTGCAAGTCTCACAGGAAGCAATGCTTTGGACACAAGGAGTTCATCTCGATATGAAGGTTGGTGTCAAGCCCCCGGGAACGAGCAAAGCAGAGACACCTGCGCCCACTCAAGAAGACCAGGGATGAAAGAGGTTCCGCGTCCACACCCGGGCACGGATTCTTGCAATCGCGCCGTGCCTTTGCAGTTTCGGTGGCTCTCATCAGCATCTGTTCCTCGCCTGCTCTTGTGTCTTGACCCCTTGCCTGTTCTTTGACCGACCACCGAGTTTTGGATTGCCTGTATTGCCACATTCGTCCCTGGATTGACCCACGCCTGTTTCCTGACTCTGACCTTGCCTCGTCCCTTGAACCTGTCCAACGAGATTAAAGTCCGACCCGCAATTGGGTCCACAAACTTACCTGCGTCCAGTCCTCGTCCCTGACAGCTGGTAAGGTAGCTGTTACGCTGAGCTGATGAATCAAAAGTGCAGCTGAGCGCCGCAAGAGATTTCAGCAAAAAAGAAAGCGGATACCCCGGGGTTCCGTGTGAGGTCTTCAACTCACTCCAAGTCTAAAAACCTGAGATGCGAAAATACTTCTGAGTCACTTGAAATTATTTGCCTTTGTCACATTAACATAAGCTATAAAAATCACCATACTTCTTTGATTCTGAGACCTCTCCAACTGTTTATTCATAGGTGATGTATGTATAGTCTGTAGTATGTAATAACTGCAGCATGGTATTTCACCATAGTTTGACTTTATTTAATTGCTGCCGCGTTCTTTTGCAGTCATTTGTGCATTGTACAATACTGAGATTGGAATGTGACACTAGTTAAATTTACCACAATGCTAATTCCAGAAATATTACTAGAAATGACAGATTGCAGCGTCACAGTGACATACTTTTCAGTTTCTGGTGCACTATGATGATCTTAAAAACCCTTTAAGAAATAACTATTCACAGAATATTTATTCTGATGCTAACAGTCTGGTTCATGGTTTTATACTGAATAACCGAAACATACAGAGTAATGCTAAAATAAATATCTTATGCAAACCGAGACACGAGTTTGCATGTTTAACATGAGTAGGAAATCATAAAATGAAGTAAATGCTATTTGAAAGTTATTCGCGTTTGCATTCTTGCTCACGTAAACAGTGGTAACTATTCATACGTCTTTTGGTATCACACAGAGAAAAAACACGTTCCCGCATACACCCTTTCCTGTTGTCCACTTGAAAAAATAAAGATGTTTTTCAACCCGGCTCACGCTCCTCGTATCCTGTTTTAACTTGAGAAAACAGCATGCAAAGATGTTACATCCGCAGAAGCAGCCGAAAGTAATTGCCGGCTCCGTCGGCTCTACGGCCTCCATTCAAAAACACGTCTAAAAATATGACTGGATGATCTTGTAAGAAGCGCTCCTACTGCGCAGCACGGGGTCAGCTACTGGGACAGTCCGAAGGAGCCTTACCGCCGCGCAGCCTGAGATGAGCTGCCAAGCCCGCCTGGAACACCCTTACTGCTGCTAAGCTGGCAGGACTCCCCGTCTTGGCCAGAATGTCCTTGAAAAAGCAATGCCTGGCGAAGAAGTGGTGTCAGGAAAAAAATGTTAAAAATTTGAAATCACTTTAAAGGAGGGATGCTCTAGATACAATAGACAAGATTTATGACATTTTCTTTACACATCTGTTATATGTTTGCCTTACAGAACCTGAGAGTCTCTGTCTCACCAGTGCTATCTTTTTGATTTATTTACATGGCAAAATCTTTCCTACTGATATGAACAAAAATACACACGTTATCATTCCGCACATTAAACAGTCCTCTTTCTGCGGAACGCAGCTTTTGAAATCAGATTTCGCACTTTGAAGGCTGGAAATCACATACTTACGTATCTGTCAAAACATTTTTATCACCTCTGTATTATATTAAGTACCTCATTGTAACAGGATTTAAGAGCAAATTTTGAAAATATAATTAAATTCAACATATAATAAGCAAATGAGGACAATGTAGAATAGAAACATCCCGTGAAAGGCGGTGCCTTGTAAAAGTATTCAGACCCTGCAAACATTTTCAAATGTTGCAAAGCTTTGTCCCGTTTATCTGCAATTGCAAAGTCACATGCTTACACACTATGTACTGTGTAGAACCTAAACTTATTTATTTCTCTGCAGATATCCCAAAGAAAGTCTAAAATATAAGCATTTAGACCCTGTGGTCTGGTAACTTAAAAGTGTGCATGTGCAAGACACTTCTCTAAGTAGAATACCTATTTTCCATACCATTGGACTCTGCTTGCGGAGAAGAAAGAAGAAAAAACTCCCATTTACTGAATCAATGTCCTACAGGGAACCCTTGTCAGACCACGTATCTGAAGGCATGAAAATAAAGACCAAAGGGCATCCTGAGGAAGTAAGAGATAAAGTTATAAAAATGCATTGTGAAGGAAAAGGAAACAAAACAGTATCACAGTATATGGATAACCCAGCACTGCTGGCTTACAAATCGGGAAGAAGAAGGAGCATCAAACCACAAAGACTCTAAAACTGTCCCAGAAAACTCACCAATCAAACAATAAGTCTTGTGTGAGAAGCTTCAGGGAGGCTAACATTCACTTTGAAAGAGCTACAGAACCCAGTGGCGGAGAGTGGAGAGAAGGTACATCAGACACCTAGAGTGTATCACAAGCGCCATTAGAAGCTGATAAGAAAGAAGGTCTTAAAAAAACAACTGAAAGTCTATTTTGGAGTGATTACACTGGAGTGTGGGAAAAGACTGATTTTTTGGCAATACACAAAGCGCTTTGTGTGACACACAAGTAACATGACCCATGCCCTAAACAACACCACTTCTAACATAAAATATGGCAGTGGCAGAACAATGCTGTGGTGTATTTATCATCTGCAGGGACTGGTCATCCAGACAAAACAGAAGAATGATCTACAGTGCAAAAATGGTAATGCTGTAATACAATGTGGTAATCTGGGTGGCGCAGTGAGTAGTGCTGCTGTCTCACAGCGCTTGGGTGGTGCGAGAGGGCATGAGTTCGATCTCCGCTCAGTCTGTGTAGAGTTTGCATGTTCTCTGTGTGGGTTTCCTCAGGGTGCTCTGGTTTCCTCCCACAGTCCAAAGGCATGCTGTTCAGGTTTCCCCATCGTGTGTGAGTTAAACTGAGAGTGTGTGTTTCACTGATGTATGGATGAGTGACCCAGTGTAAGTAATGTATCTAGCAGTGTAAGCCATCTTGGTGTGTGGGCTACACTACATAGTATCCATTGTAAGGCACTTTAGAGAAAAGCATCTGCTAAGTGAATAAATGTAAATGTAGTCAAAACTGAAGGAATGATCTATGGTACAAAAAACAGTAATGTTGTAATGCAATGTATTCTTGTCTGCAGAAAGCTAAAGTTTGGACAGAAATTAATTTTTCAGGAGTACAATGGTCCCAAGCGCAATGGCAAAGAAACTACTAAAGTAGCTCAGAATTAAAAGAGTGGTTTTTCCTGGATTGGCAATAACCCTTATTGCTATCAAAAATCTTGTCAATGAAGGCTGCCTGTTTGGAACAATGTCACAATCAAGAAAATTTTAATAATACAGCTCGGTCTCTCAAGTTGTTCATGGGTTAGGTTCTATTAAATATATTATAAAGAGCTATAATGGAATAAAAGAAATAAAGGAATAACTGTAAGACATTTATTTTCATTTACAACTCATACAGTAGAATAATTTTCCTCTATGCACATTGCATAGGAAGGTTATATTGTGGAGGGAATGTCACTTCATTTTACTGTTTTATTTACATGAAGACACATTAAAATTGTCTACTTTAAAAGGGCTGAAACTAAAAAATACATAAGATATTAAATCTCCTTTTAATTATGTTGTTTTATACACCCAAGACAGTCACCAGGCAGCAAAGAACAGAGAAACGGTGGGGAAAAGAAAAGGGAGTGAGTTGCAGTGTGATGGAGGATCGTGTGGAGAGAACATATTATAAAGTGTTTCACCTTCAGTGCCAACTGCTCCATGGTACACTTCAACAAAACTGGCCAGGAGGAAGTGACGGATGCATTACATGGACATGTTTGTCAGCATGTGGTCACTTGCAGTTCCCAATCAAAAAACATAATAATAGAAATGTATCTCTATTTATTTGTTGGGTTCTTTCTGTAAAAGTCATGACTATAGCTGCAATAAATAAAAAGTGGATGAATCCCCTTCTGTACAACTGTCACAACCACGAGACGCGAGGCAGGAGGTTGGACCCGGTTGCAGTGGAATTTATTAATGATTGCGTGGCAGTACAAGACTCATGGTGAGGGACAGGCGAGGTTTTGAGAACCAAGGTGCAAACATCGTTCAGCAGGCGAATCCAAAGTCGTAGTTCTAGGTGAGGAGCGATGACCCAAACCGGAGTAGTCTAGTCGTGGGGCAAGGAAACAGGGCGAAGAGTGAAAGGATTGAGGTGAGAATTGAATGGCCGGTTGTCACTGGGAGATTCCGCAACCTGAGAACGGTGGTTTCACTGCTTTTAAACCACTGCTTTTTGTCCCGTTGATTCCTGCCAGGTGCGTGTAGTTAGGGCGCAGTCAGGGGGTCGAAAATAACTCCGAGATGCCATGTGCCACAAACCCTAGGAGTGCTTCTCGGACAGGCGTCCTCAGACCGCTAACTTTGCAGCAGCTCGTAAGAGAACAGAGCCCCTTTACTGTGTCGGTTTCCATGACCTCGATTCTCCTTTTGAACCACATTTTCTCTACGACTACATCCATTGCTTTTACCCACACTTCGAGGCCAAACTTGGCTCTGATCCTTCTTTGATCACGAACCTGGCTTTGAGCCACGCTTCGACCATGATCACGATCTTGGCTTTGACCCAATCTTGGCCACGAACCTGACTTTTACCCGCAATTCAATCACGGCCATGAACTTGGCTCCGATCCCGCTTATATCACAAACGCTGCCTGGCACCGTCACGTCCTCACCTCTGTTAGTCTGCATCGGCCCATGCTGGGCTCATATGACAACTGGGTTCACATTCTCAATCACCATGTGCTCATGACACCACACCCGCCCCCTCCTCAATCCTGTTTAAATTTCTATTTTAGGGGGGGTGGGAAGGGGCGTCATGTCAACAGAATGTTTTGCAGCCTTTCAATGGCAGCAAGCAGAAATGTAGGCCATATTCACTCAGAAAAGAGATATTCTGGAAATAGAGTAATACAGAAAATGCAATTAAAACGTGACAGTTATCAGCCCACACACCTTATTTACCAAGGTGACTTACACTGCTAGATACACTACTTACAAGGGGTCACTCATCCATGCATCAGTGGAACACACTCTCTTTCTGTCACTCACACACTATGGATGAACCTGAACAGCATGTCTTCCGACTGTGGGAGGAAACCAGAGCACCCAGAGAAAACCCACACAGACATGAGGAGACCATGCAAACTCCATGCAGACTGAGTGACGATCAAACCTGCATCTTCTCACACCACCCAGGTGCTGTGAAACAGCAGCGCTACTCCCTGTGCCACCATGCCACCATTTTTAACACAATGCAAGTATGAAAGCAACAAAAAGAACAGCATAAAGATATTATGGGCGGCATGGTGGCGCAGTGGGCTTGGCCGGGTCCTGCTCTCTGGTGGGGCTAGGGCTCAAGTCCTGCTTGGGGTGCCTTGTGAGGGACTTGTGAGAAACTGGCATCGTGCCCTGGTTGTGTCCCCTCTTTCTCCAGCCTTACACCCCATGTTGCCCGGTTAGGCTCCGGCTCACCGCGACCCTGCACAGGACAAGTGGCTTCAGCAAGTGTGTGTCAAGGGAATACAAAGAGGGATGAAAATTGTGAACAATTTACAGAGTGTAACAGTTTTAGTTGTTTTTTTTTTTAGTAGTGAAGTCTTGGAGAGTGGCAATGTACTGCGATTTTACTCGAGAGCGCTACAAAGTCAGCTTTCATATTAGAGAATTTGAATTTATGGCTATGAAATTTGGTTACTAAGCAAATCACATTGATTAAATAAAATTGTTGGTTGTCGTCCTTGCAGCAATCAAAGAAACTAAATTGTATTTTCATTGTGACAGTGAATATCTTATCACTGCAATATGTCTCATACCGCGATGGCTGAGCACTGTACCAGAGTAGGGCTGACACGCCCCCTAGAGGACAGACCTGGTCACAGCAACGCCGCTGCGATGAATGCAATACACCTGCTGTAAAAATGCTCGTACAGATTGAACCTTACGGGTTGCCGTACCTATGTGATCGGAGCATCGCATTGGTTACTATTTGTTGAATATTGAGCGAGTGAGTGTTGGTTCAGTTAAATACACGTGAACGTTCCCGGTTTGAAGAAGTGTGTGCTTTGCAACTATCAGTATGTGTTAGATATTACTTTAATCGTACAAGAAATGCTACAGCAGCATATGCAGCAACGTAATGACAGAACACACTGCAATGAATGAGTACATTTAGTTATGAGACAAATTCAAATAACATGTTCCATACGAAAATTAATACATTTATTTCACACCTACAACACTCAAATTTAAGATGATTTATCGCAGGTTTACAGTACGGAGTCGTGTAACGGTCGTGAAACTACCGACCTAATGTCATCTATCTATCTATCTATCTATCTATCTATCTATCCAATTATTTGTGCCCTCTCTTTTTATTAACAGAGATGTACACAAAAATAATTATAGTATATTAACTGTCTAGATCTTCAGACGTTTGCACGCTTGACTATAATTGATTGCGTAAATGATTCGGCAAATTCCGTATTCTGTCGCAAGGGGGCAGCAGAAGAGGCTGTCGATCGCGTTACCTGGATCTTAATGGGTGCAACAACATTATCAGCCGCTAGAGGGCAAAGCGTGTTCGCGGAGGTAAAGCGCTGGTAAAACGAAAAGTGAGGAAAACCTCATTTAGGTTATTTTATTATTACTGACAACAAATCACCAAAGCAGGCAAACATGTCGAACATACGACTTGACACCACTGATTGATTAAGGTGCTGATAGACCGCTTGCCAGCATGGAGGCTTTATAAAACTACCTTATTAAACTGACTCAAGCAAATTTACTTAAATGTGAAAAAACGTGCCCGACTGTTTAAGCGTTTTAAGTGGATGAAATTAAATTCATCCTTTATAAATTCTAGCAACAGTATTCTTAACTGTCCAGATAAATTGAAAACAGATGAATGTTCCCTAAGTGAGAGATTGAAAATGGTAATCCTGCTGCATGTTTTTCATTTATTTCTTTATTTGTTGTGCCTAAGACAGGAAACGAATTAAGTCAAAGTATTACTTAAGTGATTGATGCAAAAAAAAATGCCCAAATTACGAGCTCATAAAAGGAATACATATTTTGCAGTTTCTGTGAGCAAACGCGTATCTCACAAACAATGAGAAGACAAGGTTTGTTAAATTGTGAAAATTAATGGCAAAAACTTATGTGGAAAAAAAGGTACTCCAATTCATCGAACGAGTTTTCCAGCTCCGCTGAATTTCACTGAATATCCGAGCTTAAAATTCACCTGCATTAATTGTTGGATGTTATATATATATATACATACTGAAATTGTATGAGTATTTCTAGCAATACTGAGGAATTTTAATTTTAAAGATATGTGTGCACAGTGATTAAAAATGAATCATATGCTTTAATTTAACGTGAATGATAATATGATGATGAAGTCACGAAAGGAGTTCGAATACATGTGAGCTTTTAGTTCATGTCCGAGCTCCCTACATCACCAAAAGACAAAACTTGAAGGAATCTCTAGGAAGGTGTTGAAATTTGGCTTTTTTTTCCCCATCCTCGCTTTTCAGGTTGGACGTGATGTGAGGTTGCAGGTTTCCTTTCGCCGGATTTGGCTGGGACGTGTGATCTGAAAGTGTCACAGTGGGAACTGATGTGAATGTGAATAGTTGCGCTGCGCAACCAGACACAGCTCGCTGCGCGGTTCGCACCTCTCCGGCCTGAATGAGCGCAACAATGAGACGGGCGCGCGGGCGGGCGGGGGAGCGCGCGCGCGCGCGCGCGCGTGCGAGGCCTCGAAGCGTGGGAGCGCCACGTTCCCGCAGTGGGGTCTCCGAAGGCAGCAAAGGGATATGTGTGCGATTATGTCGTTGTGAAAAGGGTGCACATGATGTAACTGTTATATTCGGTCCGAGTCAAATATGCAGATCTCCATTTATATGATATTATCAGCCAAAACAGAATACAACTTAATAATGCGTCAAGAAAACACTGAAACGTTCAAACAATTTTGCATGTGCTTAATATCAGGAGTTGCAGTATCGCTGCACTGTTGAATGATTGTGCTTTTCTAACAATTGAATCTATACTCTTTTTTTTGCGTGGAAATGCGTCTTAATTAGAGAACTTTGTGAACGTTATTTCTAAAAGCGTATCGGTTTTCACCGGTCGTGTTTATTGGTCACTTTGATTTTCGCAAATTCGTGTTACATACCGGCAAGTACTTGCATTGAATTTTGGCGCCAAAAAGTATAAGTGGGGGGGAAAAAAGAAAAAAAAAAAGTGTGTTGCGCAGGCCGATGTTTCAGAAAGGGCGAGGAGGGGCTAGAAAGTGGGTTCAGCACCGATACTTGTCCATTTGAATGCAAATGTCTTGAGTGTGAGGGCCCTCCTGACGTCAGGTATGAGTGGCTATACCGCGGCGTGGCCAGAGACACCTTGTCAACACAGCTCAGCGATGAGCATCTGAGGCTCCTCTGGAAGTGTCTCTTAACCACCTCTCCGGGAACCTCCAGTGGACTATACATCCCGGGAGCCTTTTTTCATTAACGGAACGGGACACGTTTGAGTCACACACCTTTGCAACAGATATGTCGCCGTAAATAAGACCTTCCATCAGTCATGTACGTGGGGTACGTTCTGGACAAAGAAGGAACCATGTACCATCAGGGAACAGTAAGAAGATCCAGCATCAACATGCCTCCTCAGAACTTCATCTCCGCTCCACAGTACTCCGATTATGCAGGATACCATCACGTCCCGAATATGGAATGCCACTCACAGGCCACAGGGACCTGGGGACCCCCGTATGGGGGGCAGAGAGAGGACTGGGGTGCATACGGACTGGCGCCCCAGGCCCCTCTACCTGGGCCTGCGAACAACCTACCGCCCGGCCAGGGTTCCTTCGCTTCTCAAGACTACACAGCTATGAATCCTCCGCCGGGATCGACGGGCCTGCAGCCCGCGCCACAGAGTGTCCCGGTGTCGGAAGAGTCGCCTGAGACAGAACGACGCAGCAACTCGTACCAGTGGATGAGAAAAACGGCCCAGTCCACCTCGACCGGTGAGTGCGACCGTCCACGGCAACGTGCTGGTGCTGCGGCTCGAGACTCCCTGACGGTCCCTTGTTGCTACGTGTAAAAGGGCAGGCGGGTTCTCCGCGCACGAGAGCGTTCAGCGGCTCCTTTGATTTCACGAGAACTCTCTTTGAATTCTACAATATGAACATACAGTATAGCGTTGCGTCATTCCCACAATCTGGGCAAATTACTGTGTTAAAAAAGCGCTTTTTTATATTAGAAGCGGTTTTTCCGTAAGGAAAACCATTTCGAAAAACTGGTCCGATACAACTATTTTATTTTTTTTACTTAAATTTAGCTGCGTCCTCTCCCAGAATAACTCTAGAGGTTATTTTTTTTTTAAATTATACAGCTTACTTGAAAACTGCAAATAAATGAATAAATAAGGTTACGAACATTGTTTATAGTTATGGGAAAAATATATAGTAGATAACATTAGACTGATTAATCATATTACAACAGTTCCTAAGATGAGAATACCAATGAATGAGTTAAATGTTAATTCAAATTTTAAGTCCACACAAGTTGCTTTTTTATGTAAATTGTAGACTATTCTGAAAAATATTTCACTTTTCTGCATTATTTTGAAATGTATTTTATTCTCTGATATACGCCGAGTTCAGACGAGTTCTTCATAGTTTATTAGTTATTTAAATAATGTATTCAAGGTTTAGATGATGGAAATTTTCAACGTATCGAATGCTTTAATATATAGTTATTTTAGCTGTTGTTCCTCATATACACCTTGAATGATGAGGAAATGCTACCATATATTCCATAAGGATAATTTTATTGCCATTATTAGTCTTGGTTCATATTTACTGAAAGATTCGAGCGACTGCTAAGAAAAAATAACCAGTGTTAGACGAACCAGTGCGCAGTTAGCGCATTTTAGAAATACAGCATATAAGCTTTACATCATTTGGTTATTCCTATATTTGATTCAGTTTGATAGCTTTAAATGAAAACACTTTAAAATGGTAACAGAGGTTCAGCAAACTTTATTTAAAGCACCTTTTATTTAAGACAATTTTATTTAATAAAGCACAGTGAAATTTCATGGTTTTTCGTCAGGGATAAATTATTTCTTTAATTTGCGAACAAAAAAAGGCTTAAAAAATCAAAGAAAAGATTTTCGCAAAATAGGACATCAAATGAGGGTGCAAGAACACCAGAGACACTAGTGGTCATATGGTTCCAAAAGTCGTAAGAAATAGATGGCTATTAATTTAAACGTAATTTATAGCGTTAAATGCAAATACGGTTTAAGGGGTATATGTTGGTCGGAAAACTGTTAATAACGTAAACGACGAATTAATTTGTCACATTTCTAGATACTAGCTTTCAGCAGCTCGTTTTTCGTAGTTTCAAATAGGTGTTTATAAAAGGACGACATTAATTTCTCTGTATTTGGGATGTGTTCAGTATCGGCTGCACATTTGCCGCAGCCTCTCTTGTAATACAACTCATCACAATGGATGTTCCTTTAAATAACAGGGAAAACGAGGACGAAGGACAAATACAGAGTCGTCTATACTGACCACCAGAGACTGGAATTAGAAAAAGAGTTCCACTATAACCGCTACATCACAATCCGACGAAAATCCGAGCTGGCGCTTAACCTCGGACTCTCAGAAAGACAGGTAACCCTCAACTACTGTATATTGGGATTTCACTGTCAACTGCTTGCAAAAAAAGTAAAGTATATTATTGCAAAGACAACAATCTTGCAATCAATCGTGCAGTAGTGTTATTCTAGCGATAGGCTTATATTGTCACAGAGTATCCAGATCATGTATACAATGTACAGCTCAAAAATATCTAGTCCTTGTGATGTCTAGCTATCAAACCGTCAATTTATAATTCATATACCTAGATATATTACGCAGTTTATATATTGTCTATACATACGCACCGTTGGTGTGGACATATAACTAGAAAAACATGTGATAAAATGTATTCAAATAGCTTAAGATAAAAGTGAACTTAAGAATCCAAATGGATTTTTTTTAAAAATATGTTAATGCTGACAGAAGCAAACCAGGAGTGTAACGTGCTTAACTGACAATTGTCTTTTTTTATATTTGTAGGCTAACAAGTATGTGTGCAACATCTGTACATGGTAAGCGCCTCTGCTGTCATTTATTTCAGCGTCCCACAATTTCAACAACGTTTTATTTTCCTACAGGTGAAGATCTGGTTTCAGAACCGCAGGGCCAAAGAGAGGAAACTGATCAAGAGGAAAATGGCCCAGTCAGATGGCAGTGGCAGCTCTGGGCACAGTGAACCTGGCTCCCTGAGTCCTCTTCCACCACGGGTGTCTATGAGCCCTTCAGAAATTCACATCAATGTCTACCCTCCTATGGGAATAGATAACCTGCAGCCTGTTCGGAATATGCAGCAAGTGACTGTCACTCAGTGAGCTGCTGACTTGAAACTGCCAGAAGCACTGAGCACTCCAATAGACTGGAAGTACACTGAGGGCAGGCTTTGAACTGGTGTCGAGAAAACCATCCATCCATCCATCCATCCATCCATTTTCTTGACCGCTTGTCCTTCTAGGGTCACGGTGGCGATAGGGAGAGCAGAGAAGCCCAGACGTCCCTGTCCCTCGCAACTTCCTCCAGCTCATCCTCAGGGGATCCTCAGCCACTCCCAGGCCAACTGGACAAGGCAGATTTCCATGGGTCACTTGTCAAATACGCCACTTACATTGTTCATCTTAAATGTTACACTTTTTAAAATCCGATGCTGGAGACTTCACAATACAGGTTTTATTGAAGTTAAAAAAAAAAAAATTGTGTTTATGTTAGTGTGCTTTTTTGTTTGATTGTTGGATATAAATATTTTGTCAGTGTGATGATTATAAAATGTTTTTAAATTAAAATGACAACTTAATTTTTTCAAGATTGAGGCTTTAGTTAGTGTTCGGTCAACACCACACTGGTGTAAGTGTGAGCCAAGATTCAGTTCGTTGACTGGTATATGTTCCGGACAAGGCGACAGACAACCTCGAAACATAACTCTTTTTAAAGATGTCTTGTCATCCCTTTCTTAAAACACATTTATTGTCTTATTATTCACACAGTACCAACTGGACTATGCACACACAGGCTATACTCAGCATGATGTTAACAAACTTGGGTTTGAGCCTAAATCCCATGAGCTGGGGAATTTCACTGAAAGAAACCCACAGTAGTCATACGTTTATTTTTAAAAAAACATTTTAAGTTTAACAATTCTGCACTCATTTAAAACGAGCCTTTGAATGTAAACAGAATTCCGTTAAGCCTTTAACTCAGCACTTTATATTTCTTATGTACTTTCATAAAACTATTTACATTTCGAACAGGGACACACTTGTCAGAAGTATAAGGGAAACCCTAAACTTTTACGAACTATAAAGCATTCCTACAAAGACAGGCGAATGTTTTACTCGAAACAGTTCAGCACCTGTCAGCTGAATCACGAGGTAGATCGCCGATCGCAGCGAAAGCGGATCTCGCGCGCAGCTCGTTGCGTCCGCGCCCCCTCTGCCGCCGGCGCGCACGTTACTGCGTAACGGCTCCGCAGTGTGACGTCATGACCGTCCTACTGCCAAGCATGGCGGATTTCGACACCATCTACGAGCTGGACGAGGACGACGATCGGGTGGTGAGCGAGGAGCACGCGGCCAGATACTGCCCCGAGCCCGTGGTGATGCGGGGTGCCGGCCACATCACCGTGTAAGGCACCGGGTCGCGTCCTTCCTCCATCCGTCCAGGCGGTTGCCTCTCAGTGTTGGCGGTTTGTGCGCGCGCTCGGCCTCGGGTGTACTGCTAGGCCGCGCCGCGCCGTCCGTTCCGTTCCGTTCCTCGGTCCCCCGTGAGCAGGAAGGCGGACGTGGCGGGCGACTAGCGGCCGAGCTCTGCACCAGGGCGGGCAGGAGACTGCTTTATATTTACACACACAGCCACATCCTGCTGCGGCTCGTTTGGTAGCTTAGCTCACTTCGGACACAATTCGCAGCAGCAGGTACTAGTACTACTGGTAGTAGTTTAGTCTGTGCTGAACGCTGGCTAAGTTAGTAAGTAAGTAAGTAAGTGTGTGTAACTGAGTGAAGAAGTTCGCCGGAGGGAGAGTCAGAGTGTGAGACAGAGTGTGTCACCGACCTGTCTGGTTAAACCCAGAGCTCCAAAAGCTTCTGCCACACTGTGACTGTTCACAATCATGTAACTAGAGAAAGTCGCCTTGGTGACACCAGCTCTGCTTCACAAGTGTGTGTCTAAAGTCTTTTTTTTCAAGCGTTGTACTACTGACTGTGGCCGAGTGTTGCGCGTTTACACATGACGAGAAGTGAAAAAGTGTGTCGTTTCAGCTTATTTTTCTTGTATAACCAGCCCAGATGAATTCGGTTGTTCCCGGTCTTAAGTTAAAGACAGGAGGAGGTGAGGACTGTCGCTGCAGTGTGAAACGTTCTGGTGACGGCTCTGCTACGCTACGCTTGCCTTGTCCTGCACGGAGGTGTCTGTCTCCTCACGATGGTCCACAGCAGTCCTCTCCAGCAGGCGTCATTTAGGGTGATTCGAACAAAAAGGAGCTGCTCGGGATGATAAGTTTGTGTAATATTTGTTTCGCCATGTGTCACAGCTCCACTAGTGTTCTCACACAGATTGACTGGAACCGCTTGTCCCAAGCGGGGACGAGGCGAGCCGGAGCCTAACCCGGCAAAGCAGGGCTGGAGGGGGAGGGGACACACCCAGGACGGGACGCCCGTCCATTGCAAGGCACCCCAAGCGGGACCCGAACCCTAGATCCACCACAGAGCAGTCACAGGCCAAACCCACTGCACTACCACGCCCCCCCCCCCACTTAAGTTTACTTTCTCTTAACAGGCATTCACATTTTTCTCCCAAACACGTCATTGTCACCTTATAATTTGCCTAGTGACTTGATATGTGTTGTTTGTCTGTGTGTTTCCCCTGCCAGGGTCACACAGGCATCCACTCAGGCGTTCGCAGATCCTGTTTACGTCTCATTATAGACACTATAATAATGATCAGGGCAGTAGGTGGGATGTTATGCATTATTTAAGACTGCTCTCTTACTTATTCTCATTATCGCTTAGAATCGCACTCTCGCAGTAATAGCTTTTTGTTAAGTTACTTAGCCTGAATTGATGCAATAAAAGTATGCTGCTGTATCAGTGTGTAAGTTATTGTAAAATTGCTTGTCTGACACCTCCTTAGAGGAAGGTGTCAGCAAAATACATATTGATAATAGCCACACCCCAGTAATATTAAGTCTTTAACACGATGTTGTTTTAATTAATTAAATTGAAGTGTCTCAAGTTATAAGATAAGCTTGCCTTTTTTAAGTATAAACAGTATTTTAAAACAAATATTGCTGTTGGATGCATAGCAATCAAGAACTGTTTCACATTCCTGACATAAACATTGACAGCTGTGCTTGATCAAATAAAATTCTAAATTCAGATGATTAAAGACAACTTGTATACTTATGGATTTTACTGGTTGTTGACTGCCATTCATTTGACAGTATTTAAAATAGTCTGACATGCCATTAATGTTACTCTTACCAGTCTGTCATTTTCATAATGTTATAGAGAGGTAACAAGGTTTGTGGGACATATACAGTATGAAGTATGTGTTGGGACACTGAAGTAAAATTGTTTATTTCAGTGCATACTTATACAATTTGTATTTCAGATGAAAATGTGTAGCTAAAGTAGAATTTCAGCTTTAGACTAAAGGCTTTGGATCCAAAGGTTGCCTGTTCGAATCTCACTTACCGTAGTAGCACCCTTGAGCAAGGCACTAACCCTAAAATTGCTCCTATAAGATTCCCCAGCTTTGGGTTCCAATAGTTGTAGGTAATTAAACATGGTCTCTTTGGAGAAAACCAACCAATGTCAACAACCGCTTGTCCCAAGCGGGGTCGTGGCAAGCCGAAGCCTATCCTGGAAACACAGGGCACAAGGCTGGAGGGGAAGGGGAAACGTTCTGGACGGGATGTCAGTCCATCGCAAGGCACCTTAAGCAAGACTCGAACCCTAGACCCGCCACACAGCAGGCACTGGCCAAACCTCCTGCGTCTTTGGAGGAAAGCATCAGCTAAATTAGTAAATGTATATATATTTCCGAGTAATGTTTTTCAGTCTGGTTAAGCCATGCTGGAAAACTTTAATTTTTGTCTTAATTCCCCCCAGTGTTAGGTGAGCTTAAATAAGCCATACTTATGTTCAGCTGAGCGTATATTTCGCTTACTGGATAGAAAACTGAAATCCGAAAATCCACAAAACAGCAGCAATTGAGAGAGGCTGTTGCTTTGACTTTGCAGAGGGATCAAGACATCAGGAGTCTGCTGGTGTCACTGGGTTGTAGAATTGAGAGAGTTTTCACATTTTAGGGGCTTGAGACCAAACGTGAATATTTTTGAAAAGCTTTAATTTGTTTTAAATTTAATTGTTCCAATATCTATGTTCAACTGAAATTGTGGGGACTAAACACAAGAATAAGATTGTTCCAAAATTCTGACATTCTGCACTTTACCCTTCTATTCATTTTTTTATTTGAAATGTAACTTTCATGAGATTGCAATAAAATAACCAGTTTTACTTCTGTCCCAATACCTATGCTTCTCACTGTATACTATTGACATTTTGATCACATCTTAGAAATCCTGTAGTTATTGTAGCTTCTTAGCTAACAATAAGGCCTGCTAGTACTCCTAGTTGTAAGGTTACCCAGAATTTTTTAAATAATTGTGTATTTTTTGTTCTTATATAACCAAGTGTGGTCTGACGTTACGAGTAAGGTATGTATAAGGCATGGGAACAAAACTGATCTGAGAAAGAATATGTCAGACACTGAATGTTTGTAGATCTTAGTAACTGAGTTGATGGCCTGATTATTGATAAAGAATTGCTTTTTCAGAAATTAAATACCTTTTTTGCCAGTGAAAGTACTTCTACATTTTTTTTCCCCTAATCCTTTTATTGGTTGCTTTATTGTTCATTATTAGTGATAGAATGTTTTTATAATCTTTCTCCTGTAAAACCTGTGCAAAAATGGCTTTCTTATTAAGACTAGTTTTGAAAGGTTTAGTCATGAACTCCCATGTTATATGATTTGGCAAGATAAAATTTTGGTGTTTCAGAATTAACGTTTATATTTTAAACTCATAACATCTGTCCACCAGTGTTTTGACAAAATGATGCTCTTGCTACTATTTTTAATTGTACTTACAGTGAAATCGTTTTAAAGTTCCAGCGACTTGCTTGTAACCTAACTTTGTGTTTAAACCATTTTAAGAACTTATTTCTGTTGTGTGCAGTTATTTATCTTCTACTTTAAAGGTTTGGCCTGAGCAACAAATTCGACTCTGAATTTCCTTCAGTTCTTACAGGAAAGGTAACTTCATTTTCATTTTTCATGTGTTCTTTTATGCCACAAAAGCCTTTTTACGGTCATCTAGATTAGACATTTACAAAGTCAGGTAATTTTATGCCATTGATCAAATATGGTGTCTTCACAGCTAGAATTTCCTCTTGCCTCTTAAAGTCCTAACAAGAGCTTTTCTGAGCTTGTGTCATCTTAACTGGGCCAAAGTGATGGTACTTCAGAAAGAATTGAAATGGAGCTCTGTCAATGAATAAGCCCTGGACAGACCAAGTTAGTGTGAATCCAGCGACGAGAGGACACAGCATCAGGTGACAAAATAATGACTAAAAGGCCGCCCCACACACAAAAAAGGGTCAGACGGCCCAACACAAAAAGAGGGCTGCTGGGGGATAACAGGCTAAGGGAAGTGCAAGGCAATAAAGTGTACTGTCTGCATTGGGAACCTGGGTGATGTGTTGAATGAGGTCACGGTTATGATGATTGAGGGGTCTAGCTCAGGCCTGCTGGGCTTTATGCTAAAGCCCTCAGTATCCTGTCATAAAAACTTACGACCCCTGTTTTACGGCGTACATACTCAGTAAGCAATGAGCACCCATTCTTTGTGTGGGGAGACTTCAGCCAGGGGCTCTGTGCTTATCTGTCTTTTTTGTTTCCCTTTGGGCCTGAAATGACAAAAGCTGGACGAGCAGGTTACAAACTTAGGGCTGAGAGATCAGATCTGATCTCTTGAGGAGCATCTGCAAATATCTGTTTGAACAGAAAATTCCTTTGATCTGCTGGAACTCAGAGATGAAGTCAGTGCAAGTGTTTTTAGCAAACAATGAGTGCACAAGAGGGCAGAGCTTTTTTCTTTACAGTATATAAATAGCTTTGCTATACCTGCTTTGGTGTACTTTTGGTTTGGGTGATGCTTACACTTCATAGTGCTTCTTTCTCTCCTCCTTTGCCATTCTGGCTCCATGGCGATCTCAGGTGGCTCCCGAGGAGTTCAAGACAAGCATGGGCCGGGTGAACACGTGCCTAAAGAAGAACCTTCCCATCAACGTGAAGTGGCTTTTGTGTGGCTGCCTGTGCTGCTGTTGCACAGTTGGTTGCAGCCTGTGGCCTGTCATCTGTCTCAACAAGAGAGTAAGCCTCCCGCAATGTCTCATTTACCTCAACCTGAGAGTAGGTCTCCCTAAAGCTTCTGTCATTTGCCTCAACAAAATAGCTGGTCTCCCAAAAGTGCTCTGTCATCTGCCTCGAAACAGGGGAGTAGGTCTCTAAAAGCCTCTTGTTATCATCTTTAGCGAGAAAGCAGGTCTCCCAAAATGCCTTTGTTGCATGACAAAGGAATGCATCTCCCCTTATTCCTGTCCTCTCCCTGAACAAGTCGGCCTCCCTGATGCCTTTCAGCAAGAGAAGTCTTAAAAGTGTTTGAAAGAGGCAGTAACAGTTCATGTAGGATGGAAGTGAGGCATGTAATGGGTGTAGTAATTTCTGTTTGTGACAATGTTGGAAAAAGAAAGGTGGCAGAGCTCCTCACTATTATTGACAGCATCGTAGACTTTATTGGCTGTTAAATTGAAGGCCATACACATTTTATAAGTTGCTTTATATTTTTGCTAATGTGAAGCACTTATATTGTCTTTCAAAAATGTATTGAATTTAATGGCTGTGTCCTTTGTAACAGACGAGAAGGTCCATTCAGAAATTATTAGAATGGGAAAACAATAGATTGTATCATAAGGTAAGTGCAAGGTAAATACACTCTACAGCTTGTTGTTAGTTTGATCATTTTTAAATTTTTTTTTTTTTTTTAAAAAATCAAAGTAATTACTACATTAACTGCTTTACTGGTTTGTGCAGGGTGTGCTTTGTAAAAGCCTTAGTGCAATATAGCATCCCATTCCAGCAATGGCATTGTTGTTTTTGCCTCTGTCATTGTCTATTCTCGTGTGATACTATTACTAGTAGAGGGTAGTCTGGTAACATTATGATTAGAACCATTACATTGAAACTGAAGCACCCAGGTCTGAAGTCCTGCTCCTCTTGTAAATCGCTGATCAAGATAGTTACCCTAAATTTCCTCAGTAAAAATTACCCAGAAGAAAAATGGGTAAATAGTTGTGCATGGTTTAGCATCCAAACCTAACATTTTAAGTTACTTTGGAGAAAGGTGTCAGCTAAATGAATGAATAATAAACGGAACAAGTAAAAGTTAACCGTAGAAGACATTTTGGCTTAACCTGCATGGCAATGTATGGGAGCACCCAGCGGCCCAAGAATGTTGTGCAGAATGTTGCACGTCCAGCAGAGTACTCCATGTGGGCGGCTTCACTGGTAATCACTTTCTGTACAAAGACTTGTATCTGCTACTAACTTTGCTCTTTTTTGTGCAGCTGGGACTGCACTGGAAACTCAGCAAGAGGAAATGTGAAAGCAGTAACATGATGGAATATGTAAGTTTAACTTGCATATGTGTTTATTTTGGAAATCTGGTTGTGTTGTACACTTACTGTGACTTTATGCTGAAACATCTTAATTATTCGGTCACTGAAAATACAGAATAATTCCACTTGGGATTTCTTGCGTAATTGCAGTTAAAAGTGAAAATGCAAGTTTATGTGAATGTTATATGGTTTATAAAAACAGGAATATGTCAGTATGCTTTGCAATGAAGAGCCACATTAAGAATAATGAAGATGTGATCAAACTGTCACATACATTGAATGCCAGAGGGCTTCTCAGGTCTCTATTCTAATCAGTTATAGCCATAAAGAATTAGTAAATTAAAGCATTTTGAAGTTTGTGATCAGGAATGGCGAAGGTGCTGAAGAAAAGTTGCTTTATTCTGGCTAGGCGATAGTGGCCGCTGCATAAATAGTTATATCAACATACCTGGCATTTATACAGTGCAACTTTAGCAGCAATGACATGCATGATGTGTGATGGTGTTCCACTTGGTAATAACTGTCCGGTATGGTGCACAGGGTCACCCTTGTAAATTTAGTGTGAGAGAAAGTGTGATAGGAGTATAGTGATGTTATTGACAGCAGTGTTCTGTGAAGAATCTGGGAATGAATTGCATTTAGTATTTTATATGTGTAAATTCGAAAATTTGATTCCAGGTTGTGGCATGACATTACACTGGAACCTCAAGTTTCATAAAATTTTTGATTTGCACAGCAAAAACAAGCATTTCTGCACATAGATATTAGTTTACAGCAGAACACAGCCAAGTAGAAGAGGGGTGAGACTCTTATTTGATTGGTTTCCACCGTATTTTCAGCTTGTGTTTGGTGCATATGTTTGTAGGAGGAAACATTTGAGAGTTGGCATATGATAGGCATCTGTGCAATGAATGCATTTGTTAGTTTTTAATTCTAGTATAGTCTGATGATAGATAAAAATGTTAAAATGAAGTCTTAAGACATTTTCTTTATTGCAATATTTATGATTTTTACAGAAATTAACCCATAAATAAACTAAGGTTCTGTAGTATTAAACTGTCATTGATTCGTAGATAATAAGTTTGACAGTGCCCCGAGGCTGCTGAATGTTACATGTGCTTATGTGATAAATTGGTCAGTAGCAAAGTCTGAATAGGAGGATATGAATATGTTGATTTTTGACATTCCATCCATGATGTGCTCTGTTTCACACCCTATATTTCTGGGATAGATGTGGACCACTGCAATCCTACATTGGACATGGGGCTATAAATACATTATGTAGGAGATGTCTGTACTATGAAATTTTTATTGATTGTAACTTTGTGGTAAAAGTGGCTTTGGGATTAAATTTGTCACCGAAAGTTGAAAGGGTTAGTAATGTCAAAGTTTTATTGCAGTTAAACTGCAGTAGTTGTCAGACAGCCAAGTAACACCTTGTGTGTTGTCTTTTTCACAGGTAATTCTTATAGAATTCTTGCCCAAATATCCAATCTTCAGACCAGACTGAAGAGGCAGATCGGATGTCCCGGTGTGCAACCCTCCATTCCTACACTTAGTGCCTTGTAGATATGGTGGACTGATGGTCTATGCTGCTGTGTTGTGACAACCCCCTCCTTGTCCCTCCTCTACAGTAGAACTACAACACTGTCACTTTGCTTTAGAGCAGATTTTGCACATATTCTTGCATAGTGAGGCTCCTTTGTTGCACTTGGACATTTTTTGTTTAATGGAGAAAAAGATTGTTTTTCTGTGAAGAATTTTATCATGCTGCCTCACTTGGGTGGAGTGACAACAAAACATGTTATAAGTGTGTAGGTCACAAAGGACAGCTTGAAGAAAATGACAGCATCTTCATTGAGCACTTAAAATTGAACTAGATTTCCTGTGATTGAAGACACTGGGAAACTCTATTCCTCCCTGTAGCACGTAATGTATTCATCAGTTTTTGTATTGGATTATTATTTCAAGGGCAAAAACCCTATACAAATGTAGAATTTTCTTATTTGCCATATAAAAAAAAAAAAAAAAAAAACTTACCCTTTCAGTTCAAATTCAGCAAGTAGAATTCAATCAAGAAACGAACGGAATTCTTTCTTCAAATATTTAGTTTTATTTTCCATCTTTCCCACATAATCTTAAAATTTATTCTAAAGAAATGGTCAGGAGATACAACTTTTTTTGTAGTTTAGGTAATGTTTCTTCCTGCTTTTCAAAAGAAAACTCTTTCTATACCAAGATGGTAACTGGCTCATGTAACGTATACGTAATTGCTTTAGGAAAAGGTATACAGTGTTATGCCATTGTTTACAGAATGTAGTTTTTTTGCCAAGGTATTGATGTACAGTAGCTATATGAAAGATGAGTAACCTTTCTGCATAAATGGACCTGTTTACCTAGTAAGCCATACTGTTACTATGTAGATAATGCCGATCCTGAAAATTTCACGGTAGCGCACTGAAGGTGGGTTTCATTTTTCCATTTGACCAACGTCATAGACTGTTATTTACAATAACAGTAGTGATGCAAGTTGAGTGGGTTTTGCCAACTGAAGAAGATATGACTTTAAAAAGTCTTAAGTCATTGCACAGATGTGTATTCATGGCTCTTCACTGTTTTTTTGACATGATTTTCACTCTGAACAGAAATGGGCATCTCTCAATCTCCTTGAAATTGATGTAGATGTCTGCTCCACCTACACAAACATCAACTGCAGCCGGTGAAGAATTCAAGTTAGCTGCTCCATTGTAATGTTATAACATTTCGGTTTTTGTTACATTTCAGTTTTGCGTTTTCTGAGCTGTGCTATGTGACTGCAGTAGTTTTGTGCAGATGCTGCATGCTGGTACAGGCCGGTGTACCAGTGAATGTAGTGTTTCGGTTCCTGTTACACAGAACTCCCAGTGCACAGTTGGGTTCAGGCCTTACAGATGCTTATCATGGTCCTGCTCTGGCAAATTGGTCATGCACGGGGAGTTCCGCCGAACAACAACAGTTCAATCTCTTAGTGTCCCTTCTCTAGCAGAGGACTTGTACTCATGTTTTCCAAATCCTTGCTGAACTAAGGAAAACTGAAATAAACTGTTACCCCAAGTCATTGTGGAGAGCATTGATTTCACTGGACATTCAAGTGATTCAAGCAGTGTTGGCATTTATGCCACATTTTCTGTGAGGATTTGTCACTCTGTTTCAAATCTTATTGGTCAACTTTTTATTTAGCAGATGGTTTTCTCCAAAGTGACTTCCAGCAAACTCTATGTAGTGTTATCAGCCCATACCTTATTCACCAAGGTAACTTACACTGCTAGTACTATATACTACTTACACTGGGTCACTCATCCATACATCAGTGGAACACACACTCTCTCTGTCGCTCTCACTATGGGTGAACCTGAACAGCACGTCTTTGGACTGAGGGAGGAAACCCATATCCTCTCACATCAAGGGCTACTTGCTGTGCCACTTTTTAATAATCAGTGCTCTGTTGTTTGACAGGTAATAGCATGCTGCTGGAAATTTTAAACCAACCAGGTGTTCAAATTAGGCCTTTATTAATTTTTTTGTTAAACGGTTACTTTTTGAAATGCTACATAAATATCAAAACTTGTTCACACAGACCATAAAAAGGGCACAGTCGGCAGATATGCGTATATGGTCGGTTAATGTGCATTTTTAAATGTAAGAAACTTCTTGAGTGCTCGCGCGGATGTTGAGGTGTGTTGCGCGGAAAGCGGAGCGATGAGAGAAGCGATTCGGCTGCGGACGAAGGAGGACGAAACGGCATGGCGCTAGGACCCGGGAGCGCGGCCCGTCTCGGCCTTAGGAACGACATGGCGGCGCGAAAGCAGCTTAAACACCGTGGACACTGCTGATCGTGTCGTTACGTCCGTATTAATCACCTTTGTCCTTTTACAGTAGTAACTTCGCGCATCTCGTGCATTATGATTTTTTTCCTTTTGCACAATGCCCGGTTCGTTAATGTTCCCGAAAGTGGCACGCTGACCGACGCCGAGAGGAACTGAAAATAAACAGATAAAAAAGGTGAAGAAATGGCGGGCGAGTCGAGCGCCGCGGATTCCTCTTTGGTGGCCGGCGGCGCGAACGACCCCGAGGAGGACGAGGAGCAGTGGCTGTACGGGGGTAAATAAGCTCCTCGGTGACGGACACAGTGCTGTTAGGGCCTTTCAGGCGCTCACACAAACAGCCCGAGGTCGTGCGTGGTCCGTAATAAATCCCGCCGAGAAAGAACGTATTAACGGTCCCACATCCTTTCTCCATCTGGAGCGCGAGGGATGCTGGACCCCTGGATCATCCTCATTATCAACAGACCCCTCATCCCTGGACAGCTCTCGACATCACTGCACCACTCTCGCCAATAGAACAATCTCTGACCGTCACCAGTCCCTGTGATCATCACCAGATCACTGCTTGTCATTAGACTACTCTCATCATCATCATCATCATCATCATCAGTAGACCAGTCATGACTGGATCACTGTGATCATCATCAATAGATCAACTGGCATCATGAGACCGCTCCCGTTATCAATAGACTATCGTCAAGTGCTTTCTGCCATCTTCGGACTGAACTCATTAATAGACCTCTTCATCAGTAGACTGCGCTCATCTTCACTGGATGCTGGAATCATCGCTGGACCGCCGTCATCAGTAGATCAATCTCATCACCAGCAGACCTCTCGCCACTGGATCACTTTGATCATCAGAAGACCACTTTCATCATCACGAAGCCATTCCGGTCATCACACCTGTCACTCAGCAGAAGTCATCTCCAATCATTATAAGACCACTCATCATCACTAGAGCACTCTCATCAATAGACCATTGTCTTCATCATCTCATCGTCACTACACCGGTCTCATCGGTGGACAGCTCTCGTCATCAGTTGACCTCTCTCATGACTGCACCTCTCTCATAAGTGGACAACTCTCTCCCATCAGATTACTTTCTCTTGTTACTGGACCATCGTGCTGTTCAACATTCATCGCTTAGATCATATTTTGCTCACATACCTTAAAATAATCACATAAATTGGTCAAAGTGCTGCATGTTAAATGAAAGAGCTGCAGTAACATACAGTAAAAAATGATGCTGTTTGTCCTGGAAATGAAACCAGCATAAACATGTTGTTGTTTTACAGATGAGAGCACCAAAAAACAGACTGAGGAGGCTGTGACTGGGTAAGAATGCTTTGCCTCTGCATTTTTTTGGGTTCATACCGATCATTATTTTGTGAAATATTTGATGGTAGCTGTGATTGAAAGTGGGCCTAGTGTTACTTGCTTTTATAAACATACAGTATAAGTACATTCAAGTTAAAAAAAATTTCCTCTAGGCTTACATATCCCTGTGATTCTGAAGTAATCCAGAGATTTTATTGCAAAACATTGTTGAATATTATTGATCTGTTGATGCGCTATTGATGTAAAGCTTACTAATTAAAAAAATAAAACATTTCAGGGTTCAGTGTTTTCCTTTATGAGCTGTATCTACTGGCAATTCGGGCTGACAGGTGATTTTAATAAGTTGAAATTGATAAAATTAATAAATTGAGTGCGCAGTGTTCTGATTGGTTGGCCAGTCTGCTCATTTGAATTAACATTGTGGGTGGGGCATCCAAAGTAAAATATTTTGATCAAAGGTACAAAAACACCTTCTTTTTAATTTCTTACACCAAATCTTCCACAAAACAGTTGATTATGAGTATGATTGCTGATTATATTTAATAACCTCCATCTTCCAGGTTCCCTGATTCCAATCAAGAGAGTTTCCTTAGCAACACCGATGACAAGGACACTGCTGAACGGGTATGCACTTGGCGTCTGCTTCGGGTGCGACCTTTTTTAATTTAAAAGACACTTGATTATGCAAACTCAAGAGTCCTTTTTAATTAATTTCCTCTTGTACTCCAGCAGCGTATATTCAGCTCCCCTTTTCCGTGCCTTTCAGTTTATTTAAAGATTTTGTTTTAATCCCAGAAGATATCATCCTGCAAAAGTGCCGGTGGCAGACCTGCTCTGGAATTAAAGTTCAGTTTAAATTTAGAGTGATTACTTTTTACCATTTTAACAAGGCTCCAACTTCTGCTGTGGTGGAATCACTGTCCGTGAGATATTCCTTGATCGATTCATCTTGGGCAGAGGTCCAAACTGAATATCAGGACCCTCGACTGTGGAGCGCTCTCTTTCTACAGGCTGTGAAGAGCGACGAGGATGATGACGACAGTGACAGCGATGACGACGATGATGTCAAGGTCACCATTGGCAATATTAAGACCGGAGCACCTTCATATATGTGAGTGTGACATTGGCGTCTCTAATTTACATAGTCACCCTACCTCTAGGACATCTTGCTGCCGTGCATTTCTGTGGCTGCTTTTTTCCTGTTAGTTTAAAAAAAATGAAAAGCTTATCTTTCATGTAGGGCACCACCAATGAACCTGAGTCTAAAACCTGGACGAGGTTATGGTGTTAATCCTGCAGGCAAGTGATCTAACCAAGATATTACTGTTCTCCTGTCTGTCTTAGGAGAGCTGCTGCAAATTACTATTTTTACATCCTTGGTTTCCTTGCAGTGCTTCAGCACACTTACCCCTTGTTATATCCAATATGCAAGTAACTACCCCCAAAGCCTAAATTCTTAAATCACGTGTTGAATTTTCCTGCTTCTTTTTTTTTTTTTAATTAGTTATTGATTTAGCAGCTCAACTCTTGCTAACTAACATTTTGTCTTCTTTGCACATAACCCAGCCAAGCTGCAGTCTAAAGGAATCGATATGGAAGCCTTGGGCAGCATCAACGGGCTTCCTGTGGTAGAGGTGGACATTGACATCTTTGAGGACAAACCATGGAGGAAGCCAGGTGAGGAGAAGGGTTTATGAATGAGAACAGCATACTGGCACCAGCTAACTGAAAAACAGTATATAAGAATATGGAGGGTCCACTATGATTCGAGCCAATGTTTCAGAGAGTCTCCTTAAAGATCAGTAACTACACTGTAGACCTGATACAGTGAGGACACCGAGGTCCAGGGTACTCAGCTGCATTATAAGTGAGTCTGCATTACATCACATTTACATTTATTCATTTAGCTGACACTACGGTGTGACTCACAATGTTAAGCCTTTGCTTCTTTAAAAATGACATAGCAGATAAAGATGCTTTGTTTAAAAAATTGTTGTTTTCTTTAAAATTTAAGAAAGACCCTTGACTATGTTATCAGTGATTCTGCATTATGTTGATCCACATTCATGTTGGATTTGCATTTCTACCATTTTCCCTAGCCGTTTTATTTTCATATACAACGTGGTCATGGTCTTATGACATATGCAACTTATATGACAGTCCAGACTTAGGAAGGCTGCCTAAAGGACCTTATTATATTATTTTCGAGCCCCAGAATTTGGTCATAATGACTTACAACGACCGCGCCATCTCTTGTGCAGCATTAGCTGGTCGCACTGCCACAGGGTACCCATATTTATTACTCACTTGTTATTGCTGATAATGAGTGGTTTGATGATGACGGGGATCAGTTGATGATGAGTACTTTATTAATGATGAGAGTGGTCTAATGATGGTCTGATGGTCTGATGGTGACAGTGAGCCAGTCATGAGTGGTCTACAGATGATGAGATTTGTGACTTACAAGAAAGTGGACTTATGAGGTTGTTGGAATGGAACCGTTGTTGTAAGTCGAGGACTACCTGTATTGACCTCGGATTTTGTTCTCATGTGGCACAGGTGAGTGAGAAGTGTAAACTTAACCCAGTTTCCTATGTCACTGGCATGCAGGTGCTGACCTCTCCGACTACTTCAACTACGGCTTTAACGAGGAGACCTGGAAGGCGTACTGCGAGAAGCAGCGCAGGCTGCAGCTGGGCCTGGAGCCCAGCGCCCCTCTGAGCTCTGAGAATAAGATCACAGTAGGTACTGGCAGACCAAATCATGGACGGAGTTCATGTTTCAACCAGAAGGTCGAGGAGGGAGCGGCAGGGCAGAAGCCTTATCAGCGTGCTGCGTGCAGGAATTACGTTTCTACCACTTTTTCTAGAACACAAATCAGGGTTCCTCAAAAGTACAATTATTCATAGTGTTGTGTTCTTAGAATACACTGGATCCTTAGCTTATAAGCACAACCGGGGCCAGGAGTAAACCTAATTCATTTTGTCCATAAATCCAAAGTGTCACAGTTAATAAAAGCTTAATAATACAGACGTCTCAGGTTAGGTTAGCTATAATGGATAAAATAAATTCTCCGTAATACTTCCTTTAAAAGAAAAAAAAAAAAAAAACTTATCCCATATTCAGCAGTTGCTTGTCCTGTGTAGGGTTGTGGTGGTCTCCGGAGCCTCTCAGAAACATAGCTTACAAGGCTTGGTTTTATTTAATTAACTTCAAACAATATTAAAATTAATGAAAATAAGGAATACGACTGACTGATTCGTTGCATAAATATGTCAAGTGTTTGTTAGAATGTGGCACTTTATTTATTGCCTATATGATCAGAGACATACCTACATTTGTTTGCTGGGTATGTTCTGCTGGTAGCGTAGTGGTTAGAGTGACTGCCTTTGGACTCGGAGGTTTGAGCCTCACCTCTGGCTGTAGTACCCTTGAGCAAAGTATTTACCCTGAATTGCTTCAGTAAAATTATCCAGCTGTACAAATGGGTAAATAATTGTAACCTTAACATTGTAAGTCGCTTTGGAGAAAAGCGTCAGGTGAATGAATAAGTGTAAAAGTCTTAGATAGTGCTTTGATAAATGAAAATATGCCGTAAGACTTAAAATTAAAACAAATTTAAAATGACTGAAATTAAAAATACGTTGTCTTTTATTTGATGCTGCTTGTAAACGTGCCACGTCCGTCATCTTGTTATTGTTTGACAACAGTGACAAACACCAGATGCAAGTTGTAAACTCTGTGGAAGCGAGTTACTTAAATCTGAAGCCTCGCTCATTCTGTGGAAATAGGCGAGTAAAGAAAGTGCAGTTATGAAGAAATAAACTGAAAAATGTCTTTTTAAAAAATTGTAATTGAAACGTTCAGAACTCGAGGACCCAGTATATTGACTATTGAACATAGTGATGATGATGGCAGAGCACATGAGCAGGCACTTGAAGGCAGGTATGTCACCACACACCGGCAGTAGCCAGACATTCCCTAACTTCCGGTCTGTGTCCTGAAGGTCCAGCAAGGAAGGACGGCTATTTTAGAGAAGGAAACGGAGCCAAATGCCATCAAGCCGGACTTCAAGATGGACTTCCCCCCTCCTGCCAACATCCTTCCTGCTGCCAACAGACTTAAGGCGGGACCCCCACCAAATAGGTGACAGTGCCTGTGGGTCGTGGACAGATTGGAAAAAATAATACTTTGCACCTCTGCTATACAATAATCTCCCTTAATTTGTCGAAACAGGAGCCGCTTCCGTTTTGCAACTCGAACCAACTTATCGCTGATTATGTCGGTCTTGTCTCTGTCATGTTTGTGTCTGTGCAGGAAGTTGGGCGGAACCATTGATGTGATTGGCGGACAGACCGGTGCGATTCGACGGGTTGAAGGGCGAAGGAGAGAGATACATGAACAGAACCCCATCCAGGTCTCTCGGACTCTGTCCCTGTTGTCTCCCCACCCTGCTTACAAACTTGTATAGCAGTGCTACAAGCGTTGTCTAAACATCGCAGTGCAAATCACACCATCTGTAATTAAATGGTATTGTAAAGGGAACAGAAGAGCCAGTTAAGTAAATTACTGTATGTGCTTTTGCGGTCACTTCGTTCAAAACTGTTTTCTAGACTGCAAGAAATTAAAGAGATGACATTGAAAAGGTTGCCAACTGGTTTCCCATCATGCATTTCAGGTATTGGGAGACCATGCCAACAAGACGCAGCCGTTTGTCCCGCCAGCGGGCCTCCCTCCTCCCCCGATTGGAGCTCCCCCTCCTCATTTCATGCACCCCCCTCCACCAGTCTCCGGCATGCCCCCCCCGCTGCACCCCCCAGGTGAGGACTCACTGCCACTGTGTGTGTACAGGAGAGCGTGTAATGAACCCTCGGGCGTTTTAGACATTTAACAGGGATCTTTTGTAAACTCGGTTAATACTGCACATCACATGATCGCTTAAAATTTGCCTCTCCGAGCCTCATTCAACAGTTTTTGTAATATGGTTAATTTTTCTCACACTTTTCTTTCTCCAAAGCAGCTTAGAATGTTAGTTTTGTTTGCTAAGCTACGAATGACTTGCCCATTTATAGTGTGGTGTTTTTTTTTTTTTGTTTTTTTTTTTTAACTAAAGGTAAAGCAGGTTCAAAGGGACTACAGCAGGGGTGGGATTCAAACTTGGGACTTTCTGATTCCAAGAAAATCTCTCTAAAGACTACAGTACCTGCTGTCCAGTTATAATGGAATATTAGAATTAATATTAAAAATCTAATATCTTCACATGGCTGTTACTTTGTTGACTTGTGCATATGTTTTAGCTATTTCTGTTTACTGACATTGTCATTTTTTGTCAGGGATTCCTCCACCTGCCATTCCAGGTAAGAGTCCATAGCAGCTACAAAAGAAGTGAGTCAGAGGCAATCTGCATACATGCTGTTGTGAGCAGGGTGATTACAGAGATGTTTTCATACACCTGCATGATATGTTGTGCTTGGTAGGGCTGACTTCATTGTACTGATATTGTGTTTTCAGGCTTGTTTCCCCCTCCCATGGCTCCACCCCCAAGTCTAATGATGCCTCCAATGGATGGGTGAGTGTGGTGAGAAGGGTGGTACACAGGGTTCATGTTTGGTGATGGTGTTGACTGTGTGCTGCTCCGTTTTGCAGAAGATGCCCTACCTCGGGGTACAACACTAGAGCCCCACCTCCCTTTGGATACAACTCCTCAGGTGAGTTTCTCAAATATCCCCTAATGAGTGACACTGTGTTCACCCTGTCCCAAGGATGGGCACCTGCTGAATGCGACTGATGGCACTTTTGAAGCCTGTTGAAGTTCAGTAGGTGTTCCTTGCTTGGCCAGCGTTCCATTGGGGACAGTCCTATAATACGCACAGGGTAAATCTTTAACATGCCTTAGGGTTGCTGTCGATAGTTCCAAACCTTTAGCTAATTTTAGCCTAGAATGCATTTGGTAGTTTAAAAGATTTTTTTTTTTTTAAAATTTAAATTTTCTCTAAAAATACAGTAATTACTTTAGTCATAGTTACAGTATTTACATAATGATTTTTGGAATCTACTTTTCATACAAAGGGGGGCACAGTAGCGCAGCGGCCTTGGCCAGGTCCTGCTCTCTGGCAGGTCGGGGGTTTGAGTCCTGCTTGGTGCGCCCCATCCTCCCCCTCTAGCCTTACGCCCTGTGTGTTGCTGGGTTAGGGTCCGGCCTGCCGCGACCCCGCTCAGGACAAGCAACTTCAGCCAGTGTGTGTGTGTGTGAGTTTTCATACATCAATTCAATTTTCAGTTCAGTTTATTCTTATGAAGCACCCTTCTCAATACATTTGATTTCACACAACTGAAAAACCATATTGATCCATCTATTAATGTGTGGTTCATTGTGGCTTCAAACAATTCATTAAATCATTTTACATTACATTTATTTACATTTATTCACTTAGCAGACGCTTTTCTCCAACGCGACTTACAATGGATACCATGTAGTGTTATCAGCCCACACACCTTATTCACCAAGGTGACTTACACTGCTAGATACACTACTTACAATGGGTCACTCATCCATACATCAGTGAAACACACTGTCTCTGTATCACTCACACTATGTACACACACTAATTGAGAGCAAATTAATATAGAGCTCTGCTGCAATAAAAATTGGCATGCAGGAGGCACAAGTTTTAGAAAGCCTTGATCTAAAGGCTAAGAATGTTCTTGATTGCAGATTCCAGTTTCATCAGCTACCCTCCAGTGTCTTCCTCCCATTCACCCTGGGTTCCACCTCTGGAGAAGGGAAGTGCAGGTAGCTCGCACTGGGAGTACCAGGGATCTCGCCGGGACATGGAGAGAGAGCGAGACCGCGAGAGGGACCGCACACCCACCACAAGCGAGTACAGCAAGTGAGTTTGCTTTTCCACTGACACAGGCCACTTCCTTCCTTGGCAAGCTATGCCGGATAATTGGCCATCAATTTGAAGATGACCGTACAAATGACTCAAAACACATTTCCTGTCATGGCACAGAATCATGTTTAACACAGTTGAATCTGACTAGTGGCATTGATTTATTTGAGAATTAGACCACAGTACAGTAAGAGTAACTTTAGGCCTTTAGACCAGAAGTAGTAGAGATAAGTGACAAGTGTTTTTTTTTTTTTTTCCTGCCCCATATTGCGTCTTTATTAGTCGAGGAGACCTTGATGCATTTCTTTGTGAAGTACCGGAGATAAGAAAAGTGCCATAATTGAGAAGCTCCTGTTTTCCATGTCCGTTTTGGTTGTCACAAGGCTCCCAATTGGTTTTCATAATTTTAGCGAGGATGAACGCTATCACTACTACAGCCACGACCGGGACTACGAGCGAGAGTTCCACCATGGCCGCGAGCGCAGCCGAGAACGCAGCCGTGAGCGCAGCAGAGAGCGCGATGAGCGGCACAGGGACCGGCGCCATCGTGACAAGGAAGAGAGCAGCAAACACAAGTCCTCCAAGCGGTAAGTATGAAGCACTCCCACCTGGAAGGAGGATTGAACGATGGGGAAGGGTCTGGATTACTAAGTGTGGCAGCCAAGAGGTTAAACGTGTCCTCAGAGGTAGTGGCGTCATCACAAGCGCTACTGGTGTCTCTCTTGGAAGAAATCCCAGAGAGCATGATGGTAAGTCTAACAACAATCTGTTGATGCCTTCCAGCAAGCAGCACGATGGGGAGGAGGGGGAGGGCCATCGGAGACACAAGCACAAAAAGAATAAGCGCAGTAAGGAGGACAAGGAGGCACTGGAGGAGGTGTCAGGGCACAGAGAGGAGTCCGAGGGTAAGGAGTAGAAGACACACCCAACTTCCATCAGCAAACCCAAGACACGCCCGCTGTCCATGGATCTTGCCGGTGGCACGGGCAGTCCCACTGTGCCCACCAACAGCTCCATCTGTTCCACACCCGTCTCCAAGGCTCATTTATTCACTTCCATGTTGACTGGCATAAAATGTGATTCCTCTGTACAGTGTCGCTTATCTGTGTATCGTACCTTTCCTATTTAAGAAATTGTTTTTGTATTTTTGACTCTTAAGCTTTTTAACATTACTTTTTTTATATAGAAAAGCAAACACTAATTTATTTTGTGTTAAGTATATATGTAACAGGTGCTTCTTTGGGTTACTTCCAACTGTACATTTTATAGCTGGGAATAAAAGTATCAGTTATCACCAGCAAATTCCCAATCCAGCCCTACTAAGACATTACTGGTGGAGCTCAAAGACACTTTAAACACCTCCTGTGTACTTTTATGTTCATGCTCTGATATTAAATAGGACTTAAGTAGAGACATCTGAAAATACACTAACAGATTTTGACTACCCACAACCTACCATTCAGTCTGACACCATTAATGTTTTCCAAGTTGACTTTTACATTAGTCCTTTTTCCTTTTTTATTTGCACACATAGAACACACAAGCAAATGTCATGAACGAATAAATAAAAGGAAGCTATATCTGTATGAAACACTAAAATGTGCTTCAGTTTTTTTTTTTTATTTATTGAAACAAGATCATTTAATCACATTGCAGTCACTACAAAAGCTCCTTCCAAAATCAACGCTTGTGGCAGGCTAAAAGAACATTCTACATATGTGTATTCACACAAACAAGCATCTCTACAGAGACAGGAGGCAGTGTTCCTCTGGGAGTTTCACCTAGACCACTCAACAAAAGTCCGTTCAAGAACCACTGCAAGAGAACGCTATCGTCCTGTTGCAGAAATGAGGCTGTAAAAGGAAACTTCTCTTTTAAGTGAGTCTGGCATTTCAGGCTTTTCTGCTGGGAAAAAGTGGAGCAAATGGGGTCCTGGTTGGGTGCTGGTTGGACTCTGGTTGCCAGTACTACTCTGGATACCTTGCTGCAGCAGTAAGTGGCCCCTCCTCAGCACCAGCCTTTGGCCTCATCAGAACTACGCAGCTGTGCTTTTCAGGACCTGAATTGCTGTTTCTAATAGTTTTACTAAGGAAATTTACTGACCAGCATGTCGCTACCCATGGCTGTTACATTTATCACATGCTAATTAAAATGTTTGCTGTAAAGCCTGCACTACTGGCCCTGTCACCCCAAACTCCTTTGTCTCATAAGGAGGAACAAAAGCATGAAAGGGGTGCAAAATGAAAGATTGCATTTTTGTTTTTTGGTCCTTAAGGCAGATATGAACTGATTTTGATTCATTTCATACAAAACAAGGCACACAAAACAAAAATCAATGGAAACAACAATCTGCACTGAAATTATCAGATGAAGATCAAGTTGGTTACACTGTTTAAAGAGGACTGCTAGACTGAATAACAGGCACAATTACAGAGCCATATGCATAGGATAGAAAGTTTTATGCCTGTATTAAAGTCGCTCAGAAACAAGCTGAAGGAGGAAATAAAAAAAAAAAAAAATAAAAATAAAATCACTTTGGTATGTTCACACCCTGAACAGCTAGAGGTTCAGTACCTCCAGGACTGCCTGACAGTAAGTAAAACCCAGATTTATGACAACTGGCTGTACTTCATTCATGCTTGTTAAGGGGCTTCTGAGAGTAGATGCTCTGACAAAAAAGGTGTTCCGAGGCTAAAGTGTTGGGAATAATATTTGATGTACGCTGAACTTTGTAATAAAAAAAAAAAAATCCATGGCACCCACTGATACATTATTGGGTACATGAGTCATACAAATAGAAAGGATTATAGAATATTATAGAATGGGTGCCAACAGGAAGTTGGTGTTCAAACAGTGAAGTAGCATTATCTGTAGTAGAAGTGTATCTGGTGGTTAAAACCCTATTCTTCCAGCAATCTGGAAGATGTCAGTGCACCACGGACAGGCCAGTCAAGAAGAGATTGTCTGCCACCCCTTTCCCACAGGCACTCGGTGTAGACAGAGGGATACAGAAAACAGCACCTAGTAGCATCACTGACTGAAGCATTTAACACTTGGTATAAAACACATACTTCATAGGGTTATATTTTATGATTAAAACTTCTTTGTGTAACTTCTTTGCATAAAAGATGGGTGACACAGTCATCTGTACTGTTTTCTGACTTCAACCGATAATTTGTGTTTAAAATTTGCACCTTCCGTTGTGTGTGCAATACCTCACTGATTCCCAGAGTGGAGCTGACTATTGATTACTCTTAAACCAGAATTATGTACCAAGGAATCACCCTCAGCGGTGAAGTCTAACCAGTGGGCAGAGGTACTGTGCAAAATAGCCGTCCATCAGAGTTTTCAAAATTCTTAAAATAAATCAGGCCTTTAGAAACACACTAAAACTGATGAGAACTGCTTGAAGAATTCAGAAGAGGGCCTTCTTGTGGCAGCCACAGAAGCAGATGCACAATGTGGAGAAAAGGCTCTGAAGCCAGGACAGTAGACAGAAACACTGTGCTGGACAACTGGTCAGCCAGGGCCACCTTTTCATACCGGCATCGCAGCGAGGGTCACGCCAGACTGCCAGGCCACGACACCACCGTGAGAGTCACTTTGTTCCTCTGTAGCTTCAGCAGTGGGATGAGTGAGGAGTTGTTCATGCCTGCCGTGGTGGCACCATTCACAGCCACAATCTCATCGCCACACCTGCGCAGAAGCACAAAGGGACCTTCTTAGCATGGAAACTCCTCCACAGGGAGGAATGGGAGACATTTACATTTATTCATTCAGCAGACACTTTTGTCCAAAGCAACGAGACAAGGGGCAGCTAGTTCTCACTGGAAAGTTCAGATCTCTCAGTTCCTTCCATCTGCTTCGTATTAGCTTAGAGATTACTACAATTAAACCTCAGTTCTCTTCCACCATCAAAGTTGTGACCTTTTACAAATCTCTAACATATTTCAGTTATTTCACATTAACTGACAGAGTTCTCTTTCCAACTTTGTTCAAATAAGTTGAAGAAACAGTTAAAAACTGTAGAATAAGCATAGCCTCAGTGTACAGCCTCACCCCAAAGCAACAGGGTTCCTTCAGCTTAACAGGTACACCACAGATTTGTGACTCTGGTTTACTTTCAGAAACATCAATTCCTGCAACATTTCCATCAAACACATCACATTTTTTCTGATTCCCCTCAAAATACTCCAGAATTAATGAGAATCCAAAAAACAACTACAGATAAAAACTCATTTAGTGAATCTCCATGTTGCAAAAACACACAGGAAAGAAAACGAGCAACCACCAAGTTCTCGTGAGGGTTTCCGTTTCAGACAGAAACTCACTTGAGGCGCCCATCAAAATGGGCGGGGGTCCCGGGCACAATGGTCTTGATGAAGAAGGGCTGCTGGCCGTGACCTTCCTCATAGCCTCCCACAATACTGAAGCCCCAGCTCTCGTTGTTCACCTTGTGCAGAGCGATGTCTCGACACCAGTGTAAGGCGCTTAAGGACAGGATAGAAAAAAACAACCTTTTTCCTTTTCTGAATCTTAACAGCAAAACAAAATTCTTTGACAAACCACAGATGAGTCCTGTTTTATTCAGTGCCAGCAGCCCACAAAACCAAGTCCTCAGAGAGACTGCCCAGTAGACTGGACAATACGTGGTATGCTGAGTAGACCTCACTCATCAGCCAACATCACATTGTAGCTTCTTACCTGGGCAGGCCCAACCAGTGGGTCCACAGTGGGGCCCAGTTCACATCATCCTCTCTGGGATTCTCCAAGACCTCCAGCTCATCCAGGTCAACTGCCTCCCCTTCCTCTTCTTCTCGGCTGGTTGTTACAGTCTCCAGGACCCGCAGCACCACACTGGCCTGGGAGGCCTGTGCCTTCAGCACAGACACAGCCTCGCTGTAGGTCAGTTGAGTTAGGTCCACCCCATTGATGCTCAGTAGCACATCGCCTAAAAAGTGGAAGACAAAGGAACCCAGTTTGAATATGCATACAATTATAAAGCTACCTGATGGCCTGAAGATTTCAATAAATGGTCTACAAGAGAGTCAAGGGATAAGTGGCCTGATAGCTATAGGATGTGATCGTTCCCTAAATCCACATAAAAGATCTATGCTCTTCCACCTCAGGCAAGTTGGTGGTCTCACTCACATAGGTTCCAAAATCAAGAATCCATAGGTTCTCAGTTTTGGCTCCAGTGTGGTGCACCAAACTCCCTCTCTAACTCAGAACTGCTGAATACAGTACCTAATATCCAGCATTATAGACGGGTCTCAAAACATCTCCTTCAGACCCTTTTCTCTCCTAATCTAAAAGCTACATAAATTTGCATCACACCATCTGTCACAATCACTTCTGCATTTCCTTGCTGTATTTTAGACAAGAAACAGCATATTTCAATAACCATGTCTATGCATCTAAAGCTTTTCTTTTTTTGAAATGCACTTTCTGTACATTGCTTGGAGAAAAACATCTTACTAAATAAATGTAAATTAACTAACTGAGGTCATATTCTGGTCAGTGGTGTACTGAGGAAGAAATACTGCTTGCAGAACAATTCACACCATATGCAGATATTGGTCAAATGGAGCGTTTTTGTACAGAGGGACACAAAAACAAGTTATACACAGCATACAGAGGCAGCAGAGGCATGATAGTATATGGTGAGAGTCTACGATGACCATCCAGGTTTACCGGCTTTGATGGTGCCATCACGGTGCAGGCAGCCCACTGGCTGCACACTGGTGATGTAGATGGGCAAATGGCTCCGGCTGTCGCGCCCGCCTGCAATGGTGATACCCAAGGAGAGGCGTGGCTCCTTCTTCACGCTTACAGTCTTCTCCTGGCTGGAAAAACCATCCGGAGGGTCCTAAAACAGGCCACACACAAAGACAAGTTACAGTACAGACCAAAGAAATACATTACATTTCATGCAAAGAGAAAGAGAAATGCTAACATGAGAAAAATTTCAGACAGACTAAGTGGCTGCCTTCAGGTACAACAGCACTGTACTTTGTATTTTTACGTCTTTCTGTGGCATTTATTTATGGGCCTTTATATGTACGGGTGTCAGCAGCTGGCCTCGAAGAGAATTCCTCATTTGTCGGCCAGCATCTGGTGCCCTGGAAGGGTTTATGCAGGGACTCAGCAATGCTGAGCAGTGCTGCAGGGGACTGTGAATTGGTTTTGAACTGAGTGAGCAGACAGAGATCACCAGCAATGCAGTCAAAGGAGAGGCACTGGGCTTGTGAACAGCTGGTACTGTAACGTGGCACATGTCACGACTGGGGAACAGATGTATCTTATGACCCAGGAACTGTGCAGATTGCTGTCAGTATGCACTCAAGTTGTACACCTCACGGGTTTTAAACCGCACCAATTTGCTTTCTAGCACAGAAGTGGTGTGTGATGTCGTCCAGCCTGCAGCTGCAAAACTTTGGACAGAGCAGCTTAGTACACTCTCAGTGGTTACTAGAGAATTTTTCAACAGTGCACTGGTCCAGTTCAGCTGTCACAGCCTAGTGCTTGCCTACATGGGATATTCACCTGTTAGTGTTGTTAACGTCTTCTGTCATTAGTTTGTTGCACGCATTGCTGCAGTCTTGTGCAACTTCCTTTCAAAGACTAAATGTGCAGCACAGAACGACGGCACAGGACAATACATTAGCTCAGGGCACGTGTTGAAATTTACAGCTTTGCCAGTCTCCCCTGTGACTCTGGAGTCTCTTCAAACACAGGAGATCAGGCAGGGGGGCCGGTGCCTTCCCGGGCAGCAGGGAGCCTCCTTCCCAGCTAGAAGGAGTCTTGCTAGTGAAAGCTAACTGTTATTAGCTTTGATCCACAGACTCCCCCGGCTCCCGGCCCCCAGCAAGCAAACAAAGCAGCACCAGTGTCAGCAGCAATGTGTTCTTTTGATCACAAGCATTTAAAGAGGGAGGGTGTCTTTCATCTCATCCCATGGCAAAGACTGCTGTTTGGGCTTGTTGTGTAAAAGAACACAAGCTCTCCTCCCAAAGAAACACACTTCCCTGTGGAAGCACCACCAGTAAAATCCAGCAGAACCCCTCTGTAACTTCGGCGTGTGGCTTACCTTCACGTAGGTGGAACGCCGCCTGAAATAGTGTAGGTCCGCATTTCGCCGGATGCCCCTGCTACGGCCTTCACTGCCAAGGTCCACCTCTCCCACAGGCTCTTGCTGCCTCATCACCACAAAATTCACACGCACCTCGCTGGCCTGAACACAGACACAGCACACCCCCATCCCCAGCACAAAAATGTCACACACATTCCCAGCTCCACACTTTGACAAAATCTGACAAAACTTAGCAGTTGACAAAATAACTTGTGTTTACCGACACTCAATACTACTACCACCAAAGCACTACAATTTCTTGTTTGTGGGCTGCAGAACACACCTGTATGATTTGTGCAGCGCTCTCTGGGGTGCCGTGTCGCAGGTCCTGCCCATTAATGGCCAGCACCTTGTCATTGTTACGCAGTTTACCATCTTTGGCCGCCAGCCCCCCCGGAAGGAGGTCCAGAATAAAAACACCCGGCTCTTCCGACTTGCGGATCAGCTTGATGCCCAACGGCTCTGAGCGATCCCTCTTCATCAGGGTCACTTGGATAACTGTGCCAGGGTTGGGGGCGGGGGCAGGGCTGTTGCTGTGGGAGGGGGACGGGTGGTGTTCAGGACGTGGGTTCCTGGTGGAGAAGCCCTTCTCCTGCATCACTGTGAGGCGCACAGCAGGGCAAGGCCGGCGCAGTACAGCTACAGCATGAGCGTGGGCAATACTGGCTACGCTGACATCGTTCACCTGTGAACAGTTACACACTTCAATCACTTGAATGCACTGCCCCTAGTGACATGACATGCAAGGACAAACAATATTGCAGTGGCAGAAGGCATTTTAATGGTTAAGGACATGGACTTATAATGTGAAGGTGTTAGTCTGAGCCTCACTACTTCTGTTGAGCCTTTGAGCAAAGAAATTACCTTGAACTGATGTAGTAAAACACTGCATAAATGGGACAAATGCTGTAAGTCATGAGTGGTCACCTTACAACTGAAAGACCTGGGTTTCAATACTTGTTCATGTTGTAGTGTACAAACCTAATATTGTCAGTCACTTTGGACAAAAGTGTCAGCTAAATGAATAAATACCTGTAGGAAACAATGATGCTTCCTATTAAACAAAGGAGACATATAGTATACAATCAAATAATTCAATTAAAAAAAACACCTTGTCGGATTTAGCGTGAAGCCCTGGGGACCACTGCCTAAGGTGTATACAAATTCTTTGAGACAAGTGGAATGTATTTCAACAACTAGATGATGCACTCACAGTTTAATATCTTTTGACATGACACCACAAAGCAGCACAGAAAGATTTGTTATCTAATACAGAGATTCCATGGGAGCCAATAGGGTGAGAGGTTTGTATTCCCGTTTCCATATTTCTAATTGGCTGCAGCAGAACAAAGGGTGGCCTGGAGCATTCCAGGGACTAATTTGAACCCATTCTGTCAGATCTGTTTACCTCTGTGTGCATTCCAGCACTGCCTAGAGGAGCGAAAGCCAGACTGTCCACACAGAGCAAAGAAGCACATAATACAGCAACCATTTCCTGCTGCTCCAATCATGCAGCTGTATCAAATTTTCCCTTTTCCCTCATTCATATTTAAAAACAGAACAGGTACATAGCAAGTACTTAACTTGCTATACTTCTCTGTAAATTCAACCAAGTCTGAATATGCTTCATTACATCCTGAGAAGCTTCCAGGCAGAGTACTTAGTACATACAGTATTACACACCAGCCTCCATGCATTATAACCTTGCTCGTGACCTACCTTAAAATAAAACCTTGCTTACATTATAATCTGTAATCAGTGATACATGAAAATGTCAACAAATATGCAGTGTTGTGTATACAGAATGGGTGACGGTTGAAAGTACAACAATGTAAGACACTTGTGAGAATGTCATCTTACAGTTTGAGTACAGCTATGTTAAAAATGTTTTATTCTACAGTATTTTAACCAGGAACTACAAATATATGAACTCCTTCATTGTACATGGTTATAATGAGTCACAAATGTGCTGGGTGGTAATCTAGCCAACTGCTCAGCCAACATTGAGAGTGTAATACGGACAGAGTAACTGTAAACAGAAACTGTATAGCAGTTAAATTTATCTAGTCCAAAAACTGGAATTCAAAAAAATACATTATCTAAGATGGAAAAGTTGGAGAAAAAAAATGTTACAATCTGAATCATTACCATACAGTCCTGTAACGGAATACGGATCAGTATGGGGAGGACACTGACCTCCAAGATGTGGTCCCCAGGGGCCAGCCTGCCATCGCGAGCAGCCAGGGAGTCCCGCAGGATGTCCTGGATGACGATGTTCCCTAGGGGCGTGTCCTTCCCGCCAACAATACGGATACCAAGCTCCTCCTCCGGCTCGTCACGGAAAATCTCCACCACATTTGTCTCCGCAACAAGACTGCACCTCAGAGGGGCATCTGGAGAGGAAGTCGGAAATTACACACACATACATGCACACGCTTCGAAACACACGTGAGCATGCACGTACTTGTAGTATATAAGGGCTCACGTTACAAAGCCACGGAGTATGACTTAATCGCAGCAAATCTTTGAAATACTTCTGAGTCATCAATGTGAAACAGATAAGAGCCAGGCTTTAAAACAAAATACATGGCACAAGAAGTTGCCAGGCAACTGTTCTTTGTTTGGGTTTATTTAACAAAACACCTGTCAGTCATCGTGTCAAATAAAATAGGTTGAAATATTACTACATCTTCAAAGGCATCAGCAGCACTAGGCTGAGTGGAGAGCAGAGAGAAACACCTCCACACCTGTGCTGTCAAGTAAAAGTGAGCCAACAAGGCAGGAAAACCATTCTCTCTCCCTTTGCCACGATTCGTTTACAATGTGTAAGATTGTCATGATTCTGTATTTTCTGTAAACTGACAAAGTCAAATAAGAAAAGGAGGCAGTCCTACCATCTTCAGTCTCCTCAAAAGCAGGGTTAACCAATCCTGGGTCTGCCTGTCCGCGGGGCGGAGCCATACGAGAGGACATAGGTGTGTGTTTAGAGTCAGTCCCTGGCTCCAACTCTGACTTATTGCCCTTCAGTTCATTCCAAGAGGGCCTCTTTCTCCTCTCAGCCTCTTCTCGCAGCTTTCGGAAGCCTGGGCATCTAGAAGAGTACAGAAGGGTGATGGTTTAGCTAACAACACTAGTCAGTGAAGAAAGGGAAACTGGCTGAGTTATATTTTGCATGTCTTGCACTGGCATAATTGGAAGCATAAACACATACAGAAAGCTATATCGTTCATTTCAACAAACACGGTCCTTCACATGTCTTTTCTAAGTGCGCATGCTACCAGTGCTGCTTGTCAATGGGAACTGGAATGCTTGGACTTGGCAGAAGACTGGACAGGCGTGAGGGGAGTAGGAGATTGAGGAGCTATGCAGATGGCGAGCATATTCCACTGCATTGCAGGGAGGCAGAGACAGGACTGACTGGCACGGAGCAGGGCTCACCGAGTCAGCTTGCTTGCAATGCTGCTGTCTGTGCTCCAGCTTGTGTCACCCTAGCATTCATACTCCAACATAAAACATGAGCGCTACACGGTTAAATTTTTCAAAAACGGAGACTAACGGAAATAGGGAAGATCCTGACAACTGTCAGTGTCATCCTCCAACAGAGAACACTGATTTCAAATAAGATTAAGCAATTCATTAAGACTTTTCCCCAGAAGGGCAGATTTAAACCAGTTTTCCTCTAATTTCCTGATGTTCAGACTATTTAAACTTCATGTAAAATGAATGATACACGATGCAAATTTTCCCCGTACATTTAGAATGTAGTAAATAAATCATTCAAATAAAGCAGCCTCTAAAATTTAAGGTTGAAAATAAATAATATAAAAACAGCAAAGCTTATGTTTCACAAACTCAACTCTGTAAAGTATGAAGGGCAAAGAAGAGTCACTAACAGTTCAAATTCTATAAATTAAAGTAGACATCATGCAAGAACATGATATAGCTTATGACATTTCAAGGGACAAATAACAAGGAATATTTTAGGTCCACAGCACAGTTAATCATAGTTTATTTAGCTAGTACTTGGGTGTATAGGACCACGTAAAAACTATCTACCTGGCTAATATTTTCCCTGTATAAAGAGCTTGTGTCCTGTTTCACATGCAGGATGATTGGTCTCTATTTCAGTATTTCTATGCTAAGTTAACATATCATTGCCAGATAATTATATATGCAAGCAAAAAATTGAAGAAATGAAACCTCAAATTTATTTTGGGTTGTCTAGCACCTGAAAGCACATTCCAGCTGAGCTAAATTTATTAATTTAGCCTTAGGTTTGGTATTGTGCTGAACAAATTAACCTTTACGCTGCTATCTGTTTTTTGTTTACATACCATGGACAGAACAGCTTACAGTAAAAACCAAAAAAAAAAATTTGTTCTAATGTTAAAATTGGCAGCCAGCCGATAATATGGGTGTATTGAGATATTCCACTGGCGGTCCATTACCAACTGAGGTGGACCAGCTTACCAAACAGAAATAATGTATAATTAAACCAGAGAGTGATGATCTATCAATGCTGGCACTAGTGCTTTGATAATTGTGAGTTGTATCTGAAGCTGTGCTGTGGAATGCACACTTTTACACTCCGTGTTCCAAGTTGCTTTGGAGAAAGCATTTGCAAAATGCTTAAATGTAAAGGGATGAAAGAAATTTTGCACTGATAAACCAGTGTATCCCCTACAAGGAGGACATGGGACAGAATGTCTGTCATGCAAAAATTTGCCATCTGTGGTGAGAACGGCTCAAAGAGCAGGAGGGGTGTGCCTGAATTCAAACCTTCCCTTAAACGGTAGCAGGTGTCCTTGCTGCAAGGGGCAGAGAGGAAAAAATGGTGTAATAAGCATTTACTAAATTGGTTAAAAACTATTTAAACTGGCAAATTAAGCCTTAAACCTATCAAAACAGTTAACCGTAGGCTTGTGCGTAAAAGCAACAAGGAAACACACTTTACAAATACTGCCCTCCCTGCCCCCCACGTGCTCATCAGACATGAGCCGGCTGGTATGAATAACACGGGTGAGTGACCTCTAGGACACAGCCTGCAAATAATTCCATGATAAATTAATCTATGTACAGAACAATAAAAAAAGAGGCTCAAAAAAAAGGAAACTTCTCCAACCTAACACACCACACAAAACGACATGGCATGTTTGAGCCAGTACCATGTAGTCAGACAAAAGAAAGGTACTGAGAAGGAGTTGAAATGTTTACCAATATTCCATCAGAAAAATAAATGCAGTGCCTTGTAAAATTATTCAAGCCCCATGAAAGTTGGCACCATTTTCTAAATTTCAAAAGATACATACACATATTCTTCCAATAAGTATTTTTATTGTAAACCTAAGTGTTTTAACAGTTTAATTTCAAAGCAAAAGTAAATAATTTGCTAAAAGATTTAATAAAAATTGGAAAAAAACACTGCTTGCATTAATATTTAACCCACATACTTTAATATTTAGTAGTGCCTCCTTTTGCTGCAATAACAGGGTTAAGTCTTTTGGGGTAAGTCTGACCCAGCTTTGTACACTGCTTAGGAGTAATTTTCTGCAGATCATCCAGGTTGGTTGGATGGCACTTCTGGACTGCAGTTTTCAAAAAGTGCCACAGATTCTCAATGAGACAGACATTAGGATTTTGAACAGACCATTGTAGGACATTCATGCTTTAGTTTTTGAACCACTAGAGCGTTGCCTTTGCCTTGTGCTCGGAATTCTTGTCTTGCTGGGAGCTGAACCTAATCTCAAGCCTCAGTTTCTGACCTGACTGGAAGAGGATTTCTTCCATTATGTCACTGTATTTAATTCATCCATTCTTCTATCACTCTTAACAAGATTCCCAGCCCCTGTAGATGAAAAGCACACACACACACACACACACACACACACACACACACACATTTTCAGAACCGCTTGTCCCATACGGGGTCACAGGGAACCGGAGCCTACCCGGTAACACAGGGCGTAAGGCTGGGGGGGGGGGGGAAGCATCTCCACATCATTATGCTGCCACCACCATAGATCACTACAGGGATGGTGTTTTTTTGAGGCATGGGCAGCGTTAGGTTTCTGCCATGCACAACGCTTTGAATTTTACCCGAAAAGCTCAATCTTGGTTTCATCTGACCACAGCACCTTTTCCTGCATCCTAGCTGGATCTCTCTCATGCATTGTGGCAAACTCAAGACATACTTTTTATGGCTATTCTTGACTAGTGGCTTCTTTCATGCTACCCTCTCAAATAGACCAGTGTTATGGAGAGCACCTGATATTGTGTATTTCAGCAACTGACTTCTGTAGTTCATTCAAAGTGATAGCTGGCATCGTTACTTTCCTTACCAGTTTATGTCTTGCTTGGGTGCCAAGTATTGATGGACAACCTTCTTTACACAGTGACTGGGTGGTGTGACATAACTTCTACTTCCTGCTGATGGATATACAGAGCTTGCTAGGACATCCAAGCAATTTGATTTTTTTTTTTTTTTTTAAATCCTTTTTCCTGAATTATGCATTTGGATCACATCATCTCTTACTTTTGCGATATTCTTTCACCTTCATTTTCATCATTTGTTCACAGCCTGGTTAATTGCCCCTACGCAGAGTGATTTTTATATCCCAAAAATGTGACCTTTAATTCCTTACCAGTAGAAACTAATTACTTGATTATGTTCAAACAAGAGACGAATGTGTTTTGTTTAGGAACAATTTGCCACTTTAAGCTTTTGGAACACAGCGATTTGAATATTTATGCAAGCAGCACACTTCACTTTACATTTTTAATAGCTGAGGAAAAATTATTCATTTTAGCTTTTGAAATACACTTGAATACTTTTGCAAGGCACTATAATTAAAGGTTATCAGTGTATTCAAGTGTACCTTTAAAACACAAAAAAAACCTGAGAATACTAGAAATTTCTATCCAGTCAAAACACAAGGAGCACTGATTGAAGAAAATTATAATTTCCCTATTTGTTACTCTGCTGGCAGTTACAGCTTTCTGCAACACAGAAGCTATTCAGACTATTGTACCAAAGACACAAGAACTGGGAACAGATCTGTGGGGATTTTCTCGTACATGGTTAAGTGCAAAACCATAAACAAGTTTTTTTTTTTTTTTTTTAAATTAAATTGTGCTTTAGAAGGCTCAGGTGGAATCCAGTACAAAGATTTGGCTGGCCAATAATTTTCAGTGAATACACATTTTCTGTTCTAACCTACAAAATGGTATGTCCATATAATTATGCAATTTAAACATTTCCAACTTCCTTTCTGAAATTGTACTCTGTCTTATTCCAGTAATCAGGCTGTTAGTTTTGATGTTTTCAGTTGTCCCTACATGTTTAAAACTTCTGTTGAAATTCTAAATTTGTTTCTCCCAACTTCTATGGAAAAAATGAAGATGTACAAAATAAACATTTCCAAAATTAAAAGTTATTTTACATAGCTTCTAACACTAAGTTTGACTGAGTGCTTTAAAACAATACAGACTATTAAGGAGTTTGGTTCCAAGAATGTACACTAGACCAAGTTTCCAGCAAAACTGGAGAACGAAACCCTGTTTTGTATTTTTCCATTCTCATCGGCTAATGTTGCACACTGGTATGACCTACAACCAGGTCCATAAAAAAAAATACCCATAGAGATCATGTTGATCAATCAATCTCTATATGCACCATATACCACTCTGCTATATAGGGGTTGAAATGATCTTAAGACATGGTAATGAAATTTTGATATTGCGGAAAATTCTTACCAACCTGCTGTAAAATGTGTATAACTGTTGAAAGATATTCAGCAACATACATTTAAAACAACTATATTACACAGGTACAGCTTATTATTTTCTTTTTAGACAGAAAGAGCACATTTTTTATGCAGGGAAAAAAAAAAAAGTTAACAACTGCAATATGTGTTTACAGAATCTTCATTGAAAACAACTTTGGTTGGGAATCCATAATGCTATGAGAACATGTGACGTTTTTTTAACTCAGTACAGGATACACATTTTCACAGAAAATATAAACACATTGCAATGTCAACTGCAGTGTGATCAAAACAATGGATGTTTGTGTGCAGAAAACTGACTGATTATGATCATAAAGATTTTTTCAGTATTGATGTTTTTAACAGTACGACTGATGTTTTGCTCCATCTGCCTCTGCAAATTTGCAGTCTCTCCTGTCAAAGGTAACACAGGCCTGTTGTAACACTATCCTGAGATTTAAAAAATACTTTATTTGTACCATTTCCCAGGGAGACAATCTAATTCAACTTTTCTGTTTATAGACACTTACAGGTACACACAAACACATATGTAAACATAAACATACCTTTCACAAATTACGACATGAAGGTAAAGTTAAAGAGAGCATACAGAGATGGTACCATTGTTTTCTTTAGCATGACTTTGGACTGTGGCACGGAACCCATCCGAACATGAGAATAACATGCAAACTGCACACAGAGCAGGATTCAAACCCAGATCCAAAACCAGTCCAGAACATGCAAAGCACCATCATTAGCCTCTGTGCCACCATGCTGAGTATATGAATTAGCACTGAGACTGTTTAAAAGAAAATTGCTTACTTCAAACCCATTAAGACATTAAGTCTGCTCTCTCTCACACACACAGACCCACCCCTTCAGAAAACAACTCACCAAAGCCCTGATTTCTTCCCCTTCTGCCCCCCTTGTTCTTCGTATCTACTTTAAATCTGGCAAACCTCTGCAGGGCTCTTCCCCTCTGGCCTTTTTTTTTTTATAAAATTTTTATCATTTTCTCTTATCATCCCAATTTCTCCCATTACTCCCTTGTCCACATTTCTCTTACCTGTTGTGTAGATGTGGCTGCAGCTCACAGCGCTGCATGGGCTGTCCACACAGGGGCTGGTAGGGGCACATGACATTCAGCTTGTCCAGCAGGTTGCGCACCAGCAGGCTGGAGGGTCGACACTGGTGCAGCTGAAGCCGCTGTCGGTCCACGGGGCAAAAGTCCTGCTCACGTAAGAAGCTACCCAGGCACTGGAAGCAGTATGTGTGACCGCAGGGAGTGTCCATGGGCCGCAGCAACGGCTGCAGGCAAATGTGGCAAATCAGCTCGTCGTCCACCTCATCTTGGTACTCATACAGGTGGTTTTCCTGCCCACTATGCACCTGCCCGCACTCCTTGCAAACCTGCACCCAAGCGGGCCCTACTGCAGATCCTTTGGGCTCCGTCATGGCAACCAGAGTTAGGATCTAGTCCAGTGTAGCAGCCTGAAGGGAAATTAACTTCCTTTTCTTGAGTCCACTCGCTGCCCCAGCTTTGTACTCCGAAACTTCTATCCACCAAGAGAGAGCCTTCCACGCTCAAAGTCATACGCACTGCTTCATTCCAGGCTTCTGTAACACAAACAGATTCCAAATGGAGATCAGATGAGATGTTCCCCCAACTCAGGGCTGACTACAGGAAATGACACAATTCCTCTGAGTGGAAACAACCTGGAAATGGGAATGCAGCTGTTTCCTTTTCAGTGGCTTCCTCAGAGAAAAAATTGTCAACATTTATCTTGGCTAAATGTCGGCACAAGCTCTGTGTTTGAGCCGAGTGAAAAAATAAACCTAACTTCTAAGACAAAGTTATTTGAAATGACCCACAATGCACTGTAATCCTGGTCCTGGTAACTAATGACACCCCCAACAGACTGCTCAGCAGCACATTACATTATTGTGTAAGCTTTTAAATCTCTTGTAATTCATTCTTTGGCCAAAACTGCTACATTAATAATAAATGCATACCTTGGAGTATTGAGGGGCACTTATTAAATCCCAAAATTAATGAAGCACGCTTATTAGATACAGGAGCAATATAAACGTTTCTACATTCATTGCCACAGTCCAGTCCACAGTCAACCACAGCAAACTCCCAAAGCAACTGCAACTAAGCACAGTTCATTTCAATCTGTTGTGGCTTGTATGATCAATTAAATAGCCACGCAATCAGTAATTTATTCATTCAAACAAACAATCTATTTCTAGAATTAAATGTGTTAGGACAGAAGTTTAAAGCTCATAGTAAGCTTAGTTACAAGCACAACTACAAGACATTACACAGAATGTCTATCTGAAGATTATCTGTTTCTGTTTTCCAATACTTGCCCACAAACACATACTCTCTTGGAAACATAGAAACATCACAACCTCCCAGCTCACCTGTGAACAAAACTTTGCAGCAGATGGCATTCGCTGGCATTTCCTTATGACATTTTCCTGCTGTGTTAGTTTCAGGACACTGGTAACCCAACAAGATGTCCGTGTTACAAACAGCCAACCGGTTTATCCTGGGCAAAGCTTTTTTTCTGTGTCATCCATCATCTGCGTTGTTTCGATCACCCTGGATGCAGATACTCAGCAGTGCCACCGGCGCTCAGGCAGCGAAATCGGAGTGGTTGTACTGCTACCAGCACCAGGCAGTCTGACAGGACCCCTACACCTCAAGCCCAGCGATTGCGTTTGTGTATACGTGTGCACGCAGCAGATGCACTGGCGGTCAGGTGCACTGTGGGAAACGCTGATTCGAGTGGCTCACCATCAAGCCACCAGCCGGAGGTGCTGCTGCATGACTGGGCAATGGGGAAAGTGGCAGCCAGGGTGGGCGGTCCGTCTGCCTGCGCCAGCTCATCGAGAGTGAGAGAGCAAGAGAACGAGAGTGGGAGAGAAAGAGAGAGAGCGAGAGAGAAAGAGACCAACCCTTGGACTGCTGAAACCGCACTGCCGCAGGGACCTTACTCGGGGACAGCAGCTCCTTGGCACTGACCAATGACATGGCACATGCTTCCTGTCAAACACAATGGTGCCTTATCTTCCATCATTCTCCTTTGCACATGCTAAGTTTCCTTTATAGGGTAGAGGAATGATGAATGAAGTTCACCTACAAAACGCTACTCAGGTTACTTTTTCTGGGTTTTATTTGCTCAAATCTATAATCAGTTACTACCCAAGGCATAGTTGGTAATTCCTTCTTGATCTAAATAAAAGTTCATTTTTCATTATTTGAGTCCATAACGTACCTTTGCAAAAATACCAAAGACAGAGACAGAAATATAAAACTTAAGTATTTAAATAGGGCAACATTTTTTGCCCTCAATAACCAATAAATGGTGAGCTCTAGCAACACAGGAGTGATGTCTGAGAATACAGGAGAAAGATTAGATTTAGACAGGAAAAAAGATAAAAGAAAAGGGAGGGGATGGAAATGAAAAATAAAGGTGACAACTCCCTGTTTAGTCCTATGGGAGGAGCAGAATGCAGCCGCTGCTCTATTAACCCTTCAGTTGCTAATTTTGATTTTCATCTTATGTGCTGGGTTATCTATGAGGTCTCAGTAGAATAGTTGAGAAAAGTGGAAACTGTTTACTTTAAAAACAGGTTAGTTACCAACACCCAGATATGAAGACCTTCAAAAAAACAGCAAAATATTCTACAGCATCCCAAAGGTGTACAAGCAACATTTTAACATAACGAATAAAGAGAGGGATAGCTCGTAAAACAATTAGAAGATGCCAAAGTAAGAAAAACTAACAACTCCAGCTAGTGGCAAGGAAATTCTAAGAAAGTCAGTGAAATCATTTTCAGAAAATAGAAGACAGACATTTTCCATAACCTCCCCATTAATCACTGGGCTACATGCATCCAAGTCAAAAACATTTTACAAGAGGTCTTATATATGTCAGAAAGGACAAAGTTTCATCCCTTTTTATGTAAAATTTGTTCAAAGTTGTTGTTATTTTGCAATAACAGTAAAAAGCAACAAAGGTAAGCAAAAATAATTTTGCAAAATATTAAATGTGACCGGGCTGGTTTCTGATTGTGATGGGCAGGATTTCCTCCCTCTTTGTTTGTTTGTTTGACAAACAAGGGTAAGACTTTATAACAGAGTGATCTCTCAGCTGACCAAATGCCCAGTAAATGACCAAGCTTGTTCAAACTATAAACACACATTATACAGACTATAGCACTTATAAATTACTACACCAACCAACTGAAGGTCTCAACACTTAATCACATGGCTCTAAACTCCCAGAATGCCAGTATCTCTCCGTGACAATGAGCTCTGTTTCAAAATTACTATTATCATTAGTCATCTTGTCTCGTAACAAAACATACCTACTTAAACACTTTAGGACAAGTAGTTAAGATACATTTTTAAGCCGTAAATATCTATGACATACTATTTTTTCTAATTTTCCACTGGTATTACAACACTGAATCGGGCCATTTACCACACCCACTGAGCAAAGGTACAAGGGGTCCGTGAGCGGTACAAAGCTAGCAGTCAGTGGCTCCACCCCCACTACCCTGAAACAGTTTGCTCACACCACCACGCCTCCTCCACCATCCAACCCCGCCCTGATTGCTGCTCAGCGTACAACCTCCCTGGAGCAAGGCCAAGTGGAGCCTTGCACAAGGCACAGCCATCTCCATTACAACATGGTTAGATTAAAACAAACAGCCAGTGGCTCCACATAATCCTGCCACTGTTCTACGTCAAATCCCAGTCTGAAGACCATGGGTTGCACAAAAGAAAGCATTGCCAAGCGGTTAAGAAACACACTGGCATCTTAACCATAGCCATTCCCATGTCAATGTCTTCAGTATACCCCACAAAACTGCGCTAGTCCTAGGTTGCATAATGTGGATATCTAGTGATTATTTTTAGTTTACTAGCTATCTTTTTCATTAATTAAAAGGAGAAAAAAATGTGGTCTAGCAATACCTAGAGTAACTGAAGAGAAATGGGTGTTTAAAGCATAATCAAGAATCTACTTAACATTTATTATTATTACTATTTAACATGTATTCATTCAGCTGACACTTTTCTTCAAATCAACTTCAAATCATTTTTATTGGAGCAATTTATTGTTAAGTACATTGCTCAGGAGTACTACAGCCCCAGGAGTACTGGGATTTGCACATGAGACCTCTGGGTCTGAAGGTGGCTGCTCTAACTATTACCCTTCCTGCTGGCCCTAATTAAATTTAAACGTAATAATGCACAAGATTCTTATAAACATGAGCATGTATTTCATGTAACTGGAAGGTCACGGAAAAACAGAAGCATGATCAAGTATTTTTGGAGTGAGAATTGTTAAACGCGATTATGATACTTTCAAACCAAATAGCTGTTTTGATATAAGCACATGTAATATATTCAAAAGTAAATTCATAATAGATGTTTCAGGGCAGGGGGTGCGGTAGCGCAGCGGGTTTGTCCAGGTCCTGCTCTCCGGTGGGTCTGGGGTTCCTTATGCTCTGTGTTGCCGGGTTAGGCTTCGGTTTGCCGTGACCCCACTTGGGATAAGCGGTTTCAGACAATGTGTGTGTGTTTCAGGGCAGAAGACAGTGTAGTACTTATGGCTGTGGACTTGTAATCCAAACATCCTTGTTTCAAATTCCAACTCCTGATGTATCCTTTTGCAAAGTACTTAACCTATGTTTCGGACAGTAAGAATATCCTGCTGCGTAAGTAAATGTTTTTTCTATGTTCCTTATTGAACACTATAGGTCACCATGACTACGGATACCAGCTAAATGATGGTTATACAGCCAGTCCTCATATAATAGGAGCCTGCACAATAAAAACCACTACAGAGGCTTGTGAAAAGGTATCCAACAGGCTTATTCTTCAGAAGGATTGCATTTTTGCTAGATATACAGTCATTCTTCTTCCATGCATGTCCTTCGTGCAGTGCTAACAAACACGCAGCAGACAGTACAGCCACACACAAACAATCCCACACGGGTGATTCCCAATGACAATTCACATCCCCGGGTGACAGTTTTGAGCAGTCATTCAACATTCACTAGAAAATTTCACAAAAATTACAGAACAAAAAATCATTTAACTGTGTACAAAAAATGAATTATGCATAGTGCAAGGCCACATCGGAAGTAGTTCTGCCACATTTCAAATCTCAACCAATAATAATAATCAACATAAATCTAGTGTCACAACTAAACTAGCACATTCTATATCATTATTAAGTTACTTTGGAGAAAACAGAAAACCAAATAACTTAGTGTTATGCTACTTACAATTATCCACCCATTTTACATAGCTGGGCAATTTTTACTGGAGCAATCCTGGGTAATATCTTTCTTTCTTAAGGGTACAGCAGCAGGGCATCAAACTTTATATCATAAACATTCACAAGCTATATTTGGAGGATATACACTGCTTGCTGTTTTCTGGATAGACTCTAGGACCACTGCAACACCACACTGGACAAGTGGTTATAATATTGATAATGAATGAATGAAACATACAATTAAAAGACAAGCTAGAAATAATTTTGTTACAGATATTATTAAACATGCTGGCATTGTAATCTACAAAATTATTTCATTGCAGTATTTTCATATGTTGGTATATGAAGAATGGGTGTGATATAAGTTGTTGTTTCAAAAACATTCACATTTAAAATGTCCAATAACTTCTGCATTTAGACTACAATCACAATTCTTGCCAGTAATAATAACAATAATAATAAAGAATGCACACCCTAGTGCTGGCATTTTCTTTCCCCAGACATGTAGCATAGATCAGAGATAATGAGATTAACACCAGTGTCTGAGTTTAAGTAATTCACTTGAAACAAGACAAAAAAAAAAAAAAAAAAACTTTTAAGCACTGGCTAGTAAACAAATCCAGTACTGAGTTGTGGTACTAGTTCAACAACATGATCGATTAGCCTAGTACGTCTGTATGGCTCCGCCCACTTCACTATCGATCCGCCCAATCGCCAATCAGGACGTGACTCCCCCTCGCCCCAAAGAAAAACACTAAACAAACTACTGTATTTCAATGTACGACTTTCTCCTACGCAACACCTTTTAACTCACACAGCCAACGTGTATAAATTCACTAGTTCGCCTTTTCAACCGTAACGCGACACCTCAGGTGAAACAGCTGCGCTAAGGGGTGAACAACCTCCGTAGCGGCTGCGGTTACAGTAACTATGAACGCAAACACTCTCTCACATATATATATATACACACACACACACACACAAAAACAAAAAAAGTAACCCGAACCGAACGTGTCACGATGGGAAACAAATACGTTGACACCAGCAGCAATGCTTAGTTAGTGTTGGCGACTCCGGGGTCTGCGATAGAGTTCTAATTTTACAGTACTAAAGTTTAATGTTTAACATTAATATCGTGAGTTTATAAAATATGACCCAAAACTGTTAAAACTTTAATTTTCACGCCGCCGCCGGAGAACGACAGTCGAGTCCTCTTACCTGAGAGGTATTCCGGAACTTGCGGAAGTAATAAAACAAAGAAGTAATTTTCTTTTTTTTTCTAAAAAATGGCGATCTCCTGGATAGTCGACGACTATGATTGGGGTTGGGGTTTACATACTCTAAAATGTGAGGAAAGTAGCTTTATTTCGCCGTCTCCCCTCTTCCTTCCCACCCCAGGCCAGGTGTTACGGGAGGCGCGCGCACCCTCTGTCCCTAGTTTCGGAAAACAAAGTAGGATGTGACGTAAGCGCAGGTAACGTTTCATTCCGGCCGCGCGCCCCGCCGCTCACCTGCGTAGCTCTTACAATACAAGACGCCTTTGTTACAGCTACATTCGGCTGAATAGTTGATATATTTGGTCCGTCGTCTGTCATTACTTACGTCTTTTGACTGAGACAGATCAACTGAGTCAAACTTAAGTATCTTAAATCCTTTTTTAGGGAATGAACAGACATACATTTATTAGCTGATACAGTGAAATGAGGGGTCTGCAATATTACCAAATATTAATGTTGCTTACCAGTCTTCACTCAGTTAACTTGTGCTTTTTGATATTTTATTACTATCATTATGGCAGTCTAACTAATGAAGAGACCAAAGCAAATTACACGAATGCTTTTATAAATCACCTGATAGCTTCTTCGGCAGTTCCCAGAGATGCAGGGTACTTGTGGGTTGCTTTGGCTCTTTTGACCAGTTTATCCTAGGTATACTCATACTTCCGACGACTACCGGATACAGGGATCCTACAATTTATTAAATTAGTTCCTGAAAATGTGGGGGGCACGGTGGCGCAGCAGGCTTGGCTGAGTCCTGCTCTCTGGCAGGTCTGGGGTTTGAGTCCTGCTTGGGGAGCCTTGTGATAGACTGACATCCTGTCCTGGGTACGGCGTCCCCTCTCTCTCCAGCCCTACGCCCTGTGTTGCTGGGTTAGGCTCTGGCTCGCCGCAATCCCACTTGGGACAAGCGGTTTCAGACAATGTGTGTGTGTGAGTTCCTGAAAACAATGTGGATGTCAAAGTTTTGGATACCACAAGCTTGTTTCCAATTATTTTAAATGGGGAACTATAATAAAGTGTTCCAGCCCACCCAAAAACCCCAAACACACTTCCCTAATATCACTAAAACACTTATATAACTATAATCCATGATTTCAGCACAATACAAAGCACTTATATTTACATGCTTACCGCTCTGCGGTAATTTCCACTTTTCTTTATAACTGATAGATGAACTCTGCAAGATGAGAAATAAACCAAGCAGGGATTCACTGAACATATCACATTTATTGTGAACAACTTTTTGAAACTGCACACCACTGCTAAAATGCACATACATAATCCAAAAAATCCATTAAACATTCTTGCTAATTGCTATTCTGTTTCCACAATCACTCAATAAAATAATACAGCAATATGGCCAACAGATGCTCTTGTGGAATTTCATACACTTTCTACAATGTCCAACTCTCTTAAAGCAACACTCACATTCCTAAGCCACCAACAGACAGGGAGATCTGGATGCATACAGGCCAATTACAGTACATTACTTCCGTTTCACTTTTCTATATACCAAAATTGACTATCAAAAGCTGTTATAATGAAATTTCAGATAAAGAAACCAGAGCTCATGAATTGAGGGATGTTCATTTATTTATTGATTTAAAAAACTTTTTTGAGAAAAACTCTGCATCTCATTGGATCACATCTTCTGTATCATCAGCGAAAAATCTGCCTCTAACACCAGAAAAAGTACATAATACTGGGAGCAGTTGGATTGTATACCGAACATGGGTACAACTTTTCTATGGCCAAAAGTCTGTAAATCAGGAGTGCATATACTGTACTTTAATATTTGAAATCAGTTATAATAATAATTAATTCCAATTAAAAATTAACTCAGTCCTTTTTATCCTCACAGCTGAAGGGATAAAAAGGATTTGAGTTATTTTCTTATGACTCACCAATAGAGGTTATTTAATATCTTGGGCAAAGGTTTTATCTGAACAAATGTACATATATTTTTCCCATCTATGTCAGTGGATGATTGAACAAAATCCACTGAGACACTATACTATATAAGGCAACAGTAGCAGCGACACTCCTGGGACTTGAACAACCGACTTCATATGACTTGCTTGATTAAAAATTATCCAGCTGTATAAATGGTTAAACAATCCTAAGTAGCTTAGTGCATAAACGTACTATTTTAAGTCACATGAGAAAAGAGTCAGCTAAACTGGTAAGGTAATGATATCTGACCAATTTTGCACAGTATCATTAGACTGCAGGTGGGATAAAGTGGAGCGACATCTTGACTCTCACTGCTGCACACAGGGAACAGAAGAAATCACAGGTCACTTTCTGTGCAGGAACAGGTTCCTGTACGTAACCACAAGGCTCTTTGTCTGCTCAAGAATTAGTAAATAGCCCGAGCACAAACAGTTGCGTCAACAACATGAGAGCCTCTTGTTTTCAGCACAGCTGTGTTCACACAAGCTGAGCTTCTCAGCCCTGCAAAAGGGGTGCAGTTTATGAACCCAGCTGAACTGATGAATCTGATTCCTTATTATGGGTAGTCAAAGAAACTGCAATAGTGTATTTTTAGGTTTTTTTTCATGTTATGTTGGTTTTTTACAGCATATCAGGAGGTTGCGTTAAGCAGTAGTATATCCATATAATTTTTTTCTTGGCCATATATGAACTTTGGGTTAGGGTTACAGTTAGTATCGTTGTATAAGTCCTTCTCCCACTTCATTTAACTATCTTTGTGAAAGTGAACTGTGAAATACATTTGCAATACTGGAAAAACAGCTTTGCAGTTTAAAAAGTCTGTTTTCTGTTGTTTTCTTTATTCTTTGGTTACAGAATTGTGTTAGAGAAAAGCCTACTTTATGTAAACTTTTTTTTAAAGAAAGACACATAAAGTTGCCTGTTAACCTTTTCCATTCAGTTGTTTGGAAATTTCTAGAATTGAACACTGAGCTGATAGTGAAGCTGTGTATTCTGTCTTCACTGGCACAGTCCTAGAAACAAGACAGGCACCTTATTTTAAAAATATAGCACTGAAGCCCTTCCATTTTTTAAACCAAATTTTATGACAACTTTGTTATCCTTCTGCAGTATTCCTGTCATAAGAATTTTGATATTGGCGGAAGAAAGATACTGTAAAATAAATGTTCTGTCCTGCCAGACTGTTCCCTGTCCTGTTTTTTGTGACATCTCTGATCCCGCTAATGTAAATAACGCGAATTGTACATTTGAGTATAAAAAACTTTAAAACTTTGGTATTAATGACTCATTACCCTATGAGTTGTCAGGCTAATCCTGTCTTGCCAGGTGGGATGTATAAGTCTGAGACTGAAGGAAGGCTTCCCCTGCCTGCAAGAATTTCACTGAGCAATACCAAAAAGTCTTTTTTTTTTTAAATTTCTGGAAAGAAATTTTAAACATGTTTTAACAATATGGTTTTACTGTGAATAGAGTACATCATTTTTTATAGAACATGAGGGATCTGGGTCATAAATGGCTTGTCCATCTGTGTGTTCAAATGAATGCATATGCTAACGTGCATAACCTTGCAATCTGACTCAGACATACTCAAAATCTTTTGTCCTTTATTACTGGGAAACCATAGCAGCTTGTTGTCTTCTGTCAAATAAGACTTTGCCACGTAACCATGTTTGAAATCTGGTGTTACTAATTTTAGTCTTTGATTTTTATTTGCTTCAGGGGCCAGTCTAGGTTTTTTTTATTTACCTTTTACTGAACTCTGGCTCCACTTTTTCCGATAACAGTTGTGACTTCTTGTCAGTTGCAGTGTTGCTGATTGTTTGACTGTCATTTTGAACAGCTTATTTTGAATTCTGTCAGTGCATTCAAATGTAAATTCATTTCTCCATGTCATTTTGTGTACTTATTGAACTTTATGATGGGCTCTGTTTTGTTTTTTTTTTAAAGCTTTGACTTTTCTGCCACTTTTCACTAATGACCCCCATGTATCACGTGTTTTTTTCTCTCTTTTTTGGTCTTAATGGTACTTAAGGCCAACGGCCCAGGTAAGAAGTCTGCCCTACCCTTGTTTGTGCCTGCCTTGTCACTGCCTTTGTCCCCAACAACATGCTTTGCAACTACTTATCAGGCCTTTAGACATCAAAGCTCCAGTGATTCCTATCACATACTTCAACCCCCCAACGTCTCACCTCATCCTCCGGCACAGGACTGTGATGACCTGGGCCACGTACGCTATCTTAGCCACTGTGTCTGACAGCACTATGGCTGTTGCTTCTTTTATCACGTCATGGGGTCCTGCTCCAGTCCGCTGCCCTACCTGTGGCACTGAGAAAACTGCCACGCTGCCTCGACCGCCTCGCTCACCTTACCGACCCCGCCCCGTTCTCTGAGCAACTCTCGCTGTGTCCTACCTGCGCTAGCTCACGTGTGTAAAACTTTATTATTTGCGTTAGATTAACTGCCTATACGCAGGTTCAGCGCTAAACTGTTTAAGCATTTACCCAGGCTGCATTGTCCTAGGAAGAGGCTCGATCCCAAGCTGATAGACAACATATCCACTCAATAACATGACTTCACCATGCATTTATTTTGTTTACTTTATATTCTCTAAACAGGATTTATTGTGTTCTTGCATAATTCTCGGCATACCTGTTTTTGCCAGACCGTGTTACTGTTTAACATGCATTTGTGTTTCACTCCGCTGATTTAACCATTAACCTTTTTGCCACTTTCATTTAAGACTGCCCGGGCCTCTTGCAGCCAGACGGAGAGGCACATGGACTGAAGGACGTTGCACACGCTGACCAACAGAGCGACCTTGTCCTGACCTACGGCTGCAGGAAGTGACTCTGCCGAGCAAGACAAAGACTAGAAAAAGAACAAGGACTCTGGGGCTGGGGCCTGGCACGGCGACAATAGGGTCACACATTCAGACAGTGGAGCACTCAAAGGTCAGTCCACCCCTCCCCCCTCTCCTCTTGGCCACAGGCCACACACGGCAATGGAGCAGGCATTTCACACTCCTGTGCGAACAGCCCTCCAATCAAACTACTGTTTAACTCGACCTCCGGGCTGTGCAGAGGTCACGAGCAATGTGGAATGCGGAGCGTGTTCCCGTCAGGAATGAGAGCATCTCCGAGGCCGTGTCCCCCGTCCCCCGCTTCCCGTCGTCGCCGCCTCGCCTCTGTGCTCCGCTACGCTGTCATATGACTGATTACTAACCGTGGCAATTTGCAGTAGTGCTGTACCACCAGGCCACCCTAGTACAGTGTACAGCGTGACTGTGTTCAGACATTAGGTTTGAATCCAGCTCTGTCTGTGCAGAGCCAGTATGTTCCCCCAGTGTGTTCATGTGGGTTTGCTCCGCTTTCCTCCTGCAGTTCAAAGACATGTTTCAGGTCAAATGGTGGCTCTAAACTGGCTTTACAGTATGACTGAGTGTGTGCTAACCCTTCTGCATACATGGGTGAATTATTATAGGGAGTTTGGTGCAGTAAATCTACCATTACAACCTGACAAAGGTGTGAGCTAAATACTAGTTAATAATTTTATGTTGCCTTGGTGAAAATTGCCCCGTCAATAAATAAATATAATGTACTGGGATTAAATGATTACTCCAACTATGTCTGTCATTTTTCATAAAACACATTACATGTTGTGTGTTCTGGGCCAGGTAGAATCCTGGAAGCGGCCTGCATGTCTGCAGCAGCTGCCACACAGCAGGGCAGGTGTAAGGGACAGGTCTCTCCACAGGCAGCAGAGGCTTCAACCGAATAGCCCCGTTTAGGTCAACAACCCTCCGGCCAGACCCGGGGAGGACTAAGTGACACATTCTCTCCTCCTCTCACCTGTAATGCAAGTGGATCAAGGTGCATGGCTGCATTTCAAACGACTGCGAGACTTTGAAAGGGAGGATAAAGAGAGCGCTGCTCCAGCCTACGTCCTATGTGAGTATCTGTCCCCCTATAGTCATTCATACTCCCCCCTTTGTAAATTGTGAGTCTTCAAAGGGCCAAACTGCGGATCTAAGTTACAGTAGCCAAAGGCCCTTAGAGAGGACTGACCCGTAGGGTGAAAGGTTAGAGGAAAGGAAAGACCGCCTGGCCTCTCCCAGCCCCCTTGGCTGGATATTGATGTATCGGCTGTATTTCCAGTAATGCGAGGACACCAGCTGCCACTTTCCTCAAAATCATTAAAAGCTAAATTGTCTGAACCACTTTCCAGACCTTAGTCAGCCCACCAACTGGATGTTAAGTTAGTCGTAAAATAGTCGATTTCCAATTCGAAACACGCGAAGGGTTTAAAGTTGGCCGCGGTTTCGGTGCCTGCGTGAGTCGCCCGTTTTTTTTTCACAAACAGCTCTTCGTGTTGTCGACTTGCCGTCTTTCAATTGCTCCATTAAATGTGGCAGATAGTGTGAGGATGTCACAAGTCAACTGCTCAAAGGTCGAGGCGTGAGCATTTCAAAGAAAATTCGGACAAACAAAGGTCAAATAACATCACAAAGGTGACTCTTTCATGTTAAACAAGTGCGTTAGCCGTTCTCGGCTAATTAGCAGAGGGCTAGTTTGTAAGGTGAGTTCACGCCGCAAACGATAATGGTGCAACTAATTGCTGTAACAACAATGTTGGGAGCAGCACTAATTGGATTAAGTAATTAAAGAAAGTGTTTATTAAAGTGTTTCTGTGAAGAGCACAAAAAATGTATACTTTAAAGATGTGTAATAACATATACTTACCTTTATTCATTTAGCTGATGGTCTTCTCCAAAACAACTAACAATTATTTACCCATTTGTACAAGTGGGTAATTTTTACTGGAACAGCATGGGGGGGTACGTTGCTCAAAGGTACTACATCTGGAGGTGGGATGCAACCCTGCAACTTTTGGGTCCAAAGGCAGCAGCTCCAACCACTACACTACTAGCTGCCCATGGTATACTGTATTATTATAATATACTCTATTTACTGTACATAAATGCTGTTTTTCTAATATACTGAATAAATATTGAATATGTATATGCACTATATTAGAAAAAATATCATATACATAAATATCACATAGATAAATTTTTCTTAGGGGTGCGTGGGGGCACAGTGGGTTGGACTGGGTCCTGCTCTCCAGTGGGTCTGAGGTTCGATTCCTGCTTGGGGTGTCTTGTGATGGACCGGCGTCCTGTCCTGGGTGTGTCTCCAGCCTTTCACCCTGTGCTGCCAGGTTAGGCTCTGGCTCCCTGCAACCCTGTATAGGACAAGTGATTTCAGATGGTATGTATGTATAAATTATTCTTGACAAAATATATATCATACATAAGCTGGTCATATGCTGAATACACCCGTGTGACAAATTTGATGATACAGTAAATGTAATAAGTAACATAATAACAGTGAAACAATGAAAGCAAGGAACCCATCTATTATAGAGCAAAGTGCCATTGTATGTCATATTCTACACATATTGTTTTTTATTTATTTATTTGATAAACAAGCTATAAAGAGGAAAAATTAAGATGTTTATAGTACTGGGAAAACAGATGGATCATGTTTTCATTTAGAGATAGTATATCTGTAGCTAGATCACGTCACATTACCTGTTTGACAGTTCACACATGTGATCAGCTAATATTACGGATATTTCTTTCATCTGGAAATATAATTTTATAATGACTTTATTAAGATGCTTTGTTTATTCCAGCATGAAGAATTACATTCTGAAAGTAACCACTTGCTTCCTTTGCCAAGTGAAACAGATCCTGTGTGTCACAGGTCATCCCCACAGTGTGAGTCGTGTGAGTCTGGGAAAGCTTGGCTTCCCTGTACCAAGGCTCTGTGATGTCAAACAGCTGCTCTAAGACTCCCAGACAGACCCTGCCCCCCACAGCAGGGCTTCACTGATGCAAATCCCTCCACCCCCAGCCTGTTTCCAGCACCAGCCCAGGACTGTGATTCATCAAGGCCGCTGTTAATGAGGTGAGAATTATATTGCTGTGGTCAAACTGCCCACCACAATCCAAGGAGGAAGTATGAAGCCTAGAGGGCTCCCTAAAGACCATTTATATTAGCAGTGCATCAATATACAAAATACAGCTGAAGGGTATGCGTTTATATACTGTACTAGAAGTGCTCCACCAGAATATCCAGCTGTTTAAATGGGTAAAATTGCGAGTCTCTTTGGATTGCAGTGTTGGTTGATAGTTTGACTACAATAATCATAATTATACATAAAAACAATAACTAAACATTTTCTCTTCCTGTAAAAAATTGTTTTATGTTTTAGTAATAATGACCGCTCTGGTTTCAGACCATCTAACTGAGCTGCTCCCTGCTCGGACTCCATGTTCCCGTACAACTTAATGCCCGACTGAAGTGTGACGGTGCCTACACAGCTGCCTGTGCCTGTAGAACATGGAGAGCCCAAAAGCCTCAGCCCCAGCACATCTGGAGACAGCCCTTACAGGAGCCCAACTTCAAAGGCATGCATACCAGGGCCATGAGTGCATGACAATGTCCGAAGGAGTCCGCTCCCACTGCTCCAACACCAGGACCTAGGAACCTGGCACCCTGCTTAACTCGTTGAGTTGAGGCAAAGGGCATCACTCCGAAAACAAGCTCCACCAGAAGGAGCAAGAGCTTTGCTCATTACATATGTAAGCGATGAGTTGTCTGGGTGAAACCATGGGCTTACCTGAACATTGTCAGAACCTTGTGATGGGAACAAAGAAGCCTAACACAGCTGTGAGCCCCTCTCTGGCCTTTCACCCCTCATCAGTGCACTCTGATGTACTAATACAATGACACACACCCACACTTCACACCAACCTATTAACTTGGTTTAGGGACCAAATGCATATAACAGCGAGATCAAAGAGGCCTTTCTTGGTCATTTCAGCATCAGTATTGAGTGTTTTACAGCCCATGGGAAGAACTGTGACATCCTCCAGCCATCGCTCAAGGATAGTGGAACCATCTCTAAATCTGATCCCCATCCTCGTATATCAATTCGGTATCTAACACTGAAAGTCTGTTTTGGCTATAAAATCAACACATCAATGAGTACCAGCACAGTCCACGCAGATTTAATAAAAACATGCATGTTTCTGTTTTCACTCCCCAATGAAAGAAGGTGTAACATTGCAATTCAGAGTGACAGAATGGGGCTGGTCTTCCTTCTCACCCTCCCTTCTCTCCCAAAGGGCTTTGAGTGAAACGAGCTTCACCGAGGAGGCCATTGCTGTCTTACGGGGGGTCCGTGAAGGGGGTCCGTGAAGGGGGTCAGATGGGTACGGGCCTGAAACAGGAAAAAGACCCTTCACTGGGAGCTGTGGTCGTCAACCTGGCAGGGGATAGATGTAGACACAGGCAGAAAACAAACACCGAGCCCCCACAGGAAAACAGTCGCAGAACCATATAGGGCAAAGGATGAGGGGAAGGAAAACAGCAAAGGAAAAAGAGGAAGAGAGTACCAGGGTACAGACAACATCACCTGACTGTACCATCTTCCTTCTCTAAAAATTGATTTTTCAAGCTCAAGCTTTAGTTTGGCTGCAGAACAGCTCTGTGTGATTCTTTGCAGATCAAGTGGGAACATCATCACCAAGACAAGCTTTTGAGCAAAGTATCTTTAGCTAGAGCCCATATTAATGCATCTAACTCACAATATATCTATATTAACAATGTGAGCTCAGGTGGATATTCAAAGAAAAATAATATTTGAGTTATGCTTGGTTTAAGTGCTTCGTGTTATACTTTCTCTTGGCTCCCCATCATATTCTAACAGTTTATATTCAACCAAAACATGGTGCTTTTCAAACTTCTAATACATTAACTAAGTGCACTCAAGGTTAAATATGTACAGTTTTACAGGCAACGTGTTAGTCTGAATAACCTGAACGGTTTTGTGCGTCTTCAGGCAAAGGCCATACAATTATAATTTTATTATATGCTATTTATACAATGGATAGAATCACAATGGAGAAAAACAATGGGAGTTTCAAAAACTGTTTGTAAGTTATTCGATAAACCTATGCTGGTTTCTTCTGTTTCAGTTTCACACAAGAGAATCGTAAAATTCTCAATAAAAATTTCATCAACATGTAAAATCCTCCTCATCTTGTCACCACACCAGAGACTCCCAGAAAACGGACCTGGACTGAGCCATTTCTCAGTTGCGTTCCAATAGTGCCACCTGCTGGCGGAGATGTGCAAAAAGTGGCTGCTCTGCGCTGTGCTGTACGCATTTTCACCGGTTAATTCAGATAATTGGCTGTGGTTCAGAATCATCCCGACTTGTCAGAACGTACTGGAACCAAGCCACATACAACACATATGGGATCAATACTCAGTATAACTGCAAAAGGCTGTGTGTTCCTTAACGGGTAATACTCATTCACTTTCACCAACTGCTTCTGCTCAGGGTCACGGTGGTACGGAGCCTATGGGAATCCCTGGGCTGAAGGCTGGGTTCGTACATATGATACTGCACGGGACGCCAGTCCATTGCAGGCTACACACACACACACACACACACACACACACACACACACAGTCACACATTAAGGCCAATTTAGAGTTGCCAATTCGCCTAAATTGCATGTCTTGGACTATGGGAAGAAACCAGAGCAGCTGGGGGATCCCACTCAGACATGGGGTGAACATGCAAACTCCACATAAACTGCACTGGTAACTACTACAAGTCACTCTAAATTGCCCGTAATCTGTGTGTGGATACCCTGCCATGAGTGTGTCATGTTGAGCCTTGCAGCCCTTGCTTCTAGGATAGGTTCCGGAACCCTGCGACCCTGACTTGGCAAAGCAGTTAAAAAGTTCATGAGTTTTATACTGATGATTACTTGTGTGTATTTATTTGTCTGGTTTTAGGGGTATGACCAAGTTTTATGTTGTAATTTAGAAGTATTTTATGTGTTTTAAAGGAAGCATGTATTATGACGATGACTTCAGATAAGCTGCTACTGGGGGACGGTCCTTTTGGGTATGTTGGTGTGGGAAAGACATGGGTCAGGTATATTCTTTGATGCCAGAAAGGGATTGTTATGGGAAAGACTTTGTCTTGACAATGTGTTTTATGTAATGGTTGCTTAGCAACTTTGTTGACCAACTGTAGGAAAATGGTATTGGGTTTGTTGGATTGTGGATTTTAATGTGTTGTTTTGGTTGTGTATTATTGATAACTTTATTAAATAAAGTTGGAAAGAAAAAAAAAATAATAATTTTTGTTGTCCTGGACTGTAGAAATGATATTAAACTTTAAAGCGACTCTGTCACCGCTTCACCTCTGCTGTCACCTTGAACCTCTCACACCCCAGCATTTCTTCTTGTCTTGACAATATTTACCCGCGCTTGCATCAATCACACACCTCTTTGTTAGTTCTGCGATATCTGGAGAAAGTGCGCCACCTAGTGGAAAACAAGGAAAACAACAACTTCCAGCAGCGAAGAACGTCTTTATGACTCTGAGTTGTTTCCCACGTGGAACAGGTGCTAAAGGCACGTGACGGTGGTGGAAGAAGTTACAAAGTGTACAGAATATATACCATATACGTATATAAATATATATATTTCCATCCTCAAATGGCCAACTTTATAATCTAGGTCAAAACCACAGATTGAAAAACGCACACGGATAAATCACAATAATTCAAAAGTAGAGAAATATTTCAAGACTTAAACTTTGGTCTCACCATCTCGACGATTACATTACATTAACTTTGCATATTTGAAAAATCTAAACTTCTCTGTCTGCTTTACCAAAGGTGCCTGGTCCAGGTGACTTGATGATCACTGAGAAACAATGCAGTCAAGGTGTCTCCTGTCTTGTTCTGATACTGCTGAGTTAAGCCCAATAACTAGTACTCAACACTGAGTCAGCATTGGCGTTCAAGTGGGTGGAATGACTCCGGCTTTCAGTGTTACAGCAGACATTGAAAACACCATGTACCAAAAGTAGTTTGCTCTTCTAGGTAGTTGCCTGCGATGAAAATTGCATGAAGCACATCAGTTATACCGAAAAAAGGGGAAAGATCAACAGGTGTCCAATAACTGTGACCAGATGGGTTTTCTGACAAATCAGCGGTGTCGGATAGCAGGATCTCCAGGCCTTCCATGTGCATCTCAACAGGTCTTAGATGTCCATACACACAACAGCATAACATGTTTGTTGCAAATTTATGAAGGGACAGGGCAGATCTCAAAAGCTTAAAAGATAATGACATCCATTAAAGAGAAAATCCAAAGAAAAATGGATCATCATATGGAGTTCCTGATATTCACACATCCTGGAAGAAGAAGGCTTATGGGAACTAGATTAACTCATTTAAGTGTTAACTCATTTGCACTTCATCAAATTTAACTTTTACTCGATACATCACACTGACTTTGAAATGTGTCAAACAACGCCATTAACTTTACACAGGTTTACATTAGGTTACATTTACTCGAACTTGCTCACCATTGTTTGCTTCCATTTAAACCTTTTTTTTTTTTTTTTTTTTTTTACTTAAACAGGGTTTAAATAGGATTTTTTTTTTAACTTCTATCTAAAAACTTCACTTTCATATGCCATTGCAACATTGATTTTTTTAAAAAAAGCTTGTGTATTCCCCTAACATTCTCCATTCAGTAGAGGAGAATGATAACTTAATACTAAGTAGCCATATGTGCAGACTATGACCAGCTGTATTTTTTGGAAGGGGAAGGGTTTCAGTCCACCTAAGTGCTTTACATTTACATTAACTGCAATTATTGCAACAGCACAAGTGAACACTCTGCAGCCTACATACTGAAACAGGAGCAAGTTCATCTTGGCCTTCCTTCTCCAAACCTACGGTCTCCTCTGTCAACAGGTTCTACAACTTTTGTTCATTGTATGGGTTCCACAAAAAAACTGGAAAAATAGCGAAAAATTAAAATACAAACTGTCAGCATGTTTTTGTGAGGTAGTCCCGAGGACACACACAATCACAATGCAGAAAATCGGTGTAATTTTGGTTTTGAGGCTCTGTCCTCCAAACAGGGACAACTATGCTGAAAGATTGTCTTTGAAATGAATATCTTTGCCTCTGGTCGAAGCCCAGCCCTTGTCTTTGTTTTATACGAGTGTTCAACTTCCTGGCATAGATGAATCTACACGTCACGGACAATCAGTGCACGTGCTTTTACTCCACCCTCAGTGTCGGCATGATGACGTTTGGATAAAAATAACTGAATACGACACGGAGTGTCAGTGTCGCAAGTCTTCGTATTTTGCTTTATTTTTTGTTATAAATCTTTTCTTAACAACCGCTTTTATTTTATTGATTGAAATACTGTATATTTATTAAATGTGTTAGAATATGACGGCGAGCCAAGATAAAATATAACAACGCACGTACAATTTCTTCTGATACGGTTTTAATTTGACAATTCAACCGCATCAACCGGTCAAGATTGTAGAAATGAGACTATATTATTTAACTTATTATTATAGGCAGGCTACGATAAACTTTTGTTGCGGTGCTTCAGCGAGGCTCCAGTTACCTTTTTTTTTTCTTCCCTTTGCCGCATTATTTTTCTGCATTTTAAAGTGAAAATGAAAGCGCAAAGCGATACAGATGGACTATTTTGTGAGTGCAGCATTTAGTCGCGGGTTAAGCCATATTTTCAGCAGTATTTTTCCGCAGCTGTAGCACAATCCTCGCGGGTCGCTGTCAGCGTATCTCCGCCCCGCGGTGCCCGACACTCCAATGAAACGTCACACCGCGATTTCCCGGCGCTTCGCGATCTCAGCGCTTAAGTTCTTCGCTTCTAACATCTCGTTTGAGGGCTGAACCGACTGCGAATCCCGAGCTTCGCGCCATCAGCACCAGTTTAAACAAGACACAATGAATGCGACGGTTGTCTCCTTCGCCAAAGACTTCGCGGCCGGTGGGACTGCGGGTGTCGTGGTAGAAACACTCACCGCTCCAGTCGAGAGGGTGAAGCTCCTTCTTCAGGTATGGATCTTCCCAAATGACACTGGCGTTTCCTCGTTACTCAGCGAGGATCATCAAATCAATATACTAATACTTCTGGAGGAGAGCGCAAGAAAAGCCACTTTTCTCACCGAATTTGCTGAACGGACCCAAGTGTCACGTGAGGCCAAATCAATGTATGACAGCTGGAGCGCAACCCCAAATTTGTCATTGACCATCTCAGTCATAAGCGATATTAGAGCTTTGCCAAACTTGCTCATATAATAACGGCTTTGAAGCGGTCGGGGACCGTGACGTGGCGTTGCTTGGAAACCGTCAACAAACACGGGGGATCCCAGAGTAGCCTCACCTGGGTAATAAACCGGGTAAACACGGCAAGCAGTACCAATACAGGTCAGAGGTATAGCGTGACGCCGGCCTAGTTCAGACAGAAAAATAATTTCTAATGTGTAATTCTCCCACGAGTGACGGTTAAAACAAGTTACATTATGTGAAACGTTTTTAGAGAAAAAAGAGATTAGGATTTAATCAGAGGGAAAAGGAGAGATCGGGTAGGTGACCACATCCTGGAATCTTACTTGACAGTGGAGATTAGGTACATTCTTTGTTATTCATTTTTTAAAGGATGGAACACTCGTTTTGACGTCAAAATGTTTTATAGGGAATGGATTTGTGAAATACGATGCATTTACAAGGAATTTTTTTAAACTGTCTTGAAAAGTGCGATGTATTTACACGATTCAACTGTAACTTTTTAAAATGTACGGTTGTGTTCTAATGTCTTCAGTCGGTTTCATTGTGCCCTTGGTGCTGTAAAATGCATTAGTGCAGTATTTGTGTTTTTATTTTAAAATTATCCTCAGGGAGGGCTGGTTAACGTGAAATTTAATATATTAACATTTGATTTCTGATGGTAGCTCCGCTCATGGAGATTTTACGCAATATTTAATGATGAGTGATTGATGAGTGACCCATTTGTAAAGTGTATCTAGCAGTGTAAGTCACCGTGGTGAATAAGGTGTGTGGGCTGGTAACACTACATAGAGTTCATTCATTGGAAGTCGCTTTGGAGAAAATAAATAAATGAATGAATAAATAAATAAATGTAAATTTAAAGTAGACATAGTACAGTATGTATACTACAGTAGTTTGGTAAGGACGGTACCGGGATACCGCAATCAGTTCATGTGGATATGAAGTGACGCTCAGCGCTCCAGGGGAATGAAGGTAGTGACGTCACGCTTATGCAGTCTCGGACCCGGGACTGTCTGAGCGACGCAGTTGCGAGTCCACCTGGAACATCTTGGTAGAATCGATAAAGCAAGTCATTTGATTGGGGGCAGGACTTGGTTTTTTTTTCCCACAGACCCATGTGAGCACAATAAGAACATGCAAACAT